>NC_089844.1:28101651-28849151 GCF_035609145.1 Eleutherodactylus coqui | reverse complement strand
ACATAAAATGGAGTGTTCTGAGTAGTAGGAGACAGATCCCATACTGCCAGCATTACCCCTGGACTAGCACAAGGTCAGGTTTTCTAGAGTAAACCCTGAAAAAGTTTACGTTTGTTCTCTGTATTACGATTCCAAGGCTAAACACAATCCATACTTTTTAATTGTTTACCTTCACTGAGCTTTTGGTTACTTATCACATCAGTAGATTTTTCCCAATAACCAGCGATACCGGAGCCACTAAATAACAGAAAGGGCAAGACAGGCATGAAATGACAAGAAGGGACAACCCCACAGGAGCAAAAGGTGGGGACATACCAATGGGGACAAAAACTACAAAAGGGAACACACAAAAATACCAAGATCAGGTTTATACAGTGTTCGGTTCTCGGTCAGCGTGCTATACCCCAACATCTGCCATTAACCCTTTCCAATCCACTGTCTGACTTCTAAAGACATTCTGATTGAAGGCTGTACAGCTCTGATGTCGGAAGACGTCTAGCAGGATATTCTTAGTGTAGATTACTGGCCTCTCTGTTGTCGGGGGCCTCTCCAGCATGTCTCATACCGCAGTACTGGCTCTAGCCAGCAGATGGTGCCATTGTATAATGGCAGAAAGAGAAAACCACCTAGGAAACCCTGAATCTAAAATTGGATTGCAAAGGGTTAAAGTAAAAAGATGCCAAGAGAATAAAGTGGTTACATTTTAAAGTTGGTCACAGTTCACCAAGTCTTGCTTAAATGTGATCCTAGAAGCTAGATTGTTGTCGGACGATCTTTATGCCTATGGGCCTCTTTAAACACTCATGTGTGCCTGTTCTCTGGTGAAGAATAAACTATAAAGATATATTTTATCTCTAACTGAATCCCCTCTTCATAAATTTTGTAGGAAGCATATTAGCTTAAACGATATAGCTTTCTCTATTCCCGTAACGGGGATACTTATTCCAAACTCAAAAAGTTTGAGACCATGAAAATACTGTATTATTAACATGTACAAATTATTTATCAATAGATCTAGTGATTATACCAATTTATCAATACACGGTAGGCCGTGCTCTACTGAACACTAAAGAAGCGGGTTTACCTTCACTATAAGTCCTATATAACAAAAGTAGAATGGTCTCAAATATAGCCAACTCACTATTATGTGTCCAACTAGGTTATTGTGATGGGGTACTGAAACTGTACGTGGTATTTCTATAGAGTGCAATCAATGTAAAATGTTGGGACCCCATCGCATTATAATGGGTTCTCTCTGGAAATGTATGCAGTGCTCTTAAAATATCTGTCCTTACGTAACCGAGGAACACTCTTTACCACTAGCTGTATACGAAATATTCCAAACAAATAATATCCCTGTGGGACATGACCAAAAATGAAAGATGTGGATCTACAAAATAATGAGGTCCCAGATGAATCAGTGATATAGATGGATACTGTTTCCCATTAAAATCTAATAAGGGTTATTTTTAATAACTCAATTTTACATCATCAGATGGTTTCAAAATGATAGCCTGAGAAATGTAGTCTACTTCTATTAAACATGGCAATAATTTAAAATGTATTGCACGTCCTTCAGTTTTTTAGAAAATATATTGCTTAACAATTCATCAGGTCCTTCTGGTCCTGGAGCTTTCAGCACATACTGAGTTACTGTTTGGAATTATAACCAGAAGGGGAATGTAGCATAAAACAAGTAAGAACTACTAGACAATAGGTATAGAAGGTGAGAGTTGCATTGGTTTGGTATGCACTTAATGAAGAGAGAAAGTTAATGGAACGCCCCAAAACATGTCGATATGGAATCAAGTAGAAATCATTCATGGGACCAAGACTAGGTTGCACGTTTCACTTTCTGACTGCAGATTATTATATGCCATGATTTGATTGCAGGGGATAGGTGTAATAATCACTAAGTGACCTTTTTCAGCAGGCTAATGTCCTCTACCACACTGCAAAAAGTTCAGGAATGGTTTGAGGAATAGAACAAAGAGTTCAAGGTGTATGAAATGCCAGACTTAATAAATCCCCTCCTGTGTATACTCTACAGGACCCTGAAGATGCTCCTGTCCTCAACATAGAAACAAATTACAGCTTCCAGCTATTTCTGACATTAAATTCCAAAATACATAACACAGCATTATCTTAATCTGGTTAGTAGGTAGTATTTACCCCAGTTTAGCTTAAAGGTTTTCAGGTGCTCAGGCTGACCTTGAGTCAAATGGCTTAGATGGCAACAAAGAAGAAAAGCTGTCTCATTAAAAACACTTCTTTTGTTCCAAGAAAAACTATAAAATTACAAATGGTAAGTACTGTATAACACCCCGTATATCCCAGATGTGTTTCAAATGACACCTCTTTTTTGATCAAGAAAGAAGTGTCTTGCGAAAAGCGTCTAGGCATTGACATGGAGTTACACGGTACTTACCATTTGTAAGTTCATGGAGTTGGGGGGAAAAAAAGTATTTTTAAGGAGATGGCTTCTCTCTTGTTATTTCTGACACTACACTGTACATTATTGCTTATTTTTAAGCACTATTAATTCCAGACCACTGTACAAATGAAAAACAGGGGTTTAACAACATCTAAACTACGCATACCACTACATATATCAGTACATTACATATATACAAGAAGTGCGTTCTCAGGTTCCTTCTGAAGCTTTTCCTGGTAGTGGAGAGTCTGAAATATTGAGGTAGGAAGTTCCAAGATATAGGTTATACATGGGAGAATTCTTGGAGATGATTAAGTGAGCACAATAGTGGACAGCAGAGGACCGGAGGTGGGGAGGTATCAGGATATTAGCTCAGAGAAGCAGGAAGGGCACAGGTTGTAGATGGTCTTGTATGTCATTGATATCATCTTGAACTAGATTCTGTAGGCAATAGGCAACTAATGAGGGGATTGGCAGAGAGAAGAGGCAGGGGAACAACGTGGACAGAGGTGGAGAAACTGGGCAGCAGAGTTGAGGATGGATTGAAGTAGTACAAGAGTATTGGATGGGAGAAGAGATGATGAGGGCTTGCACTAGCATTTTTGTTGACTTGGGTTAAGGGAAAGATCATATCCAAGAGATGGTGGAGTTCGAGGCGGAAAGGGCTTATACATTTGCTTTTTTCTCTGCAGTAGTTATCCGTCTATTTTTCTTTTTAGGCCCCATGTCCACTGGACAATTATAATTAAAAAATCTGCGCGGGTGTCCCGCACGCATTTTCCGCGGCCATAGGGATACATTGGACACCCGCAGGTAAGTAAATACTTGCCGATGTCCTTTTTCCCTGCCGCGCGGATTGCACATGTGGGAAATCACCCGCAGCATGCTCCATTTTCTGCGGGTCTCCTGTCTCCTGAAGCCTATGGAAGCCGTCCATATCCGCGGCACACCTGCAGCTGAATTTCTGCTCTCTGGTCCGCGGGAAAGAAGGGACCTGCTGCGGGATTCTGTATGGAGAATCCGCACGGGCCCAAATTTTCTAGCGGACATGAGGCCTAAATCTTAATTTTTCTGATTTTGGAATGGCATTCTGATGGCTTTGGAACCAACTACTGGTTTTCATTCCGTTATTGTGTCAAGTTAGAATAGTTTCAAATTTATAGTCTAACTTGAGAGATCACTGCAAAGACAGCAGATTGGGGGGGGCGCGGGGTGTGATTGTAGTAACGAACACTACTGATTACCATGAAGAAGCTATAAGGATACTTTAAGACAGGGAGTAGTACAGAGAAACAATTAATGAGCCAACCTCTCTAATGTTAGAGTTCATGTTAGAGTTTATGTTTGAATTAGGTTGATGATCGATAATGGACATGGAAATGGAGTTTTAACAAAATTTAGAAGGGCTGTTTATCAAGAATATTTTTTAACCATTTTTTTAATCCATAAACCCACTGAAGAGAGTTGACTGCTATCTAGAGCAGTCCCATATAGTTGAATGGAGCAGTAGCACACACTACGTTGCTGCCTCCATCAAGCAGGACAGACAAGACCCCCCATTCTCATAATCATGGGGGTAGAGACGGTCAGTCATTTATAATGCTCTACAGCACACCATGCATGCGCAGACTAAATACTTTGGTGCTTAATAATTGAACACTCAGTGCGTACTGTAAGTTTAAAAGCCATTTAATCCTTTTTTGGCACACATGTATGGTTATGTACATCCTAACTGCCTATGTAATATGGCAGTGATGGCAAATCTTTTAGAGACTGAGTGCCCGAACTGCCACCCAAACCCCACTTATTTATAGCAAAGTGCCAACGTGTCAGGGGCGGGGCTTATCGTGACATATGATTTTTTTACCTCCATCATTATAAAAACGACAGGGCTGTTTCAAAATATACAGGATGGAACGACCAGTTTTTTTTCCCTAGCTGGAGCCCTCGAGTACTATTGGTGCGGATCTTGACTGGAAAACAGTTGCGTACCCGCAGCTGATTTAATACTATGTGACGCTTCCTCTCAGCTCCTCCTTAGGCTTCCCGCTGTCAGCGCTCCCCGACTTCCGGTTGCCAGCGGCTTGTAGTGGCCTCACCTGACCAAGCCACGGGGAACCGGAAGCCAGGGAGCGCTGACAGTGGGAAGCCTTCAGAGGTGAGGGGGAGCACTGCATAGTATAAAATCAGCTGTAGATACGCAACTGATTTCTTGTTAAAATCCATAGCAATAGTGCGGATTTCGACTTTTTTTTGCAGAAATTGCCATGGACATTCTGCAGCATTTCCACCATGTGTAAACATACCCTGAGTCAGCTTGAGGTATGCTGCCACGTGGAGTGGCCTCAGTAGTAAGTGTCCCCCATATCAGCCCCAGTAGTAATAGTGACCCCACAGTGGCCTCAGTAGTAATAGTTTTCCCTATATCAGTCCCAATAGTAGCACTGACCCCACACAGAGGCCTCAGTAACAATAGTGACCTCCACAGTAGCCACAGTAATAACCCCCTCACTAGTAATATTAACCCCACAGTGGCCCCAGTAACCGTAACCCCCTCAGCAGCCCCAGTATTATCCTTTCAGTAGCCCAGGCAATATTAAGCCCTCTCAGTAGCCCCAGTAGTAGTAATAACACCTTCAGTAGCCCCAGTAGTAATAGTCCCCACCAACCCATATACTTACCTATTCCTTGTAGTCAGTGCCACTCCTTCTCTTCTTGGCGCTGATCCCAGGTGCACACTGACGTCAGTGTGGGAGTCCGGAATGTTCTCCCTTGTTCTCTCTGTGGAACTAAGGAGGAGTGACTCAGGAGTGACTCAGTGTGGGAGTCCGGAATGTTCTCCCTTGTTCTCTCTGTGGAACTAAGGAGGAGTGACTCAGGAGTGACTCAGTGTGGGAGTCCGGAATGTTCTCCCTTGTTCCTCTGTGGAACTAAGGAGGAGTGACTCAGGGAAGGAGCATCCCGGGTGCACACCGACAGGCACCCCAGCCGGTAATCACTATCGTGGTGCGCGCCTAACGGCGGTGCGTGCCAGCAGGGAGAGCTCTGCGTGCCACCACTGTCCTATGGAGTTAGGACGTATATAAATGTCTGCGGTATAACCTGAGCCTGCTACATACACGGTGGGCGTCTGACAGCCAACACCTGCCCGCAACAATGGAAATCAGAAATAACTCCAATTGAAGCTATAACATTGTAAAGGCCACTGTCACAGCCCCCAGGGCTGCCATGACCGTATGCCTGTGGCATATCTTAATAAGCTGCCTGTTAAAATGCAGTATAATACTTAGACATCTTTCACCCTCACAGAACAGTACTTGATAGAATGCCTAAAAGATATTCTGGGTAAATTAAAGGTATCCTAATGGGTTTATTTGGGTGTGCTGTAATATAATACATTATTAGTAGGAACAAGAGAGGGAGAAGATCAGCGCTTTTGTAAGGAATGCACAAGGCTGGATGGCATTTGCAATACTTTATTGGGCTATGTGTTTCTTAGCTAAATCAGTTAGGTGGCTGCACATCCTAGTTTTCTTTATTTAAGGGAATTTAATGCCTCTGGTTTGAATGGCCATAGTTCTTTCTGAGAATTAAAGGGGTTGTCTGGCTTGTAAATCATTACTGGCAGTGGAGGGATAAGTAATATATACAAAAAACCCTACTAGGGGGCTTCAACATTAGAAGCTCATCTGACAGGTTTATGGGATGTCACTGGGTCTTCTGGTCTGGTGATGTCACCTGTCAGATGCTGTGGCAACGGACCACTGAAACGAGGCAAGGGAGCCCCAAAGCTGTATTAAAAAATTACTTAGAAAACCCCTTTAGTAAAATATAAAATATACAGTATAATGCAATACTATAGTATTGCATTATACAGTATAAATAAGCAAACGATCGTAAGTTCCAGTCTTTTATGACAAAAAAAAAAAAAGAATCAGTAAAATGAAGATTTAATGATAAATAAAAACAAGTTTAAAAATCCTCCCTTTTCCTACTCGTTGCTGTGGTGCCTTATACTCTATGTTAAACGAAAAAGCCGTATCGGTAAAATAAATAGAACTTCACTCTTGAAAAACCGCAGTATGGATGCTGCCCTCCTTTTTTTCTTTTTTGTAATTCGCTCAAAAGAACATTCGGGAGGAGCATTGCTGACAGCACTGCAGACAATCCTCCTAAATGTCCTTTTTAGCTAGATTTCAGACACAGCTTTCTCCAACCTCTGACCCTGGTTCCTACATATGTTAAACTCTGGACCCACCAGACCTATTGTAGCTGTCCTAGTTAATGCCTGCTTCATGACCGCATTGCTTTAAGAAAACTTCCTTCCTTGTTAAAACGACTCTGCAGTTTTGAAACAAATTTCTATCCCAGCGCCCTGAGAGGTGGGTGGTATATTACCTGTTCATCTCTGCTGTCCCTCTGATCTGCTGGATTTACGTCCCATTTGTGGCTGTCCAAGGCAGCTGATGCAATTTTCAGACTACATGATCACCATAGTGCATTGGCAGTGTTAAACTACTAATGCAGTATATCTGCAGTCTGATAGGCCAGTGCTGCTCACATAATTGACAGAGAGCAGTGCAGGGTATTTAATTAGCTAGGTAGAAAACTGCAGCAGCCACCTTGGAGGGCCAAAAACCGTAACCAGAAACAGCAGTTCGGACAGATGTCAAAAACAATAAGTGCAGGTAACACCCCCCCAAACCATCTGCTCCCAGGACAGAATTTTGTTCTGAAATCGGAGGGTCGCGTTCAAGGGGTTGTCCCGAGGCAGCAAGTGGGTCTATACACTTCTGCATGGCCATAATAATGCACTTTGTAATGTACATTGTGCATTAATTATGAGCCATACAGAAGTTATAAAAAGTTTTATACTTACCTGCTCCGTTGCTGGCGTCCTCGTCTCCATGGTGCCGACTAATTTTCGCCCTCCGATGGCCAAATTAGCCGCGCTTGCGCAGTCCGGGTCTTCTTCTTTTCTGAATGGGGCTCCGTGTAGCTCCGCCCCGTCACGTGCCGATTCCAGCCAATCAGGAGGCTGGAATCGGCAATGGACCGCACAGAAGCCCTGCGGTCCATGAAGACAGAGGATCCCGGCGGCCATCTTCAGCAGGTGAGTATGAAGACGCCGGACCGCCGGGATTCAGGTAAGCGCTGTGCGGGTGGTTTTTTTAACCCCTGCATCGGGGTTGACTCGCGCCGAACGGGGGGGGGGGGGGGGGGGTTTAAAAAAAAAAAAAACCCGTTTCGGCGCGGGACATCTCCTTTAATGTTAACAAATCTCTGCAGTTTTACATGTCAGAAACTTTTAATACCGGGATTTGTACAAACCAATCCGACTTTAGACTATTTTAATTCAATCTGCAGCTTCCGTCAGTTCCTTGTTTACTTACTATCATTTAACGGTCACCTTATTCTTAATTTCACCTAGGTTTACCTTTTCCCAGGCACAGATCTATTACCAACAAGAGCACACTAGTGTTTGAGCAGATGCTCAAATAAGGAAGCATTTAAAGGGAAGTGGAAAATATGCCATGCATTGTCCCTGAGAGACGAATCTTCGTCAGCAGCACCGTGTCGTTGCCTCAGGAGCTCAGAACAGCAGTCCTTAATAAGTCAGCGGTCACAGAACCCCCCTTTCTGCCCATTAGCTCTGAGCTATTCCTAGCCCAGCAGCTGCCAGCACCAAAAGGACCGGGTGCTGGTACTTCCTCCCATATAGTTCTTAACATTTTTTCTGCACAAAAGTTCAGACCTTCTGTTAAAGTTGCCTTAACTATCACAGATCATAACTTGTGGTGGGAAAACCTCATTTCCAATGGTGTAAGTCAACACATTTAGCTTCCTATATTTAGATACATGACCTTGGTGAATCACAGACGAATACTGGAACCTCACACTGCATTCTTTTTTTCTCATTGATGATGAAAGTTTGCAGAAGGTCACTGAGGATTCTCTATTGCAGATCAGGAACAAATCAAACATCTTGCTTTGTATTGTATGTTAATAAACAACATGATGAAAAGTGGACAACTGCGCTCTTGGGTCAAACATCAGAGATGGGGATGAGTAAAGCTTGTTAGTAAACAAGCAGTTTATTCATTGTTGAAAACCTTCCCCTTAGCTTCATTACATGTTGTAAAAAGTCCTCTACCCTGTGTTTACTACCACAAAAGCATTGTGCTCCGGGGAATGGTCAACGCTCAGGTCTGGATCTAGGCCACTTCTATTATAGGTCTAGCAGTAAAAGATGCTTGAACATTCAAGCTTGTATCAGAAAATGGATTTTATGCCCGGCTTGCCTCAATCTGACTTTAATTGCTAGCGTTTTATCCTATTTTAAGGGCTTATTAAATGACAGAAAATATTAATCTCTGAATGGCACTGAATTTAAAATAAATAAGGAATAAAAAAAATGCAAATTCACAAATATGCAAAATGCTAATTTTAATTCTCAGACAACTTTACAATCTTTTGGCTGCTCTGTGCTGGTAGATGTGATTCTCTACAGCGCATGTGCCGTGAACTGAGGTGTTCGGACTTCGGCTTCATCCGTGCACCGTGCATATGCCAAATGTGGCTGGAGGGGACTTGTCCTGAGGCATCTCACCTGTGGGATGCTGACCAAGCCAGAATTGGGACTGACCAGCATGACTCTTCTGAAGAGTGGCTCCACTTCCAGGAATCCTTACAGGTCACTTGAATAGAACATTCCAAGGTTTTTATTTTGCATTATGCAAAATCTCCTAGAATATAGAAGGAACTTGTCACTGTTCTGGATAACAGATTGCTGTTGGTTTGGGGACCTAACAGGTTCCCTTTATGTAATACTAACGGGTGTACCTAGAGAAGGATGTTGGGGCATGTGTCACGGGGGTACCAACAAGTTATTCTGCTTGGTCGGGGTATTTAAAAAAAACAGGACCAGCACAGTAAATGGAAACTTTGCACCAGAAATGCCAAGCTATGACACCAGTAATACTTCAGTAATTTTACTGGCTAGGTAATCTGGTTCACAGGCAAAAAGTTAGTTATTTGACATTTCTATTACGTAAGGTTATGTAAGTGGCAAAACAAAAAAGTAACCAGGCTCCATTGTTCTAGTGCAATTTATTTTCTGTGTCTGGCAGACGAATTGTTGACCACAAAGCATAAAAAAAATGGCCTATACAGAAAGGAGCAAACACAGCGATGTACTGAAGACAGACAAGTTGTGAAGGTTGCGCAACTCGTACAACATCCTCACTTTGTATACAGTAATTGGGACTGTTTTTGCAATAATAAACCATGCTGAAGAAACCAACATGTGCTCTAAGGTTACAAAATGGACAGGTGAGAAATACAAGCTACTGCTGTATATACCTAAATAGGCTCTCATAATGCACCCATTGTTAAAAAAGGTAGCAGGAAATTTAAGGAAAAGAAGAGCGACAAATGACTACAGGATCAGACTAACCAGCGGGATTGTAGTCCGTTACCTTTCTTCTCCCTATTTCAAAAACTTCGCTTTCATTCAAAACACCTGTTAACGAGCACCATAGAGATAGCAACCATTTCAGAATGAACTAAATTCTTCCAGTGTACGTATCCTAATGTGTGACCTTTGATCATCCACATAAATATAAATAGTATGTACAACTTGCCCTACTCAACAAATACCTGAATCTTAATGCATGATGTTCCCTTCCCAAGAAACTTTGCATATTCTAATTCAAATATTTGCTAAGGCGTTAATAGTATTAATCACTAGAAGCTAAATACTTGAAGACATCTTAAACAGAATACGGAACCGTACAAATACCAGCAATCTCTGCATATAAATTGCCCTGGCCATGAAGATACTGCAGAATGCAGATTACCCGTATATGCGACTTGATGAAGTCAATGGACTACAACCAAAGTGTGCTGTTAATTTATTAAAAATGGGGACGTTACAAAGAATTTTTAAAAATTCCATCAAAACGTAGATATTTTTTTCCAGAATATTCCTGCAGGAAATTATTAAAATAAAATTGTCTACTTGCTTTGGGGTAAGCTCACACATAGTGGATTTGTTATAGATTTTCTGCAATGGAAATAATTAGCGGCAAATCCACCAGTGATCATACTCTTAATTTGACAATTGATGAAGTCTGAATCAAACATCTTTCCACCCTATAGAACTGTGATATAATGTAGAACTTCACAAGACCGGAAATGAAAAACTGAGATCCAGTAATCAACTAGAACGCCCCTCTAAGGCCAGGGCCCCATGGCATTTTAATGCATGTGATGATCGTGCATGTCTGGAAAATGTTATTGCAATATCATTTATAATGTAACTCTGCAACCCTGCATGTGAATATAGGATGTGATGAGGCTGCAACCCAAAAAAAAAAATCCCACAGTCCTAAATTTCTTGCATTTATAGCAGGAAATTTAACAGCCTTGCCAAAAGTTCTGAAAATTGAGGACAGCCATGCTACATCATATACCATGTCATTATGGATTCTTGGCCCAATTGTTACGGGAACAGATTGTGTTTTCTTTCTGCACCTTCTTTCCTCTTTATATAATTTTTTATGACCATTTGATAATTCAGAAGCTTTTGGGAATTCGGTAGCTTTCAGGTCTTATTGCTGGACTGAAGGAATTTTACTGTACTAAAGCAGAGACTAAAAAAGGAACGGACTGATGACAATTCTATTATTGGTATTTCTTGCCTCCGAGTTTCTATTTAACTTACATTAGCTATGACACAAGATGAGGGATGAATTGAGTATAAGGAACTACTGAATGCCTGCACGCTAGCGCTGTGACTCTTTTTAAGCTAGGGGAATTGCTGCCTGGAAAATAAGTGCAAGAGCGAGCTATTTAATTTGGACAGCTACACTGACTGCTGGCATTACACTTGGTTACCTGGAACCAGCACAAATAGCACTAGCAAACAAATCCAGGATTGGTGCCAGCCAAGCTTGAGAGCTGAACAGAGGAAGATCACGTTGCACTAAATCAATACCCCATCGTTTCTCACAAATAAGGCTTGATGCTAGAAGTCTAACTGAGATTTGTACGGCTTCCTATCACACGCAACTCCTTTTCACTCGTTTCCAATCTTGAGTTCACATGCAGACTTCTTATGACGACACAACACGGTCTGAAAGAGAAAAAAAACGACATTTGAAAGACTGGGCTCAACCATCCCATTATAAAGATGACCCAACTCTTAGATGGAAGTCAGTCTTGAAATCTTGAGGACCTACTGATCGATCTAAAGGAAGAATATCCACTGTCTCAGCACAGGGAACAAAAGTAAATTTTTTCTATTTAACCCATTCCTGCACTGGTAAACTGAGCTTTTGGGAACCTGAGAACATCCATGTGAATGAAAGGGAAACTAAATGGTGCACATCTGCAGGGATACTAAAAAGGTTCTATTTGAAGTGGTGATTAAATAATAACTCCGTAATATAATTCCCCATTCACCGAGATCAGCCGGATTGAATAGCACAATAGAACTCTTTGAATGGCTCTCAAAAATCACTAGAGCTCAATTTGTAGAAGGTAAAACGCTTAAATGAGTATCTATGGACTCGCTGACATGGGGCAATTATCACTATAATCCATTCTGTCTATAACCATAACTGTCCAGAGTAAATGCACACAAAGATCCATGATAAAATTATTCTTTATTGTTGATCAAGAGCAATTGTGCAGGCATGAAAATTCCCATTGTAAATTCTTCTCATGCCAACATTTACAATGCATATGCCTGCTAAGGGCGTAGATCACAGGAGCGCTTTTATTAGACAACAATGTCGTCTGCCAGGGAGAAGGACTACCCCATCATTGCTCCGATGGGCCAGTTTATTAGATATTTGGAGTGGTTTTTCAGCCCACTGATAATGGAGTGCTGTACCGTAGATTACAATGCCAGAAGAGATTTGTACACTAATTCTAATTAATAGGACTCATGGAAAAGACTATTTGGGGATGTGATATTGTGTGGGAGGAATGCAGTTATTCAATTATAGTAACACTTTTAATTCATTGCATACCCGAAGAATGACAAATGGCTACTTATATATAAGCTTATACTTTCAGTGTGTTATTTCTGATCATCTTAGGCTGCGTTCAGGCTATCATTATGGCTTTTGTTCTATAACAGAAATCACAACACTCTCCAGGATTGATTGTATGGAGATACCACCAGTGCCCAAAGGGATAACAACAGGGTTTGGCAGTTTTGTTCTGGTTACCATTCTTTCGACGGGAAGCCCAATGTATGCAGCAGCATTGTTTTTGTCAAATCTGAGGACATTTTTGTAAATACAGCCTTACTAGCACTAGTGTTTCTGGTGGCGCAATGCACCACTTACTAATATAATATAGTGAAAGGGATTGGAGTTGGTCACAGGTATTAAACAAGCAGAGCCAAAATAGTAGCCGTGTGCTTACATGACTTGTGATACTGTCACTGGGCTCTAAGCTCTGGCCCTGATCACATGACAGTGACATCATCACAGGTGCTGTAAGCATGTTTTAGGACCTGTGCTGATGTCACGATCATGTGATCGGAGCAGAGCTCAGAACCCCAGTGACTGATCACATGGTGACATCATCACATGTAACTCACACAGTCAGGTGGTCATTAGTATTTTGATTTAGATCTTGATTACCCTGCATAGTGTAATATGCAAAAGAAATTCAACATGACAAGTTGGGCACATTTTAGATAATGAGCTATATCACTCTTACTTCTAGGTAGACATGTTCTTTATCCCTCAATCTAAAGCTTGTCTGTCAGTGTAATGTTGATGAAAGCATAAACTATTGCAGCCAATATTTTGGCAGCATATTTGAGTAAAATTCATATTGTATACAGTTGTGTTGTAAAAATATATGTATGATTGACTGGCTAGCCAGCAATACCTTTTGACAGAAATGCATCTGTGTAGGGTTCCTGTGTGGCACAGATCCAATGAAGCCATGGATCCCAGTTTTGCTGTGCAGACTGGTGGTGGTTCCATTCTGGCGTGTGGCATGTTCTCATAGCATGGGTTGAGTCCACTCGTCTGCCTAAACACATCACTAACAGACGTTTGCCATACTTCACTGGTTTGTGACCATTTGCAGCCCTTCATGAGACTTAATGTAGCCCCACAATGATGGTGTGAGTGAATGGGAAAATCCCTAGGATCAGCGTTACTTTAATAGTAAGTGTAATACACAAAGACTTACTTGGAAAAGCCTTCATATTTGCTGTGGACCAATTATTTAACCTGCTGCAATTCTGAGAGAATGAACACTATTCTTCTATTGAAGTAGCGCTGATCCTAGCGATTTGCCTATTCACTCACAGTTACCCGGATCACTTTGCATTTTCCGGTTTTCCCACTGGATCTGCTGCTCTCCACCATTCAGTGGATTTAAGATAACAGATTAAAATAAAAGACAATTGTCTTTCTAGTCCTGACCCATTGGTGACGACCTTTCATGTATTTCTGGTTGGATCGCCCCCCTTTTTTGGGAGTCTAGCTTTATGTACACATTAGAACGTGTTTTCGCATTTACCAAGCCGCTCTCCTTTTTTTGATCCCACAATGATGGGATATTCCATAATGCACCATGTCATTGGGCCAAAGTTTTCCAGAAATGATTGAAGAAGCATTCTGAAGAGTTCCTATAAATTCACCCAACTGAGCATTTATGGGATGTGGTGGAGAGGTCCATTCACACCTGAGATCCTACACCTACAAATACCATGGAGCTGTACGTGGCTATCCAAATGGTATAGCTTAACAACTCTCCAGAAGTTTTCCTCCCACTTGTAGAATCTATGCCATATCGAGTTGCTGCACTTCGCTGGCCTAAAGGGGGTCCTATACAATCTTAATTCATATCCCATGAGTTTTGGCATGTCAGTTCTTTGATTTACCAGAGATGATACATTGGTGGATCAAGTGCTTATGAGCTGTGATTTTGTTTATGGGCATTTTTCACAGATCAGTGATGAAAGTTTATACCTTCTTGTAAATTACAACAAAATATTTCAGAATGGGAAAATGCTGCATAGGTTTTATTATAAAGAGTGCTAAAAACATTAAAACATTTTTCCAACCCACACTATTCTCTATGCTGTTTTAACATCAGATAGCAACGTATAATGGTTCAGTCTGGCCACTTGGTGACTAAACTTGGAGGAACTACTTTCAACTCACTATCAGTCAAAAGATCTCAATATCATTAGACAAATGAGTATCTTCTAACCTAAGCAATGAAAGCCTCTTGATGCTTGCTGAGATAACTACATATGTAATGGTGTGGTTACCAATGAAGCTTAGCTACAACAGCCCAATTAAAGTATTGCAGTGTGTAGCAAGAATGTGGCCTGGTTTAGGTATTAATACTAATAAGGGAATCAGAGATTTCCTTTAGAACACCTTTTCTATCAGCTTTTGGGAGCTTATAGAATTTTCTTTTCTGATCTCAAATACCTTATTTGGTTCTCCCAAGTGAATCAGCGCGAACCTCATTGCAAAAAACTGAGTAGACAGTGAGTGGCACGAGACCTTGTACTGTTGTGATAACTACTATAACACTCTATAAAATGAGAAGCTAAAAGCGGTTTTACCAAAAAGTAGGTTATTCCATCTCCCTTATTTGCATATTACCTAGAGGAGCGTGTGTGGCCATTTGAGTCTCCTCACTTAGTTTATAGTATAGTTGCTCTCCCTAAGGAGAAAAGATAGCGTTTCTAACCCCCGTCCCAGGCCTCTCTATAGCAAAGCCAGACTCCTCATGTACACTGATTAAAGGCAAACACCCTGACATAGCTGTCTGTATATGGAGTCTGGCCTTGCTTTTAATTCCTAGTCATTGTTACAAGGCTTGTATAAAGAGTCTAACTTTGGCTTGAAGGAATGCTGCCTTCCAATAGGTGGCACTGTGGATGTATTATTCCATCTCGCTTATTTGCATATTACCCAGAGGAGCGTGCATGGCCATTTGAGTTCCTCATTCACCGTCTAGGTGCTCTCCTTCAGGAGAAAAGATAGCGTTTCTGACCCCTGTCCCAGGTCTCTCACTAGCAAAGCCAGACTCCTACTGTACACTGATGAAGGGCAAACACCCTGAAACAGCTGTCTGTACATGGAGTCTGGCTTTGCTTTTAATTCCCAGTCATTGTTACAAGGCTTGTATAAAGAGTCTAACTTTGGCTTGAAGAAATGCTGCCTTTCAATAGGTGGCACTGTGGAGGTATTATTCCATGTCCCTTATTTGCATATTACCCAGAGGAGCGTGCATGGCCATTTGAGTCTCCTCACTCACCGTTAAGGTGCTCTCCCTAAGGAGAAAAGATAGCATTTCTGACCAAAAAGTAGGATACATATGCTGCTATCTGTGATTAGTATTACTCCAAAATTGGGAAATATATTAGCATAAATCTAGTAAGCTAGTCATTGGTTAAAACAAATACCCCACAAACTATAAACCTGTTAACTTTGCCATGGTATTAATACTGCTAAAATCTACGCCAAGTTACTTAAAATGTCCACTTAAAAAAAAAGAAAAAAAAAAAGAACCACACAACACACATCCATGATTGCGCAAAGAAAGTGCATATCCGTGTATTTATATAACCCTGTGTACATTTTCAGGGTGTGAATACAGAGTTTTCAAGCTCCTTTAAACAAAGATAATAATTTAAAGTTGCATTATCACAGTAAAAAGTATCTATCACCAATGTTCTGTGAATCCCTGTGCACTAGTAATGCTTTCATCACCAGAGAATCTGGATATTTCTGCATTCCAGATTGCTGCCAGCACACAGGTAAGAACATTACTTTAAAATAATGTATTTCAGGATGATGCCACACAAGCCTATCTATTAGCGAGTCTTGCAACATGGATTTGGTGTTTAGTTCCAGCCTCTTTGTGGTCTTAAACTCCATTAATTGGTGTAAACTTCGTGTCTGTTACACAGGAGCTAGAAGTATACTTACCAAGTTTACAATTTATTTTGTGGTACAGTATTGCATCTTGTTAGAATTAACATCTCACAACTTAAAATAAAATTTAGTAAGCTGCCATGTTAACCATCAAACTCAAAGACATGGCATCTGATAACACATAGGACTATGTATTATCATGGTTATAGACCCCAGAAGATCTACAGATGTGGTCATCTTCCAGATTACATTTCAAGTCTTAAAAAAACGTGGTTAATTTAGGACTACCAATCCAACTTTGTTTAGTGAGTGCCCGATTATAATAAACATGAACACTTTTTTAGGTAAGATTTCATACTGCATTGCATATATTGTTAAGAGATATTCTGAAATATAGAAAAAAAAAAAGAAGTGAAAACAATTGCCCCACTCAAAAGAAAAAAAAAAAAAAAAAAAAGTTCACACGTCAAAAAAAAGTGGGAGAAGTAGTTTTGAGGCTCCTGCTGGCTGGATGCTGGGATGACATAATATCGTAGGGGCTGGAGGTAAACTTTTGTATCAGTCTGGCAGGGAGAGAGCATAAAACCTGTCAAATAGTTTCCAGATTCCTCCCCTTTATGGCTCTGGAGACCCTATAGAAGGTGGCCACTTCTCTCAAACAAGGCGATCAGAGACCAAAAAATTGGCATCATCTGGCATAACGCTTGATGTAATCTTCCACTTTACTACGATATTCCTCCTACAAAAAAAAATTTAAAAAACAGTTATAATACAACAATCAGTGTGCTATTAAACAATTACTGAAACGTCAGTCATGATAAATACTATTACAGCTCCTTTAAAAAAAAAACTAAACAAAAAACCTTGTTCATCACTTCTAGCTCATTATAATAAGACAGCCTGAAATACATGGAGGAAAGATTTAAAGTTATGTTCGTTATTAATACTGATGTACGATGCTGTTTCTGGCCCGTAAGGCTGCAGCATTGCATTGGATGTATAGGAGACCCCCGACACTCTCCCAATGGCGTAATCTAGTCAATTCTATTCTTCAATATGAAAAAAAAAAAAAAGAGTATACAAAAATAGAAAGTGCCCAGATAAATTCTATAAAATCTGGGGAATGTGGTGTGGCTCATCAACCACAACCCACACGCAAAACGCATTTCAGCAGTTGGTGGACCGAATGAGGTTTTCAACCCATCCAGGTGCCATTTAGCCCTTCACAGGTATGATGATAATATCCTGAACTCTGCAAACTATATTTTCAAATACACTATGTTATATAGTTTACCATGTATACTCAAGTATAAGCTGAGTTTTTCAGCACAAAAAAATGTGCTGTGAAAGCCCCACTCGGCTTATACTCGAGTGAGCTAAAAAAAACCCCCAAAAAACTTCAATACTCACCTATCAGCTGGCGTCTGTGTCCCCGGCACTGCGGCCAGCTGCTACAGTCTTCTCCCTGGCTTGCTTTTGAAATCCCCGCCGTCAGCGCTGTGATTGGATCGAGCACCGGCCAATCACAGCTGGCGTTCGATAAACCAATCACAGCCATTCAGTGATGTCACAGCCGGCGCTCTATCCAATCACAGCGCTGACGTCGGGGATTTCAAAAGCAAGCGGGGAGAAGACTGCAGCAGCTGGCTGCACCTCCGGGGACAGTATCGCGCCGGAAACACAGACGCCGGCTGATAGGGGAGTATTGCTTCTTTTTTTTTTATAACCTAGTATATACTTGAGTATAGCCAGGCTTATACTCAAATCAATAAGGTTTACCAACTTTTTGTGGTAAAACTTATTTACTTGGCTTATACTCGGGTTGGCTAATACTCAAGTAGATACGATATATTGTTTCAAGTAATTGTAACTGATTAGTAGACTTGAACCATGTTACACTCAGGTTTACACGGAGAAATATAATTTGATATGTTTTGTCATTCTCAATAGAAGGGGTTTAAAAAAAATACTGACGCGTGAATCACTATGGGGTGGGTTTTCATAAAACACATTTTTTTCCCCAAATACTCCCTCTATATCGTCCTCGCAATAAGGACAATATAGGAGGGGATTGCCTGCAACAGTGATCTCAGATGCCATTTGCTGTTAATGTTACAGTTTTTATGAAGCCTAGATAACTCCTTTTATGTGGACCCCAAAACATACCCAATCCCATAATTCAGACTCGATCTCAAAATTCAGACCCTTTTAAGTACTCGCCTCTCCTCACTCTAGGCTACTCTTCAGTATCAGGAACTGTTACACACAATGTCTTGATCCTGGCCAGCCTCAAGATGTCATGTATGGCAGTGCCCAGAGATGGGTCTGCAGAGGAGATGTTGGGAACAAGGAAAGGTGAGCAATTAAAAATTAATGCCCATGACAAATATTTGTCCTTAAAAATTAGGACAGTCTCAGACAATTCTAACTATTGACAACTATGGGGGATTTGGTGGTTTCAACCAGGCGTAGAACTTTCTTTTACACACTGCTCTAAGATTTTACATGCTGCGGTTTTGTGGCAATTTTTGCAGAAGCACTGCAAAAAGCAGTGGGTTTGTGAAAGTTGTGCCAAGTTTGTTTTATTAGTTTCACAAGTAACTCTAAAAAACAGCAAGACATCAATTGACATAATGGGATTAACGTGACTAAAATGTGTATGTGGTGTGTCAAGTCTTCTCCCCCAGAATGACATGGTATGGTACATGAGCTTTAGGTATAATTGGGAAAGTTAAACTAGCAGCGTGTTCAGGATAGGGGAAAGGCAAATCACTAACAGAACTAATAGTAAGCACCTACAGTTAGGGCCAGAAATATTTGGACAGTAACACAATTTTCGCGAGTTGGGCTCTGCATGCCACCGCATTGGATTTCAAATGAAGCCTCTACAACAGAATTCAAGTGCAGATTGTAACGTTTAATTTAAAGGGTTGAACAAAAATATCTGATAGAAAATGTAGGAATTGTACACATTTCTTTACAAACACTCCACATTTTAGGAGCTCAAAAGTAATTGGACAAATAAACATAACCCAAACAAAATATTTTTTTTTCAATATTTTGTTGCGAATCCTTTGGAGGCAATCACTGCCTTAAGTCTGGAACCCATGGACATCACCAAACGCTGGGTTTCCTCCTTCTTAATGCTTTGCCAGGCCTTTACAGCCGCAGCCTTCAGGTCTTGCTTGTTTGTGGGTCTTTCCGTCTGAAGTCTGGATTTGAGCAAGTGAAATGCATGCTCAATTGGGTTAAGATCTGGTGATTGACTTGGCCATTGCAGAATGTTCCACTTTTTTGCACTCATGAACTCCTGGGTAGCTTTGGCTGTATGCTTGGGGTCATTGTCCATCTGTACTGTGAAGCGCCGTCCGATCAACTTTGCAGCATTTGGCTGAATCTGAGCTGAAAGTATATCCCGGTACACTTCAGAATTCATCCGGCTACTCTTGTCTGCTGTTATGTCATCAATAAACACAAGTGACCCAGTGCCATTGAAAGCCATGCATGCCCATGCCATCACGTTGCCTCCACCATGTTTTACAGAGGATGTGGTGTGCCTTGGATCATGTGCCGTTCCCTTTCTTCTCCAAACTTTTTTCTTCCCATCATTCTGGTACAGGTTGATCTTTGTCTCATCTGTCCATAGAATACTTTTCCAGAACTGGACTGGCTTCTTGAGGTGTTTTTCGGCAAATTTAACTCTGGCCTGTCTATTTTTGGAATTGATGAATGGTTTGCATCTAGATGTGAACCCTTTGTATTTACTTTCATGGAGTCTTCTCTTTACTGTTGACTTAGAGACAGATACACCTACTTCCATGAGAGTGTTCTGGACTTCAGTTGATGTTGTGAACGGGTTCTTCTTCACCAAAGAAAGTATGCGGCGATCATCCACCACCGTTGTCTTCCGTGGACGCCCAGGCCTTTTTGAGTTCCCAAGCTCACCAGTGAATTCCTTTTTTCTCAGAATGTACCCGACTGTTGATTTTGCTACTCCAAGCATGTCTGCTATCTCTCTGATGGATTTTTTCTTTTTTTTCAGCCTCAGGATGTTCTGCTTCACCTCAATTGAGAGTTCCTTTGACCGCATGTTGTCTGGTCACAGCAACAGCTTCCAAATCCAAAACCACACACCTGGAATCAACCCCAGACCTTTTAACTACTTAATTGATTACAGGTTAACGAGGGAGACGCCTTCTGAGTTAATTGCAGCCCTTAGAGTCCATTGTCCAATTACTTTTGGTCCCTTGAAAAAGAGGAGGCTATGCATTACAGAGCTATGATTCCTAAACCCTTTCTCCGATTTGGATGTGGAAACTCTCATATTGCAGCTGGGAGTGTGCACTTTCAGCCCATATTATATATATAATTGTATTTCTGAACTTGTTTTTGTAAACAGCTAACATAACAAAACTTGTGTCACTGTCCAAATATTTCTGGCCCTAACTGTATACATGTGTGACCATAGATAGAAGGAGGCGGCACAGTTGGATCCAAGGGCAACAGAAAGAAAAAGTACGCTAGTAAATCAGAGACCACTGAAATTTAATTCCCATTAAGAAACGCTAAAAATGTACATTCTCTATATAACTAAGATTAC
This sequence comes from Eleutherodactylus coqui, assembly GCF_035609145.1. Lineage (NCBI taxonomy): Eukaryota > Metazoa > Chordata > Amphibia > Anura > Eleutherodactylidae > Eleutherodactylus > Eleutherodactylus coqui. The sequence goes on along the minus strand of NC_089844.1, from coordinate 28,828,186 downwards.
TCTAGGACTGCGGGCGAACCTCTTTAAAGTATTGTCCTCTCGGGAATCCCATTTCAATTTATTCGAAATCACAAAAACAATGCTTTCACCATGAGAGATTTATTTCTAACATGCTCTATTCTCCTGATATTGCAGCTATTGATGACTGGTGGCTGGGCAGAAAGCTAGTGCGCATGCGGTCCTGGGAACCTGGCGGTCAGATTTAAGTGAAAGTACTGTAGTGCGCTCAGCTCTTTCTTTCAATTGAACAAGTGATCCATTGAAATGGCAACAAACAGTAAACAGGGGGACAGAGAGATCAATATCTGCCATTTCCAGAGAATGGAGTATTTTGGAATTAAAACTCTTATGAGGGAGTGCATTGTTTTGCGATTTTTAAGCCTGCATCTCCCGGTGAGTCGAAGTACATTTCAATGGGTTGAATTAAAGAAGTTCTGACAAAAGGTACTCCATTACTTATTCAACACATTTTCAGGTTAAAAATCTTCCATCTGCTAAACCTCAGGATATAGTGCTTGTAAAATGCACATCAGAGATGCACGACTTGCATATATTGTTGGAACCATTACAATGCAATAGAATTAAGTTGTGTCATCGCTTGATCACAGGATGAAACTAGTCAAGATACTTAAAAGGCAATACGTTTGGCAGTCAAGTCCCAATTTTCTACCCAAGCTCTGCTGCGCACTTTCAAAAAGCATCCCAAATAAAACCTTCACGTTCCCAATTAATAAAAGGAACAAAGAGGTAGCAGTCCCTTTCGGAAATCCTTGTGACACATTATTTACTGCTTCTTTTCATCTGGAATGAAAGGCCGGTAGCGTGATCTGATGTATACCACTGAATGTAGTTGTCAATGGAGTGCAAAGCGTGACTACTAGAGACCATTTTTCTGAACATGCTCTCACTAGAGGTTTGATTGGACTAAAAAGAGAGACTGAGAACAATAAGTTTGCAGTTGTTTTCACGCTTCCTGATAAAAATCACCCTGGAGATAAATTATGCCAAATATTGTGTGGTTACAGCTTAAGGCCTCCATGGAGAATCCATAGCGGGACCCTCCTGCCCCGTGGACATGAGGCATTAAATCAGAATAAACTCACCTGCTGTGGGCCGTGCGTGTCTTCCTTCCTTTGCGGCCAGATCTTCTTTCTTCGGCCCAGCGGATGTGCTCGGTACACCGGCTGCGTGCCGCGCCGTATGCGCCGGGCCGAAGAAAGAAGATCCTGCCGCAAAGGAAGGAAGATCTAAATCGCCCAGAGCAGGTGAGTTTAATTCAGGCGTGGGTCTCCTTCAATAGAAGCCTGCGGGAGCCGTCCCCGCGGGAGACCCGCACCTAAATGGAGCATGTCCATTTTTTTTCATGTTCCAGAATTTTTTAAATTTACTTTTATTGACCATCCGGTGGTCAATGCATTCCAATGGTGCACGGATCCGCATGCGGGTGATCCGCTGTGGATTTTAATTCTTCTTTTCCCCGTGGACATGAGGCTTAAGCCCCGCACAGAAATAGGACATGGCACGGTTTGTTTGCCGCACGAGATTTCACGCGGCCAAACCGTGGCCGTCTGCATAGGATTGCGTTTGTTAATGCAATCCTATGCAGGCTTCCAGCAGTGGAAATCCCACGGGTAATCCCGCCGCGGAATTTCCGCTTGAGTGCAGGCGCCCTAAATCTGGGGTATAGTAGTTAGGCGATGAGGCAAAAAGTAGCTAAAAATAAATAAATAAAAGTCACGGAAGGCCTCTAACGAGCAGAGGATTTCTAAAACAAGTATAGTCATAATGAAGACTGAATAAGTAGCTTGTCAAGTTAAAGCAATCTCTTCTAACAGAACCAAGCCAGCTGCCTTCTGATTATCACATTTTAGCAATCTTCTTTCTCTGTGCAGCATATTAAAGGGAACCGGTTATCACTTTCTACTATAGTAAATGAAGCTCGGTGGTAGAATAATTACCTACACCTGTTGACAAAACCTACATGCCTCCTTATATGTGCCTTCTTGAGGAATCTTTGTTTAAAAAGTTCCTTCACCGTATGTAAATCATGCAGACCAGTTTGGTGCGCAGGCTGGACTAGCTACCTAGTCTGCCCCGCTCTTTTCCTGTGATACGTCATTATGCTGCGGTTCAGAATCGTCCCCCGTAGCACGTACTGATGAGCACACTCTTGTGGGCAGAATCACTTTGCTCATTGATGCATACCTGCTGCGACATTTTCAAGTACCGTGTGGCTGATGTAGTATCGGAGAAGAAGAGAAGGGGGGGGGGGGGGTCTGAAGACTAGTGAGTCAGGCGGCCCACCCACCAGGAGGCGCGGGAATTTTGTATTTGCATTCTTGAGGAATCGTAAAATGAGCCATGGGAAAGTAAGCTTTGTAAACAGCTGTTAGTAATAATTCCAGCACTGGTTTAGTTTACTAGGGTAAAAATTAATGATAGCTACTATGTTAAAAAGGAACCTGTCACACTTCTTTCTTAGGACTTGATGACTTTCATATTCTAGTGAAGCTTTTTTTTAAAGACATTTTGCAAAGCCAAGTATTTACATAAATCTTTATATTTTAACATAAATGGTTGGGTCTATCAGACACAAGAGACATGGTCCACAGCCCATTAGCCCTTGATCTTTATATTTCTATGAAGATTTTCAATGAGATTTTGTCTACTATGTGTTATCTTCCTTACTTTACTGACTCGAGGTACAATTACAGAAAGAATCAAGAAACCCAAATGCGACTAAATACTGTACAGTAGCACCCACTGCACAAACCACAATGCATATTTGAATCTATCCAGCACAAAGGATTATGAAAAAATGAAAGGTGACAGAACTGATTTAAGAGGTCGCAATTACTGCTTTTACATGCGTTTTTCTTTGGTCTATTAAAGATCATTTTGGAAGAAGCACCACAGGAATAGTAGAGGGTAGGGCCTCGTACAGAATAGTACTGCAAGCGGTATCGGCCTTGTGAGTGTGCTGAAACTGCTTTACAACGAGCAAAATGGACCCTTCAGTTGAAAAGGGATATAAAATGGAAAATGAAAAATGTAAGTAAAACATCATTCCACGGGAGATGGTGACTTCTCCTTCAATGGAAGTCTTCAAACAGAGGCTAGACAGACATCCGTCTGGGATGATTTAGTGTTCCTGCATTGAGCAGGGGGTTGGACCTGATGACCCTAGAGCAGGGGTCCCCAACTCCAGTCCTCAGGGACCACGAACAGGTCATGTTTTCAGGATATCCTATGGAACGAACACCTGTGGCAATCTCTGAGGCACCAACAATAATTATATTATCTGTGCAACACTGGGGAAATCCTGAAAACATGACCTGTTGGTGGTCCCTGAGGACTGGAGTTGGGGAACACTGCCCTAGAGGTCCCTTCTAACTCTACCATTCATCATGCAAATCATACATTCCAAAACCCAGGTATATTGTGTTTGCCATTAGGTCTATATTCTTGTAAAAGCATGCTTCTTTGACTAAATTCACTCTGTTTGAAATGTCAATTTGGCATATGTGCCAGGAAAGCTCCTGGTGCAAACGTCAAACATATCCCCGGGCTCCCATTCACTGCTGTGTCCTTTTCGCCTCTGTGGGCTAGTGTATGTAAGGGTGGTTTAATATCCGAGTTGGGGGGTTCTGCTTTCCTGCTCCTTTTGGGGAGCAGGAAAGGGGAATCCCTGCAGCCTAATGGCTCCATCTCATCTTGAACCTGAACAGCGTCGGGCGGACTCCATTGACTATAATGGGGTCTGTACAGTTTCCACTCAGCTGCCGGACTTTGGGACAGATGAAAAAGTGCTACATGCATGCAGCGCTTTTTCTTCTGGCATTTTGAGCCAGATCTGTGGCGAAACCTCTGACTGGAGGTTCCAATGCAGATGGGAAACCGGCCTCAGTATACCTCTTTCCCAACTGGTTGGAGTAGTGCAGTCCTCAGCAGTATTCTATATAGAGCCATTCTCACCTACATACATTTTTTTTAACTATTTATCAATGTTAACAATTTGAGATCCAAACAAGCACAATGATGAGATCAAGAAAATAAGAGTAAAACTCTGTTATTTTCCAAAGGAAAGCATACATACCTGCAGAGACCTATAAAATATCATGGAGTCGTCAAGCTCCACTTATTCAAATTATCTATATGACAGATAGTAAATCAGCAAACTTCAACTAAACTTTGTCTAGGCTGTTCCAAACAAAAAAAACTTAGTTCAACGGCTATGATCAATTTATACGCAGGACTGTGACAGTAATAAGGGGACATCCTCTGCGTCAAAAGCAAAGAAGGTTCCTACACCAACATAGAAGTGGGTTCCTTACTGTAAGAGCAGTGAGATCATGGAACTCTGCCTGTGGACTTTGTGATGGCAAATTCAGTAAAAGAGTTCAAGAGGGGTCTGGACATTTTTCTTGATCGATACAATATTGTATGTTATCATTGATAACTTCAAAATGGATGTTGGTCCCGGGAATGGGGAAAATTGGCTTCTACCTCATTGGGTTTTTTTTGCTTTCTTCTGGATCAACTGTAATAAACTGACCTGGATGAACATGTGTCTTTTCCCGGCCTTACATACTATGTTAATATGACCACAGGTCTATGAATAATCTGAATTGTATGTATGTACGTACACACACACACACAGACACACATTATATATATATATATATATATATATATATATATATATATATATAATGTGTGTGTGTATATATATATATATATATATATATATATATATATATATATATATATACACACACATACACACACACAGAAAAAATGTAATTCTTAATAAATGTAAAATGTAATTTATTTGCAATTAAGATCTTGAAGACACAACCAACAAGACAAGAACAACAAGGAGTATACCTTTTTTTTTTTTATAAGATGGCAGCCTATGGTTAGTAAGTGGCATATGTTGGAAGCATTCATTAAAAGGTATATGTTGAGAGATCTGCAATGCAGTGTCAATAGACCCTTAGACAAACACAATTGTCAGGACAGGAAGTTTTTGCTACTCTTTACCTTTTAGTGCTCATGTTTCGTTTTTTTCAGAGAGGGGAAAAAAGCAAGAGAAGCTTAATAACCAGGATGCTGCCGTCACATTGACACATCGAAAGAGAACATGTAAATAGAAGTGGACATCCACTTCAACCGTAAAGTGAACCTTTCATCATTACACTGTCCCCACTGAGGGCAGCGTATAACAGTGACCAACACGCTCACTTCAGCAGACTGACACTTATGGGTTTATGTATTAGTGTTTTTGACAACTTCTAGGTTTGTCAAGCAGCATCTGGCCAGAGAAGTTACGATAATTCTATTTTCACATAAGCATATCTATATAGGTCCTATATACGGACACATTACAGATGAAGCTGCATCACTGTGTCATCTGCATTCGCCTCCTTGTGCCCTGTGATTGGTTTCATTTTCTATTGGATAAATATTAATCCTTTTTTTAGCCAATCGAAAACAGTGAATGCAAATATGGATGCGAATACAGATGAAACACTTTTACATCAGGAAAAAGACAAAAGTAGAGCGTGCTGTGTATTGTAAATATGATCGTGAATAATAAAACGCATATGTGAACAGCCCTATAGATTTTCACGGATTAAATGAGGATTTGAAATACGCTCATCTGAAAAAGAGTCCTTACTCAGAAGTGGCCGCTAGCCATGCCCACAGTTTACTATCTGTACTGCAATTATGGTAAAACTGTAAATCCCAACAGTTGGAAGGTGTTAGGGGTGGCCTTGGGTATACATAAAAGGAGATATACAAATATGTTTTTAAAATTCTTTATAACATTGAAAAAGAAAAACAAACTCATATTTGCCTCAAGGCATAAGTGTCAAAGAAATCCCTATACTGCAATGACATATGCAGGCAGATCCAAGCACAACCATGCTACAGGATACACTTCCCAGCACATAGTCATGGCAAACAGAAAAAAAACATCTAGTTATTACATAGCTGGCTGCATTCAAAAATCTGCAAAAATGGTTCACAATGGAAAAACTCCTAAGGGTAAATCCACAGGCCGGTAAATCCACATTGGATTACAGTATCAGGTATATGGATGAGATTCGAACAATTATTGTCCACATGCCATGTCACTTTTTACGCAAATGACCTGTAGTGTGGATCTTTAAATACACTGCATGTAATTTCTGATGCGGATCTTCATTGTAGATTTCCCCCTTTCAGTGTACCAGAGTGAAATCCGTGGTGAACCACACTAAAACCCACATTACAGATGCAGATTCGCTATGGGAAATTCCATTGTTTATGGACATACCTTTAGTAAATACAATTTATATTCCTTTAAAAATGTGCTAAAAGCCTTTGTCTTTAAATCCTAATCACTTCCACTCCCCCAAAGGATAGGGGTCTAGGAGGTGGGCCCCCCTATTCTATGGATATCCCAAAAATGTCCATGGTCAGAATGCCCCCTTCAGTTGTAATCAGTAACACTTAACAAAAGTATAATGAGTGTTTTAAGGCCCATGTACACAAGTCGATGATCGCTAAAAAAAATAACAAAAAACACGCTAATCGGCGATCGTTTTAGCAATAATCGGTGCGTGTAAATGTGCGCCCATCGTGCGCTTTTCGGGCACTGCTAGCTGTTCGTTACATTCAAGCCAACCTAAAAATCGTGATTCAGTCTTATCAGAAGTTCTCTACGGGGAGTGCTGATAGCAGTTTTTCCACTGGAGAACAAAGGATCTGAGTGCAGATAAGCGCCCTTCTGCTGTTAACTGCTTTCAGCTAAGGCTTCATTTGCACACCTAATTGGTACTTAAAGGGGTTGTCTCAAGGCCACAGTGATTTTTTTTTATTGCCCAGTCCCCCTTCTTAAGCATACATTACTATGCAGCAGTGTAAACGGCTTTTAAAGCAGGTTTCTACTCACAGTTCTGGTGTTTCAGCAACTTATAAAACTTCTTCCAAAGATGGCCGCCGGTTCTTTTCCCAAGGATGCACTGCGGGTTTTTCCCATGGTGCACCGCGGGTCTTCTCCCATGGTGCACCATGGTCTCTGTGCGTTCCATTGCCGATTCCAGCCTCCTGATTGGCTGGAATCGGCACACGTGACGGGGCGGAGCTACGCGATGATGCGTAGAAGGGGGCGGGGCCAGAACGCTGCTCGTGCTCGGACGAACCAGAAGTAGACCACCCTTCTGCGCAAGCGCGTCTAAAAAAGCAAGCAGACAGCGAAATTAGACGGAGCCATGGAGACGAGGACGCTAGCAACGGAGCAGGTAAGTGAATAACTTCTGTATGGCTCATATTTAATGCACGATGTACATTACAAAGTGCATTAATATGGCCATACAGAAGTGTATAACCCCACTTGCTGCCGCGAGACAACCCCTTTAAGTAGCTGAGTAGCTTCTTATTACTTTATGCAAAATGATCGCTCAAAGCTGTCACTCAAACTGTCATTTGAGCGATCATTGCTCCGTGTAAATGGGCCTTTAGTCTCCATTTATGTGAGACTACAATAATGGCCTCCCCTGACTGGTAAGTGTTACTGAATGATATTTTAACTATGTATATAGATTTCCTTTTCTTTTCCTCAATTGAGGACAATTGTCAACTCACATTCTCACCGATTGAAAAAGTCACTGCAGCTCATCAGTCTGCATAAGGCCGCCTGTCCATGGCTGAGACGGAATATCACTAGCAAGATTCCGCCTCAGGGGAGGAGGGGGGAGCACTACAAGGTCTCCGCAATTAACCTATATCAATGATAGGCTCACCACAGTTAATCACGCGAGCGGAAAATCGCTATGATTCTCCGCTCGTGAATAGTAGGCTGCGCTTCCAATAGTTCTCCTATGGAAAGTGTGTCATGTGAGCTCCGCAAGTGATTTATCGCCGCGGATCTCACAATGACACCTCGCCCGCGGACAGCCAGCCTTACAAGAGATAAGTGCTACAGATAGTAACCTGAAACTCAATACAAACCCAATACTAAAAATGCAAGACTTCATTTGAGTTCTACATGATCTTATAAAACAAATATAAATAGTAGTGCTGGGCCAGCAAAAAGGGACTAAAAGTGCTACCTTCATTAACCTGGGCTCACACGCACTGGCATAACTATAAGGGGCGCGGTTGCACCCGGGCCCAAGAGCCTTAGGGGCCCATAAGGCCTCTCTTCTCCATATAGGAAGCCCAGTACTATGAATAAAGCATTATAGTTGGGGTCTGTTACAGGTTTTGCATTGGAGCCCAGGAGCTTCAAGTTACGCCTCTGCGTTAAGGGGTTAAGAGAAGTTGGCAGGCCCCAAGATAAACTTTTGCACTCAGGCCCATGAGCCTTTAGCTACGCCCTTGATCACACGAGTGGGTTAGGTTCTGCATTCAGGATGCCTGCAGCGGATTCCGTCTGTGAGCTCAGCCGTTGACCCTGTGGCACTTAACTGCAATGCGAATAACCACAGCGGCACGCAGGCAGCCATGCGCAGTACAGATTTTTCTTTTTTGTTTCTTTGTATTTCCCATGCCGTCGCTTAGCGATGAGTACCCGCAGCCCATTCACAATGTTAATTCTGTATATGCTGCAGGTTGCACGCCTCCATTGACATCAATAGAAGCCACCTGCGCAGATTCCGCATGAAATAGAGCAAGCTGCGATTTTTCTTCCACTCGTGGAATATTCTATTTGTACCCGTGAGTGTGAAGGAAAATTTGAAAGTGCATGCCTTTCAATGCCTGTGTTTTACCGCACATACTTTGCGCAGACGTCAGTCGCGGAATCTGCAATTCAAATCCGGTCATGCGAGACTGGCCTTAGTGAGTCATGCTGCAGGGCGAGATTACAGAGTATTCATATGTGCAGATCCCAGACTTCAAGATTTACGCATAGCGACATCTAAGGTCTCTAAGGTTTGCTTTCTACAGTCTGCATAGGATTTACATCTCGAATTTACGGTAAAAACAAAAAGGAAACGAGGGGCAGTTAACAAATGTTTTTGCTTCGTTCTGCTTTGCTACAGTTATTAAATCTGTTCCTCACATAGCAGTTTGACCTAAGTCTTAATGGAAAATCTCCAAGCTCTGAAGGAGGTCAATGATCGTAATTATGAAAGTTGACATTAATTAGCCCTGCTACGGTATTAAACATCTTATCAATGCCTGTTTATGTCGCTTGCATTTGTTGATGCAACATTATTTTCGTGGGTCATGGCAGAAGGTTCATGGCTTAATCTCATTATAAAGAAGAAAGAATTAAGAAAATCTCCATTAATATGGCATCAATAAGACCTGATAGCTTGCGGGTTAGCCAATATTCTGGAAGACGGTACAGTCACAGAAAACTATATACAAAAAGGTGAGGAACTTTCAGTAATGCCCAAAATGAAAACAGAGAAAGTTTCTAGCTCATTATCTGCGCGCAGACTTTTTTTTCAGGTTTTGTCAAACTTTTTACTGTAAATCAGTGCTCCCAAACCTATAGCTCTTTAGTTGTTGCAAAACTTTAATTACCAATCACTCTGTGACAGCCACAGACTGTCAAAAAGGAAATGCTTGGGAATTCTAGCTTTGGAACTGCTGAAGAAACACAAGTAGGAGGATGCTGCTCCAGAATGCAATGCAGCTCTGTGTTGGATTATCAGTCTTTCTGGATTCTAGAAAGCAAAATTGAAGGATTTTCACAGATTTAGAAAAAATAAAGAATAATCATGTCTGTTTAAAAGAAATGAATGTTTAGTCACCACAATCCAGCTTCAAAAATCGTACATTTGGGATTTATACAGCTGTGCTTCATTCTGTACCCTCTTAGCAAAAGGAACGTAGAACTATTCTGCATATTGTAGTTTTTCCCAGGAAGCATTATCTGTAAGACTTCCTACACCGGCTAGTACCATTCATATTCTATTGAAAAAGTGAGGTTTGGTCGTAGGAGAGAAAACTTGCAAGAGTTCAGGATTTTTTTTTTTTCAAATGAGATGGAAAACATTCTTAAATAAGTTTAACATAAAAACTTGATTTAACCCTTTCCAATCCACTGTCTGACGTCTAAAGACATTCTGATTGAAGCCTGTACAGGTCTGATGATGGAAGACATCCGGCAGGGTATTCTTACTGTACATTAATGGCCACTCTATGGTTGGGGGCCTCTCCAGCATGTCACATACTGCAGTACTGGCTCTAGCCAACAGATGGCGACATTGTAAAATGGCAGAAAGAGAAAGCCCCCTAGGAAACCCTGAATCCAAAATTGGATTGCAAAGGGTTAAACAAGGAGTCATTTTCTAATGGCCCATTCCCTTTACACACTGCCATGTCAGATTAAATCAAGACCTACTTCAGAGCTTCACAACATGAACAAATCAAACAAATTATTAAATTGGACTTTTTTGATCTGGATGTAATAAAACTACTTGATTAAGAAGTGTAGCTGCATGTTGGAAATCTCGGCTCTTGACTTTTCACACTGGTCTGTACTTATATAATGGGCTTTATAACAGGGAGTCATACAATTAACTTGTTATTTAGTCCATGTAAGGAGGGCAACGTGGGCATTTAAAATACTTCAATTTTGAGGTTACTGAGTCACTGTAGTTCCATTTCTAAATTGCATTATTCTTTTCTCAATCATTAAACTATAAATAGAGGGTATAAGAGATTATTGGGGAACTTCCTCTTGCATAATGACCTTGACTATTGGTTTGGGGAAAAAGAAAGAAGAAAAAAAAATCATAGAAACTATAAAGTGCAAATAAATCTTCAATTCAAGATTGTATTTCTTTAAATGAGTCACATAGAATGCGATCTAAAAAATTGTAAAAGACACAAAAGGTTAAATGAAGACAAGACAGAGTAGAAACCACTAACCAAATGACAAAAGTAAACTGCAGAAAGCAACTATCTAGCAAGCAATGTGGAACCGTTTAAAGAGGTTGTGCCAGGATTGGGGTACCGCCTATCCACAGAAAAGGAGATAGCTTCTGCTCTGTGGGTGTTCAACAGCTGGGAACCCCACTGATCCCCAGAACAAGGTTCTCAAAAGGCCCAGCATGAATCGAATGACGGCCAAGCCTGCACACTACCACTCGATTGATTTCAATTGAACTGCCAAAGATAGTTTAACCCTCTGCAACCCAATTTTGGATTCAGGGTTTCCTAAAGGGTTTTCTCTTTCCGCCATGATACAATGCTGCCATCTGCTGGCTAGAGCCAGTACTGCGGTATGGGACATGCTGGAGAGGCCCCCCGACAACAGAGCAGCCAGTAATATACAGTAAGAATACCCCGCCAGACGTCTTCCGACATCGAAGCTGCACAGGCTTTAATCAGAATGTCTTCAGACGTCGGAGTGGATTGGAAAGGGTTAATTCATGTCCTTGGTTGTCTCAGGCAGTCAAAATTTAAATGAATGGAGCATCAGTGCACTTGCTTGACTACCACTCCGTGCATGTGGCCCCATCCAACGTCTGTGATTGAGTTTTCTCAGTATACAATGTAATAGCTAGAACACAGTCAATCACAACAGATGGGCGAGATTAGCACCTCATGAAGTATGATTCTTCTCTCCTTGGAACTGCAGAAAAGTTGTAAGCTCTTAAAAACTACTGAACTTTAGCCCACAAGTAACACATCAGTGATATAAGTGTGTCTGTCACTACTTTATGCTGCCCCCAAGTGACAGCAGTATGAAGTACATGATAAGTTCCCTTTAAAATATCAGCTCTGCCTCTGGAGGACGCAGCTCATCTGTGCATTACAAAAGCAACCCAATGATTGCAGTGTATTTCCTCAGCTTATCTTTCAGGGGCAAATGGATAGGGACTGTCAAAATAGGAATATTCCTTTAAAAAAATAGAGAAGAGTCATGTGTACTTAAAGCTGAAGAACTGAAACATGGCAATGCTGATTCTGGGTCTATAAAATATTTAAAATCTGCTCCACATCTTCCATTTATTTTACGATAGAAGTAGTCAAGTTACAGGTCATAAAAGATTGACTGTTTCAGTATCTCTAATTGCTTTAATATGGAGTGAACAGCCTATGCACAGTCTTGTGCACCACGGGAGGGAGGTAAGATTCCCAATGATCTGACTAGGACATATCTAATCTATACAGGCATACATTAACATTTCAGAAATTAGAGAAGTGGTCAAATTTTATTACCTAAAGGGAGTCTGTCAGCTTGAACATGTTGTCCGCACTGCAGTCAACATGTTAAAGAGCAGAAGGAGCTGAGCAGATTGATATATCGTTTTATGGGGGAAGATTCAATAAAGCTTGTGTTCTAGTCATTTAGACTTTTGCTCATACTGCCAATGGCCAGTCTAATCCACAACTGACCGATATTTCTATGTACATAGCCATATACAGATCATTGTCAATCACTGACAGGACCGCCCATTGGACTGTTCAGCTCAGAATGTGCAGTGATATAAATGAATAAAAACAAGCTCTAGTAAATCTTTCCCCCAAGGGCTCATGCCCACGGCCGTGACGGACTACACCAGCGGAATACCGCAGCGGAGTCAGTCACGGCTCCTCCCCCCCCCAAAGACCCCATACTCCCCTCCGGATCCACTGTGCGAGTCCCACATGACGCGCCGGTGGTGGTCGGGGAAGCGAGTCCCACATGACGCGCCGGTGGTGGTCGGGGAAGCGTATTCACGTATGACACTGGCCAGATATGTCTGAGATAGGGAGATTATGAGGCTCTTTGCGTAGAGCGTCAGATGAGAATGGTGACTATGCATGTACAGCAAGGGAATTATACTGGACCTAGAAAAGCAACAGGAAACAATGCCATTTGCTCTTATTTTCTTGCTGCTACAATTCCTACAAAAGTGACAATAGGACATGCACCATATTGCTTTATATTCCGCTGTAAGCCCTTTAATCTGATCCAAAGCTGTATGGAGTACAGAAATTGGTTCTGCAAATGTCAAAAACAGATTACACTTTTTCAATTCCTCATTCATGGCTTTCAACGAATAATTACCAAAACAGTAAAATGTGTGGAGCAGAGCGCAGCAAAATAATTTATAGCAGGGAAACCGCGGGCAGAATACGGTTCCTTGTATATCCGTAAATGTTACAGGTCTACAATCATGAGTCATATCATATGTGCATGAAAGACAATACAACATGCAGACTTTTTAATGACACCAAAAGAGCAAGAAAAAAACCTAATAATCTAATTATTGCCAAATGCCATAAATCACAAGACATCTTGCATCCAGAATGTAACGTGAGCTCTGGCTTATGGGATTTGGCTTAAACGTCAGAGCCAATAAAAACAATACAATGGTTACTTGCCATATATACAACCTGCAACCAGTCATTTTGGCGTGTTGCTTTAGCGAGTTCATCCTGATATATTTTCACAACCATGAGGCTCGTATCAGGTACAGGGATTTATTTTGAAAAATACAACTGCAGTTTTAAGCCAACGCCAGAAGTGGATCCAGCGGGAAACTGAAGTCCTTCCTTTATATTTCCCATTTGTTTTGACTTCACTTGTGGCTTTGGGCCAAAATCTGCATGTAAATCTAAGGTCTCATGTCCACGGACGGGTCTCCCACCCTGCCCATGGCAGAGGACACTATTTTACCTTGCAGGTCTTTTATGTCCTGTCTGGATCTGCTTTCTTCTTCACTGCTGATGCGAGAGATAGTGCCAAGTGGCGCGCTGTGCGCAGTACTTTTTTTTAAAACTCCTGCTTCCCCGCGGTATCCTTGGCAGTCTGCAATTAAATTATGGACAGGCCGCGGATCGGATGGCTTCCATTAACTTCAATGGAAGCCGTCCGTGCGGGATTTGCAGTGAAATTGAGCATGCTGCAATTTGTCTTCCAGACCAAAAGGCCCGCAAAACAAATCCGTATGCTTTAATGCATTTGCAGGTGCTCATGTTTCCCTATGGGCGGCTTGATTCGTGGATCTCCTGTGCGGATTCCGCAAGTCAAACCTGCCTGTGGACATTGGGCCTAACACAAAAATACTGGCTTTGTAACAAGAAAACACTGGGGCTTTTTTTACTATTCAAAATGCAACAGTTTTTTGTGCATATTATGCCAGGAAACTGTCTAACATGCTTTGTCCCTACATTAACTATGGAATTATTGCATTTATTATCTATCATTCACATGCAGCGTGGCATTAAGACTCCAGGGGGAGCCCAGGGTGGCAGTACCAATGTGGTTCACTGATGGAAATGCAGGGCAACCCGCTGAATTATCATGGCGTCATTAATAGGTTGCTGGTCTGCATGGCGAACTACATATATCAGAATGGTCTGGCACCCTGTATCCAGTATGTGTGGGAGTATACGCCAAGCAGCCAACCCCTCTATATCAAGAGGCAGTGTGAGTGGCTGTCTCATCAATGTCCTACACAGGTGTAATTCACTCCCTCATTTGGTAGTCAGCTACCTGCATGGTGAGAGGATGCATCTATATGCACTCCTTACTCAGTAAGTAATGGCCGTTTCTGTGATTGGTTTTAATTTTTTATATTTCCCCTTCTGTGATGCACCATTACAGGGTCTAGATTTAGACTAGAAAGTCTTAAAGACTGATTCATCATTCAACAAAGCTACTGTGATAAACCTGACACATTTTAAGACTTCGTAGTCTAAGTTTGCACTGTAACTATTAAGATGTGTTCACACGTTGCAGAAATGCCGTGGATTTGTTCTGGAATTGCCGCAGCAAAACTGCAGGTTAGGATTATAATACACTTAGGCTACATTCACATGCCGCGATTTAAATCCTGAGGATGGCTCGAGGATGCCAGTGCTGCACTTTCCATAGTAATCCTATGGAAAGCTTTACAGGTAGAGATGATCGAGCATTGCCCTTAGCGAGTACCTGCCCGCTCGGGAGCAAAGATTTGACTGCTGGCGGCGGGAAAGAGCAGGGGGGATATCTCCCCCCCCCCCCCACTCATGGCCGCAACTCACCTGTCACCCGTGCCGGCACCCGAACCTTTGCTCCCGAACAGGGAGATACTCGCTACGGACAATGCTCGATCGAGCAATTGTCCTTAGCGAGTATGCTCGCTCATCTCTATTTACATCTCTATTTAAAATCTATTTATCGCAAGCGGATCATCGCCATGGACAGGCAGCCTTACAGCAGAACATCCGCAACTTGTCCTCTTCATGTGAGCAGTATTTGCTTTAGTCCTATTCAATTAAATAGTCGTTGCTTCCAGTGCGTTTTTCTCTGCTTACAGCACAAGCCATGGTGCAGAAAAAAAGCCACGTGGAATGGACATATGTGAAGAAAATTGTAGATCAATGTATCAGTTAATTGTTTTTGCTATTAGATTGTAGACTTCCTACAATATAGCATGCTGCTAGTATAAGTAGTGAAGGGGTTAAACAAAACCTTTTCTATATACCAGTGAGTGGTACCAGATAGAGACAGACAGAATATAAGACAGCCTCCCAGACCGCCTCCCTTGCATACCTTCTCACTGAAATCATAACGGTTTCTTTGTATATTATAGTTACACCTTAGAAGGTGTAAGTTATGTTAAACATTTTAGTTTTAGCCTATCATGTATCCTTATTATTCTTGGAGGTATATACTTTTCCTGTGATGTCATTTATGGTATATAAACCCCATGCAACTTTGAATAAATTAGAAATCATTTGATTTGTATTTCTCCTATGGGCCCAGTCTTCCTACACGAGATCCGCTTGTCTTCTCCATGGTAAACACACAAATTCTCCTTAAAATGTGCAGCAGATTTTAAATCCATAGCATGTCAATTTATGCTGCGGATTTTCAGCACAAATTTCACATTTTTCAAAGCAAAAGGTAAAACTTGTGGCTAATTGGCAGTGGATGCAACATGTGTGGTCTTACCCCGAGGCTGCTTTCAGACAAGCATATAAGGCTGCTTTTGGATTTGCAATCACTGGGATTACTTTTCTGTTCTGCAAAAACTGATCTGTTTTCGCTGAATACAAATACCATTGAATGGATATCACCACAGAATGGGTAAGGTCTGATCTGGGAGGGCCCATCTGATCACAAGAAAGATGGTGTAAAGTGAGGAAGAACTTGAATGGAGCGGTAGGTGAGCATGTGCTGCAGGAGATAAGAGCGCTGCACTCAGCAGTCCCACAGAGCTACGGACTGCTACGGGAGACGGCCTTAGGGAAAATGTCCTACTAGACTGCAAGATCATAAATTGGAAGATACCTGGATTAACAACCCTACTGGATATTTAATGTCTATATCCTGTAATGTTGTACGGCTTTAAAAAGATGTCTAGTCCCCTCTTAAACTCCTCTATCGATTTTGCGATCACCATGTCCTCAAGCAGAGAGTTCCTGATGTGGTTGCAGGGTGGAAAACGATCTCAAATCACTGGTACAAATGGACATATTACAAGTGAAAATATCAAATTTTAGCTGCCCCAAAATAAAACCGTATACTTCAGTTCAGCATTATATTTTGCACGGCCTATTGTGCCGGACATGTACTCCATTACATCATACCTTCTGCAGAGAGCAAGATAGGAGGATATTAGATCTTCAAAAGCAAGGCTATTTCCACAGGCGCTTCAAGACTTTTAGCCGCAGACATAAATATAGGGCAATCTCCTTTAACCTCATGTGTTACATTTCATTTGATACAATACAGTATAAGGAGGGTTAATATAACGAGGAGATCAGGGAGACGGGGAGAGCGCACTAGAGCAGGAGCCCGAACCCTTACCTTATCTCTCAAATGGTGTTCTGCCGCTTCAATGTTCAAAGGATCATCAAAATTTAATAGATCCTACAGGAACAAAGAAATATTTCACAAAGAGGAAGAGATTTCATACAAAATAGGATTGTAACTTCTCGGCCATGGACACATTTTCCAGTTTTGGCAAACGCTTCAACTTCACTTTCAATCAAGGCCCGGGCTTTTCCTTACAAATTGTGCTTTCTGTAAACTTGCCTGAAGATGGTTCTGCAGAGATGCCCATTACCACTCAATTCTGTCATGAGATCATAACAACCTGTTGCTCCATGGAACAATATAATTGCACATTGTCTAAACAGACAACTGCACTTTATGAAATGAAGGCATACGAGCTCTAGTTATTATACACATATGCCAAGCAGCAGAGAGATCACATCCAGAGTCCTCCGTTTCCAGGTTGAGTATTACTGATAGAGGTGCAAGGACAGGATCCATACAGGAAAGCGTATGCATGGGCAGCATTATATATGCAATTTCCCCCAGTTTTTAGGCATAATGACTTAAAAAATAATGGCAACACCATACATTTCATATTCTGTAAACAGAAAGGCCTTTGAACACATTTCTGTTCATGGTTACGTCATAACCATTAAGGTCATAAGCTGCGGGAATAAGCTATGGTGTGCGACCGGTGAGGATTATGTTCCCCATTCGAAAGTCATTTTAAGAAGTTGGGAAAGTCTTTTCAAGTTCTTCAATGCAATACCAACATGGAAATAGGTTTCTTGGGATTCTACCAGTAACAACAAATGACGATCCCATTTCCTCCATAAGTTCACCAGTGATACTTCAGTTGACTAGTATTACGTTCCTCTCAGTTTGGAATAGCTTTGATGGTTATCTACTATAGTTTATAGGGGAATTTGTCCAAGACCCAAAACTGACTTCTATTCTTTTTATATAACCCTGGACAAAATTTGTAACCTACTCACTGCAGCAAAAAAAGCCCTATTTTCCCAATCAGGTCTATAGTCATGTGATCCTGCTCTGAAATTCGAGGCAGTCTTGCTGAACTCACTCATGACCCCCGCCTTTGCAGCTCGGTATATGTGTACTTCAGCAACTACATGAGTCTTTTTGGGGGGAGGGGCAGTCCTTTCACTTGCAAGCACTAATGTAGAATGAAGATTATTGGCACATGCCAGTCAGTGGATGACCCACACAAATGACACAGCTGCTGATGTACACAGAGCTGGAAAGGCTGATGGGGTTTTGTACAAATGACGTCCAAGAAACTTCCTTCAATTTCAGAGCGGGATTGTGTAACGGTAGTCTCAATCAAATGGGACATTCTTGCTACAGTAAGTACACTAAAAACAGTAGTATAAAAACTGATTTGGGGTCAGGCAATCCCTTTAAGCCTTTCCAATCCACCGTCTGACCTCTGAAGACATTATGATTTAAGGCTGTATAGCGCCACTGTTGGAAGACATCCATCGGGGTTCTCTTACTGTATATTGCCAGCCTCTCTGCTGTCGGAGCCTATCCAACGTGTCACCTCGTGCAGTACTGGCTTTAGCCAGCATATAGCGCTGTTGTATAACAGCAGAAAAAGAGTAAGCCCTCTAGGAAAACCAGGATACAAATTGGATTGGAAAGGGTTAATGCTATGTATATACCCTTACTATCTTTCAGGGTAGGACAGAATTTACTTACCCTACCATAAGTAAGGCTAGCATGCATGGTAGAACTTGCCTGGTAAATAAAAAATGTGTGTGTCCTATCGATTTTATCAAGGCATGTGGAATGAGACGGTTTATATATCTTAATCGAATTATTAAATGAAATCTATGGTATGAAGTAACAGTAAAGTGTAACAACGTGGCTGTCTGGGGTCCTGAGAACAAGCGAAAAAAAACACAAACACGCTTCAAAAGTATTGTGGAAAACCTTACAATGCAGATGCCTGAAGACCTAACATAGAGGAAATAACTAAGTGGACACGGACACGGACACACACACACACACACACACACACACCAAATTTACTTAAAGGGAACCTGTCAGCTTGAACACGCTATCCAATTGCAGGCATCAGGTTATATGGCAGGGGGAGCTGAGCTGATTGATATAGTTTTTTTTGAGACAAGATTCAGTATACATTTTTTATTCATTTAAATCTCTGCTTATTCTGAGCTTAGGAGTCCAATGGGCGGAGCTATCAGTGACTGACAGCTATATATGTCTGCGCATGCAGTTACTGTTAGGACCACCCACTAGACTCCTAAGCCCAGAATGAGCAGAGATTTAATTAAATAAAAACATGTTATATTGAAGCCCTATCTTTCCTGATTAACCCCTTAAGGACACAGCCTATTTTGGGCTTTAGGACGCAATGATTTTTGGTGGATTTTAATCTCCATTTTACAAAAGCCATAAATTTTTTATTTTTCCGTCATATCAGGGCTTGTTTTTTGCGTGGTGAACTGTAGTTTTTATCGATGCCATTTTTGGATATACAGACTATATTGTAAAAAACTTTCATTATTTTTTTTTTGATCGCATGGAGAGAAAACACATCAATTCTGCCATAGATTTTTAAAAATTTTCTTAAAGTTTTAATTATGCAGCATAAATGGCACAATCATTTTTTTCTGTGGGCTGGTACGATTACAAGGATACCAACCTTTCTTTTTTTTTTTGGTAGGTTTTTCCACTTTTCTGCAATGAAAATCCTTTTTTTGGAAATCTTTATTAGGGTTTATTTTTTGCGAGACAAGCTGTAGTTTTTATTGGTACCATTTTGGGGTACATATGGCTTTTTGGATCATTTTTATTGCATTTTTTAAAAACGCTTTTTGCCATGCAAGATAAAACGCATGTTCACCTTATTGTACGTGTCGTTACGAACGCGACGTCACCAAATATATGAGATTTTTTAAAAAATGTCATGCTCTGCTCTATAACATGTTGCCTGCAGTTTGGACAGCAAGTTCAAGCTGACAGGTTCCCTTTAAAGGCAACATATCATACAAGGTCCTAGAGTCTCAAGCACATAAATTAGTAATTGCATGCATTTTGTGTTACACAAATGCATAACCTGACATAGTCTTACGCTTGCTATGGGCTTACTCTATCTCAGTCAGTGATAGTATACAACATAGTTTACTTATGGATCAGCCTTAAGAATGGTACACTATCATTAACAGAATTACATGACAGTAATGATCCTATACAAATGGCTGTTGCCTCACCCTGACCACAACAAAGGCCGATCCGTAACATCAGTCTACAGTTCACAGATGACTATCAGGGTGGATTCACATCTGGACTCAAGGTTTTCGGGCTCCATTTGGGAAGCAGGAAGGCGGAATTGCCATAGCTGAATGGCTCAGTCTCCTGCCGTAACCGAACAGCGACGGGTGGATCTCATTGACTATAATAGGGTCCTTTCGCTTTCCATCTAGCTACCCGGCTTTTGTACAGAAAACCACCGTCTGCGCGCAGCACTTTTGCTTCCCGTATTTTGAGCCGAATCTACGGCGGAACCTCCGGCCGGATACAGATGTGAAACCAACCTGGACAGTTCCAAAATACAGCAAAGTTGAATTTTAGCAGGGCTGTTACTCCATAGACTTCTGGTGCCCTTCTGTAGCTACTTGAATATCACAGTCCTAATCCATACATGCCTATAAAACATTACATACAGAGCACACAGACTTCTTGGCTAATATTGTCTTCATAGTATTGCTTCAGTACATTTCTCTTTCCGGCCAGAAACCTTATCAGCAGACCCACGGGGACAGGTACGCGGATATAGAAGTTCCTGCTCTCTATTAATATAGAAATGAGAAGCGCTAGACATTTATCACAATATATCAGTACTTACTGTAAACAATGAGTTCAATCCCCATACAACATCCTGCAAATAAAGTAAGAAAAACAGAGCATAAAACACCAGAAAGATGTTATCAAAAGCTGGTCAAGTCATTTATTTGCTGGTAACACGATTTACTTATCAGTCGCAGAGCCCCAGGACATAGAAATGTGTCTGAAGTAGTGGCAGAGAGCATCACGTGCTGCTCAGCATCGGGCAATGGAAAAAGCTGTGTTTAAATGGAATACAAATTAAAGCCTCTGTAGAGAGACTGCAGGGAATAACAGATTATTATCGGATTTTACAGTCATGGCGTACAGAAAAAAACTGGCGATGATCACAAGGGGCATCTGAGAATTAAAGACAAGCAATAACAGATAGGATTCTGGCTGCAGCGACAAAATGAGACGGCTGCTTTAGTCTGCGGCTTGTTAACCGGCTGGGGGATAAACAAGACACACTTTGAAAAGTGCACTGCAAAAAGTTAAGTACGACATCGCCTGAATACGCTTTTTTACGCTTTCTATTATTGAAATGGTGTTGTCAACAATTGTAACAGATGAGCAAAATGGCATCAGATGAAAGAGCAGAAGCTGATTATTATGGATCTAAGTAGTGTTATAATCACAGTGTAGTCTGAACAAATCTGTTGAGCACCATTGTGAACGTGCAAAAAATTACCTGTCATGTCAAAAATGAAGCTGGAGGGGGACTATTACCACTAGAGATGAGCGAATATCAAAATGCTCGGGTCCTCGTTATTCGAGTGGAGCTTTCCGTAATATTCGAGAGCTCTATTCGAGTAACAAACCCCATTGAAGTCAACTGGGAACTCGAGCATTTTTGCATTTGACCCGCCGGGTGCCGAGCTTGTCTCCCTCTCTCTCCCTGTCTCCCTCGTAACGAGCATCATAGAGTATGCAATACTTGAACGAGCATCAAGCTCGGACAAGCATGTTTGCTCAACTCTAATTACCACCTATATTTCACATTAACACCCTATGGCCTCATGTCCACGGGGAAAATCAGGCTCCATGGAGAATCCGTAGCGGGTCCCTCCTGCCCCGCGGACATGAGGCTAAAAAATAAGAATAAACTCACCTGCTGCGGACGGTGCAGGTCTTCCCTTCTTCGCGGACGGATCTTCTTTCTTCAGCCCGGCGGATGTGCTCGGCACGCCGGCTGCGTGCATGCGCCGGAGAAAGAAAATCCGGCCGCGAAGAAGGAAGATCAGGCCGCGAAGAAGGGAAGACCCGTACCGTCCGGAGCAGGTGAGTAATTCAGGCGCGGGTCTCCCGTGGATCCAGACGGCTTCCATAGGCTTCAATAGAAGCCTGCGGGAGCCGTCCCCGGGGGAGACCCACACTAAAATGGAGCATTTCCGGATTTTTTCCTGCACGCGGGACCCGCGCCTGACGGGAAAAATGACATCTGCAGGTATTTAACTACCTGCGGGTGTCTAATGCATCCCTATTGGGCGCGGATCCGCGTGCAGGAGAAACGCTCTGGATTTTAATTCTTAATTTCCCCGTGGACATCTATTCACCAAGAACAAAATCTATCTATTCACCAAGAACAAATATGGATCTGCCACATACAGTAGTGGTCAAAATTATTGGCACACTGAATAGTACGTACACCGTGTAAAATGTTTACAGAAATACCATGGTTAATGAAAACTGCTTGGATATAAACAAAATTAAAACAAAATAAAAACACTGCAGTAAAAAAAAAAAAAAAAGATACAAAATTGAAAACAAAGCACAAATTCAGACTACTTGTTGGTGCTCACATGACTTTAATTAGCCTATGAATGGTGGCTTTGATGCTTAAAAAGGCCAGTTTTATTCCCTGTTTATAATGACAAAGACCAGAGCACTGTCTGACCAAGCCAGAAATGTGCTAATCGCCAAGTTGTTTAAAGAGTGCAAGACTATTTCCAAATACCTTGGCTTCCTGGCTTCAACGGTTTGAAATGTTCTCAAGAAGTTTGCTACTCTTGGAACAGCTTAGAACCTTCCAAGAGTGGTGGTTCGAAATGTAAGAAAGAAATCATGTACAGCATAAAAAAATATCTCAGGGCTCAGTCACACGGGCGCATCTGGGCGCCGAAGTGCCCATGGTACTGCAGGATAAGACGGCCGCACTGCAGGTACGGACAACTCTCCACACCACCGGAAGAAAGAACACATGACCAGCTCCATTGCCGGTCATGTGTTCTTTCTTCCGACGGAGCGGAGTGTCGTCTGCACATGCAGTGCGGCTGTCTTCTTCGTGCAGTAACACGGGCGCATCGCGCCTGGATGCGCCCATGTCACTGAGCCCTCAGCCTGAACTGGAGACAACTGGAGTGATCATTGCAACCCATATGCAACCCAAAGTATGCTTTTTTTTTGTCACCCCCATCTTCAAGCAAATCGTTTTTTTCCTCATAGAAAAAAAAAAGTAAATTAAAAAGTCATATGTACCCAAAAGTTGTGTGCCCATAATGGTATTAATAGAAATTATAGGTTATCTGGCAAAAAGCGAGCCTTCACACAACCCTACTGACAGAAAAATAGAAAGTAATTGTGGTGAAAAAATAGCGACAGTTTCTTTTCTTTTAAGATATTTCTTAAAAGTAGTACAACAAAAAAAAAAAAAAAAACTTTATAAATTTGGTAGCATCATAATAATTCTGAAGCACAGAATAAAGCAACACATGTTATTTTTGTTGCACCATGTACACGATAAGAAACCCCTCCCCCCCCCCAAAAAAACCTTGCAATTGCTTTTTTATATTAATATTTTCCAGTACACTATATGGTGCATTAAACTGCGCCACGGAAAAATGCAACTAGTCTCACAAAAAACAAGCCCTAGTATGCTATGTCAACGGAAAAATTAAAAAGTTATGATTTTTTTTCAAAGCTGAGAGGATAAAACAAAAATGAAAACAAATAATTAAATGGTGGTTCGAGCCCTGAGATCTGCAGCAGTGTGTAACATCCCATATACAGGCTTACTGCAGCTCCTTCTGTACAGAGCTGGACATAGAAGGAACGAAGAAAGGAGAGCATTGCATCTTTTACTGACTATGGGGAACAGGAAATAAGAAAATAGAATAAAATAACTTGGACAGCCCCTTGAAACACTCCTCATAAAACACAAATGGTTTTTACTCTGTGTTCCTATGTATTATTTTAAGGCCAGCACATAGACCCATTATAGTCAAGTCGGTTAGTCACACGAGCACTTTTTTGCGTGACCGGTCCATGAAAAAAAGAAAAAAAAAATTTTTGTTCTGGCCCATATCATGAATGCGAGTAGGACAAGCAATGTCCGCTGCCCAGTCACTCGGACCGGACACTGACAAGCGTCTATGATGTGCTCTCTGATGCTAGTTGCACTTGAGAATCTTGGGCACAACTTGCATACAGCTTCATCCACCTACAGGGTCATCTGAAAAATGGGTTCCACTTTAATTTACTCTTGCTTGTCATTTTCCAGTTTTTTTCTTCTTTTTTTTCCCCTAAGAGTCCTTCTATACCTTCTTCTGGTTCATCAATTTCTAAATCAGTCACTTTCTACAGAACTGACTGAATCTGATATAATTCATTCTCACTTTCATGACTACTTTTTTCAAAGACTTCTGCTTCACTTTAACTATATAGGATGACACTTTACAGCTGCAGACTCGTTCTATACAGCCTTTTCTTCCAAAAATAAACAACTGCATGTTCATACATTGAGTTAGTGTTACAAATAGATGCATTTGAGTAGTAAGAGGTTAGGGTCACATCTAAGCTTTGAAGAATATTTAGGGTATCTTGCTATAAAATTGAGATGTGAATAGCACTTAACCCCTCTCCAATCCACTGTCTGACGTCTGAAGACATTATGATTTAAGGCTGTACGGCTCCGATGTTGGAAGACGTCCATCAGGGTTCTCTTACTGTATATTGCCAGCCTCTCTGCTGTCGAAGCCTATTCAATGTGTCACCTCATGCAGTACTGGCTTTAGCCAGCCTATAGCGCTGTTGTATAACAGCAGAAAAAAAGTAAGCCCCCTAGGAAAACCGCCTGCAGACGGGTGGGTCGGATCCGGCGGCGAGGATTCTCGCCGCGGGACCCGCCCTGAGCGCCTGCAGAGAGCAGCGCGTACTCACCCGCGGCCCGCAGCTCCGGCTCTTTCATGTGCCGGCAGCCGGCGCATGCGCTGACCGGAGCCGGCCGTGGGTGATTGACACAGAAATAGGACACGCCACGGTTTGTTTGCCGTCTGCCTAGGATTGCGTTTGTTAACGCAATCCTATGCAGGCTTCCAGCGGCAGAAATCCCGCGGAATTTCCGCTCGTGTGCAGGCGCCCTAAATGATTTACCAGCTGTAAGAACCATGAGAGAACTCCTTGATGAGGGAAATAAAGATAGAGAAGTGACAGTTTACCACTCGAAAACCTAAAGAGTAGGCTTGTACCTCCACCAAATGATAATCCCAACATCAAGAGCTTTAGCAAACTAGCTGACGATCAATTACAGGCTTGTAATGGAAATATTTTTTATAGCCATTTTGTAGCCATTAATCCTTGATTATATATGAACAGGGTTTAATAAATAAACTAGGCCCCACATTCTAAGGAACTAACCCCAGACCTGTTTTACATGTTTCTCATGTGTAAGTAAGAGAATGTTTGTTGTAACCACAAATGATACCAATCTGTCTGTCTTTGTAGGAGACTGCCATATATATCTATCTATTGTCCAGGAGGTAGACCTTGTCTGACTAGATCTTATCACTATAGAAACTGGTCGATTCTAGAGTTTGATAACATAATTGATGCAAAGCTTGGAGCATATGGCCAATGACTAAGCAGTTATAGTGTATAAAATAGGAGACAAATTGTAATGCATCAGAAGCATCTTGTACCTGCGGGAGAAGATAATCTCTCCATGAAACTGGTCTGCTCTGCACTGTGGCTTCTCCAGTGAAAAGATGAACTCCAGGCAGAAGTGTTAAAGGAAAGCTCTTACTTATTAAAGGGGTTCTGACATCAAAAAAAAAAAATTGTACTCACCTTGCCTGGCCCGATCGCCAGGCATGTCCCCTCCAGCCGGCATCTTCTTCTGTGCCTTTAAAGCAGAGCAGGAGCGGTCAAAAAGACGGCGTCCTGTTCTGGTCCGTCCGTCAGGCACTTCCGAGGTGAACGGACGGACCGCCCACAGCAAGCACGTCACAAGCAGTGCTTGCTGTGGGCGGCCCGTTCGTCCTGCTGAACTCCGGAGTGCTGCGCATGCGCAGTGGAGACGCAGCCCGTCCTGACTCCTGTCAGAGGGCACCTCTCCACTGCGCATGCGCGTGATCCCGGAGTGGCGCGGCTCGTGCAGACAGAAGAGGAGGAACAGCGCCTGCTGGGAGATGACCCCCCCGATGTCAACAACAACAGAAGAACAGGTAAGCATTATCTTTTTATGCTTTAGCAGCCATTAAACCATGGGTTCCCTGGGTCCATTAGGCACACCAGGGAACAGTGGCTGCTAAAGCATAAAAACATTATTTGTGTCAGAACCCCTTTAACGGATGCAGTTTGTATGTTCTAAGTATGTCGTTGTAAGTCTTTTATTGTAAAGTGTGTTTATGTCTTATCATTTGCCATATGTATTTAACCTGTAGAGAATCATTGTAAACATTTACACAATATCACCTATTCTTATGTAACTTTGTTTTATTTTTAGCATTTATTCATTTGTATTAACCCTTTCCAATCCACTGTCTGACGTCTAAAGACATTATGATCTAAGGCTGTACAGCTCGGATGTTGGAAGACATCCGTCGGGGTTCTGTTACTGTATATTGCCAGCCTCTCTGCTGTCAGAGACTATCCAATGAGTCACCTCATGCAGTACTCGCTTTAGCCAGCAGATAGCGCCGTTGTATAATCGCAGAAAAAGAGTAAGCCCCCTAGGAAAACCAGGATACAAATTGGATTGAAAAGGGTTAATAAATTGTGTAGTATCAGCCCACTTGTCCTTCTTTAAAGCCGTATCCGAATTTGTTGTTTGCCAGTTGGCAAAACAAGGCTTCAGATTGACCACACACGTTCGAGCAGGTCTCCAACCTTTGTACCTTGTGAGCCACATCCAACTTTTGAGCGATAGGAGCCATATTCAATTAAAAAGTAGAGGAAAGCCATAGTAATTGTGAAGAAACAAGGAATTGTGAGTTTCAGAACATTTGCTGCTCAAAATCTGTCACTTATATTATACCATCAAAAATGTTTTGGACATGTCAGTAAGAATGTAGTCAGTGCATTTGGTTAGAACTCTGAACTCATAGGGAGGGCCACATAGCATGGGTTCACAAGTGACTAGTTGAGGAGCACTGCATGAGAGTAATTCCAGCCAAATCCGCCCATTTGAGCTGACCATATAATGGTGTATAGGGGCCCCCCAACTCTCACTCAAAAGTAGATGTTGGGAGAGAAAAGGATCGAGCAGTCCGATTCCAACATGCTTTCTTTTAGTTCTCAGAGCTAGAGCTGCCCATCCATCACCGATTGATAGCAATTTCCGTAGGCTAACTTCACACGGGCGAGTGCGATATCAGGCTGTGAGTCACGGCCTGATATTGTACTTGCCAACATGCAATTTCCCACGGATGGTAGGCATCTTTGTATCAAAAACATCTTGCATCACTTCAGAGAAGTACAATCCTGACAGCTGGTGGAGGATTATGGAATTCCTCCCATTATTTTCAGTGGGGAAACCTTGCACCACATCACAAGCACCCAAGCACATGATACAATGCTGCCGCCGGCCCCATTGAAAACAATGGAAAATGTGATGAGGGCCCAAAAATAGAACGTGTCACAATTTTTCCCCCCGCGTTGCTGCAGGAAGAAAGAAAATTGCTCAAGTATATGGATCCATTCAAAAGAATGGGGTTCATAGTCATGCCAGATTTACGCATCTTGCAACATACAAATCTCGTCCGTGTGAAGCCAGCCTTATTACTGTGTGCAGCTCATAAATATCACGGAGCACTTTTGGTGCGATGTGAGCGCTGCTACTAATAAAATGTAAGCTTCTGACAAATTACTTCAGACACATAAAACGGATATATCAAAAATCAGTGTGCCCGTCACTCCCTTATGCTGCCTTCAAGAGGCTATCAAAAAGGTGGTGACGGATTACCTTTAACGCCACCACTCAGTTGCAACTAACTGTGAATCCACTGTATAATCAAAACATTAAAAAAGGTTTTCAGGGTAAAAACCATCGATAACCTATCCTTATCAATAATCATCATGGACCCAACGTCTAGTGTCGCCAGCGATCAGCCGATTGCTTGTTCTGCTGTCAGTGCAGCAGGGCCCGACATGGTCATCAGAGACAGCAGCGGAAGGGCCATAGCTGGCTTCACGCCCATTCAAATCAGTAGGAGCTGAAGCGGCAATTACACCAATGTCCGAAGCTGAAATGTCAAAAGTACAATAGCCAGCTTCAGCTCCCACTGATTTCAATGTGTGAAGACAGCTTGATATCCAGCCCGTTGCACTGACAGCAGGCTGAGCATTCAAGGCATCGCTGGGGATACGTAGCAAGTTTGCCTGAAAACTAACTTTTATAATAAGTGTATAAGCCCTATTATGTGGAAGTTTAGAACAGGAAACAATGTGGATGTGAACAGAGCCTTAAGATTTTCAGTTGTTTCATGGGACATTCACATAATGAACAGGAAGGGATCTACTGGCTTGTATGGGATACTGGTCTAAAGCCCCATTTAGACGGGACGAATGTCAGGCAAACGATGCCTTGTTCGTGTTTACAGGTACAAGCTGAGCTAGTATGTTGAATTTCAGAATCACAGCTACCATGGTTCTGCAATGGCCACATGTCAAACTTTGCAAAATCTTTGCTGTTGACACTGTGTGGTTGGTGGGACCTCCACGCAATGGGCTGTGGTGCTCCAGATATCCTATATCTAAAACTTTACAGAACCTCGTTTCAAACATATATGTACATCCATGTAAATTTTCAGCAAAATTGGAGATGGTCGAGTGGGGACCCCTGGTCCAGTTGACATGGAATGACCCCATTGTCAACAGTGTCAAATACAGTGAAGAGGATTAGTAGGGAGAAGTCGCCTCTCTGATTTGCCATCATCAGGTCATTTGATATTTTTGTGAGGGAGGTTTTGGGCGAGTATATGGGGCGGACTGGAGGGTGCTGAGGATAGAGTTGTCAGAGAGAAAGCGTGTGAGGTGGGAATAGACCAGGCGTTCTAATAATTTGGAAATGAAGGGGAGGTTTGAGATGGGTCGGTAGTTGGCAGTATCTGTTGGGTCGAGGGTTGGTTTCTTTAGCAGAGGGGATTTAATGGAGTGTTTGAATGGGGAGGGGAAAATGGTGGTGAGGTGGGTAATGACAGCCAGGGAAAGGAACCGGAGGAGGTGAGAGGGAAGAGGGCGGCTAGCACAGGTGGTGGGGCGAGCATCAGAAAGCAGTCTGGAGACTTTTTCCTCTGCCGTTGGATCTAATTTAGAAAGTGATTGGGTGATGGATACAGTGCTGAAGAAACCAGGATTGGGACCAGCCGTGCAGTTTTCAGAGATTTCTTTTCGGATGTTGTCGACTTTTTTCTTTGAAATAGTTCTCAGCACTAAGATTCATCACAAGGGCCTGTTCTTTGGGGCTCAGGGAGTGGAAGGTTTTGAAAAGTCGTTTGGGGTTGTGTGATGGGGAGGAGACGAGGAAGGTGAAAAACTTGTTTGGCATGGTGGAGGGAGGGGTTATAAGTTTTAAGCATGAATTTGAAGTTAAGAAGGTCTACGGGCTGCTTTGATTTTCTCCACAGCCGTTCAGTGCACCTAGAGCACCGCCGGATGAAGAGCGTTTGTGACGTGAGCCTGGGTTGCTGTGGTGTGCGGCGGACGACTCCGCTCACGGGGGTGCCACTTCATCCAAGACGCACCAGAGGGTGATGTGGTAGTGTTCGGCAGCCAGATTAGGGCAGCAGAGTAGAAAAAGAGGGGGACAGGGAAGACTGGATGGTCTCGGCGAAATAATGGGTGCAGACGGTCTGAAGGTTCCTAGAGTTGGGATAGGTCGAGGGTCTGGGGAGGTGCTAGGGTGCCTGATGGTGAAAGAGAGGAAGTTGTGATCTGAGAGTGGAAAGGGAGAGTTATTAGAGTGAGTGGCATAGTAGAGGCGGAGGAAAATTAAACTGGAGGGTTGCTGTCTCTGTGAGTGGAGGAATCTGAGAGTTGTGTTAGGCCAAGGGAGGAGGCGAGCGTTAAAAGCTGGGAGGCAGATGAGGAGCTGGGATAATTAGTGGGGATATTGAAATTGCCAAAGATGAGGGTTGGGATTTCAAAGGATAGGAAGTGGGGGAGCCACGTTTCGGTGAGAGGAGGCAGGTTAAGGTGATTGGTGGAGAAGAGGTTGTGGATAGGTGGGAGTTTGTTGCAGAATGAGGTGGGGGGAGGGTAGCACTATTGGATGGGCTAGTAGGGTGGTTTGGTATGATTGGGTGGTGGGGATTTTGGCAGAGAGCAGCATGAGGTTTATTGCCCTCTTTGGATAAACAAAATGTGCCCAGAAACACTAAGATGAGACTGAGGTGAAAGGGAAAAATGCAAGTGGTAACAAATGGAGTCAAATTAGTTTGAATGGAGCAATGGAACATACCATTCACGCACACAGAATCCAATAACAAGAGGCGTTAAAACACAAAAAAGTAATAGAGCATATAAAAGGGAATAATGATAGTTTGCTCCAATGACCCATATGCATCCAATAGACCTCTATGTGGAAAAAAATGCCTAATAAACAGGGATAATGAAGTCCCTGAGAAAATATGGCTATTAGCAGAATAACCTTTCAGAGATCTCCATGCCAATCAACGTAACTGGCGAGGGCTAGCAGACTATAAACTCAGCTCATAGATAACTGCTAGACTTAAACAAAGCTCATAAATAACCTCCTCTAAACTAAACTCTTCCACACTCAGCTAAAGCCCTGATCAACGCGTTTCCCCTTGAAAGAGATTCATCAGGATCAACCAAATATAAATGATAAATCAAAGAAAATAAAAGATGATGAAGGGCACAGACAGTTTTGATTGTAAACTGGCAATGATGGAGATGCATCCAGCAAACATACATGCAATTTTCTGGTTGTATTCTTCTCTCATTGATGACCTGCTACGATAAACAAGAATAAAAATCATTTAAAAAACCATCCATTGCTGTAAGGTATGAATGGCCAGCATATATTATTCAATAAAGGGTAAACTGATGAAAAAAAAATGTTTTCGCTACATATACATTTTAAAAAAGTCCATGCGTCTTTACAGTAGGGGCCAAGCAGCACCAGACCCTTGACCATTTCCTTAAAGGGGTTGTCCCGCGGCAGCAAGTGGGTCTATACACTTCTGTATGGCCATATTAATGCACTTTGTAATGTACATTGTGCATTAATTATGAGCCATACAGAAGTTATCAAAAGTTATTCACTTACCTGCTCCGTTGCTGGCGTCCTCGTCTCCATGGTTGCCGTCTAATTTTCGCCGTCTAATGGCCAAATTAGACGCGCTTGCGCAGTCCGGGTCTTCTTATCTTCTCAATGGGGCTCCGTGTAGCTACGCCCCGTCACGTGCCGATTCCAGCCAATCAGGAGGCTGGAATCGGCAATGGACCGCACAGAAGCCCTGCGGTCCACTGAGGGAGAAGATGCCGGCGGCCATCTTCAGCCGGTAAGTAAGAAGTCACCGAAGCGCGGGGATTCAGGTAAGCGCTGTGCGGATTTTTCTTTAGGTCCCTGCATCGGGTTTGTCTCGCGCCGAACGGGGGGGGGGGGGGGGGGGGGGGAGAACGGCGCGGGACAACCCCTTTAATGACTGGTCTACCGTTAGCTTTTATCTAACTCATTCTACGGCAGAAGCAGGCTGGCACTGCAGCTCACGGTAACAAGAGGGCATCCTCTACGTCTAGAGGAAAGAAGGTTTCATCAACTCAAAAGGGTTCTTTAATGTAAAAGCAGCGAGACTGTGGAAATGCCTGCCCGAGGGCTTATTTACACAGGCAGTGGTGTTTTATGTGTGCCCGTTCAGATGGCCCAAGCCTGGCGCATGTACCCTAGTATGCTAAGCTCCCGCCCTCTCTCCACCCCTTGTTGTTAGTCAGCAATGGGAGGGGATGGGAGTTTAGTAACTAGCTCTGCCCCCCTCCGCCTTTCATTGCAAACAGCTGGCAAGGGGCAGAAAGGCGGAGAGAAGGGGGAGGGAGTTTAGCAATCAGGCTGCTTAACTCCCCTCCACCTCCCTTCTCCGGCAGTTGTCCCATAGGAGCCTATGCAGCAGCCGACGTGTTCCGGCAAGAAAGATAGTTTCCTTTCCTGGCCGGCGTAAAAGCGCCAGGCGCTATATTGGCCGGTCGCTGTTTTTCGTTGAGGAAATATGCCCATCTGATCTGATGCATTGAAATCCATTGCATCAGATGGTAGCGTATATTGGCCGACCATGAAAACTGCGGCCGATATATGCTCGTGTGAATAAAGCCTGCCTCATTGTTTTTTTTCTTTTTTTGCCTTCTGCAACAACAAGGTGGGGTAGAAACAGGCTGAACTGAATGGACATTGTCTTCTTTCAGCCTAACATACTATGTTCCCATCCCGCTATTTTATTAGCCCAGGTGCCTGGCTTGCCGATGAGCTTACTGCAATGAGGTAAGCCTTCACTGAGCTTTTTTCGGCTTGACATTTTTTCAGACTAATACGTCTACTCTGGCCAGTAAGCCTGAGGTCTTTCCCCTGACATAAAGCAAGTGGTTCTCGAGCAGTGCACACTAGGACTTCTCCTTAGGGGTTGACTTTGAGGAAGGGGAGGAGGCTGAGGCTGCTGGACACACTGAACAGAAAACCAAAGAGGATGCACAATATGACAGCAATGGCACAGTGGAAAGTAGTCAAGCTGAAAATGGGGGTGCATCCCTATTATGGGGTATATTCCCCAGATGTTGTCTTATTTCCCAAGCAGAGTTGTGTAGGGTGATATTAGGTTGCGTTACCTCCCACAAAAACTTTTGCAACTGGGAGCTTCTTGCATTTTTTTTGCATCGTTTGCTCTTTAAGGATAGTACAATAATAATTAGGTTTTAAATCCTGTATTTTTCCAGTGACTGCTATGCTGATAGGAGTATTCTAGACTACTATCATACTCTGTTTCCCTTTGTACAGCATCTCTCTATAGTGCACCTTCAATGTATAACCTTAGGAAGTATTACTACTACATTGAAATAAATCAAAATGAGTGGTTGTAACTCCAACACTTCAGTAGAACACCGGATAAGTTTTAATTAACATGAAATGGTTTGTATCCTTATTCTTGTTAGTCTGGTGCATTTTTTAATCTGAAAAGTGCAGTATTACTTTTGCCAAACAATATTATACAGCTTAGTTGCATAGAGATGAATTAAACCAAGGGATTGCTGTGTGCCGTTTCACTGATTGCTAAACGTTGGATTGGCATTTTAGAAAATGATGTTTTGTTGCTTCAGAGATGATGAAGTTTATCATCACAACTAAATCTATAACAATAATAAAAGCAAAAGTCCAAAGGCAAGCAGTCCTCAGAAATTACCATTATAATAACATGCATTACCGCACTTTTATATTCTGCCATTTCCTGCACAATGGTGGATAAGGGAAAACAGCTGACTTATCTAGTGCCGCAATATTCTACTCAGCAGATTCAGATTACCTGTTTCTTAATAGGAGCCATTATTTGTCGGTCACAGCAGTGCTGCCTATGGTGGTCCTCTACCGCCAATGATATGGCATGGAAATCTACATTACCAACAGAGTTCTGGCTATTAGTGATAGTCGGGGTTACCTAGTGAATGATACCCATACGAATGAACAGAAAAATTCAATAACAGTTAAAGCTTACAATTTCCTGTGTCCTCACAGTGAGTGAATTTCCAAGCATTTACTATATGAACAAAAACCCTAAAAAAAAAAAAACTCCAAAAATCTAAATCCAATATTGAACATTGTTCTGGTGGGCTTTTATTCTTCAAATGACAACAGGAAGTTGGCCAATACGGTTTGTCTCCTGTTAATTGCGGAAGGGCCGGGGGTCGGACGGCTTCCATTGACTTCAATGGAAGCGGTCCACGCAGAATCCGCTCAAAAATAGAGCATGCTGCGATTTTTCATACGCTCGTTGCAGGAAGAATTACTTTTCCATAGCATGCTATGGACAGTATTTGATGCAGAACCTGGAGGCTGACGTCCGCTTCGGATTCTGCAATGCAAATCCGCCCGTGTGCAGCCGGCCTAATACCAATAGAACTGTGGGGAACAGAGGAAAGTTGTCCAGGATCCCTCAGCTTGTCAGTGCTGGCGATGGACTTCACGATACACTGAGAGTGGCCATCTTTTCTCTGCAGGCAAAGCACACTGCCTTATACAAGATAAACTGCCAACCAGGGAGGAGGAAGAACTACAGCAGGAGGCTGGCAGGAGAGATAAAGGAGACTTTGCAGACAACTACAGGGGACTGAGGCTGCAGCTGCAATGGAAGAAAATAAATAACTGCAATGCCAATTAATATGGCCAGTGAAATATTAATACCAGCAATGACCCTTTGTGCTGGCTGAGCTTGGAGTTGAGCTGTCCCCATCACATATTTCATTGTAATCGTGCCTTATGATGATAATATGACTGCTGACTCCCACTGTACACAACACAAGCTGAAAGGCAATTTCTGCAAAACAGCAAGCATCAGCCTACAGTGATATAAACCAGCCTTCAAAAATGATGGAAACAGATTATAACAACCCGTCAGGAACCTACAAGTCAAGGACCATTATTGTTTGGCTGTTTTTTGTTTTTTTTTTTAAATTAGGAATCGCTCATTAGAACTGTAAAATCATTTACAATGTACAAGGTGCCAAGGAGTAGAAATACAAACATAGGTTAAGCTCAAAAAACCTCAATTATCCCTTTTTTCTGGGCAATTTGTGCTACAAAAATCACTACTTATTGTTTTTCTGAGAGACTGCCAATTATCTCAAAGGATACGAAAGATGAATATATATATATTGCCCTATTATATTTACAGATCTAAAGAGGGCAGAAGAAAGAATATAACTAAATCTTGAAAAATATTACTTCAACCTTTCTTGGTGCTTCTAGCAGAAATGACTTGTACAGAAGCCACTATAAGCCTGTAATTACAACCTTGTCTCAAAGACTCTCTCAATTACTGACAACCAGAAAATAATTGTCAGCATTGTTTATTGAGCAACTAAAAGGTTAGCTCTGCAACCAGGACTCAAAGAAATTCTGGCACCATCTTTTTGCACCTTTGAGGGCAATACACGTTGCAGGGATATGTCTGATGTATGGATCTGTGCAGTAGTTTTAGAGAAAATTACATTGTAAAAGGAGCAGCACATGCATAGAAGACTACTTATAGTAGTCCTGGATATTCATGAGCTACAGCTAGTACCTCCCACTTCACCCTCCAGTCACTGATTGACAGCTGTCAGCCCATAACTGTGAATGGAGTAAGCTGCCAATCATTGGCTGGGGGCGGGGTAGATGTGGCTAGTCTGCAACTCATAAATAGTACTTTCTGGATGCTGCTAATTAAATGCTAATTTCTCCAAAACCCAGATTACCACTGTAATCAGGGTGGCAGGCACTACTATAAGGTGCTCTCAGCAAGGGCTGCAAAAATATGGCACAAGAGTCCTTTTAACCCCTTTAGTGGCACGCCTGGAAAATCTCCGAGGCTTACTGCACTGACCATGCAGTTAAACCCTGGAAGATTTCCGTGGACTGCTCTAGTGCTGAAATGTGCAGAGCACTGAGCTGTCATCTGAAATATTCTGGAGTTTTTACTGCATAATCAGCGCAGCAAGCTCCGGAGATTTCCCTGCCATAAAATGGTAATAATAAACCTGCCACTGAAGGGGATAAAGCTGGCTATAGCAGAATCAGAAAAAAATACTTCCTAGTTCCCTAAAGTGAAGCAAATAAAAAGATGTAATAAAGGCAGCTAGCATACAGTGTAACAAGCAGACATACCTAAAAGAATTTAAGAAAACTAAAGACTGCAAACATGCTAATCAAAAGATTTTTTTTTTTTTTTTGCAAATCATGACTTGGGCTACAGTCGCTACAAAAAAAATATTTCTAAGGAGCATGGACTGAATCAAAGAGTTTCTGACCTCTGAAAATCAGTAGCATCTAAAGGTTTTTCTCATTAGAGAGTTTTGGGGACTAAAATCTATACTGCAATTCATATAATATCTTGATTACATTTGGAAGCACAAGCACTAATGGAGAGTCTGAAAGTCCAAAATGACTTATGAGACAAAAGTACGGAGAGGAATTCTAACTACAATTGAGAACAGGAAGGTGTGTTCCACCTCATGCACCGCTCACGTGGAGTTTTGTGGGTGCAGATTCTGCGTTGAAATCAATGCTCAAAAATCTACTTGATTGTGGTAGCTTATGTTCAATGGGAATTTGCATCATGGGAAATGAAAAGAAAAGATATCAATGAGAACTATAGCTTGCCCTGTGAAACAAGGCTTAATGTACTGCCATGGAAAAAAAAAAGAGATGGGTGTCAAAATGTGGTGACAAAGGGGAGAAAATTTGGGGGAGATGATCGAATATTTTGATAGAAACTGCACTTCAGAGGTTAGCCTGACCATTATCTGGAAGATTCACAACTGTTGTATCAGAGGTAAATGCATACAATTGGGGGCCCGAGTTACAAATGAAAGAACAATATTTAATACAGCTTCAAAAATGTGTCACAACCTTAAACGATCTACATAAACACCAACAGATAGCATTGAGTTCATTGAAAGCCCTGATGTAGAAATTCTGTACGAGAGCTCTGGGATAAAGCCAAGGTGACATTCTTGAAATGTAGGATGACATTTATCAGTACAGTAATAAATGCAGCTGGTCCCTGATTAATGCCCCAAGGAAACAAGCCTCGACATATGTCCATTTTATTGTCCATCCTGGGGAGTAAAATCCATAGACCTATAGAAACGGCATGCTTTTTTGAAATTACAATTCCCTTTACTCATTACATTTGGCCTCTTCAGGCTCTATAAATTGGGTTGGCTTTATGCACAGAAGCAACATTACCAATAGAGCCCTCTATTTGCCGAGGAAGGTGAAAGCTGAAAAAAAAACAAAAACCCACTCCTGATTGTCCTGTCAACTGATGCTGAAAAAGCATTTGACAGTGTTGGTTGGTGCTTTATGGAGATGGTTTTGTGACAAGCCAGTTTGGCCTCTTCACATGCTGACCTGGATTGCCCTGTACTCCTCACCCTTGGGCCTACATCAAAATTAAATGGTACTCTCTTGAAGATAGAACCAGGCAAGGCTACCTCGCTACCCCTGGAATCTATCCTTCCTTTAGAACCCCTCCTCTGTGTAATCAGATCTAACTCAGATAATTCAGGCTTAAAGGCTAAAGGAAATAAAATGGTGGGATAGACCAACGATCTTCTATTTTTTATTACTAATCCCAGAGTCTCCGTCCTTAATCTTATGAGGGTCATAAAAGGAATACTTCCAGGTCTTCAGTTTTAACCCTTTCCAATCCACTGTCTGACGTCTGAAGACATTCTGATCAAAGGCTGTATAGCTCCGATGTCAGAAGACGTCCGGCAGGGTATTCTTATTCTATATTACTGGACGCTCTCTTGTCGGGGGCCTCTCCAGCATGTCTCATACCACAGTACAGACTAACCAGCAGATGGCGCCATTGTATAACGGCAGAAAAAGAAAGCCCCCAAGAAAACCCTGAATCCAAAATTGGATTGCAAAGGGTTAAAATTACAATCAGTCGTAGGTCTTGAATTTTAATATGTCAGACGACATGTTAGCGGCCCGATTTGGTGCTGCAGGCACAGCACCAATTTAATTAATTCACTCCATGTGTTCGAAATACCAAAAACCCAGTTCTGAGATTCTCACTCGATGGTACAGGGTTCCAACTGTGTTATAAAATATTTTCTCTTCACCCCCCACTTAGACATTTCTTTAAAGTTTTTGAATTCATCAATTCATTATATGAAAAATACAACTCTTTCCAAAATAACATGTCAGAGAAGTAACGATTGTACAGTACATTCACAGCACTACTCGCTCGCAAAAAAACCCCAAACATCTAGATCAGTGTTCTGAAATACGATGTCGATTGGGAGCTTTATACATAAAATGTTAAATTATTTCTCTGCTCAACACTGTGCCCAATAACCAGTACGAAAATATAAAAACTGGATGTAATCTTAGAGCAAATCTACAGGAACATTTATTCCCAACCCTTCTTTTATTTGGCTAATCAGTACTTGTAGAGTCTACTGTAAGTTCTTTCATTACGACTAGGAAACTGTATTATCAGCAGTTACATAATGTGTTTCTTTAACACAGAGCAAAAGAACCCTGGAGCCTTAAGTCAATCTCTGGGGTATATGCAGATTATTCAAAAGTTAGCATGAATTCCGTTCACTACGAACTCCTTATTTATAGCAGCAGAACTTGTACGATATGACTAACATTAGAAACCGGTAATAAATTAATGATATCAATAAGAATGTTGGGGAGAGTTAAACAACATTTCTCTAACCATGTATGGTATTGTGGGAATTAGACGGTCTTCAAAGTAAAAAAAAAAATACTTATTTGCATAAATTCAGCCATATCCAAATAATTTCGTAATGCAATGGGTTCCATGACTAGCTATACTTTACATAGAAATGCTAAAAAGTGTGGCGATGAAATATGTTTTATGACCTCTTTATTTTTGGACAGACTTTTAATTACAATACTACTTAAGTTACGAGTATCCATTGTCAGTGACATGGTAACATTTTGTTGTCTTTCCCCATATTCAGAGTACTTTCAAGGAACAGAAATGCAAGCAAAATAAAGCAAACTTGTGCTAAACTGAAGCAAAATATTCTAATCCCAGGCAATCAGCTGTAGTTCGGAAGGAGGGTGGGTGGGGAGTCTGCTGGAGCAGACATAACTGACTAGGCATTTCATTCCGCAGCAGTCATTGCAAGGGGAATATAGCATTATAGTTGGTCAGTTAAATAAAAGACCAATCCTATAATAAGTGAATGGGGAAATCAAATAGAACAGAATCAAACTGTTAGCTTTTCTTTATGTAAAACCCATTGCAATCCATGTGACCCCCCCCCCCCCAACATTTGTTTACTTCTGTTTTAAATTCAGTTTCTTTGTGCCAAAAATGGAACAGATAGACAGAAAGCCCTAATGGAGGTCTGAGTCGGCCCTTGTTTTTTTCTTTCTTAAACATCTGCTTCCAGCTGCAGGACCCTATTGGACTGAAATGGCAATCTGGTGCCAGGCTGAGGGATGCGAGACAAACTAACTTTTCTCTACTATTGAAATTGCACTGTGCTTCTGTCCTCAAAAACAAAGCCAGTTCCCTCAGTGCCGCTTGTGGGAAAAAGTCATTTATTTTAATATAAAAATTATTTAAATTGCTCGACTTTCTGCTCAGAGGAGTTAAATTCTTTTGACCGCAGAAAACCCTGCAGGAGCCAAGACTCTACCCCAGTGGGAGAAGGCAGCAAAACAATTCTGTTTAGGAAGCTCAAAGTCAAGTGTTTGAGCACCAAATGTGTAAATCAACTATGTAACAATTATGTGAAGAGATGAGAAAAGCCTGCAGGGAACTACAAAGAGAAGATGCACAATGGCAACGTAAGTAAAGCACACAGCCCCTTTGTTATATGCACAAAAGTAACGCTGCAACCACAAAGCTCGAAGATATTTTACTAGCCCACATCCTCTTGAGAAGGCATGACATTCCTTCAGATGTGTCAAAAACTGTTTTAGGCCTCATGTCCACGGGCAAAATAAGAATTAAAATCTGGAGCGTTTTTCCTGCACGTGGATCCGCGCCCCATAGGGATGCATTAGACACCCGCAGGTAGTTAAATACCTGCAGATGTCATTTTTCCCTTCAGGCGCGGGTCCCGCGTGCAGGAAAAAATCCGGCTATGCTTCATTTTCGTGCGGGTCTCCCGCGGGGACGGCTCCTATTGAAGCCTATGGAAGCCATCCGGATCCGCGGGAGACCGGCGCCTGAATTAAACTCACCTGCTCCGGATGGTACGGATCTTCCCTTCTTCGCGGACGGATCTTCTTTCTTCGGCCCGGCGCATATACGCGGCACGCAGCCGACGTGTCGAGCACATACGCCGGGCCGAAGACAGAAGATCTGGCCGCGATGAAGTGAAGATCAGGCCGCGAAGAAGGGAAGATCCGGAGCATCCGGAGAGGTGAGTAATTCTTATTTTCAGCCCTCATGTCCGTAGGGCAGGAGGGACCCGCTATGGATTCTCCATGGAAAATGCGTAGCGGCCCTGATTTTCCCCGTGGACATGAGGCCTTAAGAAACCAAAAGCCAACCTATGTCAAAGAGCCTATAACCAATCATTTGTATCAGATAATTGTATCAGGACTACATGGGTTCCTCAAACTGGGTTTAACACTACAAATGCCAGAACAAAGCCAAGACTGAATATAGGACTTCTAAATTGTGTTACTGTTACTGCAAGAGGAGACACTCCACTGAAAGACGCATTTGTCTTTGATCCTATGCTATGCCTCCAATACCAGGGCATGTGGGAATCGAACTTTCAATTAACCCCTTTAAGATAGATTCTTCAGCTTTTCATTTTTCTTCTTTTCCTCCCTGCATTCCAAGAGCCAGAACCTTTTTTCCCCGCCAACATAGCTGTGAGAGTTCTTGTATTTTTGTAGGAGGAGTTGTAGTTTTTACTGCCAGCATTTAATATGCCATACAAAAGTACTGAAAAAAACTTTTACACATTTTTAGGTGGGGCGAAAAGCAAAAAAGAATTGTGCCTTTTGCTTGTGAAACGCAGTTTTCTTTTTTTAAACTTTCCCATTTCATAGAGTTGCGCATGAAAATGCTGCCCAAAAGCAATGTGTTGCGTATGGATGCTGCCTATACAACAAATGCTCATGCTGCGTGGTACTCAGAGAAATAGAGCATGCTACAATCTATATCTCGTGTGTACCGGCACGCAGTGTCTACACGCTCATGGGCATGGATCAATGAAAGTCCACGGACTTTCATGGACTCCATTCACCTCGTATCAGGCAGCAGTGCAACGCATGTGTAATTTGGGATGGAAACATGGACATGAGCCCTTATAATGGAAACCATGCCATGCTCGCATTTTCGAGGGGATTCTGAGAGACGCCATCGATGAGTACCTCAAGGAGATTAAGGGAATAACTCCTCACCAGCATGGATTCATGAAGGGTCGCTCATGTCAGACAAATCTGATCAGTTTCTACGATGAAGTAAGCTCTAAGCTGGACCAGGGAGAATCTATTGATCTTGTATATCTGGACTTCTCTAAAGCCTTTGACACCGTGCCACATAATAGGCTAATATACAAAATGAGGCAGCTCGGACTGGGCGAAAACGTGTGTAAGTGGCTAAAAAATTGGCTCAACGATAGAAAGCAGAGGGTGGTAATAAATGGTTCGTACTCTGATTGGACCACAGTCGCTAGCGGGGTGCCACAGGGTTCAGTATTAGGCCCCACTCTGTTCAACATATTTATTAATGACCTGATAGAGGGGCTGCACAGCAAAATATCAATATTTGCAGATGACACAAAATTATACAATGTAATTAATGCAACGGACGACAATATGTGGAAACAAACGGACCTGGATAAGCTGGGGGCTTGGGCAGAAAAATGGCAAATGAAGTTCAATGTTGAAAAATGTAAGACTATGCACATGGGCAAGAGGAACGGATGTCACAAATATTCACTTAATGGGGTACCACTAGGGAAAAGTGATATGGAAAAGGATCTGGGGGTATTAGTGGATAATAGACTAAACTGGAGTAACCAATGCCAGTCAGCCGCTGCAAAGGCAAATAAAGTCTTGGGGTGCATCAAAAGAGGAATAGGGGCGAAGGACGAGAACATCATCCTCCCACTATATAAGGCACTTGTCAGACCTCACATGGAATACTGCGTACAATTCTGGACACCGGTGCTCAGGAAAGATGTCACAGTGCTTGAGGGGGTTCAAAGAAGAGCGACTAAACTAATACATGGAATGACGGGACTGGAATACCCAGAGAGGCTATCAAAATTGGGACTATTTACTCTAGAAAAAAGAAGGTTAAGAGGCGACCAAATAACCATGTATAAGTACATGAGGGGACAACACATGGATCTCTCCCGCGATCTGTTTACACCCAGGACCACGACGGTAACAAGAGGACATCCGCTACGATTAGAGGAAAGTAGGTTTCATCACCAACACAGAAAGGGGTTCTTTACTGTAAGAGCAGTTAGACTGTGGAACTCTCTACCGGAGGAAGTGGTGATGGCAAAATCCATAGAGGAGTTTAAAAGGGGACTTGATGTCTTTCTGGAGAAGAAGGATATTACAGGATATAAATATTAGGTTAAGCGTCAATCCTGGTATATAGGCAGGTAGGAACTATTAGGGGTTGATCCAGGGAACAGTCTGATTGCCATTAGGGAGTCGGGAAGGAATTTTTTCCCCAAAAGGGCTAATTGACTTCTGGCCTTGGGGTTTTTTGCCTTCCTCTGGATCAACACAGTAGGATAGACAGGCTGGACTAGATGGACAATGTCTTCATTCGGCCTTACATACTATGTTACTATGTTACTATGTTAACTTGTGTGAAATCTTGCCA
The DNA here is from genome assembly GCF_035609145.1 of Eleutherodactylus coqui. Taxonomy (NCBI): domain Eukaryota; kingdom Metazoa; phylum Chordata; class Amphibia; order Anura; family Eleutherodactylidae; genus Eleutherodactylus; species Eleutherodactylus coqui. Next base: position 28,785,829 of record NC_089844.1, on the reverse strand, counting down.
AACAGCACTATAATTATCCATCTACAAAGTTGCTTTCAAAGACTTAAAGTGCGTGTCAAAATCCAATGTGGCACTTTAATTAGGCAAGAGACAGGGTCGTGTCACGATAGGGAGTGCTTGGTTTTCTGTAGTTGCTTGTCCCTTAGGAGTCATTGAATGTTACGTAAGCAGCCCTCATTATCACTAGCAGGATTCAGTTATGTGCAGCTTTTCTTCAGTTTGTGAATAGCTTGCTTTCTGCCGCTGTTTAATCATAGATACATGTGAGATACACATCCTCATTAGAGATGAACGAGTATACTCGCTAAGGCTAACTACTCGAGCGAGTAGTGCCTTAGCCGAGTATCCTCCCGCTCGTCTGTAAAGATTTGGCTGCCGGCGCGGGTGACAGGTGAGTTGCGGCGGTGAGCGCGGGGGGGAGGGGGGGGGAGGGGGGGGAGGGAGAGAAAGATCTCCCCTCCGTTACTCCCCGCTCTCCTCAGCCGCTCCCCGATCCCCCCCCCCCCCCCCCGAATCTTTAGAGATGAGCGGGAGGATACTCGGCTAAGGTACTACTTGCTCGAGTAGTTAGCCTTAGTGAGTATACTCGCTCATCTCTACTCCTCATCTTTTTTGAAGCTATTCACATTTCTGCTTTGTCTCAACATTCTTCAATCAGAAGGAAAAAGACCACATCCTCTTAACACCAGCAACACGCTGAACTGCTACTTGATTGGAGACACAGGCCTTTTTAGGATTTTAGATTCCCTGAATGGAATTTAGACCCCTGACCCCGGAGTGCAGTATAAAATCAAGTTTTCTGTGGATCAGTTTCAGAATGAATCTAGATCAGAACCAGAAAATTGAGTGATCTGAGTGACTTTGATCGAGGCCTTTTACATCGTGGCCAGTATTTGAAAAACTGCCAAACTTGTGGGATTTTCTCAAGCAGCAGTTTCAAGAGTTTCCTAGAATGGTGCAATCGAGGAAACCCACATTTAAAAGGGATTCTGTGAACATAAACTTCTCGTTGACGAAAAGGTCAGATTAGGATGTCAAGAATTGATGAACAGGCGGTGCAGAGTTAGGCACACTGCAGTCGAATACAATGCTGTGGCTGCAGCTAACGTATCCAAAACAACTCATCATTCCTTAGCACAGATGGGCAGACAGACGATTCAAGTGCCATTCCTAACAGAAACAGAAAGATAAGACTCCAGTGGGCAAAGTTGGATAACTGTACAATGGAAAAGCACCTGGTAAGATGAATTCATATTTCTGTTGTATCATGCTGATGGGAGGGTCATATTATGGCATATGCAACATAAATCGATGAACCCTTCCTGTTAGCTCTGCAGAGCATGTTAGTACCTCCATCTAATCTGATCCAACCATAAGAAGCTCTCCAGTCTGCAACACTCAAAATTCCTGTAGAATGATTTCAACACCTAATCCAATCTATGCTATAATGAATTACAATGGTCTCAAAGACCAAAAGAGGTCCAACATGCTACTAGATGGGTATGTCTAATAAAGTGATCATTACGTGTCAGGGGGGCGCAGAGGCCCCCCTTTCCATGTTACTTTTCCTGCAGTGGCAGAAGCGCACTGGCACTTCAGCGCCGATCAGCCTCTCCTATACATAGAAGTTGTTCCTCTGCAGCCTCCCACCGCCTTTCCTCATCCCTGGCATCTCCACACATTTAGTTCAGCGGAAGCCAGTGTCACTAAATCTGTCCTGATGCAACTGGCAGCCTGATGGGCTATGTGACTTCCTGCACAGCATAGCCCAACTCCTCCTCTGCCTCCGTTGCTTAAAGCATGATTAGAGGAAGAAAGGAGTCTGCCTATGCTGTACAGGAAGCCGCATAGCCTGACTGGCAGGAAGCCGCTTCATGACAGCCTTAACTGAAGAAGGACCAGTGGCTTCTGATGGACTGAACGTGTGTAAGTTGGCGGGGTGAGGTGAGGGGTTTGAGCCGAGTGCAGGAGTAACATAAGCAGGGGAAAGCAGATCCATGGAAGCTCCACCCACAAGCTTTTGCGGCAATGATGGATGGAAGAGAGTGTTACTATATACTGTATATTCTCCCGTGTATATATGTCCAAGTGTGCACTGTATATACATGCCCATTTGTTTATATGTCTCTGTGTTCATGTGTACAAGTAGCGGAAAATAGTGCAGGTATTTGAGACACTGCACTAGAAGGTTCTGAGTGGGCCATTGACATCATGAAGAGGGGCAGAGCCCAAGCTGAACATTTTGCACCCAGGCCAAAGGGCCTTTAGCTACACCCCTGGATACAACCTGCCTTTAGTCAAACACCTCCTCAAAAGGTGTAGGAGGACAGAACATTGGGTTTTAATGTGCGAGAACATTTTGGTCTCGGTTTCATGAGGCTTCCGTTCCATTAGGTATTTTCAGAATAGAAAAGTAGTCCACACTTTGAGATAGAAAGTGATGGAAACCTTTTGAAATGGAGACCAAAGAGGTCTCTACTTGACATGTGAAAGGCAAAACGTTCCATCTCAATGCCTGACATAGGGAACAAGGCACATGGAAAAACGTTATGTAAAAGAAGGCTAAGCTGCATATTTTGGGTCTTTCCCATGATCTGCTGCTGCAGCTTCACACTTTCAAATAGGGTAACAATAACAGGTAGGTAATTAATAGCTTATAGCCCCATTTACACGGAACAATTATCGCTTAAGTGCTGTATTGAGCGATAACTGTCTGTAAATGCTACCATCGTTTGCTTATCCGCTGAACAATAATTTTTAGTTCAGCTTAAAATCCATCATTCGGACGGAGAGCTGATAGCAGGGACCGCATGCTGTGTTTCTCCACGGGAGTACTGACAGCATTGTATTCAGCTGCAGTCCCGCTGGAGAACAAAAGATCAGAATGCAGGTAACAGACTTCCTGCTGTTATCTGCATACAGTGCGGGGAGGCTTATTTACATGCAAATGAAGCCAAAAAGCCACGAATGGGCATTAGTGAGCATTAGCAGTTTATGCAAAACGATCGCTCAGACTGTCAATCATCCTATCTTTTGAACGGATTTTGAGTGATCATCTTTGCGTGTAAATGGGGCTTAACTCATTAGCAAGCTGCTGAAGTACAACTGTGATTTTGCCATAAAATACGGTTGATATTATCAAAGCTATTCCAATGAATAACAAACTGACTCAGTAGCTCTGATTTTCCAAAGGGCAAATACAATATTATCAAAGTAAAGTATAGGCTAATTTTTTTTTGACACAATGCTCCATGACAGTGAGATGAAAAGCAGCAACAGGTAATTAGCTTTCTGCACATCCTATTGTGCTGTCATTTGATTATCAAACACATCATCTAATATATAATGGCAACAAGGACAGTGTGAGGGAAGCTGACCTTATCTGACAGAAATGTCCATTTGTGACACAAATCTCCCTCTTACACACTGCAAAAATAAAAATCAGGACGATGCTGTAACAAAGAATATGTTGTGATCTCCGCTATGGGCTGCGGTATACGATAACAGTCAGACGGCTCCTTTAAATGCCATGGTTGGAGGCACTGATGCAATATTTACTGGACCTTAAATTACAAACTGCGCTCGGGTTGCCAGCCATTTAGAGTGTGATCAGTTTGCTCAGTTGTAAGTGACAGATGTGCCCTAAGCCAACAAATGAAGGACTATAAAAAAAAAATAAGGTGCTAGCCAAGGACAGAAATTGTGCCCGTTTGATCTGACATAGTCCGGATGTGACCCAACATAACACGAGCAGGATCGGGTACGAATACTAAAAACGTAGACGGGGCACTGAGAGTAACAGAAGAGAAGAGAATGCAAGGAAAAGTTCCAGGATGGGTCAGTGCTGAACTAAAGACACAGAGTGAACGAAGAATGACCCCAAGTTTTGAGAAAGATGAATTACTTTGGGTGTTCCATCCAGTCATTACAACACGTCAGAGGAATTTATGTCTAGATTTACACTTAGTGGAGAACAAGACAAATGATAAATTTTTTATGATGAGTGACTAGCCAAAACTACATTGCTAGGAGGATCTGCGATTGTAATGCTCCACGTAACACCCTCCTGAGCTCCAGAGGTTAAAGTAGTTTGCCTCTCTCGTCTCCAACAAAAGTGAATGTAATGGAAAGCCAGACTTGTGTTCTTCACACCCTTGCACTGGGGCCTCAGAAGCCGGCAAATACTTTCCAAACTATCCGACTTTGCGGGGTAGAGTTACTCTGTGCAGCTGCCATGTGTCAGTGTCGGGACAAGGCCTCATTCTGATAGGGCAATGAAGAATTTCTAGTTTACCTTGATGTTACTGAGGAATACTGCCCACAGATTTCTTAGGTTTCAAGTCTTAAGTGTTAGGAAAACGTTCACTTGGGGACAGAAATAAGATACAGGTTGCATAATGACCAGTAGAAAAATAGTGACATTTCCTGTAAAATATAAAACAAAGAGGTAAAAGTCATAGCAAAGTAATTCAAATTGGTGGGTGAGGTGTCAGAACCCGACAACCATTCAGAGAAGAGAGGCACTCCACAGGCACTGCTTATCTCTTTCTTTTTGCAGAGGTGATCTGTCATGTTGAGTGCTCACTCCTCTCGGTTAGGAGCTCTTATTCAGTAACTGCACTATTATATGGTTCTATGTCCCAGCAGCTGAAGATAATAATGCACACCTCAGAGACTGTATAAAATGAAATGCCCTCATATTATACAATCAATGGTGAATATGAAGCTGTAGTTTGTATTGTATAGAAATACTTTACAGTAACAGGGTGGTCCAGCTGTAAATTACAGTATTAATTGCCTATTCTCATGATAGGTCATCAATAGTAGATCAGTGGGGGTCTGTTGCCTGAAACACCAGCTGTTCTCTGGTTTGATACACATGTGCAGCGAGCAGATTTCTGCAGAAAGCAGAGAGCTCCGTTTCAACTGAAGTGGGTCAGCTTGGTATTGCAGGCCACTGTAGCTCAGAGAACTGGTTTAGAAAAGAGCTGATCGGCAGGCCCCTTCTGTTGTTGACTTGTCCCTATCATAGGCCATCAATAGTTTACAACTGGATAACCCCTTCAAGACAATTAGAAGTCACTTTGGAGTTTAGTGACTATTCTGTCACAAACACTAAGTGGCTCCTACTATTTTATAACACAATTTTCCCCTATGCATTGTTACTATGTAGGTACTTATTTCCGTCTGAGTTTAGAAAGGGTCTGTTCATTTTCCCAGTACAGCTCCACAGAAAGTAGTTATGTGCGTCTCTACATGACGTGTACAACAGTAGCTGGCCCTTGGATGTTTGCCGTGGTTTGAAATCGTCCAAATGACACACAAGAATTGAGAATGTTTCACTTCTATGCCAAAGTAAACCGACTCTCCGGGCCGTCATTATTCACGGTCATGTGGCTCCTCTTAACTTAAACCACCCATTCATCTAACCAAATCTGAAAGCCAATAATCAGAAATAGCCCGGTTTTCAGTACACCAATGGTACCGTAAACCATCAACAAAATTTCATCAATCCCTTAATTGGCATGAATACCCAGAAAATAGAAACAAACTAGGGTCACGTCAAGATATTTTATGAACATTTGTGGCACTTCAACAAATTTGTTACGAAGACATTCACATAAATACTGATGGAACCTGCAGCATTAAGAAACGCTGTTTAACAATATTGCTGAATTGCTAGGAGATGGCCCTTTTTTTTTTTTTGAAGTAGCAGCATATTAATATAGTAGAGGCACAACTTTAGGATGTGGAGACATATTACATTACAGCAAAATGTGTTCTCCGAATGTGGAGACATGCTACACGTCTGTGCATGGGATGTATGTGGTATTACAACTAAGCGCCATTCAAGTAGACTGTAAGGTTTATCTTCTCCACCAATGAGATCCATTGTTGCAGGCATACGGTCACTTAATGACAGGTTATGTGAATGGCTTGACTAGCTGTTAAACACTCTAACCCGTGATGTTCCAGGTTACTTTAGGGATTCCAAAAAGATTTTTCCTTTATAGCCTGCAGATCTGATTATACTTGGCTTTCTTGTGATGTCATCTCACTATACAGATGTATATCTCATTCTGTGGCCTTAACGGCTCTGTAGCACGACCTTACAATAACTAGTATTCGTTGGATCTACAAAACCTTATTATGTCTATTGCTCAATACCTTCTAACTCATTTTTTCCCTTTTTGATGGTATTTATTACCTTCAGACTAAAGGAGTGTTTATGGAGGTGATGCATTCCTAAAAGCAAATGTAGTAATAACTTTTCGGGAGGAATTTTACATTTTTTCCCCTGATAATCATTTTTCCCAATGTATTGGTATGGCAGGTACATTGATTACCTCCTCTTAATTTTGAGGGGTCATGTACCTAACTAATACAGGAGTTTTTGGAATATACGAGTATCATCCACAATTAAGTTAATTTACAGGTTACATCCCATTTCAATACTGTTTTTCTTACATTTAAATCTAATGGGGGTTTCTGACAACCATATTCACACCTCCATATTTTGTAAGTCCACGGATAAGAACAGTATATTAAGGGCAAACAGAAATCATCCCATTCATACTATAAGAGCTATTCCGGTGGGTAAGTTACTCAGGTCTTGTAGAAATTGTTCCAAAACAAATGACTATATAGATGAATGTGAGGCAGTCTGTCATCGACTTAGGAACAGGCTGTGATAATAGTGGTCAAGATGGCTATTTGTAGCCTCCATTAAGTTTCAGCCATGAATATAACTTCTATAAATTATGCTTTTTAGGTAGCTTGTTGTAGATTTCCTAGGACCTTGAAATCATCCGGGCTTCGTGCCATTCTTGTCTGAGGCTTAAGTTTTGTGATGTTGACCCCTTTGCAACTGGTAATTGGCCACTACCAGGTGCGATGGTTTTGGTAAATACGTCAGCAATGATACGTAAGCACTTGGTTTGAGTGTAAAATAAGCTAGGGAGCGCCAACTGAAGCTCTGTACCCATGGCTGGAGACGTCCGCCCGGTGGTAATTTCCCAAGAGTTCTCTGTCTTCACTAGCTCTTCCTCAGCTGATGACCAGACACACGATGCTTGTAACAATCCTTGGGAATGCGTAAATAAGTACTTAACCGGTGCTAGAAATTATTGCAAAAGTGTACGTGGTACCATATACTGTATCCAACTGTATTACAGCTCATTCTATTAGTAAAATTACATTGGATTTAAGTCCTTGCCCTTCTTTAAAGGGGTATCAGAACCTTCAAAACAAAACTTGGCAATACACAGACGATATTCCCTGTGGGTGATAAAATGGGCGGTAAATCTAGTTGATAATAAAAACCCTTTCTGCAGGCAGTAAAGCAACAAATAGGCTTCTACTCGCCTATCCTCACTCTAGCAGTGTCCTGCGGAGCTGCTCCAGGTCTCCTCTTGGAAATCAGTACCAGGGTTCCCCACCCCGTTTATCAGACATCACAGACGATGCAGCAAATGACAGAGCTCAGGCCAATAAAAGCACATATAGCGTCTTAGGCTAATGATGCAAACCAATGCACTATGTGCATCACGTAGTGAGAGAAACCGTTTGGCCATCTTTGTTCACGACTGAAGTGTCACTTTAGCATGTTATAACCTTCTTTGCTACAGTTTGTTTACCCTTTCAATTGCTATACAATAGGTTTTGTTTTTTCCATCCTGTGTAAAACCTACCCTTGTGTTTAAGGCTGGGTTCACACAGGGCGGATTTGCCGCGGCAAATCCGCCCGCGGCCGCTAATCTCGGGATTAGCCAGCCATGTGGACGAGATTTCTCAGAAACTTCGTCCACACGGGACGGCCAATCCGCTGCGGTAAATCCGGCTGAAACCGCGGCTGCGGCCGCTGTGATTTCAGAAGATGCAGCATGTCTATTTACTTTTTTTTTTTGTTTATTTTTGTCGCGGCCGTGCTCTCCTCTATGGGGAGGCCAAACCGCGAGATTTCCGACGGGAATCCGCCCCGTGTGAACCCAGCCTCAGACATCTGAATATCAATTCCGCATATCATAAGGTTTGGTAACCGAAAGAATGGCTGACCCCAGTTTATCACTCCAATGCCGCTGTCACTATAGCTCTTTTTCAACCTGATTAATTCCTTCCGTGCATTCGTCAAATCTGTCTATTTAAGCAGCACAATATTACCTGAGGTAATGTCCATACGGCAAATGCCAAGATACATACATCTGTTGGGGTAAATTAAGGTATGCAATCTGTACTACTATTTCTTGTTTGGAGCACATCTATTGCAAGTTCAAAAAAATCTACATCTATACTAAAAGTTATCTTAACATACCTAACCAACCTTACCGATTTCACACAAAGCCCTATCATCAGACAACCGAACAGCTTATAAAAATGCCTCATCATGATGATAATCCTCTAAAGATCAAGAAGATTGTCATCTAGCAAAGTGTAAAAGTTATCTGCTATCCACTCTATATAACAGTGACATGTATTCTACAATGTTGTACAGAGAATTTTCTTATTCAGATCTAATTTTGTCTTCCATATTGTAAAACTCATAATATGTAATACTGATCACAGCACACACTTCACCTTCAAATATGCAGGGAAGACAGTCCTCACCAGCTGGTGCACGCTCATCAAAGATCCTGGATCCTGGATCACAATTTCAGCAGCAAAGTATGTATGAGAGCAGCACTCCAGGGGTTAAGTAAAAGAATAAATCTTTATTGTGCCCACACAATAAAGATTTATTCTTTTATTTAACCCCTGGAGTGCTGCTCTCATACATACTTTGCTGGTAAAACTCATAATAGGTACTTTTATTAACAGATTTTCACACGTTTTTCCAAACCCCCCCAAAAAAGCTCATTTTGGTGCACGTCTCTAGTATAAAAATGTGTGACTCTTTGATATCATCCACAATCAGCCTGAACCCCTTTACAAAAGTTGGCATCAAACTATCAAATTATAGTGAAAACCTATGCCATAGATTTGGTTTTCAGGTACAAGAACAGTCCAAATATTTAATGGCTGTGGAAACCATTGTGCGCAAAAATTCAATTACACACATCTTATAAAGTCCTTATGAAATTATGCACTTTTAAGATTTTTTTCATTGAGATTCCCTTGTCATACATTTAGAAAGCCTCATATTTCGTTTTAATTTTTAGTTCAGGAGACGTTCCCAAGCACTGATCAGCTGGTCTCTCTCATGAACGCACACATCTCAGCTCCCCCTCCCATAGGCTGTGTAGCATAACCATGTCCACTCAATACTACACAAAATCTCTCCATCTATCTCATCCTTTGAGTAGCTGCAGGTTGTTCCCTATCACGGTTTATAAAAGAGAAGATTAACCTGGAGTGAATTACAGCCCTCTGTAATAGTAGCTTTCTCTGCTCTCTGTCCTCCAGATCTCCTTCAACAGCTCCCAGCACTGTCATACAGCCCTTTGTAATAGCTCAGTGGAAAGGCAATGAATGCAGGCTTACAACAGAGGAGCAGACTAGGGGAGGAGCTGAGAAACAAACCCCAAGTTTAATATGGCTAACAGAATTTGCTAACATTTCATTCCTCCAGTCTGCAGTGTCTGGGAAAACAAAACAAGTATAGAAACCAAACAGACATTTTTAGAAAAAAAAACCAATTACAAAAAGTCTAGAGTTTCAAATACATATTGATTTTTAAAGGAAAAAAAAGTGTAAAAATGTAAAAGGTGACAAACATCAAAAAATTGAAAAGCCAAAAAAAAAAAAAAGAAAATCCAGAAGTGAAAACCCCATCTTTCCCCCCTTTAGGTGGAACACCCACTTGTGTTTTTTTTTTTACGCAATTGTCAATGGGACTTTCTAATGTTAAAAATGCATCGCAAGTTTGTGCTTTGCAATTTTTGTGCGATGCGTTTTTAACATTAGAAAGTCTCATTGACAATCACGTAAAAAAAAAAACGCAGTGATATCGCAGCGTTAAAGAAAAAAAGCAAGTGGGTGTTCACGCTTAACAAGCTAAAAAAAAAAATATATATATAATCTTCATAAATTGGAAAAAGTTTGTGCATTATGTAGCCTGCATGGAGCAAGTCGCGAAAAAAAAAATAAGCCTGGCAAAGATAGTTAGTCTCTCCTCACAAAAAATAGGGTAGAAAGTCATATGGATCATCAAATAGTACCATAAAAATTACAACTTATCCTGCAAAAAAACAAACCACTCACATGGCACTGCTGACAGGAGAAAAAAAGCCACAATACAGGTATTTGAATGCGATGATACAAAAAAGAACATAAAAAAAAAGTGGGGAAAAAAAAGTAATTTTTCTGCCAAATGCCCCACCCACGGAAAAAAATGTGATAAAAGTTATACAATATGTACGCAAAAATGATGCTATTTAAAAACATATAATTGGCCCCCAAACAAGTTCTCATACAGCTATGTTAACAGAAAAATTAAAAAGTTACGGCTCTAGGAAGGAGACCATGGTAAAAAAAAAACTGAAAAACTAGTTGGTCATTAAGACGTAAAATGGCCACTAAGGGGTTAACATAGCGGTCAAGAAAAAAAATAAAACAGTAAGCACCAGGTCACACAGGCCTTTACCCAGTGTTAAATGCCTTTCTTCTAACCTCGTAGTATAAACATCTATATAGGACTGTAGTGGCCCAGAGTTTTGGGGTCTCCTGCAGCACCTCAGAATACATGTTTGTTTGTCTTGTATTATCTTAAAGTGGTTGTCTCGCGAAAGCAAGTGGGGTTAAGGACTTCTGTATGGCCATATTAATGCACTTTGTAATATACATCGTGCATTAAATATGAGCCATACAGAAGTTATTCACTTACCTGCTCCGTTGCTGGCGTCCCCGTCTCCATGGCTCCGTCTAATTTCGGTGTCTTCTTGCTTTTTTAGACGTGCTTGCGCAGATGGGTCTTCTCCCTTCGGCTCGGTAGCAGCGGCGTTTTGGCTCCGCCCCTTGTACGCGTCATCGCGTAGCTCCGCCCCCGTCACACGTGCCGATTCCAGTCAATCAGGAGGCTGGAATCGGCACGTGTGACGGGGCAGAGCTACGCGATGACGCGTACAAGGGGGCGGAGCCAAAACACCGCTGCTACCGAGCCGAGCTGAATGTGGAATGCATCAGGTTTATGTGTACTGGCATCTGCAGGCATTAAAGGGTTAATGTCTGGAAACCGTATTCGTTTGTCTAGTCATGTGTCTGAGTTTACGTGCACGTGATGTGAAGAGTGAGAGTGGTCTTGAGGAGAGAGTCAGTGGGGAGCAATGGAGAAAGACGAGAGGTGTGGTTTGCTGCTCCTGCCAGAGTGTAGTCATGCCAGAAATCCTCCTCCTAGGTTGCCTTTACAGGCTTGGAAGGCCAGCCATGACTGAAACGCATGGGAGTCTAGCGCAAAAACGGCATGTAACTGGAGAGAAGGAAACCACAAAATGTGCAAGGAAAGTGAGTGCCTGTTCACAGATATAGATATTTAAAATTGAATGACTTTTATTAATAAATACTAAAAAACATGGGCTCACAGATAACACTTATAGACAATACGCAAAAGAACAAGTAACACACATAGGAAAGGGATCAGCCCTCATTAGGGATCGTGTGGGGTAATGTGTCTCCCAGGTGTAGTAGGAGAAGTGAGTACCGCTCATAAATATAGAGAGCGGATAAGGGTTCTGGTAGTTGACAAAGATTTTTTTGCCCCCCTTTCTGTGTCGAGACTGGAGGATAGATGTTTGAAAGCTGATGCGGTACACAAATTGATACCCACTTAAACCACGATATTGTTTAGCATGTTGATGATGCTTAAAATAGTTTTCCATGAGTGCTCAGTTCCAGCACATTATTGTTGACGTATAAATATGTGCTAGAAGCCTGGACTCATTGTACATCAGCAATGCTGAACAGAAGAAGCTCCAATGGAGCTAAACAATGCTAAACAATATCGTGGTTTAAGTGGGTATCAATTTGTGTACCGCATCAGCTTTCAAACATCTATCCTCCAGTCTCGACACAGAAAGGGGGGCAAAAAAATCTTTGTCAACTACCAGAACCCTTATCCGGTCTCTATATTTATGAGCGGTACTCACTTCTCCTACTACACCTGGGAGACACATTACCCCACACGATCCCTAATGAGGGCTGATCCCTTTCCTATGTGTGTTACTTGTTCTTTTGCGTATTGTCTATAAGTGTTATCTGTGAGCCCATGTTTTTTAGTATTTATTAATAAAAGTCATTAAATTTTAAATATCTATATCTGTGAAGGGTCTCTAAAAAATCATATAGATTTCTATACCACTGTGATTTCGTTGAAAGTGAGTGCCTGGCAGTAGAGAGAGTTGGTCTGGGAGGAAAATCCTACAGATAACTAGGACTGTGGATGCATAATGTCCTGGGAATCCTTACTGCTTCTACACTGTACAAGAACTGTTTTATTGTTACTTCATCACGAGTTTGAGTCAACGGACAGGACTGAACGTTCCCTGTTCTCGTTTAGAAAATACCCTCTGTGTGCAGATTACTTTATTCAAGTTGGGTGATCCGTCACAAAAGAAGGAACCTTGCCATCACGGTGACAAAAAGGACTAAAAGGTAACTCAGGTTACTCATTGTAACCTTCCCTAGTCAGTAACAGGGGTGGGGTTGGGTTCTTAGCCACCCATAGTGAGGAGATGGTAGAGCCCCGTGACAAGGTTATTTCTCTACCCTGCTGTCTCCTTGGCTAAGCGCCTGCTCCTCGGACGCTGCAGGACAGACCTGAGAGAGTACTTGTACATGAGATTTAGTTGCGGTCATTAACCCTTTCCAATCCATTTATTTTTTCTCACCCATTCTCCCCAGCTCCAAATAAATTGGAGCTGGAAAGAATGGGTGAGAAAAAATAAATTTTCCCTGCACCCTCCTGATCTGACAGAGTTCAGGAGGGTGCAGGGAGGGACCTGCTTACCTGTCCGGCGTCTTCCTCATTCTCCTTCTGCCTCCCGGCTCGGCGATCATGTGACCGCTGGGGTCAGGTGGCACCTGGCGGTCACATGATCGCCGGGCCGGGAGACAGAAGGAGAATGCGAAAGACGCCGGACAGGTAAGCAGGCCCCCCCCCCCTATGGTGCAGGCTCCCGGCTCGGCGTTCATGTGACCGCCGGGGGTCAGGTAACACCGGCGGTCACATGATCGCCGGCCAGAATCTGTATGCATTACATAGCGCTATGTAATGTGTAAAGAAGAAGGCAGAAAGGGTTAAAAACCCTTTCTGCCTTCTCCTCAGGCATCCTTGATGAGGACCAGTGCACAAGTGTATCTGCACCCGATGTGTCTGACGATCAGGTGCAGATGCACTCCTGCACTGCAGTGTCGGGCCTGCCCCGACATTGGAGCTGTGGAGGAAAATGATGATGTCGGGGCAGGCCCGACATTGGATTGGAAAGGGTTAAAGCTTACAGTTTACTGCCATTTCCCGGCCTGAACCTAGACTTGCAACCTGAAGCAGTTACAAATGCAAGTGTAGCAGTAAGACATGTATACCCGCAGCAGCTAGCGCTTGTGTAATAACTCTAATCACACTGTTTAAACATTGTTTAAGAGGGAACAGAGAAAGTCAGTAACACTAAACAAATACTAAAAACCTTGACCGGAATTAAAAAGAGCAAGAAAAACTGAAGGCAAGCTGCAGATCAAAACGGCCACATCTACTACAACAAGAGCTGTCAGGGGAATCTATGGGAAGGACTCTGGCAAAGTCATCTGAAATCCATTCCCAGTTATGCAACTTTTTTTCCCCCCTCAGACTCTGCGTGTCGGTTCTCCAGAAAGATGGAGATTAAACAAAAACTATCTCAGAAGCGTGGAGGTGGGCGGGGGGGCATTTAACGTAGGGCAGGTTCGTGAACATTTTCATTTGGTGATCTGCATTAAAAATCAACAAGGATAATCTCAAGAAATGGCAACAAAAAAGAAAAGAAGGATTACCGCGCTCGACTCTAGCTACTATTCCCAGGTGACGCCAATCATTTAATTGCATTTTGCACAAATGGAAAAAGCTTCCCGAATGCCTCCACGACTTGGTAGTTAGCTCATTAGAATATAAAAAAGATAAAAGTATTGTCTTATAATGTGTGAAGAGACTGAAGTACATCCATCATCATGCGGATAGGTCACATACATGCAGCCTGTATGAATGGCAATGAGAAATGTAACAGCACATGTGCTATCTCAGGTTACTGTGAATGTCAACGTGGATGATGTGTGATAGTTGTCATGCCAACACTACTGCATAATAGGAATATAACACATTATATAGCAAGTATGGGTCACAGAAACCTTCTATACGATGTTCTCAGATTAGTAACAGAATGCTCGGAGAACATCTTTTAAAAACTCTTTGGTTTGTTTGCTCAGTGGTTAAAGAGAACAGAAAGTCAGGTAGATATTCAGCATGTAACTATGGTATGTGTACAAAACTAACAGTGGTGTTCCTATATTTGCTAGAGGCAGCTTTAAAGGACCACTCCGGCGAAAGCACATTTTTCAATTTCTGCTCCCCTCACCTGATTGACCGTCACACACTTGAAGTCACCTTTCTATATCGCAGTCACTTTCATACAGTGCAGTCTCCTGTCTGATGCTCATCAGACACCATCTTAAAAGGGTTTTCTGTGGAAAATACGATTGATCGTCCAGGGTCCATCGCTCACGACTCTGACCAATCAGCTGATTATGCGCCCGCTGACAGACAAATACACAAAGGGTCAGAACAGAAGACGCTGCTCTGACCTCTGTATAGTGACCGGTGCTTGTAACTGTAGGAATGTCTCCCATTGATTTTAATGAGAGCTACGCTTGCAATTGCAAGCGCCGGCCACAGCACAGGGGTCGAAGTATCTGCTTCCATTCCGACCACTATGTCTTTGTGGCTTTGAAGCGAATGCATAAACCTGTTGATTGGTCAGGGTACTGGGCAGCAGCCGATCAACTATGAATGACCTAATCTGAGGATAAGTCATCAATAGTATTTTCCCTGGAAAAGCCCTTTAACCCCTTTAAGTGGCACGCCTGAAAAATCTCCTTCCTCCAAAATTTGGAAGTTTTTCAAAATTGTTATAATGTATTCTTTCATTACAAAACAATGTTTCAATGTGATTTTTGCATTCCTTAATAAATACTTGTGAGATTAAACTGCATTGTTAACTCTTTTTTAAAAAACCTGCCATGTGAGGCATGACAGGGTAATAATAAACCTGCCACTGAAGGGGTTAAAATTGCTTTCACTTTCACATCAATCCCATGATACATCAGCACAGTATCACATAATCAGCTGCAACCTGTACCATCTCTGCAACACTGCCATTACCATGTGCCTTCTATATTCACCTACATAAGCTACAGACCATAAGTATTCAGTCAGGAGGATGAGCTGTGATGATCTCTATTATAACAGTGTGACAGGAGCAGTGTTATCAGTAACTGTGATAGGAATTTGTGTGTCCCACTCTAGGCAGTTTCTGTGGTAAACTTCATGTATTGGCATCACACAGACTGGAGAACAGACTAGAAACTGAACACACAAACCCAATTAGATCTAAGCTGGTCAGAAAGGAGATCACATGATCATCTGAATAAGGCGAGCACAATATGGGGCCATGAATTCCTCTCCCATATCGCGCTTCATACTATGTGAATTCGCCGGGGATGTGAGGTGTTTTCATATGAAAACAGCCTCGCGTCACTTCGGGGATGCAAGGATCTTCTGGCGCGGCTTTCAATGAGGCCACAACCCACCTTGGTAATAAAATTTGTGGAAAAAAATGCTAGTTGGGAAAATTTACTTTTTCTCACCTTTAAGGTTCGAGTTGGGGCCCAGCCCGTCCCGTCTATTGAGTGCTCTCTCAGTAAACTGAAAAACAAAGCAAAGAAACATCATTGGTCCAGATGCTGACTCTGGAAGTAGAGATGCTGACTCAAGTAGAGAGCCACTGGGTTTCAAGGAATTAAGTAATGTGCCAGACGAGTCACTATTTCTTACATTTAAGGACTTTGTGATGGGGTCTGTTCTAAGGGATTGGCATATAGCAAATGTGGTGCCAATATTCAAAAAGGGGTCTAAAAATGAACCAGGAAACTACAGGCTGCCGCTCCATATAATGCGGGTGCTGGATGTATCTCCCAGTTGACATCCCCCGGCAATAGCCGTGCTTAGTGTGAATGGCATTTTAACAGGGGTGTGTAGACTTTTGCTATCCACTATGTGTATATTTATTATACATACACAGTACACAAAGATCCATATATGAGTACCCCCATAAGGAGTGCACCATATTACAGCTGATATGACAAAATAACTAAACTCCAAACTTCATCTCCGTCCGGTCTAAAGACATTGCATCCACAATACATTATACTATAATTCCTAGTTAACTGCTACATCAGTTTTGGCAATACAATTATATTTGCACAAATCTTAGTGGTAATTCCCAATTGCTAGAGACATAAAAGAAAGGGCATTATGGGCGATCAATAGGTTATAACCTCTGCTTGTTCAATATGATATGAGCATCAAACCCTGAGTCAGCTTAAAGACAGCATAAATGAAGGACAACCTTCAGGAAGGCCGTTCTCACCTTAAACAGATTTCCCCCGTCTCTGTGATGTTCGGATGCCAGATCCGTGTTAAGCACTTCACTTTTGGAGGCTGCAGACAAAAAGGACAGAGCAATAAATCTCACAATGTTAGGACTTCACACGCATCAGCTTCTCGGCATGCAGCAGCAACCAGCTTTAGTTTCTCTTTAGTGCCAATAACCTGTAAAAAATGGCTTCAGACATTTTATGAGCTTATCCCCAAGTTTATTGGTAATGGTTTTATGGATGATACCTGGTAAATGCCAGGAGATTACAGAATTGTAGGTGAGATATGGTGCGTGAAAGTCACATTTCCTGCCAATAAACTATACAAGTCCTTTGCGGATTTCACACACGATATCAATTTAAAGGGGTTGTCTAGCGGCAGCAAGTGGGGTTATACACTTCTGTATGGCCATATTAATGCACTTTGTAATATACATCGTGCATTAAATATGAGCCATACAGAAGTTATTCACTTACCTGCTCCGTTGCTAGCGTCCTCATCTCCATGGCTCCGTCTAATTTCGCTGGCTTCTTGCTTTTTTAGACGCGCTTGCTCTGTGCGGTCTTCTGCCTGGTGAATGGGGCAGCTCGTGCCGGAGAGCTGGTCACCGTGTCATCGTAGCTCCACCCCGTCACGTGTGCCGATTCCAGCCAATCAGGAGG
The DNA here is from genome assembly GCF_035609145.1 of Eleutherodactylus coqui. Classification (NCBI taxonomy): domain Eukaryota; kingdom Metazoa; phylum Chordata; class Amphibia; order Anura; family Eleutherodactylidae; genus Eleutherodactylus; species Eleutherodactylus coqui. The sequence continues at coordinate 28,768,555 of NC_089844.1, read as the reverse complement.
CTGGAATTGGCAATGGAACGCACAGAGCCCATGGTGCACCATGGGAGAAGACCCGCGGTGCACCATGGGAGAAAACCGCAGTGCATCCCTGGGAAAGGACCGGCGGCCTTCTTAGGGAGAAGATTTTTTTAAACTCCTTATTTCGTCGGATCGGTGAGTAGCAAGCGGTTTAAAAACCACTTTAATTTGCTATTTTATGCCAGGGGGGGTGACAGGGGGAATGGGGTAATTTAAAATTTTGATGCTTGCCGCGAGACAACCCCTTTAACCCCTTGAGTGGCACGCCCAGAAAATTTCCGGGGACGAGCTCCACTGCTCATAGCAACATAGCCCGGAAGATTTCCGGGCTATGTATCACTATGGGAGCTGCAGAGCACAATGCCACAAGCTGTGACAGTGTGCTCTGCCTGCACAGACCCACAGAGAACAAAGCAAGGGCTTTGAAAAACCAGCAGAAGATATTGCCGACATGTCGGCAATGTCCTGCTTTGTTTACAAGTTGCCATAGAGACCATCGGCTTGTCAGAAGCAAGCCCATGGTCTCTGTGGCAGGGAGAGCTGGTTGTTAGCTGTCAGAGGACAGCTAGGTACCTGCTCTTACAGCAGAGATCAGAGAAAACCTCCGATCTCGGCTGTGTTAACCCTTTACGTGCTGCAGTCTATGTGACTGCAGCATGTAAAGGGTTGTCACTGCAGCATGTAAAGGGCTGTCACCATCGGACCCCCGGAATGTGATCAGGGGTCCTGATGGGTCCCTGTGGAAGTCCCCTAAAGGGACAAAAAAAATAAAAAAAAAAAAAAAAAAAAAAGTAAAAAAATTAAAAAAACACTTGTCTCCCTTTACTTTGTAAAAAAATCAAAAATACAATCACACATGTGGTATCCGTGTGCGTCGTAATGACCCAGAGAAGGAAGTTATTACATTATTTAACCCCTTAATGACATGGCCCCTTTTTTTCTTTTTTCCCCATTTCTTTTTTTCCTCCCCGTTTAAAAAATCACAACTTGTCCCGCAAAAAACAAGCCCTTATATGGCCATGTCAATGGAAAAATGAAAAAGTTATGGCTCTTGAGACACAACTGCAAAATTAGTTGAAATTCAATTATTAGACCATTTTAAAAAACCTGCCCTGGTGGGTACGACAGGGTGGTAGGAAACCCGCCACTCAAGGGGTTAAGGGATGGGATATACCGTAGGTAGATGTAACTACTTTGTGATGGTGTCCCCTCCAACTCTGTGCGTGTACAAATAGGCTTGACTGTAACACTTCACTCTGATTGCTTGAATTTTATGTCTATAGGTTTGCCAAACAAATTTTTGAGCAACATAAGACTTTAACCCCTTCCGGCTGCAGCTCGGGGCGTGAAGGCTTTTATTGTATTAGGAGTTGCATTTATTTTTAAGAGGATACCAAATTTACACAGTTTTGTTTGTTAAAAAAAAAGTTGCTGTGTGTTGCCATATTCTGAGACTCAAAACTTATTTTTAAGTCTATAGGGCTGTGTGAAGGCTTGTGTTCTGTGGGGCAAGCTCTCATTTTTGCTAGTCCCATTTTGGAGTACTGTAAATACAAGTTTTGATCACTTTTTATTCCATTTCTTCTTGGGAGGCCATGTACCCCAAAAAAAAAAAAAACAACACAGCAATTTTGGTACCATGACATTCACAGGTGAGGACAAACATTTGGCTTCTTGACCAGGCTCCATTTTTTAAAATCTGACATGTCACTTTAAGTGGTAATCATTTTGGAATGCCTTTACTTATGAAAGTGATATGTTTTCTGTTTTCATGACACATTGTACTTTAGCTTAGTCGTGAATTTCCATTTTGCGTTTAATAAAAATATCCTAAAAACTTACGGAACTTTTTGAAGAATTAGCAATTTTCAAATTTTTCCTGCTTGTAAGACAGATACCATGATAAAAATCTAAATCAGTAACATTTACCATATGTGCACTGTATGTCGGTACCATTCTGAAAGCATCCTCTTATTTATTTTGGACTTCAGAAAGCAGTTAAGTAAAGGGCAAGCTTTGTAATTTTGATGAAAATATCTCAAATCTATTTTTCAATGGACTAATTCAGTTCTGAAGGGACTGTGAGGTGCCTATACAATTAGAAATCCCCATTAATGACCTCCTTTTAACCCCTTGAGTGGCAGGTTTCCTGCCACCCTGTCGTACCCACCAGGGCAGGTTTTTTAAAATGGTCTAATCATTGGATTCCAACTAATTTTGCAGTTGCGTCTCAAGAGCCATAACTTTTTCATTTTTCCATTGAAATAGCCATATGAGGGCTTGTTTTTTGCGGGACAAGTTGTGATTTTTTTAAACAGGGGGGAGGAAAAAAAGAAATGGGGAAAAAAGAAAAAAAAGGGCCATGTCATTAAGGGGTTAAATAATGTATTATCTTTAGAGATGAGCGAACGTGTCCGTTACGGACACATCCGCACCCGGACACCGGCTTTAGCGAACACTGCAGTGTTCGCGCGTAAGTGTCCGGGTGCCGCCGGGGGGCGGGGAGATGCGCGGCGGCGCGGGCGGCAGTAGCGGGGAACAGGGGGGAGCCCTCTCTCTCTCCCTCTCCCCCCCACTCCCCGCCGCACCCCCCCGCGCTGCCACGGCGGCCCCCGAACTTTTTCGCCCGAACACCGAGGTGTTCGCAAAGTTCGGTGTTCGGGCGAAAAAGGGGCGGGGCCGAACGTGTTCGCTCATCTCTAATTATCTTCCTTCTCTGGGTCATGACGATGCATGAATACCACATGTGTGATTGTATTTATGATTTTTTACAAAGTAAAGGAAGACAAGTGTTTTTATAATTTTTTTTTTTTATTTTTATTTAATTTTTTTTTGTCCCTTTAGGGGACTTCCACAGGGACCCATCAGGACCCCCTGATCACATTCCGGGGGTCCGATGGTGACAGCCCTTTACATGCTGCAGTCACATAGACTGCCACATGTAAAGGGTTAACACAGCAGAGATCGGAGGTTTTCTCTGATCTCTGCTGTAAGAGCTAGTACCTAGCTGTCCTCTGACAGCCAAGCTCCAAGCTCTCCCTGCCACAGAGACCATCGGCTTGCTTCTGACAAGCCGATGGTCTCTATGGCAACCTGTAAACAAAGCAGGAGACTTAGAAGCAGGAGATTGCCGGCAGATCGGCAATATCTTCTGCTGGTTTTTCAAAGCCCTTGCTTTGTTCTCTGTGGGTCTGTGCAGGCAGAGCACACTGTCACAGCTTGTGGCATTGTGCTCTGCAGCTCCCATAGTGATACATAGCCCGGAAATCTTCCCGGCTATGTTGCTATGAGCAGTGGAGCTCGTCCCAGAAAATTTCCGGGCGTGCCACTCAAGGGGTTAAAAAGTGCACCCGTTAAAGTTTTCAAACTGGCATTTACAAATTGTTACCTCTTCAGACATTTCACAGGAACTACATTAGAAAATTTAATTTTTCTTGCAGATTTTTAATCTGAATAATTTTTTTTTCTGTAAACAGAAGTTAATCAGATAAAACTCAATATTTATTACCAAAAATCTGCAGACTTTATAAGTATTCCAAATGTGGCTCTATTGCGTAACATGATTCACAGGCCTCAGAAATAAGAGTACCTTGTGGATATTGGTGCCTCCTTTTAATTGGGACAATTTTTCATTGACACATTCAAAGAACCTTAAGTTTTTTTTTTATTTCTGCATCTACGACACTGTGTGTGGTCTGGTTTTCTGAGGGATAAGCCGACGTTTTCAGACATTATGTGGTTATCTTTTAATGCGTTCACCATGCGGTATAAGTGATGCTATATTTATTCTGAAGGTCAGTACGGTTGCAGCAATACAAATATACATTATATATATATATAAAAAAAAAAAAATGTATTATATATACACACACACACTTTTTTTTTACTAATTTTGCACAAAAAAGTATTTTTCATACTTTTTTTTTCCTGCATCAACATTAAAAAAACTGTTTTTTCCCACTGCTAAGCTGCTTGAGGGTTCATTTTTGTATTTACCATCCTCAGACATTGCAGTGTATAGAAAGCTGTTTAATAATCTCTGTGCGTGTACTGTGTCAGTGTCTGAAGCACACTCATATCTACTGATAGCCATGGAACAGCAGGATCTGTGGTGACTACAAGAATGGCAAAACACTGATACATCTGATACTAACACAACCAAAGTCAATGAAATCATACCCATTTTTATAACAAGTGGAAATGCGATTTCCCTGAGGAAGTATATCTATATACACAACATAACTTTGGCCTGGACTATGGACAGTCAGTTGGCATCTGTCCTGTGTGTGAGATTTGTTCCTCTTTTCTGACTGCTTAATGAGCAGGAGACGAGGTTTGGATTGTAATTGTGATGTGCGAGGACTCTACTTGTCAAAGTACTGACAATGAGAGATTGGATATTTTATTACAAATATGTTCTTGGTGTTTGTAAGAGACGACCACAAGATTTATATAGAATGGATGAAGCTATTGGCAGTTATTTTACTGCGCAGTTCAATAATTACAGGTTTTTTTTGCAATCTATTTCCTGCTACTCATATAGTGCTACAATATTCCACAGGGGTATACAGAGATGGTGGATATTGTCACATCGGTCCTGGTCTCTCCCACAGTTGACCAAGTATAGTAAGAAAATGCTTTTGATTTGACTGTAGAAGAGATGAACGACTAACAATAGTGGCATCTTAGAGCTGACGTTAAAGGTACCCATGATAAATATCTGAAGACACGGTTCTACTGGATGGAGTTTCAGAACTCCTTGGAAGGCAGATTTCACATCTCCATTGGAACCTCCTACGGGGAGACACTTACCACTGGTGCCACTATGAGGGAATTATTACTACTGCAGTCACTAGGACTATACAGTCTTAGAACTACAATTAGCCCTTTGAAGGCAACCATAAGGGTGAACACCCACTGGCGATCGGTTATCCTTGCGATGCGAGAGTAAGTGAAAACGCGTGAAAATGAAACCAAAAATTTTCAATAGTTTCCTTCTCATTTGCGATGTTTTCACTGTAACCTTGCATCGCAAAGCAGAATCTGCAATATCGCCCATTGTTCTCAATGGGGCTAGCGGCAGCAGCACTAACCCACTGAAAACATAGGGAGAACATTGCGCTCATTGCAACATTGCGCATTCAAGAACAGCTGGGCACTGCCTCTGATTGGCCACAGCGCTCAGCCAATCAGAGACAGCACTTTCTGGAGGTAGGGATTTTTCAATCCCTGGCCTCCAGAACAGAGAATACGACTGCTGGGGCTGAAGAGAAGAGCACAACGGAGCTTCCAGGTGAGTAAATTTTTTTTTTTTTTTTTTTTTTTATACAGCTAGCCATGATTTTCAGGAAAGGGCTTATATTTCAAGCCCTTCCCTGAAAATCATTGCCACGGTGCTAGCCTTTATTCCAGTCCTTTCAATGGGGCTGCAGCAGCGCCGGACCCATTGACAGAAATGGGATAGCATGGCAGACCTCTGCCACAGCTTTGACAGGGCATTCCTTCATCCCCACGGGGATGAAGGAATCCCCTGCCATAGCTGTCACAGCTGTGTCAGGGGAGTGCAATGTTCTCCCAATGTTTTCAATGGGGTTAGCCCTGCTATCCCCATTGAAAACAATGGGCGATATCGCAGATTCTACTATGTGATGCGAGATTACAGTGAAAACATCGCTAATGAGAATGAAACCATTGAAAAGCATTGGTTTCATCATCATGTGTTTTCACTCACTCTCGCATCGCAAGGATAACGGATCGCTAGTGGGTGTTCACCCCAAGGCTGATGTAGCCCTCAGTGAAAAGACGTTTGACACCTCTGACTTAGTGGAATCTATTGCACAATGAATTGCTGCTTCTTTGAAGGTCAAAGGAGGCCCAATGTGTTCATATATGCGAGTTTCTAGTAAATGGCTATACAGAGAGTATGCGCTTAGTGCCTCAGGTCAAAACTCACCACTTGAATTCTATTGAAAATGGCACAGAGAAAGCAAAATGGTTAAAATCATGCAGGTACAGCATGAGCTCAACATAACAGTGATGGCTGTAGTGACCATACAGAAACATATCTGATCCTAATGGAGACAAAAATGTTCCCCATATGTAACGGACAGAAAAACAGGGCCAGATTTTGGGGTCAACTGAACTTGTGGACCCATAGCCATCTAGATATACATATTGTATGCAAGAGTGGTAGCCATGTACAATAACTGAGTACATAGACTTCACCTGAATTATCATCTTAAAATATTTATTTTTAATCAAATTTTATTAAACATTTTCAATTAGTACAGAGCAGTATTTCACAATATTGATCTGCCAGAGTTTTTTTCAGTCAATACATGACCAGAACACATCTCTGCATGTGTTATGATTATAGCAGATTATACTAAATTTTCATAAAAAAGGTAAAGAAAACAAAAAAGGAAGAACACCTAACTGAGGGGAAAACGGGGAGGGGGATAGGAGGTAAGGGAAAGTAAGGGAGGGAGGGGGAAGCCCTTGCCTTCTCGATTCAACGGACCTCTAGGGGTCCAGACGGCCTGTGTTCAACCAATTCTCAAAGGCAGCTGAGGCTCTCATGGCAATCCACGGTCTCCAAAGTTCGTAGGACCTGGCTTGCTCACTCTCCTCCACTGACCCCTCCACTTTGTATCTCATGAGTGTGTTGAGTTTTTCTGTCCATGTAATCCTTGTGGGGGAGGATCAGGAGTGCCACAAACCAGGGATAGAGATCCTAACCGCCAAGAGAACCAATCTCAGCAGTTCTGACTTGATCTTTGCATAGACCCTGGTAGCATAAGTAAGAGAGCCATCTTGGCTGTCAGGGACACCGATCTGGTCATGTTATAGAGAAGTTCTACATTTTTCCACAAGTCTCTAACTGGGGGACAGTCCCACCAAATGTGGAGCATTGTCCCCGGACTGCTCCGACACCTCCAGCACAAAGGTGAGACCTGGGTGTCCATTTGATGCAGCCTCGACAGTGTCCTATACCAGCGTGACAAGATTTTGAAGTTCTGTTCCTGGATTCTACTGAATTTGGTACTCTTGTGGCACAAGCAGAAGGCCCTCTTCCAGTCTTGGCTGGTACATTCCACCCCCAGTTCGCGTTCCCAGTGTCCCATGTAGCCGGGGAGGCTGTCCTCTGTCCCGCGGGTTATCAACAATTTGTATATTAATGAGATCCCGTGTTTCATTTTAAAATATTTAGATATGTTCCAATAAGCGAGAATACGGAACCCAAGAACCTGGAGTAAGTTACCGTCCGTTATACACTAAAGGCTAATGGAGTTGGGAGGTGAAGTCATTAACACGTGTCCTAATGCTTTCTCATCATGCAGCTAAATGAGATGCCCTCATTCCTGATAATATAGCAGGAAATGCAATGACACCACTCTGAACCGTAAGTCAGTAGGAAATGAAAAAGACCTTCGCGGTGCATATCACAGAACCACAAAGGAGAACAGACGGCTCATTTATTTCCTGTGAGGAGCAGTGACCAGCCTTATCTTCATAGGTAACAAGGGAATTACTACAGTCGCTTCTGTAAAATTGGCAGAGGCCAGGAAAAAATGTGAAATCACAGGCACAGCCAGGCATTTCATACTTTCTGAAAGCTCAAGCAAATTAGTCAAACTTCTCTTTAACAAACCGAAAGTTCATCTATAAACAAATTTAAAAGCAAAAAAAATGACTCATTAAAAAAGAGCAGCTTATGGGAACACGAACAACTCATTGCTTCCTGCGGTCTACGCTTTATATCTACTCATTAGTTCAGTAGGTTTTCATTAAATTTTATATAGTTTCTTTTTATAAAAATTATTTAAAAAAAGGTAAATGTGTAATTATTTCTTCAGTTAGATATGGGTGTCGAAAGCGGTGCATGAAATAATGCTGTCACAGTTAGAGATTCCATCTAATCTGGGCGAAGAAGAATGGTAAAACAGTCTTGTTCTACATCAATACACCCCCTGCTCTGGGAAAAGTTTCATAGAAAGGTAAACTCTAGTACAAACTTTTACGGCAGCTGTAACAGAGGCCACATTACCTGCTGCACAGAACAAGAGGACTATTCTGTGACTGATGCTGCATGTAAGAGAATGAACAGCAGCACATCGCATCCCCGGGTCCCTAAGTGCCACCAAATGAGGCCATGTGTTGGAGATATTCTCCCACAGAAGTAATGCCTTGAGGAAAGAATACCCCTACAGTACTGCACACAATGGAGCACAGTGCACTATTTAAAGTCCATCAGGCTTTAACACAATTTGGTATAGTTCTGCCCGATGCATATCTTTGGGTCCCCCATTACAGCTCTATACAACACGGAGCTGTAGTACAGCAATATACATATGAGAACTGATACTTTCTGGTGACGTTCGATAAAAGGGGCAATTCTTCTTTAAACGGATGGTTGCAGAATTACAACTTATCCTCCATCCACAGGATAGGTGATAACTTGCGGATCAGGGGATGGGGGAGCGGGGGTGTGGAGCGGCACACTGTACTCTCTGCTGGTGTGATGGGTTGGGGGGGGGGGGGTCATCGCATTTGACAGTCGTTTACCCCTAGTAGTAGTACGAGGGCCAATGACCGCTCAGTGATAGCAGCCACAGATGTTGCTTCTCATACAGCAGGGCTTCCAAGAGGCATTTTACAGTAAAGGTGCCACAGGAATACGTCCACAACATTGCCACACGTCCATTGCCTACCCAGTCATCAAATTTTTCACCAATAGAACATGTATGGGACCACCCAGGATGCCAACTTCTACAGCCTACGAGTTTGCATGACAGCACATGTGGAATGATATTCTGCAGGATGCCATACAGAACCTATATGCTTCCATCGTTGCTTGTATCACATCTTGTATCCAAGCTAGAGGCGGCCCAATAGGGTACTAGAGCCTCCCCTTTAAGTGTTCAGTTTTCCACGGTAAATTATCCTTTTTCTCTGAAATTGTAATCACTTACTTATATCAGCATTACAACCACACATAGAAAGTTTATTAATTCGACTCAGACAGCTCCTTACTCGAGATGGAATCAAACTTCCACACCAGCACTACCACCATGCAGACATAAGAGCTTTCTGCAATCTGCTCCATTAGCACTCTGCCCACCAACCGCTTGTTTAATTCTATGACAGGGCTATGGAGGAGAGATGGATGCATTGGATAGTAATCTCTGTGGAGTAAGAGCATCCATGCACACATGAGCTAATGGAATTAGATGTCAGGGGAAGATGAAGAGAAGTCGTCATTTAACAGACTTACAAAGAGTCGGATAAGTGGAACACAGCTAGTTCAAAGCCTTTATATGATCATGAATCTTAACGACAGAATAATCTTATGAATGTTGTCATATGAAAGTTAGGAAATTAATCTTTTCAAGGAGCATTATTATATTTCGAAAAGCAAAACGGAGTCTGAAAAATTCTGCGTGGTGTCCAGATGTCGGGTCAGCACTTGTTGAGCTGTTCAGATGACATCTATTACAGTGAAGGGCTTTATAGAGGTACTTTAACACAAAATGTGGGGGAACATTCCCAAATGTACGAATGTTAATAGAATCCCAAAACAGAGCAGGGCAGATATAGATACTGCATTTGCAGACTTAAAGGGTGATCTGCGATTAGAGAAAGGCTGGTTTTCTAGACACGCCATCACTCCTGTCCATGGCTGTGTATGGTAATGCATCTTAGCCTCTCTTTATACTTACTGTATCTCAGACATATTCTAAACTACTTGCTGGGAGTTCAGGGCAACCGTGCAGATCTAAAAATTGATGCCTGGATTGGACAATATAGTAGAGAATTGCTTACAAGGCTTGGCCATATAAAGAATATATATATTTTTTTTAATAGGTGGAAATTAAGAAAGCAAAAAAAAACAACAAAAAAGCACTGCTGATTAGAGATGAGCACGCGTGCTCGGATAAGTCAACCTCACTCTTCTCGAGTAACTGCATTTTTGTCGGGGGGGGGGGGGGGGAAGGGACAACATGTTTAAAAAGGGGTTTCCCATAAATGATATTTATTGCCTATATACATATGTGATAAATGTTACAAATCACTGGAGGCCCTACTTCTGGGACTACCGCTAATTAATCACTAGTACCTGGGGAAGGGGGGGGGGGGGGGTCCAGTAGAATCAGTGAAGACTACTTTGAATAGAGCAGCAGGTTAGCATACGAGTTGCTGCTCCATTCAAAATTTATAGGGCTATAAATTGATAGAACTGTCATGCACAGCACTTGGCTGTTTTCATCAGCCCCATAAACTTTGAATAGAGTGGCATTGCACATGTTCGACCGGCGCTCCCTTCAAACTTTTCCTCACTATAATTGTGTGGCGAGCAGGTGCAACAAACTCAGGATTCCTTTACTAATATTTTATATAAAGTAGCTATAAAACCCCAACAATAATTATATACGGTTACATTTTATGTGTGGAAGCAACAAATAAAAAATTTGACAAGTAATGAGAAGAGGTGATCATCAAGACAAGAAGGGAGAACCCTGCACATTAAAGCTTACAATTGAAATTACATTTGCAAACCCTAAAAAGGAGCTGTATCCTGAAGATGACCCCATTTAAAAAAAAAAAACTCAAAAGAAAAGGTGCGTTGGGCAGAGCTTCTGTGCATGGCGATTTAGGAACAACCTATACGTGCATTTATAATAAAGCCAAGGGGTTGCTGCCATACTAGTGACACTAAAGGTAAGAGGGGCTATAATGGTGCCAGATAGCTTTATGAAATATGTTATCTATAATTATAAAATCCGATTAGGACGAAACAATTATTTTTTTTGCTTTGTTTTTGTTTTCATTTTTGTCTTGTGTCAAAATGAAATCACTGTCCTATTTTATCAGTTTTTTTTTATCCATCACTGATTATCTCTTGTATGTAACCCACTTCCAGAAGTTTGATAAATAGCGTTTAAAAAAAAAAAAAAAGTTTTAATAATTAAATAAAAAATAAAAAAAAAAACAAAACACCCCTTTTGCCATATTGGCAATAAAAGAATCTAAATAATAAAGCAAAAATACATATTTGGTATCACTGCGTCCGGCTTGATAAAGATCCATTATTGGATCGAAAAGTCGCTTTTCCTTGGGACCATGTTGCAATAAAGTGTCCTTTTAAACTAATACTTTATTGCTGTGGATGCTGCCTCTAATTTAACTATTGTTTGGATATACTGGAGTGGGTTTGGATCCGACCCGAGATGAGATGCGACATCCCTTTTGCTCAAACCGCGGTTTGACGGGAGCCAGACAAGTGAGTGCTGCTGTGTGACTGTATTTCTCTGTTTATCCTTGTTAGCCTGCACCTCCTTTGTTCATGTACACCCCTGTATTGTTCTGTTTTATAGGTGTTCTGTCCTGTCAGGGTCAGTCAGCATTTAGAAGACGACCGTGGGGTCGTCCTTATTGGGACGAGTGCTCCACTCATAGGCAGGGGTTTCCCTCTCCTGGTTATTAGTTCAGGGCAAGATCCTCTCCCTAGTTTAGATCTGCATACAGGGTTCGTACATCCGGTATTTTAGCTCCCACGCTGGGGTCGGCTGTCAACCGTACTGGACCATCACCTACTTGGTAGGTTGATACAGTGGTTCCACATCCACAGTCGTTACACTTCTTTTAGGGATTGTTAACGATTGTGCTTTGAGAATCTCATTTCGCAATATTTCCTGACCTTCTTGGACATTTCTGTCCTTAAAAACATTCAGTCATTGGATTCTTTCTATCCTCTTTGAGTTTATTAAAATCTGCCTTTCTGAATTCCCATCTTGAGGTCTGAGTTTTCTCAGGTCTGCCTCCCCTTGTTATCCAAAATTCAAGGACAGCATGATGACTGCCTCCTAAGGTCCCAGCCACCTTTACTTCCTCAACCATTTCCTCCCTGTTGGTAAGAATTAGGCCCAAGATAGCAGATCCCCTTGTTTTCTCTTCTACCTTTTGGAAGATAAAGTTGTCAGCAAGAGCGGATAAGAATTTGTTGGACCCATTACTTTTACCTGAGAGAGATTCCCAACAATTGTCTGGATAGTTAAAATCTCCCATGATCACTATGTCATGCTTCTTTGAGCGCCTAGCCATCTGATGTAGAAAGAGTCCCTCCATATCTTCTGCTTGTCCAGGTGGCCTATAGTTTCTTATCAGAACAAAGCAATAGGAAGGGGCTGTTTTTCATCTTTAGAATTTATTAGGGACTTTCACCCTTTCACATAAACCAATTTTCTCACAACCGTGGAAAAATGAAATAGAAAAACTCTCCGTTACAATGGCCGAGTATTTATAGATCCACTGCTCGGGTGTCATTAAATTATGCACATCGCTTTTCACATTCTAGGTTTACTCCCAGGCTCTATTATTCGCTGAAAATTTAGAACAAAAATGAGATGGAGAGAAAATGTCTTGTGCTCCTAGGTGTTCACAAAGTGAAGCAGATTGCGTTCACCTGATCTGGAGGGGTCCTAAATTATTCAGATATCGGAGATTCCAGCATCCCCTTACAACAGAAAACATTTGTAATGCACTTTTCTCATGCAAGCAGCTCAAAGCACAGCTTGGAAACGCCAGTTACCGTTATGTGGGGAGTTGTGGAGGGAAGTTAGTGGCTGCCGTATTGTCGCTCAATCTTCAAAACAAAGTAGCGCTAATTTCATAAGCAGCTAATTAACAACTTCATATATTCTTAGTGCGCGAGAGGAACCCTGATTACCCGGAGAAAACTGATGCGTGCATGAGAAGAACATACAAACTCCTCACAGTTGCAGTCCCTGACCAGATTCGAACCTAGAGCTACAAGACAACAATGACCACCATTAAGCCACCATGCCATGTAATGAATGAGAAAAAAAAAAAATCACCTATTAGGCAATATTAAAATCCATAATACAGTGCAGGAATATGGACCACCATTCAAGCGCCATGCCTTACACTGATCCTAGCCATAGCATAGGTATAACATAGGGATGTTTAAAACGTGCACAACTAAAATCACACTGAGAAATAAGAAACTGGATTAAAAAACACAAGCAAGTACAGTTCAGTTACTTATAATAAACTGACGAAGCATACCACACAAGTATACAAAATATTAAGTTGCAATTGAAGGCGCCCAGGTAATAAGCCGTAAACGATAAATTGTGGAACAGGAAACCGACTATAGAAGAGTCAACTTCTCATTGACTGTAAAAGGAAAAGGAGAAAAAAAAAATACGGTAGAAGGGAAAGGGGGACTGGAAGGTGGCAGAGAAACTACATCTTAGCTAATTAGTATTCATATGTGTACTCCTGCTAACAGGTCACTAGCGGATTTCACAAGTTTGTTGCAACTGTATCCAAATAGATACGAAAATACGTAAGAGATCCACAAAGGTTAAAAAAAAATGGTACCCATTAAATAACCAGAAGGTTGCAAGCAGTTCTTGTTATTTACATACACACTAAAAAGAATAATTTAATATGTTGTGCAAAGAAATACAGCGAGTTTGAAAATGGCAAAGTACAGATATTAAATTACTACATAAAAAGGGTGTGATGGTGTTTTCAGCTAACTGCAAAAATTAAGAGTAACCAAGGCATCAGGAATCTCTTAAGGCAGGGTTCACAAGGGATGGAGATCCCATGGAAACTTTGCAGAATGACCATAACGAAAAACCGCGAGATTTCCGCGGGATAAGCACAGCTTCAAAACCTGCGGCCTTTTTCTGCGGGTTTTGTAGGGGTTTTGGTGTCGGCATTCCACTGCAGCTTTCTCTCCCCATAGAGAGGCCGCTGCAGAAACTAGGTAAGAATTGACATGCCACAGCTTTGAATTTCGCGCTGCATGTCAGTTTCGTGCGGCTTGCCTGCAACGTATGGACGAGAGTTTTGCAAATGTCATCTACTTTGCTGGCTATCCCGGGTTAAAAAGCAGCGGGTGGAATTGCCGTGCAGAAAGTCCGCACAGAAATTCCACCCCATGACAACCCAGTGTAAAAAAAAAAAACCCAAAAAAACAAACACCCCCCCCCCCTAAACTTAGCTTTTATTTTTGGCCAGGATTAAAAGCAACAATACACGTCTACCTCAAAAAAGGACATTTTTTAAAATACAGCCTTTCTGAAACTGAAATGTCTTGTTGTCATTATTATACCTGGGAAAAAATAAAAGCCAAGACGTTTTAGACAATTTACAGTTCGTTTTCTATACTTTGGTTGATGTCTGTCAAGGCAGTGGATGGGATATGTCTCAAAACTGCAAAGGCTGAAGAATTATTGCTGGAGATCAAACAACAACTTTTTCAGTCAACTGTTCTAGCAGAATTACTTTTCAGAGCTCGTATTTAAGCTGCTACATATTTAGACTGTTGACCTGTGTATCCAATGCAGCAGAAAGTTTTGACAGCACACAACTGTACAGAACTGCAGAGTGCTCTTTCCAGTATTAGATAATCTTGTCCTTCCTTGACAAGATTTGAGTGAATGTGCAAGTTAATGAATCCAATTTCTTGACTTGCCAACCTGATTTCCTAATTATCTAGCATCAGAAGTGGCACTGTCTGCTTCCCATCATTTAAGGGAGATAAGACAAAGCTCTTGATAATACATTAGGTATTGCTTCACATGCGTTAACAGTCAAAGCAAAGTAAAATACAATATCTGCTGGCTACAAAGTTTCTTCACTAGTTCTTCATCTTCCCATCAGAAAAATATGTAATAAATTGTGTGTAGGTATGACCATTAAAAAAAATCCATCACCTGGAACTAGTTGTCAGAATCGAATAAAACTTTCTATATGTGTTTGGAACATTGATATAAGTGAGTGATTACAATATCAGCAAAAGGATAATTTATTGCAGAAAACTCAACAGCTGAAAGGAGGATCTAGTACCCTGTTGTACCGCCTGTAGCTTGGATACAAGATGTGATACGGGTAGGCATGGAGGCTCTAATACCCTGTTGTACCGCCTGTAGCTTGGATGCAAGATGTGATACGGGCGGGCATGGAGGCTCTAGTACCCTGTTGTACCGCCTCTAGCTTGGATACAAGATGCGATACAAGCAGGCATGGAGGTTCTAGTACCCTGTTGTACCGCCTCTAGCTTGAATACAAGATGTGATACAGGCGGGCATGGAGGTTCTAGTACCCTGTTGTACCGCCTCTAGCTTGGATACAAGATGTGATACAGGCGGGCATGGAGACAAACAGGTTCTGTATGGTATTCTGTGACGTGTCAGTTTACATTTGCTGTAACTGAGCCTCTAGATCGTGCATCCCACATAGTCCCATAGATGTTCTATTGGTGATAAATCTGGCGACCAGGCAGCCAAGGAAGTGTGACAATTTTGGAGGCATTCCTGTGACACCCTTGCTGTGTCTGGATGAGCAATATCCTGCTCGAAAATGCCTCTTGGAAGCCCTACCATGAGAGGAAACACATGAGGCTGCAAGATGTCCTGAACATATCACTGAGCTGAGCTATCATTGTCCTTCTTACCACTACTAGAGGTGACCAAATGTCGAATGCATTGGCCTCCTGGACCAATCACACCAGCAGTGGGGGCAGTATGCCACTCCACACCAAAGGAAGGATTGTGGCGCTAACCCCTAGGTCTCCAATCACTAACACAGCCATCATCTGTGCCCAAACAAATTCTGGATTAGTCGCTGAAGACAATCCGGGTATTCGTGTATCTTGACGCCACCAGGATGTCCTGGTGGAGACAAGACACACTGTGTAGTAACACCCCCACAAGCTGATTCGCTGCAGAGAAGGCTCGGCATCAGGTCCTGACAGCTGAGTTAAATGATGGCTCCCCTGGTGTCAATAGTGGTCCTGGTTTTGCCTGTGAATACTGTTCCCCCATGCAGCATATGCAGTTCCGGCTCCTTAAACACCTCTCCGCAGCTGCACTTTGGTGCCCGCCCGTGTAATCCCCGCTTCAGCAGTTTGGTCTCCGGCGCTGAGCTCCCACATGCTGCTCGCTCTTCGGTGAGGCTGCGCTCCCCGCTGCTGCACTTTCACTCACTGGCTGGTCCAGGCTGAGGTTCCATCTCCACCCTGACAGACGACTTCAGAGCTCCGGTGGCGCTTCCTCTACGCAGCGGGACCTGTGTAATGTCCTGCACACCGGCAGCTGCATCTCCACAGCAGTGGCATGCTGTATATTGATTGCTGCCTGCCGTGGACTGTTAGGGTTAGGGATGATGTTCCTTTAAGCCTTACATTATTACTTGTTAATATTTCCATCTTGTAACATGCAATTATTTACAAGTTATAATGTAAGCTTAACAGGAACATCATTCCTAACCCTAACCGTCCACGGCAGCCAGCAATCAATATACACTGTGCTGGTAGGACCTTTCTGACGTCACCCAATGGGAAGCTGGGGGTGTGAGAGGGGCGTTCCCCGTCAAACCCGTAGCTTCCTGATGGTGTCAAGATACACTAATACCGACAATGCGGTTCCACTCCACAGCAGTTCAGTTTCGGCTTTTACACCACCACTGCAAATGGAGGGGATGGTGGGTGGCAGTACTTGTAATCGGAGCTGTGAGTCTTTCAGCAAAGAGCATGGAAATGGTTCTGACAGACAGCAGCTTGTAATGGTGGTGCCACCTGTCTCTAGATAGCAGACAACACAACAGTTGGAGCTGCTTGTGCTTATCAGACGATCAGCGATCTGCTCTACTGGTGGTCTGTTGAGAGCGTCATGAACCCGGTCGCCTTTGTTTGCGTGCCGTCACTCATCCACTGCTCCCAACACCTAACAGTCCAGTAGGAACGGCCCAGATGACGGGCTATTCATTAACGCGACCATCCAGCTTCTTGCATTTCAATAATGCGCCTCCTCTCAAATTCTGTTTACTGGGTAAAATCTCTTCAGTTGTGTTGCAGAACATGTCTAGTGGTCAACAAGCTCTACACAAGCAGAAGGAAAAGTCCACTACACCCAAGTAGCATCTGAAAGCCTTTTTATTTGCCATTGGTACAACTACTTTCAGAGTCTCAGGTGGCAAGACTGTTCATCTAATGCCACAACTCTAATCGTTTGCATAGCTGCTTGAGATGTAACTGCATGCCGAGTTTCGTAGCAAAACGACAACTTCATCTAGGGGCTTGAATTTTTTCTTGACACAGTGTACATAAAATATAAACAAGAAGTTTCTACTTATGTTCACTTATCTTTTGCCACAAACAAAACTAAACCTAGCCCGTAATACCTTATGCATACAGTAAATTCATTTGTATGGAGGCCATCTAGAGGAATGTCAGCCCTGTAACATGCAACTCCACAGTAGGTCACCAACTGATGCCAAGTATTCATTATACATGAAGACCTGGTTAGCAGCCACTCTCCACTTTGTAGTTGCACTATAAAAGTTGGGTAGGACAAGTGCTGCTTCTTCAGCGCCTTAGCCAATGTTACTCTATTCAATATGCAGGTGCTAAATGTGCATCTGTTTTAAGCATTGGAAATCCCACTCTATATTTAATTACATCGTTGAAAATAAATATTAACTCGTAAGTAATTAAGGTAAAAAATGACAGGCTCATAATTGGAAACTTTTTAAAATGTACGTACAATCCAGAGTGTCATTATTTGGACAAAAAGAAGAGAATCTGGTGCCCGATAGTGTAGTACTCTACCTATATGCAATTAAAGAAGGTAAGAAATGTACTTCTAGAACTCAGAGCAAAGCAGTTTATAAGCGCAGCAGATTCCCTGTGCCTCTTAACTTGAAAGAGGTGGTTCAAAGATCATAAGATGATACTATCCACTCACCCATTACTTTTAAAATTGTATTGTGGTTTTCCCTAAAACCATAAGAAAAATGAGCTCAATGTTTTAATTCCCCACTTGTTCCTCAGGAAAACAATGGGGAGTTAGCGTTATTCCTGGGATAATTACATAAGGTACTATACATATAAGGTATGCTACTCTTTTCACAGCAGGCAGTGCTGGGCTAGTTGGCAGCTGTGGCGGAGGATATTTATGCTATTATTTAATTTCATTACATGTAGCACACTTATTTTTAAGATGATAACAAGTATTGGAGATAAGAATGTGGCTTGTTGAATCATGCTAAAATAGAACTTCTTAGATATGATCTTTGGCCTAAGACAGATGTAATCTCCGAGTGAGGCTTGCAAAGTATTTCCATTAAATAAAAAAATGATGTAGTTTAATTTTTTTTTTTGTTTTTAGATATGTATAACTCCTACAGCTCTGACAAAGAAAATACAAAGTGCAATCTAAGGGGGTTTTCAGAGTTATTTTTTCTTATACAAATCTCAGCTCCCATGCCCAAAACTATACAAAAGAAAAATACTCACCCGTAGCCTTGCACCATCCTTTCTGTGCTCCAGCACTGCAGCGGCCATCACCTGCCCAGAAGCCCAGAGCAGGTTTACAGAAGGTCACTTGAGGACATCCCTGTCAGCCTCCAATTGGCTGCAGCGGTTACGTAGGTAAACATTGCAGACACTGTTAACAGAGACCAGAGCGGCAGAAAGCAGCGCACAGCAAGAGGCGAGTATGTATGTGTGTTTATTTTAGTCGCCCCACTGCCACCAATGTCAGAAAAACCTTTTGCGCCAACCATAAAATCACTTTCTCATCTTATTCATTGGGGAGACACAATGCAAGCTCAAAAGCCCAGAAAATGGAAGTGACCACTACTGAGAAGGTCACATTCCAGGTTAAAAAAATGAGATGTAACCTCACTAAATGGCTCGAAGGGATGCAACTGCAGAGAATCCCGGACTGGATTAAGGTCCAAAAGTGGGACAGGAGAGCGGTATGCAGGGGTGGTGTGAGCGATCCCTTGTAGAAAAGTACGGGTGGCTGACTGAGGCAGTGGGTGTTGGAAAAGTAGGAATAGTGCGGATGTCTGATGTTTTAGGGAACTAAAGCTCAAGCCCATATCCAAACCCTCCTGTAGGAAGGATAGGAGGTCAGACGTGCAGACGTTTAGATGACGGTCGTCCAGTCTAAGTGGGACTTTACACTGGCAACATTTAGTGGAGAGTTTACATCATCACACTACAGCTCATTTTCCTCTGAATACACTGATGAAAAAAAAAAACTATTTAAAAGATTTCTTTTCTCCACACACTTTACAATTTTTCCTAAACTATTTATTAAAGGGCCAACACTTTCAGTATTATTTTTACTATTTATATAATTGAGCAATAATTTAGAATTAGTTTTACTTTTTTGAGTCTCTCGGTCCCAACCTTTGCTGCTTTTATCTGCTTATTACATAATCTATTTTTTTTTTCCCTTATAGGTTTTTAGTGCTTCCTCGCTGCTTTTTTTCTTTTAGTAGTTTAAATGCTTTATTTTTGTTGTTTACTGCTTTCCTTTCTTCTTCTTTATTGAACCCATTCCTAACCATTTTATTCCTGTAGGTTTTAAAAACAGCTCACAGTAAGTATAGATGATGTTTTTATACACTTCCCATTTATTGTCCCAGTCAATAAGGTTGAGAGCATCCCTGAGCTGATTGAACCTAGCCTTCAAAAAGTTTAGTATTTTTGTAGCTTCCTGATAGAACTCCCTTTTCAAAGACAAGTGTGAATTTATTATATTATGGTCACCATTTCCCAGGTGTTCCTCAACCTGCACCCCTGTTATTCTGTCAGGTCAGTTGGTTAATATTAAGTCCAAAATGGCCGTCCTTTTAGTTGGTTCTTGGTACAAGCTGAGTAAAGCACTAGTTATTGATGGTAACTTGTAACCTTTATGACATCTGCAGGTTTCAGCTTCCCAGTTTATATCTAGATAGTTAAAGTCTCCCATAATAATTACCTCATCGTGATTTGCTGCTTCATCTATATGTCTCAGTAATATACTTTCAGTGGCTTCTGTTATATTTGGTGGCCTATAGAGAACCCCTATGAGGGTTTTATTATTGCTTTTCCCTCCATATATTTCTACCCATGGAGACTCCACGTGTTCATTTCTCTCACATATATCTTCCTGTAGTGTGCACTTTAAACAGGATTTTACATAAAGACAAACCCCTGCCCCTTTCGTTTTTTTTAAGATCCCTTCCGAACAGACTGTAACCTTGTAAGTTCACCGCCCAGTCACATCTTTCACCCAACCAGGTCTCCGTTATTCCCACTATGTTGTAATTTCCCGCAGACATTATTACTTAGTTCGTGAACTTTATTGGTCACATATAATGTATTGTTTATTTTTTGGGGCAGAGGACACAAACTACCTTTTATTTGTTTTCTTTTCTGTGAGCACTATACAGTATAAATGGTAACTATTTTGCTTGTTAGCACATTAAAAACTATATAAATTTGGCATCGCTGTAATTGTGTTACTGCATTTGCACAATAAAAAAATTTAATTTGCATCACCACATTTTAAGACCCATAACATTTTTATTTTTCCACTGACAGAGCTGTCTAAGATCTTGTTTTTTTGCGGTAGGACTTGTAGTTTCATTGGTACCACTCGTGAGTGCATGTGGCTTTTTAAACATTTTTTTATTGCAGTTTCTGTGATGAAAGAAAAGTAGCAACTCAGGATTTTTTCTTTAGTTTTTATATTTATTTTTAAGGTATTTTGTTTGAATATGTTAAATCTATTCTTTGGGTCCATACGATTATGGCAATACCAAATTTATCTATTTAATTTTTAATTACTTTTGCACAATAAAATTCTTTTAAGAAAAATTGTAATTGCATTGTCGCATTCAATGGACCATAATTTTAGTTTTCCGCTAACAGAGATATGCAAAGTTATATTTTGTGTGGATTATGTTGCAGTTTCCATCGGTATCATTTTGGTGTACATGTGATTTTTGATTGCTTCATACTGTGTTTTTTTTTTTAAACTTAGGAGGCAGCAGATGAACGAAAAACAGCAATTCTGACATTTTTAACATTTTCTTTTTACATCGCTTCATATGGAATAAAGGACACGATGCATTTGTTGACAGTGACATGTAAGGCCATGATTAAAAGTTTCTCAGCTCTCAGTCATTTGAGCAGGAGCCCATTGGAGTCCTAGCTCTCCCCAGTACTGGACCCTGTGCCGGCCAAAGGCCCTTTCATGACAAATGCAAATATACGTATGACAGGTCACAAAGAAGTTTAAAGAGTGCTTTAACATTGTCATTTTATGAATACAAGTGTTTACTAAAACAGATAATATGTAAGTAGAGCTGGTAGGTACACTACAATGGAGTTATGACACGATGCACAACCCCTTTGAGAATGTGGAGCTTAGGACAAGGCACCCACTGTCAACAGCTGGTGGTGGTGGTGGTGGTGGGGAAGTGGCCAGCCTTATATTTTCCCCTCACATGAATGGCAGTCCTGTAACAGGCCAGCAGAGGGTCCACCAGAGGGGGAGCCACTCTTTCAGATGTGCTGTCCATTCTTGGGGTCCCAAGTGGAAGAACCTGCTCTACGATACTCATTCGCCGTAACAGGGCAACTTAAGTAGGGATGCCATCTGTGTACAACCCCTTTAACCACTGAAGGGCAGAAACTAGTGACCTATTTGATTTGCCTGCGGCTCCCAGAGGAGCCCATTTGAGAGACTGTCTCCCTACAGCAGAAATGGCGAACCTTTTAGAGACCGAGTGCCCAAACTGCAACTCAAAACCTACTTATTTATTGTAAAGTGCCAACATGTCAGGGGGCGGGGCTTATCACGACGTATGATTTTTACCTCCGTCGTTCTTAAAAGGATAAGGCTGTTTCAAAATAGACTGGGTGCAGATTTTGACTTCTTTTGGATGCGGAATTGCTGTGGAATTTGCCACGGAAATTTCCGCTGAGGACATTCTGCAGCATTTCCACTTCATGTAAACATATCCCAGCAGTGATATTGACCCCCCCCCCCCAGAGCAGCCCCAGCAGTAAGGGTGACCCCTGGAGAGCAGCCCCAGCACTAAT
Source organism: Eleutherodactylus coqui (assembly GCF_035609145.1). Taxonomy (NCBI): domain Eukaryota; kingdom Metazoa; phylum Chordata; class Amphibia; order Anura; family Eleutherodactylidae; genus Eleutherodactylus; species Eleutherodactylus coqui. The sequence continues at coordinate 28,746,618 of NC_089844.1, read as the reverse complement.
AATAACCCCCCAGAGCGGTTTTGGTGGTTATAGTGAGCCCGCACAGCGGCCCCAGCGGTGATATTGACATTGCACCGTGGCCCCAGTCGTAATAGTGACATCCCACAGTGGCCCCCAGTAGTAATAGTGACACACCAGACAGTGGTCTCAGTGGTAATAGTGACATCCCACAGTGGCCCCAGTAGTAATAGTGACATCCCACAGCGGCCCCAGCAGTAATAGTGACATCCCACAGCGGCCCCAGCAGTAATAGTGACATCCCACAGCGGCCCCAGCAGTAATAGTAAAAAGGATGTGAAAAGAACTGGTATGGAGGCGCAACACTCTAAGCTACTAGAAGATGTAGATCAAAGTCCAATGTGTGATGGTGAAAGCACTTTTTTTAAATTATTTTTTCAGAAATTAAAAACCAGCAATGGAATACGCGTTTCGGGGAAGAACCCCTTCGTCAGTTCGGCTGGATAGGACTGTGTGATAAGTACAAATAGATAATGGAGGAGTGATTAACAAAGAAAGGGGAGGAGAGGGGAGAGGAAAAAAAAAAAAATTCATATACATAATGAAGTCTCACAAATGTGTCAATAAGAACAATAAATATATGATGAAAACATCGATCTGAACAGTGATAAAATATATATGAGACAAAAAACATAAGAATATGAGCATCCGTACATGTAAATTAACATGAAATTTATACAAAACAAATATCTGTTAAAATAGGATGAAGACAATCCTGAGTAAAATACCAATCTTAAAAGTACCAATATGAGAGCGGATGGACTCAAAATCGTGTGGTTGCTTTCAGCTGAATGGAATGACTACAGAATTAAAATGCATGTACAGCCTATTGGGAAATATGATATGATTGCTACACCCGAGGGGGTGCATAAATAAATGTGTATATGTACGTAAAAATGAGAAAAGAAGAAAAAACTAATAAAAAATAGAAATAAATATTTATTTTTATTTATTAATTTTTTTTCTTCTTTTCTCATTTTTACATACATATACACATTTATTTATGCACCCCCTCGGGTGTAGCAATCATATCATATTTCCCAATAGGCTGTACATGCATTTTTATTCTGTAGTCATTCCGTTCAGCTGAAAGCAACCACACGATTTTGAGTCCATCCGCTCTCATATTGGTACTTTTAAGATTGGTATTTTACTCAGGATTGTCTTCATCCTATTTTAACAGATATTTGTTTTGTATAAATTTCATGTTAATTTACATGTACGGATGCTCCTATTCTTTTATGTTTTTTGTCTCATATATATTTTATCACTGTTCAGATCGATGTTTTCATCATATATTTATTGTTCTTATTGACACATTTGTGAGACTTCATTATGTATATGAATTTTTGTTTTTTTTTTTCCTCTCCCCTCTCCTCCCCTTTCTTTGTTAATCACTCCTCCATTATCTATTTGTACTTATCACACAATCCTATCCAGCCGAACTGACGAAGGGGTTCTTCCCCGAAACGCGTATTCCATTGCTGGTTTTTAATTTCTGAAAAAATAATAAAAAAGAAGTGCTTTCACCATCACACATTGGACTTTGATCTACATCTTCTAGTAGCTTAGAGTGTTGCGCCTCCATACCAGTTCTTTTCACATCCTTTTTGCTACACTTACGCCCACACTGGTGGAGCGTCATCTGGTTGGCAGCACCTCCACCATTCAAAATACTCAATCATTGAAAACTCTGTGTACTCCATAAATATTCCACTACCCTCACTGGGTCTTGCTCCACCCTCCTTTTTCATTTCTTTTACTCCCAGCAGTAATAGTGACATCCCACAGCGGCCCCAGCGGTAATAGTGACATCCCACAGCGGCCCCAGCGGTAATAGTGACATCCCACAGCGGCCCCAGCGGTAATAGTGACATCCCACAGCGGCAATAGTGACATCCCCCAGCAGCCCCCAGCAGTAATAGTGACATCCCACAGCGGCCCCAGCGGTAATAGTTACACTTCACAACGTCCCCAGTAGTAATAGTGACATCCCACAGTGGTCCCCAGTAGTAATAGTGACACTTCACAGCGTCCCCAGTAGTAATAGTGACATCCCACAGTGGTCCCCAGTAGTAATAGTTACACTTCACAGCGTCCCCAGTAGTAATAGTGACACTTCACAGCGTCCCCAGTAGTAATAGTGACACTTCACAGCGTCCCCAGTAGTAATAGTGACACTTCACAGCGTCCCCAGTAGTAATAGTGACATCCCACAGTAGCCAGTAGTAATAGTGACATCCCACAGTGGCCCCCAGTAGTAATAGCGACATCCCAAAGTGGTCCCGGTAGCAATAGCACCCCCCCACCCTCTGAGACCCAAATCCCCCCCCCCCCCCCCAGCTTCTCTGCTTGGCGCCGTTTCTGCCACTGATCCCAGGAGCACATTGTGACGTGCTGCCGGACACCTCCTCCCCTCCCCTGCTCTTGCAGAACCAAGTAGGAGACGTCAGAGGAGGGGGAGGAGGATCCCAGCTGCACACTGACATCACAGTGTGCACCAGGATCAGCGCTTCTAGCAGCGCTGCTGAGTGAATACCAGCAGGGGAGCTGCGGCACCCCTGCCAGTATTTACTAATATGGTGAGCGGCTGACGGCGGCGAGTGCCAGCTGAGAAGGCTCTGAGTGCCGCCTCTGGCACGCGTGCCATAAGTTCGCCACCACTGCCCTACAGGCTGAGGCTCTCGGGACCGCCATGAAGGAGTCTGCTCCATCTACATATGCTCATCGGTACACCGCATGAAGTGAGCTCTGCTGTGATGGGGGTCATTTAATACAGTGTTTATAAATAGAATAGTGGGTTGTTTGTGGTTGGAAGCAGCAGCTATTTATTTGGAAGGGCTGAATAAATGTATACAAATAAGTCTTCATAGATTATTCAGCAAATTTGCAGGTTACAGGTGAATTCTTGATGCATCTTATAAGAGAGTGTCTGGAAAATAAGATAACTTCGACTTGTTTGTCTCATAAAATGCAATCTTTCTTTATCTAGGACAATTGCTTGATGGAAGAGTAAAACAATGCAGCAGAAGCCTTCTAGGAAGTCAAAGACGATGGGGAAAAATAAATTGCCATGATCAATAAGTGCCCGTCGACTAGATTAGCATCTCTGCTCGTTCAATTAATGAAAAATGAGCAAAGCCACGAGGAGAGCTGCATATAATTCAGACATTTACGGTAAATGCTGGTGATCACATTAAGAGCAGGGTTGCTCATTCTACGCATCTATGGCAAATACACCAGGTTTGAATCAGGTCCAAACAGCCTAGTTTTTTTCTGTTGCGTTAGTAGTAGACAATTTAAAAAACAATGCCTTAACCAAGATTACATGAGGTTTTTCTTTTTACTTCCTCCGATGCTCTATGCCTTTTCCATAGGTTCGTCACGTGACTCCATACCCACAAACTTTCAGAGCTTTCCATTCGTGTCATGTCTATTGCAGGGAGCCTTCTGGCCTTGTCTATCTATTCCGACATCTGGCCCTGACTGCCGATGGGCGGGCGAGGGCAGATTCAGTTCAGCAGTCGCTCCTAAGTATGCACAACTACAGAATCCTAAATGGCAACTGCACATGCTCTTTCACTGTTGCAAATGCCACGAGTGGTTCTCTGGTGCACTTAGTAGTTGCAGGTGAAATGTAGTGGCACTGTTTACTGCAGAGGTGACTGAGCCCAAGTGGCGGGTGCAGCGGAAGAAAGTGTGATTCATTGAAAGAAGGTAATGGGTGAGGTTATTGACATATACTGGGCATATATAAGCCCTTTTGGCAGATTCAGCTGTGACCCCCCCAAAACCCCTTCAGTGGCAGGTTTATTATTACCGTGTCAGTGCAGCAAGCCCCGGAGATTTTGCTGAGGCAATTTGAAGTGGCAAACGCGTACAGTGGCACAACTGTGAGCACTAGCCAGCATTTCAGCACTAGAGCTGCCCACGGAAATCTTCCGGAGTTTAACTGTATAGTCACTACAGCAAGCCCTGGAGATTTTCCAGGCGTGCCACTAAAGGGGTTAAGGCTTTGTTCATATTGCATCAGACATTCTATTTTCCTGTTCTGTTCTAGGAATAGAAGACTGAAACACCAGCTATACATAGTTCTATGACATGATGGAAAAGAACTGCACGGGACAAGCCCACATGGACTATAATGGGGTTTGTCAGGTTCCCATGATACTGCCCGGCATTTTACTAGACAAAATAGTGCAACATGCTGAGCCTTTTGTCTGGACTCTACGATGCAAATATACAAACACAGCCTAAAAAGGTGGTGTTCTTTTAAAATTGCATCTATTCTTTACCAAAAAAACCCCCTAAATGACTATCACAAGAAGCTTTGTCCTGTAGCTTCTTCCTGCCAGAGACTTGTATTGTAAAAAGAATAAATAAAAACGATCCGTCACACTTCTTTTTTCAACAATACAGAAAAATCAGACCGTCTGTTACTGATGGAAACAAAATGGTGACTTAATCATAACGGAAGCCCCACTAAAACAAATGGACCTCATAACGTATTGTTTGAAAAATATATAAAATTTTTAAAAATATTAATCAAAAACAAAGGTTAGGATAGTCGAGTCTTTGCATCGCTCCACAAGAATCATTTACTCAAGTGCTTTTTTTCCAAGTTTACCTTTCTCCTAATTTTCCTTAACCATGAGCAATGGACATTATAAAAATAAATAAATAAATTTATATATATTAGACAAAAGCCCTCGCTGACTCGCCACTAATTCTCCCACTTCCCGATGTCGTAGAAACATGAAATTTGGCACGAGCATAGATTATGTCCAAAATAGGAAAAGTTAATGGGTCCCAACGCGATTATTCAATTCTAGCGCAAAAGAACTAGCGTCCAAATTTTACGTACGGAATCTAATTCTCTCACTTTCCGATGTCATAGAAACTTGAAATTTGGCACGGGCATTGATTGTGTAATAAATAGGAAACGTTAATGGGTCCCAACTCGATTATTCAATTCTAAGTGCAAAAGAACTAGCGTACAAATTGTACGTACGTAATCTAATTCTCTCACTTCCTGATGTCATTTTATATAAAGGAAACGTCGCATGGTTACCTCCACGTGGTGTTTCCTGGGTAACGCAAAGAACCATGCAAAATGGTGAACATATTTTTTTCCTCGGCATCTCTAACGTAACTACGACTTCATAAGATTTTCTGTGTGAACACCCGATAAACACCAGTACCAAATTAACTCGGGTGAAGCCGGGTATATCAGCTAGCGCAGTATATAAAGGTACTGCAACCTGTAGAATATGTTTTATCATTCCTAGTAAACCTATAGAAAATAAACTGAGTGTAAGAGAAAGAACTTACATTCAAGGTGACAACGCTCACACCAGCTTTATGTTGAGGTGAGCAGCCTGGCTTTAAAGTGTCAGACGACAAAGTAGTAAAATGCAGTCATTTGCCAAATACTGCATATAGGTAGAATCTCCAATTACATATTGCAATAAACTATGTATTATTATTATTTTTCCTATCGAGACAAGAATAAATGAGCAAGACTTGGTTGCACAACCTTCACCCTCCAGAATCAGTAGGTATAATTCTGCATAATTATGAACAAAGAATTAGTGTTTTACTGTACACTTCAACCTACTTCGAGTGTGAAACGAAGTCCAGGAGACATTTAAATACATAATTTTAGTAAGTATACTAATTGATTTCGACATAACATAATAAGCGTGAATTCCACCCCCCTCTGAGTTGGCAGACGCATTTGGCTGCGCAGAACACAAGCTGGCATGATATATGCTACGTTTATTGCAATGAGATGCAACATAATAGAACTAAAAATAACAAGCTTCAATGCGCACAAAACAAGCTTTTGAGCGGCACTAAATACTTGACTGATGCACAAAAAATCCTCACCCACCATTTCTTGCAGGCAAACTAGGCTGACGAGGGTTCAGCCCCGCGTAGCGGTAGCTGTACGCAGCTGGAACAGCACAGACAAATGCTACTTGGCCAGACGATTTTACCAGTAATACAGAAGTTTTAAAGTAAGATCACATGGGACAAGACTTCCTCATTGCTGCATAAAGATTGCTAAGTGACCGCACTATCTTGCATATAAACATGAGTTTTACCCACAAACTGAGCAGCCATTAACCATCAGTGATAAAGGGGTTGTACAGAATAGGAAAAGTATGACTACTTTCTAGCTAGAACAACTCCACTGCTTTCCACAGATTGGGTGAAACTATCACAGCTCATTCCCATCTACTTCAATGGAGCTGAGCTACAATACTAGATACGTCTCATGCAAAGATGTGGCGCTACTGGTGTGAGAAGCAGACACCTTTTTCTAAACCTTGGCAACCCCTTTATGTAGTAACCCAAACTTGTCACTACCAGAAGAATGTATATAATTTAAATGTATGTATGTCACTTAAAGTTACGCTAGCTTTAAAAAAAAAATTGGTGATCGGTGGAACAACAACTTCCAATTAGAGGATAGACTGGTCCCCCTGAGCTCTTGGGAAGACCTAGAGTCTATAGAGAATTCCACCCAGATTCTAAAAAGTTCTGTCATTCTGCACGGCGATGTCGCTGCATTGAGGCGAGACAAACCCGATGCAGGTGTTGAAAAAAAAAAAAACGGATAGTACTTACCCGAATCCCCGCGCTCCGGTGACTTTTTACTTACCTTGTGAAGATGGCCGCCGGGATCTTCACCCTCGGTGGACCGCAGGTCTTCTGTGCGGTCCATTGCCGATTCCAGCCTCCTGATTGGCTGGAATCGGCACACATGACGTGGCGGAGCTACGAGGAGCGCTCTCCAGCACGAGCAGCCCCATTCAACACGGAGAAGACCGGACTGCGCAAGCGTGTCTAATCGAGCGATTAGACGCTGAAAATTAGACGGCACCATGGAGACGGGGACGCTAGCAACGGAACAGGTAAGTGAATAACTTCTGTATGGCTCATAATTAATGCACAATGTACATTACAAAGGGCATTAATAAGGCCATACAGAAGTGTATACCCCAACTTTGTTTCGCGGGACAACCCCTTTAACTATAGGTTAATCTGCCCACTAACAGGGTTAAGTTTAATCTGCCCATCGACCAGCTTCTTTCCCATTGGCCTCCGGCAATTCTTACTCATTGGCTAGTCTGCTTGATGAGAACAACGCAAGGGTTGGCTGAGAGATATTGGGGTGACTGTAAGGGGGAGCCCATAATTGGAGGAGCGACAGCAAAGGGAACGTCCCACATGGAAGGTAAAGCATCAGTTAGAAGCAGTTATTTGTAAGTAAGAAATAGTGCAGTGAGAAGGAAAGGAGAAGTTACGTCTGGAGAAAATTAGAAGAAGGAAAGCGAAAGATAAATAAATAAGATCTAAAAAGGAAAGCTGGAAAACAGTTACGATCGGGACATTAAAATGTTTGTCAGGATTGACAGCAGCATTTAAAAGGTTAACAGCGATGATCGGCATTATCGCTGATCGTAGCTGTTGTGGACAGGTATCAGTTGTGAAAATGGTTGACACCCACTGTGTATTGAGCAGGCTCCGCTTCTGAGCCCACTCCAAACAATAACTGAAGTGTACTGTACATGTACAAGGCACGCCAGGAAGGGGGTCACAAAGCCATAAAGAAGGCGTTCCATAGGTTCCTGCGATGTTCTGAGTTTAGGTCAGTAGACCCAAAGTTAGGCCGGACACTTGTCTAGATTACAGGCACATAAATGCACCTATAATATGCTCATCTAAAACAGGCCTATGGATCATAAAGCCTTCAGGTTCCACTACCCTGCTCCTCTGGTAAATAAATCATGATCCAACACAGGGAGTATTTTTCTATACAAGCAGAAGCAACATTAGATATGTAGTGATGACCCTGTTAGGATAGGCCAACAATATGATTGATGGGCTGAGACCCTTGCATCAGTGCATTCCACTGATCTGGAAAAAGGGTGATTTATCTAGGCACACCGACACCCATATACTGGGAAAAAGATTTGCACCCAAAATGTAAAAATGGTCATAAAACTGTATAAGTAAATATGACGTGAGAGAAGATGACTAATAATCACGTTTGTCATTACTTAGAGATGATGTGCGCCTCCCACTCCATTCACTTCAATGGGAAGACCAGAGATAGCTGAGCACCTGAACTTCCCTATACCTGAAGGTCCCATTGAAGTGAATGCGTATACAAGTGCCCGCCTATGCTTACACTTTGGGACGCTTTGAGGCTGATGCCTCAGAATGGGTGGAGATCTCAGAGGTGCAACCCCCACAGATCAGCAAGTTATCCCCTAACTTTCTGACTTGGGCATAATCCTTTAAGGTCAGCAATATGTATTAGACAGCTGTCTGCCCAATGCTCCTTCCACTAACTTACCAGACATCCTAATATACATGCATACTCAGCCAAGTGTCTACGTGTTCTGATGTAGAAAGAGGAGAAAACTGATGCTTACTCCCTGGCAGTAGCTTATCTCCCTCAGAACAAAAGGATGGGGCAGTTGACATCTAATGCTCATTCCTCATCTCTCTCAACATATGGCTATACAATTTGCCTAAGCTGCTGTGTTTGAGCGCTCCTTTTTCTACTGGTCTAAGCAATCAAGGGATCATTAGAGCAGTCAACTGACCAGAAGGGACACATCACAAATATCACTGTGCAGAGCTTTTCTTCCCCACTATGACTGGGGGCTGCTAAATGAGCTCTGGGTACAACAGAAAATATGACAAAATCCCCCCAACAAATTATGAAATACTTCAGTTGTGCACGTACCTTTTCGATGATTTAAATAAAAAAAAAATGAATAAAAAAACCCAAAAAATATAGCTATAAAAATATATATTTAGGCTGGGTTCATACAGGGAGGAATTGCGGCAGAAATTCCGCCTGCAATCTTAAACCCAAGACTTAGCAGCAAAGTGGATGAGATTTGCAAAAATCTCGTCTGCATGCCAAAGGCAGTACATTGCGGCCAAGCCATGCTTAAACTAGCATGCCGCGTGCAATTCAAAGCTGCGGCATGTCAATTCTATCTCCGCTTCTGCTGCGGGCTCTCCTCTCTAAGGGAGAAATGGCCGCAGCAAGGTAAGCCGCTTTTTAAAACCCATGGGACGTTAGTTGCGGAAGTCTTGCGGAAGTTCTGTGCAGTCGCGCTGCGCACAGTCCACGAGATTTATGCCCTGTGTGAGCCCAGTGTTATAGGCCTGGTAACACAAGAAACCAGCAGAACTTGCAGTTTGAATGCTCTGCACGAGCGCCGACGACCTTAGTGGTGACTTCAGCACTTGCGCAGTCATCCAAACGACAGTCGGCTCGTGCAAGAGGGACTTGAGTTATGGTGTTTATATGACGGGGAGTCTGGGGATCTGTGTCTCGTACTCCCACAGTCCACTGTTCTTGTGGTGTTCCCCGCCAAAGTCATCTCGTTTTACCAAGTTATAGTGCAAGAACAGGGAATCATGGGAGTACGATACATGGCTTCCCAGACTCCCCGTCAGCTAATCTATTAGCACCATAACTTAGTTCACGGCGCTTATAGCCCATGACCGATTACCTTCAATATGCCACTAGTAAGAGTTTGGTTAGACTTAATCTCAACAAGGCTGGTAAAAGCCTAGATTTCTTTCCCCCTTAATGCTGGAAAAGGGACTTAAATCTTACAGTAAGTAACATGAATCCAATGCGGGCACAGTAAGCGCAATTTAACCATTAGAGAGCAGGTGCTGAATGAAAGCAGACACATGATAAAGGAGGTTAATAAAGATCAGTCTTCAAACCTACTCCTGGCCGAAACGGACAACCATTCATATGCCCCGCTACGTCCCCAGGCTTTTTATTTCCCCACATCCATTAATTTTTCTTCTTCATATTCAGAGAGAAATGTTGGAGAGGAATGACATGGCTAGACAAAAATATAATTCTGGGTGGAGTGATAGAAGTTCATATACGGTAAATTATTTAGGAAGAATGCAGATTTTCTAAAGAAACTCATTCCTCTTTAGCTTTCATGTACATACGGTCGTTACGGAGAGCCACATTTTGAGGGAAGCTGCTGTTTTTATACAAGTACATTCTTGTACTGAGATTTTCACTTTTTACCAAAAGCTCGAATTTCAACTTAAATCCTTATTGTTCCAGTCTGACAGAACTTTTTGTAGTTCTGAGTATTCATTATACTGTAGTTCAGACACCAGAAACCCAACCGTGACACTATAGGCACACCAGCATGAAGATCAACTCTATTCTTCTGAATAGAGTTATTCACATGAACAAGGTTTTTCCTCCCATGCTGCGAGGTTAAAGATCGCTACATCTCCTATTTTTTGGTGCTCTTGGAACGTCTCGCCTATTGTTTTCAATAGGACCTTTAAAGACATCACACATGCGGTGCAATGTTACGTTTCCAATTGAAATTAATGGGAAACACTTGCGCTCCTTTGACGCGCGTGAAACACACATCTGAGGATTGTGACTGCGCAGAAGTCGCACAAAGAGTTTTGGAATGTAAAAAACAAACAAAACTCGCATTTGCGTGTGAAATACACGTTGGCAACCGTGATATCAGTCCGGGTTTCAGACATGTCATAGTGAAATATTAGAAGCTCTCATTGGTGGCAGCTTGGGTGCTGTGATCCCTGCTAAAATGAAGGGGCAGAAATGCCAACCTGATCTGTGCTCGTCAAATCGTTTTATTTATCTCACCTTAGATCACTGTATGGGCTCAGTAAAAAAAATTTAATAAAATGTATGAGGCTGTACTCCGCTCACACCCGAAGGCGCTCAGCACTTGGCTGTTAGCCTGCTGGATCACTAAGTGAAGTGTCAGAAGCTAAGAATTAAAATAGTCAGGTAATTTATCCTACACTGTGATAATCATAGAAATTTTTTTTTAAATGCTATTTTTTTTTGTCTGTTCACCCCACATAAAAAGGCAATTAATGGCAATCAAAAGTTGTATGTACCCTAAAACATTATCAATGAAAATTACAACTTTCTCTGCAAAAAAGCAAGACCTTAGTTCGCTGAGTAGGTGGGGGAAAAAAAAAAAAAAAAAGTTATGGGTCTTGCAGTACAGAAATGCAAATTCAGTTTTTTTTTTTCAATAGAAATAAAAGCATTTTTCTTGTATAAGAGTAGTAAAACAAATAATTTAAAAAAAACTCCATAAACTTGGTATAGCTGTAATTGTATTGGCCCACAGAATGCAGGCTGCAGGGGAAATATTTATGCTGCAGGGTGAACACCAATTTGAAAAAAAACTTTAGAATGGTTATCTTTTTGCTACTCCTACCTCCCAAAAAGCTGAATAAAAAGTGATCAAAAAGTCATCTGTAGCCTCCAAAATATACAGGCTGTACTGAAAAAAATAAGTCCTTGTACAGCGCTTTCGATTATTATTATTTTTTTTTAAATGTGTTATGGGTCTTGAAATGCAACAACTGAAAAACATTGTTTAGTCTGCAAAAGCAGTACCACATTAAAAAAAACAAAAAACAAACAAACTATACGAAAACCGTCTTATTCTTTACTGCACGATGTACGCCAATAAAACAAACGCAAATCACAATGGAGACTTTTTTTTTTTACATTCCACCCTAAAAAAAAATAATTTTTTTTTAAGTTTCCAAACACATTTTATGTATCCCAAAGTGGTGCCAATAAGACACATACAGCTTGCCTCGCATCAAAACAAGCCCTCATATGTCGACGAAAAAATAAAGTTCTTGGGCCTCCTTCACACGGGCGACAAAGTCGCGCGATTTTGTAGCGTTGCTACAATGCTACAAATCGCATGTATGAGAAGCCCATGCTTTCCTATGGGCTCTTTCACACATGAGATGTTTTGTAGCATGCTACAAGACGTCACACAAACCTCGCAGGTCCGGCGATATGCCCGCGACACGCGAGGTTTTGTAGCCCATGTTAGCCTATGGAGCCTTCCGCTCTGTTGCATCGCATGAAAATGCGGTTTGCATGCGATGCGATGCAAGTTTGACAGTAGCAAATGCTACTGTCAAACCTATAATCTAAGCCCTAACTGCAAGGAAAAAAAAACCCACACATACCTCACCTTTGACGAGCTGTCAGTCCAGCCGCAGCTTCTCCCCAGGTCCCGGCACTGATCTTCTCTTCTGGCCGGGGATTCAAAAATCCCCGCCTCCTGGAAGTGCTGGCTGTGATTGGCTGACACTGACTTGCAGGAATGCTACCTTCTAATAGGTGGCGCTGTAGAGGCATTGTTCCGTTTTCTATTTGCATATTTTGTAAAGGAGCATGTATGGCCTTATAAGTCTCCCTCCACCTACTAGGTGTTCTCCCTAAGAAGAAACCAAGAAACTATACCCTTCCTGATGTGATCTACTAAGAAAATCTCTAGTGCTGCCCCTATCAAGCTCGATTCTTAAAGTGTCAACTCTCACCACCCCCACAAATTGAAAGAATGTTATAAATGACACCAATGTCAGATATGTACTTGTTATCTTTATAGTCCTGCCATAAGCCCACAAACCAGCTTTTCACTGTATGCTGATATAAAGGAGGACTAGCCCCCTTTGCAGCCAATGGACGGTTTATGGGCCCACGGCGGAGGAATAAGAGTATGAACATAAAAAGTACATATTTGAAATTAGCGTATTTCAAAACATTCACTCATTAGTTTAGCTTATGTGGGTGGTCGGAGGTGCCAAGTCTGCGTCCCCTTCTAGCTTCGTCAACATTGGACAACAGTTCCTGTTTGGGCAACATACAGTTTGATTTACTTTTTCCTACATACCACCATGGCAGCTTATACTTAAAGGGGTTCTGTCATTAAAAAAAACAATTCTTTACTTACCAGATCTTCACCTCACCCATCTTCTCCTGTCCCCTGCAGTCTGGGGAAGGGTCACCTCATCTCCAGCTGGCTGATTTTTCTGCTTCTTCTGAGGTTACGTACATTCACAGGCAGTCTTCATCCTGCCAGCCAATGTAGGTTACATTACAGTTCACAGTCCAGCAGGGGGAGTGGCGATCTAGTGCAGAGCCTGCTCATGTGAGCTGTCTCGGCAATAGATCAGAATTCCTTCCTAGGCAGTGAACTCTACAGCACAGGGACATGACTTTCACTGACCCAGCTGGAACAGAATGCGAGAAACGCAGCCTTCATAACAAGCATGCGGGTGAGGTGAACCCGGGGGCACTGCAGAAGCTCAACAAGGAGAAGATGTTGTAAGGAGACTGACAGTAAATAGGCAAGTTTAGAATTTTTTTTCTTTCTTTCTTTAATGACAAAACCCTTTAAGCTTCACATTTACTACCAAGCAATAATTGCAGGTGTATGAACCGCGAGATTGTCTCCCAGTCCCCTGGAAGCCCTTTTTTAGGCATTTTCCGCCAGGGTGGAGGGTCTGATTCTTTCAGTTCAACACGCTAAGCCGTTAATTTTTAGATTTTCCAACAATGAAGTAATTCTCCATCTACGATTCATACTTCTGGCAATACATGAAGTTACGTAGTTTTGATAATTCCTTAGCTCATGATCAGACGCTCTCATCCAGATCTGCTTGATTATGTGACTATGGCAGGCCCTGTTTGATGACTCCCTGTATACTCTGCTTAAATCTGTCCTGGATTCCTCCATCTGCCACGTCCTTTATGAGTGAACTGTGGTCGAGCCTGCCGTTGGAATAGTCCAAATCTGGGACTAATCAATCAAAGAGCTCGGTCTGTGCAAGACCCAACAATTTTTAGAAACTGATTCTTTAACTCTGAATGCATTATTTTACATTTCGAAACAAACCATCAAACCGAATGTGACTTTTTTTAAAGGAGATGTCCAGCTACCCAATAACCAAACTTCAAAAGGGCTGCCTGTATCAACATAATAAACTGAGGTATACTTACCCCTCTGCAGCTACTGGGATCAAGTGCTGCAGCTCCGTCATGGTTATGGTGATTGTTGTGATTGATATCACAGGAAATCAGGTGATTACTGCAGGTGAGAGGCTGCAACATCGCCACTTGTAGAACTGGCATTGGCACTCCTCAGCCCCATGATGCCAGGAGTTGGGGAACATGAATCTGCAGCCTCTCATTGGTGGCAGCGTAGGTAGTTTATTTTAATACAGGCAGCCCTATTGAAGCAGTAACTGGACAAGCCCTCTTAGCTCTGGGCACATCTGCATTGGAAATTGCGTTGGGTCCAAAATACAGTTTAAAAAACATATATATATTCTGATCCTGCGTGTTGTGCTATTTTTTATGGCAAAATGTGAGGCATCATGACAAAATCCTAACAGACCCCATTGTAAGTGGCCATTTGTGTCAGATCATGTACTTCTGTGATTTATGCTGTTCCACCTCTATGATCGAGTCAACGTGGAGGTGTGAACACAGCCTAATGGTTTTACCAGGGGATTGAGAACTGCAGACAAAAGGGCTCCAGAACTAGGCATTTGGTCTTGCCCCAAAAGATCAACCTTATTAGACTGGAGTTAAGAGTAGAAAAGAAGTCAGTCATTAACCCCTTTTCTTTTTCCATTTTCGTTTTTTCCACCCCCCTTAAAAAAAAATCGTAACTCCTTTATTTATCCATCGACGTCGCTGTATGAGGGCTTGTTTTTTGCGGGACGAGTTGTATTTTTCAATGGTGCAATTTAAAGTACCATATAATGTACTGAAAAACTCTTAAAAAATTCTAAGTGGAGTAAAATGAAGAAAAACCCACGACATTCCACCATCTTTCAGTGCGTCCTGTTTCTACGGCGCACAAACGGCAACAAAAACGACATGATAACTTTATTCTATGGGTCGGTACGATTACTACGATACCAAACTTGTATAGTTTTTTTTATACTATACTCCTTTTTTTCAAAGACATTTAATTTTTTTCAATTATTTTCTGCCGTAATTTTGTGCGCGCGATAACTTTTATTTTTCCGTCGACGTAGTTTAGCAAGGACTCATTTTTTGCGGGATGTTCTGTAGTTTCTGATAGTACCAATTTGGAAAACATACGACTTTTTGATCGTTTTCTATTGTGTTTTTTCTGGGAGACAGGGTAACTAAAAAAGTGCATTTCTGGCGTTCTTTCTTTTTGTTTTTTCGGACGACGTTCACCGTGCGGGGAAAAATAATGCACTACTTTGATAGTTCGGACTTTTACGGACGTGGCGATACCAAATACATATTTTTAATTTATTATTTAGATTTTTTAATAATAGATATGGCAAAAAGGGGGTGATTTAAACTTTTACAACTTTTTTTTTTTTCAATTAAAAAAACCTTTGATTTTTTTTTTTACATTACTTTGAAGCCCCCCTGGGGAACTTTAACATGCGATACTTTGATCGCTCCTGCAATATGACGTAATGCTATAGCATTACGTCATACTGCTTTTTGACAGGCAGTCTATCAAGCCACCTCATGGGGATGGCTAGATAGGCAGTCTGTTAAGGCAGCCCTGGGGCCTTTCATTAGGCCCCCGGCTGCAATGACACCTGCATGGCTCCCTCGATCTCACCGCGGGGGGTGGGTGGGGGGGCGTGCGGGACCACGCAACCTCTCTTCATACATACCCCGACGCTCCATGACGTACCGGTACGTCATTGGTCATGAAGGGGTTAAACACACTGATATACAGCAGCCATCACTTATCAACAGGAGTTCGGATGCCACAACTTCTCAGCAGACATTGGAGTAGAACTTTGCAGAACTATTGGAGAAGGCGCGCCTCCTCGGCTATAATACTTGTGACGGCAGCTGGCCTCGAGACCCCAGCCTTTTACTACCGCACTTGACTTAAAAAGCTGGATTTTGCACTACTGGCCAATTTGTTCCGCTCCACCTGTGGTGGCATTGTATTATATGTGCTGCACATATTTTCTTAGCTGCCAAATAGTTTTATACCTTATTTTGAAAAAATAAAACAAGCACCATTGAAGTCCCTCTCTACAGTATTGTTACATTACTTAGCAACTTTTCCTTCCTTCTGTAATGGTATTAAAAAAAAACAAACAACACTACAACGCACAATTTTACTGCCTAAAAGCAAATTATTCTCTACAGACATTACACACCTGAGGAGAAGTAAAACAAACGTTACCACATTCCGAACAAGAGTGTTCTTATGAGGAAGAGTTGTGGTGCAGCAGGTGTAAAAGGTACGTTCATACGGGCGGAATTGGATTTTTCTGTGCAGATTCTGCCTTAAAACTGTGGCAGGGATCCACAGTGGAATCTCGAATTTCTGCCGCGGCTGTGCACTTCTGTGCTTATGGATCTGCAAGTGGATTTGGCTCTTTTCAAATCCTGACATAGATTCCACATGAAGTAGTGAGGTCACTTTTTTTCCTCGTGCACAAATTTAAATCTGCGCCATATATGACAAGGAATATTTCCCTTTTGCAAGAACTGGGCACTTAAAAGTTGGGACTTTGCCATGGACTTAATGCAAGTTCCAACTCCAAATCCACAGCAAGAGACTTCCTCGAGAACAGACCCTAACTGACAAGGGCATATGTATCCAAGAGGCAAACCTTTCAGCTGCTATGGGGCCTATGGAGAGAGTGGGTCTAGTGAGGTTTGTATCCCCTCTTTTCTACTAGGTGGCTGGAACCAATGCAAGACTCTCCTCTCCAGAGGAAATGAATTGCTCGAAAAGAAGGGGGTTGGAAATGTTTAAAGAATCATGGAAAGGGAAAGAAGGGGAAAATAAACACCAGATCCTTCTGTCCTGGATGTAATAACCCTTAAAAGGTGGCCCATTTTCTCTTTTCTAGGGCCCCCTCTCTTCCGTATCCACTACTGGTAACTTGTATCAAAACAGATGTTCTCAATAAGCATTGAAGTCCATTTTGCCCACAGATAAGGATTTGTTTTGGGTGGAAACAAGGAAGCATTTCCTTAACAATTTGCATTGGCAATGATTGTAATATGTAGTAAGGTAAAGTGCATGTTTAGTAGACAAGAAAACAACTATGATATTAAAAAATAAAATAAAAATATAATAAAAAGTTTTCGGTGGTGAAACAGTTTTACTCTGGAGGACTTTGTGGTCTACAAATAGCACTGATGATCTAATTCCCAAGTTATCATCGACATGTAGTGTTGCATGGACTTTGCTATTTGTGATTTGTTTCTCTAACCTTTCCAGTGCACACAAGGTTGAGCAGTGGATGGGCAACAGCACTAATAGGAACACTGTGGGAACAGAGGCGAGTTGGCGTCACATGGCAGAGAGCAGAATGGTCTCTTCTGGTATACGATGCTAGACGTGGACTAACTTACCACCATGTTGTACGCTTCCGGAACCTCAATCTCAAACTGGAACTTCCCACCTTGGTAATAGCTCTCATCTGTAAAGCAGAATAAGCAGAGTTTAATGGATGTGCCGAGCTCTGCCGCTAATTGTAAGTCTGTCAGAAACAGAGCATTCACCCATATAACACTGTCTAATATGAGCAATTCTCTAATGTATATGCGCAAGCAGCAGATCACATCATGCAGCCTTTTGTTCTACTTATAACTAATTAACCAGTGAGCGGCATTCCGTTCTCAAGCGACAAACATCACTACTGTATCGATGAATGAGTGTATCCATGCGGCAAAAATATTGGATTTTAGAATTCTATAGATTTCCATCATTCACTCAGCTAAGCACATGTACAATTTTATCACAAAATGACTATTACTAGAAAGCAAGTGGAGCAGATCCACAAAAGTGATCTAGCACCTATGTGATAATATGACTGCATGAATTCCTTTAGTAAAGGCGACAGAGTTAGTGCTCAATCAGAAGAACGCCTTGCTGGATGCAGGCATGATGTACTACAGAAGTGGATCCCGAAAAATAACTGGTAGAATGGTGCAACCTTCCAAAGTGTAAATTAGAAGCCGCAAGGCAACAGAATCACCAATTTCTCATTATGTAAATGTATTCTGAAGTACAAAACCTCTTTATCAGTACACCTGGCGTACAGAGCAGATATGGCAGGAAGCCAAACTTGGCTATGCAGAAGTATCGGAGATCTGCACAGTGTACAAGGGTGCCATGTGCAGTGAGCCGGATGAGAAGAACAGGTTGTTCGGTAGTTGCAAGTGTTAAACAGTGCAGCGACTGCTGTCACCCGTGTCCTCGGGGTCATGTGCTGTACTTACCGCCATCACTGCTAAGCTAAGATTCATTCACATAGGGTTTGGGTCGCCGTCTAGAAGTTCCATCTGAAATGCTGAAAATGGCATTCAGATGGCTCCATAGGTGGTTGTTACTGAAACAGGCCCCAAAGCTCCAGACTCGGGTCTCTTCTGTTTCAGCAGGTTCCCATCTAGTGTTTTAGCTGGACAGAGCAGTGTAGTCAACTAAGCTATTCTGTCCGGCTCAAATGCTGGAAGCGAATGCAGACCTGTTGATAGAGAAACCAAAGCCTGCATTTCAGATAGAACCCCAGGAGGGAAGGCAGCAACCTCATCACTATGTGCATGAAGCCTTGTACAGTCCTGGTATAAGCCAGCTCTAGGTGGACTGGCTGTGACTTCAACTGCCCAATGGATTTGTACTGCTTGCCTGCCACTGGCTTCTAATGCCAGAATGGGGTGTCTCCAAAGGAGACCGATACCGCTCCAATCACTTCACAGATGGTGCGATACTTAATAAAATTTCCCCCCTGTATGCTTTCAGGACCATCAGTCCCATCTTTAAAAAGCCATTCCAGTCCTATATAACACGATGGCGACGGTTTAGGGACAGTATATTTGATGATAGGTTCCCTTTAATGCTACCTTTCGAAAAGCACAAGACATCGGGGTCTTAGCTCAACTTCTCTATTTTATTAAAACCAGAATGAATAGATGCATTTTGGGGCCGGGCGCCCCTTCCTCAGTACTCGTTGGGGTCACTATACCATAACATACCTGTGGTTGGCCGGCGTCATGTTTTGATTGGTGGTGATCCCGGGCATGAATATTTCTTCTCATGTGTCTTTGCGTCGGCTGTGCATGCGCGATCTGCTTTTTGGATCTTTTAGCCTTCGGATGTACAGTTTTGATCATGTGATCGGCGCATGTGTAGTGCCACATTGAGATGCTGTTTGAGTCCATTTTGGCATGGAGGTAACTAATGAGCAGTGGATTACACCTTTCCCTTTTTTTGTCAAGTATGTTCCAGGTGTAGTACATTTTATATTAATAATGTGGGGGCAGTCACAGGTCTATGATTGGTGGAATCTCATGTGTTATTTATACTGTGTTAACATGATGTGTGGTCAGGCTTGAAAAAGACTAATTTAGTTGCAACGTTGCCAGTATTTTTTATGAGCATGGAGCAATAAAAGCTGATTTTTATTGAACGCACCACTGATGGTGCCACTCTTTGCAAACTCTTAACAATTGAGGGTACTGGAGTTCCATGGTCCCCTTTGTGGCTCGGCATGCCTGGTTACCTCTGCTAATTATCTGCATTTGAAGTGAGTGCCGTGGGATTTTGCTTGTTTTGGACTATACCAGAACATATGACATAAAATAGGAAGGAGTTATACAAGTACGTATATAAGAGTACAATGTTACATAAAATAAGGCCGGGCTTACACGGGAGTGTGGTAAAACGCTGTGTATATAATGCAGTATTTTATTGCTGTGTGAGCTGGCCTCTCGCTACATATGACAGCGCATCTCACGCATGCCGTCATGCACAGTCTTCCACAATGGAGATGATCACACATGCAAAAACAGATGGGATCATGAAGATAACAGCAAAGTACAAGAAGCCATAGCAGTTACAGCGTGAGGAGCTTGGGGGGAGCTGATCACGTACCCCTACCCCCTTGTTATGTCACATATCCTAGTATAGTATCCCCAGCAAGTAGTGAGGAAGGGGCGCCACAGCCACAAAACGGGTGTATTCATGCTGGTTTTAATAAGACAGAGAGATTAAGCGAATACCCTGATGTATTGTGCTTCTCTTAAAAAGGTTGCACCTATGCTTATTTTTTAAATCACCAACTGTTCAAATTGTAGACTCGTCATCCTCATGGATTGAAACGATATTTGGGTTAGCTGCACCAGTAAAGAAGTATTCTTAACCCCTCTGGGGAAAGACATACTTTAGAGATATATACCTACAGGTAGAAGCAGGCGGTGAGATTATATATATATTATACACATATACTGCCTGTTTCTACTTAGAGGTTTCTCCTGCCCCCTCTCTTTAGTACTGCCTTGACTACAACACTAGCCCAGCAGTCTAGTAGAACAGGTTTTCCCATCTTAAAATATTTCATATTGCTACATTATACAAAACCATGATGGCAGTGGGTCCGACATTTCGCGACCCCATATAGGGTACTGAATGGCCCTTCATTCAAGTGGATAGAGCTGTGCTGCAGTTCTCCATAGGGCAAAGTCATATTGTGAATGAGCTGAAGCCTTTCAAGGGGTTGTACCAGAATTACAAGTTATACTTATCCACAGCAAAGGGGATAAATTGGTGATTGGTGGGGATCCCCACTGATCCTGAAGAGAGGAGTTCATTGTCCCCCAGGTCTCATCACTGCAGAAATATCTCTTTAATCCACAGCGATGTCACACTGGATGGAGCGCTGGCCGAACACATGCGATTAGTGCGCCTTTAATTTTAATGTGGCTGATGACAATACCCAAGCGCTTGCCACTGAGCTATCTCCAGCATTCACATTGAAAAGGAATGGAGCAACAGCATGCATGGACGACCATCACTCCATTCAATGTCTTCCTCACTGCAGGGGGTGAGAAGAATGGGGGACATGGAACCTCCGCTCTCAGGATCAGTGGGTGTCTTGGTGGTAAGACCCCCACCGATCAGCAAAGTTATCCACTAGCTTGTACATAGGGGAAAACTTGCAATTAAGGGACAACCACTTTAACCAATGCCGTGGCCCCTCTATTAACCCCTTTAGTGGCGGGTTTATTACCATGTCAGTGCAGCAAGCCCCGGAGATTTTCCTGAGGTAATCTGAAGTGGCAAACGTGTTCAGTGGCACAATAACTGTGGGTCTTGGCCAGCATTTCAGCACTAGAGCTGTCCATGGAAATCTTCCGGGGTTTAACTGCATGGTCAATGCAGCAAGCCCCGGAGATTTTC
Organism: Eleutherodactylus coqui; assembly: GCF_035609145.1. Lineage (NCBI taxonomy): Eukaryota > Metazoa > Chordata > Amphibia > Anura > Eleutherodactylidae > Eleutherodactylus > Eleutherodactylus coqui. Next base: position 28,725,517 of record NC_089844.1, on the reverse strand, counting down.
CGGGCGTGCCACTAAAAGGGTTAAAAAGGATTAATAGGGGCCCCTGCAGTCGTAGCTCTACTGATTAGGAAGTGCTGTCATATCCTAGCAACCTGCCAGCAGTTTCTATAGTGAAAAATTTTAATACAATATCTTTGATAAACAGAATGAAGGACAAAGTAATATAGAAGACAATTGGACTGCTATGGTAAAAAAAAAAAATAGTCAAAACAAGCTTTGCCAAGGATGAGTGGGTAATGGAAATGTACATGTAAGAATAAGCGTTACCATTCAGACTAATTGAGCTAATGTTGGGATAAATGGTTATTCGTATATGAAAATGACCAAGAAAACCAGAATGCTTAGAGGAAATCCATGCAATCGCAAGGAAAATAAACAGATGGTGGTTCTGACAGGATGTGAAGCCATGGTCCAGCGCTCCCCAACGAACCACTACATACTTGTGCGCACACATATAATTGTATAAAACTATGTAATACAAAGGAGCACATCTGCATAAAATATCAGGAACAGATTGCAATTCTCATGTAAGAACATTTGTTTTACTACAATCCGAAAAGGAGAGCTCCGAAGCCATCGGCGAAATAACTCGGGCATCAAGATGCATAAAAACCTATGTATTTGTGTAATCCAGCGGTAAGAGCGGCTTGTGCCATAGAAGCTCGTCTGACTATCCACAACCACACAGCAGCTTCCGCGACCTCATTAAGATTTAACACAGTGATATAAATAAGCAAACAGCAGGGTCAATGTGAGAGAACTCTGGACGAAAGGAGATCCCGCTCTTGTCAGCTAAGCCCCTTCTTTGTGGAGAACAGTAGAAGAAGTTAATATACCAACAATGATATGGAAATGTGCAACAGCATGTTCTCAATAAAGCGATCAGCTCATTAACATGCTCGCTGGCGCTGTGCTGGGACACATCATTCACAGCCAGCTGAGCATCTCCAGGACACGACGGAGGGAAGAATCATGCAGCCGGGCGGAAGACAAAACCAACAAAAGGCTCACATGGAAAACAGATGACAAGCTCTGTTCCCCGCTTACAGCCGATTGATGTCCCAGAAAATAAAGTTATGGGCAAGGCATTCCATAGTCAGACAGGACACATTGTACCATAGTAAAGAGGACAGCGATGCTGTGAGTCATAATGAAGCTGATAATACAAGATTGCTACATTTGGATACATTTATAAATTATATTCAAAAGCCCAAAGGGTGCAGTTATTTAGGAAGCCTGTAATTGATACACATCCATGACACAGACTTCGTATTCCACTTCGCACTATGTAATCCCCCCGTGGTAGTGCAGATTATTGGCGATTACTAGTAGCCCCAGAAATTGGGCACTTTGTGATCAGCTTATCAGGGCATTGTAGAACACAGACAACCCCTTTTTAGAGGAGTTATCCCAAATCATTTATTAGCCAATCATAGGATAGTGATAAGTGATTGATTGCTGAGGAGCTTCCAGCATTGAGCCTAACCCCTGGGACCACAAGAACTCCCTCGAGTCCCTCCAGTAAATGGAGTGGGGGTGTGCATGCTTGACCACTGCTCTATTCCTTTCTATGAGGCTGACATATATGGCAGAGCGCTGCACTTGGCTATCTTCATAGACAGTGAATAGAGCGGTGGTCACTTCGTTCAGACGGGGTGCGCCATTCCCATAATCGCAGTATATCCCAGTGATCAATAATGTCTGTATTCATGGACCAAATTAGCCCATGAAAGTCTATGGAAACAACTTGAATAGTATTCTTTTGACAGCGGGCCAAACTACCTGCCTGTTCCCAGTTGGTCATGCGCAATCACATCTAAGTACCATTACAAACTGGTTAGTGACAGCGCGAACAAAAGAAATACAGATGGTGCAATTTATTTTTCTTTAGTGAAAACGAAATGTTCTCAACATCCTGCAGTCTGTTTTTCTTTTGGCAACTTTGAATACATTGTACAATGCAAGTTATAATTTCCATTATTTATAAAGTAACACACTTACAGAACAAGAATTCTAAGAGACCTTCACAAGATCACCAATCATAGAAAGAACAGCAAGAGAACAGGTAACTTTTCTTCCCTCATATTGATAGCTACACAATCTCCATCTAAGAGAGCAGCTTATTACATAAAAAGCATCGAAAAACAGATATCCCCTGGGATCCAAGTCAATCATCAGATTTAGAACAGAAATCTGGGGTTCTTTTGCAATAGTAAATATGTTGTTAGCCGTTTAGTCGTTCACAACCCTCGGTGACCCTAAAAGCGAGTTCCCTCCATGTTTTTCGGTTTTGCACTGCTTCTCTCAGTTGTGGGATATCCATGCCAGTATCAGCTGTGACAGTATCGGCCATCGTGTCCTTTGGCAGCCAGGTCTTCTTTTGCCACTGACCCGTCCAAGCATTATAGATTTTTCTAGTGACTCTGCTCACATTACATGGCCAAATATGCGAGTCTGAGTCCGGCCATCTTCCTCTCCAGTGATATATAGGGACTTATATGATTCAGGACCTCTGTTACTCTTGCTGTCAGGGGTTTTTGTGTGTGTGTATATATTATATATAATCTCATTACATTATAGAGTCATTACAAAGCAGGAAAATACTAGTAATATGAAGATTTGACATATTTCTATGTTGAAATGAGGGGTAAAGTCCATTGAGGTTAAGTCATGCAGCTATGCAATAAATACAGTAACTACAGGGAGATAAGCGGATTTTATATTACTGGTATTAACAAAAAAATACAAGGGTGTCCCAAAAAATGTATATACACTTCAATAGTGGTTATCTATCTATCCCATTTTAAAAAAATCCAAATTGAATTATGGCAATATGTAGTATAATAAACTTATAGCACCAATATATTCTGCAGTACTTTACAAATTGGGTAACGCATACAAAAAATAGGTGATAACATCCAGTAATAAACCAATGCATATGTTGAACAGTAGGGCTGAAGTCACTGCTCTCGCAAGAGCTTGCAGACTATAAGAAAGTATACACATAGGATCTTCTACATCTATAGACACATAAAGCTGTGCGAGTGGCAACCCCGCATACCTGAATTTTTTGTATTGCATATGACCTCTGCGGCTCGCTGTTGGTCATGTGCAGTACAGTTTTTTTAACTGCTTGTATTCCCCACACCAGCGCTTAGCAAATACACGGGTACCCGCTGCTGATCCGTAATGTTCATTGCATATGGGCTGCAGGTCGGAAGGCCTCCGTTGACTTCAACGGTGGCCATCCATGTGGAATCTGCAGCAAAACAGAGCATGTTGCAATATTTCTTCCGCTCGTGGAATACGCGATTCATATCCGTGAGCGAGAGCGAAAACGCGATTTAACATGCTTTTCGATGCTTGTGTTTTGCCGCAGATCCTCAGTGCAGATTACGATTGTGGATTCTGCAATTGGAATCTGCCCATGTGAAGGCAGCCTAACAGGTGCAATGGGGTGTGTGAAGGATGCAGTGGGAAGAAGGCGGGCCGGTTTCTAAAGGAGTGTGTAGAGACCTGAGTAGATTGAGAAGAGTTTAGATTAGGGAATATGGTAGGCCTTCCTAAAAAGAGGTTTTTAAACCTATAGGTATTGGGAATTAACCTGACTGTCTGGGGTAGCATGTTCCAAAGAACTGGTGCAGCGGCTGGCACAGGGAGGAGGCATCCGTGCAGCGGCTGGCACAGGGAGGAGGCATCCGTGCAGCGGCTGGCACAGGGAGGAGGCATCCGTGCAGCGGCTGGCACTGGGAGGAGGCATCCGTGCAGCGGCTGGCACTGGGAGGAGGCATCCGTGCAGCGGCTGGCACTGGGAGGAGGCATCCGTGCAGCGGCTGGCACTGGGAGGAGGCATCCGTGCAGCGGCTGGCACTGGGAGGAGGCATCCGTGCAGCGGCTGGCACTGGGAGGAGGCATCCGTGCAGCGGCTGGCACTGGGAGGAGGCATCCGTGCAGCGGCTGGCACTGGGAGGAGGCTGGCACAGGGAGGAGGCATCAGTGCAGCGACTGGCACAGGGAGGAGGCATCAGTGCAGCAGCTTGACAAAACGATGAGCCTGGCTGCTGAATTTAGAGTGGTTTGGAGAGAGTTAAGAGGAGGGATGACAGATCAGTAGCAAGTTACAGTAACCAAGCACAGGGTGGAAAAGGGCTCACTCACACAGGCATGTGTAAAATGCCCATTATAGGCTATAGAGGAAGGGGGCTAAACTCTGCAGTAAATACACATGCTACATGTGTATTAAACTGTGTACTGCTTATTACACGCATGAAAAATAGACATGTAATACGCAGCCCCCATATGCCTGTGTAAATGTGCCCTAAGAATTTTTGCGGTTTCCACAGTGAGGAAAGGGCAGATTCGGGAGATGTTTTGGAGTTTCAGGTGCCGCGAGTAAGCAAGTGACTGAATACGGGGAATGAAGAAAAGGTCAGAATCAAATATGACCCCAAAACAGCAGTTGCTGAGGATAGTACCATAATATACCAGAATATCATTGAGCCAAGAGATTTCGGTCGGTCGGGGGGGTGGCAGAAACACACGAAGTTAAGTTTTAGATAGAGAGATGACAGTGTTAGAAACAGCAGACAAACACTAGAAGCAGAGGTGTAATATTGGGGAAGTACATAATTGGGTATTAAAGATGTTAGTAGTCGTACATTCTAGGCCGTCAGAAGAGTGAAGACGACGGAGGCACACTTGACTTCTTCAGCAACGCAAGACTGTTTTGAAGTCGTATTGGACAATGTTTGGATGTTAACCCTTTCCAATCCACTGTCTGATGTCTAAAGACATTCTGATTGAAGGCTGTATAGCTTCGATGTCGGAAGACGTCCGGCAGGGTATTCTTACTGTATATTACAAGCCACTCTGTTGTCGTGGGCCTGTCCAGCATGTCCCATACCGCAGTACTGGCTCTAGTCAGCAGATGGCGCCATTGTATAATGGCAGAAAGAGAAAGCCCCCTAGGAAACCCTGAATCCAAAATTGGATTGCTGATTGGTAAGGTTTAATGGTGACCTGTTGACCACTTCGAGCAGCTAATGTTATTGCAGAAGTCAAACATTACAGCCATCCTTTGAGGTCTATATAGATCTAGCAATAAAGCTTTTATGCAAATGTCTATACATACTACACAGAGTGTGCCAAGCATGTAGAGAGATGGCATGGAGCCACTAGCTAAACACTAAACCATTGTACACTTCTCACATCCAAGTGTGGGGAACCAGCATGTAAGCCAAATGTTCAAAAGAAAAGTCCTGTAATCTGAAAAGGTAGAAATGTTCTATTTCTATTTCTCTTCAATAGTAAATCCATGACATTTCCCTAGAATGTAAAGACTAGACTAATCCAAAACCAAAAAACACAAAGAAACACATCCACACCAGACTGGATCAGTAGCAGCTTTTATTTTCACTAAACATGAATGCAGGAAACGGATACACAAAGTGTTTTAAGGAGCATTTAGCCTCACAAGACAACTGTGAGGGCCAGCCCTGCCGGCCACAATAATGTTCTGTCCATGCCGATAGCAAATCATACATTGCTATAAAGGAAAGGGGGACCAGAAGTCTGCAAGGAGCAGCTGCGTGGGACACCGCAGACTCAATACGGGGAGAATATTACAAAGCTTATTGTTTAGATGTTAAATCCTACAGCATCTTTACTACAACTCAGAAACACCTTTAATCCGGATATAATGAAAAATCCAGAACTGCTCTAATCTGGTAATCTTACTGAATTTCACTTCCTCATTTTCACCGCTTGTAGTTTTTAAATATAAACAGGAGAGATTTATCAAAATAATCCTTACTAGAAAATAGTGTAGTTGCCAAAAAGCAACCAATTGGATTCCAACTCTCATCTTCCAGAGACCCTTCATAGTGAAAGCCAAAATCTAATTGCTATAGACCACTTCTTCACTTTTCCTTTGCATAACTTCTAATAACTCTCCCTAGTCATGTAGGAGCTGTTCACATTAGGATTTTCATGTATGCTTTGAATATATATATATATATATATATATATATATATATATATATATATATATATATATATATATATATATATATATATATATATACACACACACACACAGATACATATACATACACATATATACACACACACACACACACTACCGTTCAAAAGTTTGGGGTCACCCAAACAATTTTGTGTTTTCCATGAAAAGTCACACTTATTCACCACCATGCGTTGTGAAATGAATAGAAAATAGAGTCAAGACATTGACAAGGTTAGAAATAATGATTTGTATTTGAAATAACATTGTTTTTACATCAAACTTTGCTTTCGTCAAAGAATCCTCCTTTTGCAGCAATTACAGCATTGCACACCTTTGACATTCTAGCTGTTAATTTGTTGAGGTAAGCTTGAGAAATTGCACCCCACGCTTCTAGAAGCATCTCCCACAAGTTGGATTGGTTGGATGGGCACTTCTGGCGTACCATACGGTCAAGCTGCTCCCACAACAGCTCAATGGGGTTCAGATCTGGTGACTGCGCTGGCCACTCCATTACCGATAGAATACCAGCTGCCTGCTTCTGCTGTAAATAGTTCTTGCACAATCTGGAGGTGTGTTTAGGGTCATTGTCCTGTTGTAGGATGAAATTGGTTCCAATCAAGCGCTGTCCACTGGGTATGGCATGGCGTTGCAAAATGGAGTGATAGCCTTCCTTATTCAGAATCCCTTTTACCCTGTACAAATCTCCCACCTTACCAGCACCAAAGCAACCCCAGACCATCACATTACCTCCACCATGCTTAACAGATGGCGTCAGGCATTCTTCCAGCATCTTTTCATTTGTTCTGCGTCTCACAAACGTTCTTCTTTGTGATCCAAACACCTCAAACTTGGATTCATCCGTCCACAACACTTTTTTCCAGTCTTCCTCGGTCCAATGTCTGTGTTCTTTTGCCCATCTTAATCTTTTTCTTTTATTGGCCAGTCTCTGATATGGCTTTTTCTTTGCCACTCTGCCCTGAAGCCCAAAATCCCGCAGCCGCCTCTTCACTGTAGATGTTGACACTGGTGTTTTGCGGGTACTATTTAATGAAGATGCCAGTTGGGTACCTGTGAGGCGTCTGTTTCTCAAACTAGAGACTCTAATGTGCTTATCTTCTTGCTTAGTTGTGCAACGCAGCCTCCCACTTCTTTTTCTACTCTGGTTAGAGCCTGTTTGTGCTGTCCTCTGAAGGGAGTAGTACACACCGTTGTAGGAAATCTTCAATTTCTTAGCAATTTCTCGCATGGAATAGCCTTCATTTCTAAGAACAAGAATAGACTGTCGAGTTTCTGATGAAAGTTCTCTTTTTCTGGCCATTTTGAGCGTTTAATTGACCCCACAAATGTGATGCTCCAGAAACTCAATCTGCTCACAGGAAGGTCCGTTTTGTAGCTTCTGTAACGAGCTAGACTGTTTTCAGATGTGTGAACATGATTGCACAAGGGTTTTCTAATCATCAATTAGCCTTCTGAGCCAATGAGCAAACACATTGTACCATTAGAACACTGGAGTGATAGTTGCTGGAAATGGGCCTCTATACACCTTTGTAGATATTGCACAAAAAACCAGACATTTGCAGCTAGAATAGTCATTTACCACATTAGCAATGTATAGAGTGCATTTGTTTAAAGTTAGGACTAGTTTAAAGTTATCTTCATTGAAAAGTACAGTGCTTCTCCTTCAAAAATAAGGACATTTCAATGTGACCCCAAACTTTTGAACGGTAGTGTGTGTATATATATATATATATATATATATATATATATATATATATACACACACACACACACACACATATATATACACACATATATATATACACACATATATACTTACATACATACATACATATATATATATACACACATACACACACACATACACACCCTCACTGACTGACTACTGATTCTCTGACTTTCCGGAGTCGTACACACATGAAATTTGGCAGGAGCATTCTTTAGTTCCTAAATAGGAAAAGTATAGGGGTCACAACTTGATTATTCAATGCTAAGTGCAAAAGAATTGGCACCCCTGTGTAATGTATCTAATCTAATTATCTAATTTCCCGGGGTCGTACAAGCGTGAATTTTGGCAGGAGCATTCTTTAGGTCCTAAGTAGAAAAAGTAAAGAGGTCGCAACTCAAATATTCAATGTCAATTGCAAAAGTAAGTGCACTCCTATGTAATGTAACTTCCCGATGTCGTAAAAGCGTGGAATTTGGCACAGCAATCTAACGGACCTCTGTGTGTATATACTGAGGAGAATCTACGTCACCTCTATGTGTATATACTGAGAACAATCTATCTGACCTCTGTGTGCATATACTGAAAGGCTGTAAAGTACACAAGGAAGCAGCCATAGACTGCAGGGATGGAGCATGCCACTCTGAGGTTAAATTGGAATAAAAGGGGTATTACGTTTAAGGGTAAAAAGTGAAGTGTGGGAGGGGGTGGCACATTCTGTAGAGGGACATCCGTACATGCAGTCTGAGGAGAATCTAATGCTCCTCTTTGTGTATATATACATACAGTCTGAGGAGAATCTTTTTTTTTTTAAATCCAAAGTTTTATTGAGTTTTGACATAACGTACATATTGAGTACAATCAGACAGGTCAGAATTACAAGACCCCTGGCTAAACAACAGACAGGGTTCGCGGCATATAGCGATGGATCTGTTCTGTTCTTTATGCATATGTATGACCATGTCTAGACAAACGAATAGACAGACAATGACTTACGTAAGAGGGGGAGGGGGGAGAGGAGGGTCCGGGAAGATTAAGGGGGGGGGGGGGGTTTAAGGGTAACCTGTGCAGGCATTCTCCCTCTATGGGGGGACCTCTCAAGATAGACCTAAACCGAGACTTCGACCTCCGTCTTTCCTCCCACGGGGGGCTAGTGAGGGAGCTCCGAGCGTATTCTACGCCATGGGCCCCAAGTTTCAAGGAATTTCTCATGTGAGCCTTTTGACCAGCTGGAGAGTTCCTCCAAATTGTAGGTCCGGTCCATTCTATCCCTCCACTGAGAGAAGAGGGGGGGGGGGGGGGGACTTATGCAACCACAGGGGGGATATAAGTGCCTTGGCCCCGTCGATTGCGTGTGCCAATAGTCTATGCCTCAAAGGGCTAAAGTCCCCCGAGAGCTTCCACAAAACCATCACCTCTGGTGTTAGTGTAAAGTTGGGTAGAATTCTTTTTAGCGAATCAGCTATCTTTTGCCAGAAGGTAGACAGGAGTGGGCAGGTCCACCAAATATGGAGGTATGAACCTGTGCCATTCTCACATCTCCAGCATTTGCTGGAGGTCACTAGCTTGTGGTCGACCAACCACTGCGGAGTCCTATACCAACGGATTAGTAGCTTATAGTGAGCTTCTTGATTAATGATGCACGAGGATAGTCCATATGCGAGCTTTAAGATTAGTTGGGTATCTGAAGAGGACAGAGTTATATTTAGCTCCTTCTCCCATGAGGAGAGGAACGCGGGCTTAAAAATTGGGGATGGCGGGAAGCAAAGCTTGCGAAGGCACGCGATTCTTCCGGCGGACGGACTGCTTGCCCCTACCGCCCTCTCAAAGGCTGTGAGGGGTCTTGTGGATATGAAAGTTTTCTTAAAATCCTTGATTACACCCCAGTCTGAGTAGAATCTAATGCTTCTCTATGTGTATACATATTTTATTCCTCGGTTCCTCTGAAGCAACCATGACTTGATGGAAATTTTCCAAGCGAACAATAAAATAAGTAAACAGCTATACTGAATTAACTTGGGCAAAGCCGGGTATATTAGCTAGTATATTATAAGTGCATGAAAAAAGTGTGTAGAAACATAAGCCATTTAAACCTTTTTTTATTCTTTTTTCTTATCGCTGCATTCCAGGAGCCCTAAAATTCCAGGCTTTTTTTTTTTGTGGAACAAGTTTTCATGGTTCGCTATTTTTGTGCACTTAAAAAAATTGTTTTTTTAAAGATTTGATTTCCTTTTTCCACATTCCAAGCGCCATAACACTTTTTTTTCCCCCATCAATGGAGCACTATGAGGGCTTGTTTTTTGCAGGATTAACTCTAGTCTTCAGTTATCCAATTTTTGGGAACATATAACTTTTTTTCTAGAGGCCACACTAACAAAATCTGCAATTCTGAGAGGTTTTTAAATTTTTTTATAGGCGTTCCCTATGCAGTATACGTAATGTGTTAAATTACTTCTGCAAGCCAATTTGATTAAGGCTGCCTGTCCACGGGCGTTTTTGCATTGCGCTCCCTGCGGCTATAATCCGGCCGCGGGGAACGCAGTGCACGCTTTCCATAGAGTTGCTATTGAAAGCGCTGCCCCCCTGCCCACGAGTGGTGAAGCATAGCGATTCTCCACGGTGCGCCTATCTGTCAGATAGGCTCACAGCGGAGATCCGACTGCTGGCTCCTGCCCCTGGGCGGCGGCTCTCGCAATGCCCATGGACAAGCAGTCTTAATAACAAATTTATACTTTTATATTTATATAAAAAATATTGGGGAGGGTTGCAACTTTTTTACAGTTAAAAAAAAAATGGTTTTCTCATCACTGCATTCAGAGACCTGTTGAGGGTTTAATCTGCGGGATGAGTTATGTGTTTTAAAAAAAAAAATGGTACCATTTGTTGATCCATGCGACATTTTGATCAATTTCTATTCCTTTTTTTGTAGGTTTTATTTCAGATTCTGTTTTTTCCACATGCTAATGTGATTGGAACTGCATAATTCAATAAATTTGATTGTTCCGTGTGTCCTGTGAGACCAGCGCGAGAAAATTGCGGCGATATCGCAGCTTTGTTCCCGCTATTTTTGAGCAACAGCCAAGCGTTTGCTTGTAAAAAATCGTGCATCGCGTCGCTGCTGCCTGTGATTTTATCACAAGAAAATTAATAGGAGTTTCAAATGCTAAAATCGCATCACACTGCACGAAAACCGCAAGTTCATGCTGCGCTATGCGATAAAAAAAAAAAAAAAAAAAAGGAGGCACCATAGGGAAACATGGGAGATAAAAAATAGCACATTGTAGAAAGAGAGCATGCCGCGATTTTTTTCTCTCAACATAGAATCACTGAAAATATAGCTAACGTGAAGGAAACCTTTGAAAAGCGTGGGCTTCACAAACATGCGTTTTCTCGTGCTATAGCATCACCAGAAAATCACGTGATATTGTTGCCTGTGTGAAGCCGGCCTTAAGGCCTCATTCACACAGGCGACACGGCTTTGCCACAAGAAAATCGCAGCGATATCGCATCGCTGGTCCATGCGATATCACTGCATCTTTTCGCGTCAATACCGCAATTTTGTAGCGCTACAAAGTCGCATGTGGTGCTACAAAGTCGAGCGACTTTGTAACACCACATGCAAGGATTTCCGGGGAAGGCTTGAACGAATCACATCCATTCATCGAGCGCTGGCTGTGATTAGCTAAGCGTCAGCCAATCACAGCCAGCGCTTCCAGGAGGCGGGGATTTTTGAATCCCCAGCCAGAAGAGAAGATGGTGATCAGCATCGGGGACCCGGAGAAAAAATACAGCCGGGCTGACAGCACAGTAGAGGTGATGTATGTGCATTTATTTTTTTTTTTTCTGCAGTTAGGGCTTAGATTATAGCTTTGACAGTAGCATTTGTTACTGTCGAAGTTGCATTGCATCGCATGAAAACCGCGTTTTTGTGTGATGCAACAGAGAGGGAGGCTCCATAGGGAAATATGGGCTCAAAACCTCATGAGTCGCGGGCAAGTCACCGGACCCGTGAGGTTTTTGTGTCGTTTTGTAGCATGCTACAAAACATCGTATGTGTGAAGGAACCCATAGGAAATCATGGGCTTCTAAGGCCTCCTTCCCACGAACGGATTTCCGCCGCGTAATTCGCGGCAAAAATCCGCTGCGTTGCCCGCAGCTATTAGGTTCTATTGAACCCAATAGCTCAGGGCACACTGTTCGGAATTCCACCGCGGAATTCCGCACCGTGAAATCTCCCATCCTCACCCGCGGCATGCTCTATTTGCCGCGGGTGTACGCGCTGACGGCTTCCATTGCAGTCAATGGAAGCCGTCCGTTCACGCTATCTCTCGCTGTAACACAGCGGAAGATAGCGTGAAAACGCTTTCCCGCCTACCGCGTCATGACGCAGCCGGCCGCATCATGTGACGCGGTGGGTGTGTCATGTGACATGGCGTCGGGGAAGTGTCATGCGGGAGCGAAGACGCACGATCCGCTGGTAAGTATGGGGTCTCTGAGGGGCGCCGTGATGGGCTTCGCCGCGGAATATTCCGCGGCGGAGCCCGTCACGCTCGTGTGCAGCCGGCCTAATACAAGCGATCTGTAGCATTGTAGCAACACTACAAAATCGCGCGTGTGAAGGAGGCGTAAAAGTATGCATTTTGCACCATGTTTCACCAATTTTAATCGCCGGGTACGTCCAGCAATACATTTTAATACTATTTTTGCATTTAAACTTATACACTTAAAGGATGGTTAAATCCTAATGTGAACAGCCCCTTACTTCCAGACGCCAACAACCTGCCCATACCATATCCAACTGATGCAGGACTTTTTGTAGTGCATCAGGGCGTCCGTACCAGACAGGTGGCACTGTGGGTTATAATTCTAGGGAGCAGGATTCCTTTGTTAAGGTGCATTTAGACACAAAGATGATTGCTGAAAAGATGGCTTTGAGCGATAATTTTGCATTATCTACTAATTGGTACTAATGCCTATTAGTACCAATTAGTAGCATGTGAGCCGCCGGGAGCTGAATTTATTCAGAGGACCACAAGCTGTTCTGCTGCGGGCCTGGCAGCTGAGACAATGTAATCAGCAGTTATCAGCAGTCGCTGAGCAGAACACAGCGTATGCTCTGTCTTATCAGCTGTTCTGCTGAACGTCGGATTTCAGGCAGAACTGAAATCCATCATTCGGCAGAAAACTTGAAGCTGGGCACATGTACACACAACCATTATCGCTCAAAAGATGGTTTTTGAGCGAATTTTGAGCGATAATCGTATCTAAATGGGCCTTTAGAAGAGTAGTCTAAAAATTAAATTTCAGCATTGTGAAAAAGGTCTGTTTGGATTATTTTAGAGGAAGTAAATTTAGTTGCAGCAAGACTAGAATTCCAAGTTGATTCAAAGCTTTAATCTCTAGAGGCGGCTTTTAAGGGAGACAAACCTGCACTGTGAGCAACTGAACGTATTATAGTAAGCTGGAATGCAGAGGGTGAATCATGCCTTCCCCTACAGCAGTCCTATCTATGTGATCGATCAGGAACAGCTAGCTTCCCCAATTGTCTGAACACAATACATTGTACGGCCTTCATCTTCCAGAAGGCTGCAACAATAACAGCTGTCTAGCAGTGAATAACAGTCCGTGATGGGAAGGATTCATCGCCTCCGTCTTACAGAACAGAAAACTCCTCCTTCGTGGTTAAATATGTACAATACAATAAAGACATGTTCAGGGACAATGAAGATATGCGGGATATACACAAAGAAAAATGTACAGATGCCATTTAGCAAGATCACAACCAACATATTTATCAGACACATGGGAAGGTAAAATCCCACTTGAATACTATGAAAAATATCTGAAGCAAGAGTTATTAATCCCTAGCAAGCCCATTTAACAGACGGACGCAAATGGGGAAATTAACAAACCAAAAAAATTGTACAGTTTTTTTTTTTAAAGGCCTTTTCAGAAATTGGCTCTTGCAGGAACTACAACCGCTGTTGCCTACAGTACAAATGAGCTATACCGAATCCAGATACACAGGTCTACAGTGTCCAGGTACTGTTTTATACACCTTCTAGGTAGTTTTATCATGTCTGTGCCATTCATGGTGCTCAAGGGCAGTGAAGGGTTCAATGGTCACATCCCTGGTGGTCTAAAGTAGTGGGGTGGTTTATGTTAATATTCCTTAAAGTCTAGGACTGTGAAGAGGTAAATACACTCCTGGTGGATTAGGGCAGTGAAGGGGTAAATGTCTGCATCTATTGTAGAACAGGGAAGTGAAAGGGTAAATGCAGTTAGGTCTAGTGTTCTAGGGCCAACACATGATCACTATTTTAAGTCGGCTACTCACCCCTCAGTGCTACAGTGTGGTTTCTGTTACAGAAGTTTGAGTATTCATCACGTTAATCTTCTTGTTCCTTCCTTTCACTTATAACCAGAGAGACAAGCGTACGGCAGGAAGAGAGAGAACAGTGTGGCTGGAATTGAACCGCTGCACAGTTTTCTTTCTGATCAATAAGGAAGAAGACTGCAATTGTTATAAGGGGCTGTACTAGCATTACAAATTATCCCTTATCCACAGGATAGGGAATAACTTGCTTAGTGGTGGGGGTCTCACACAGAGCTCTGCCAATTTCGAGAACGGAAGTCCCAGTACCCTACTGAAGGTCACTACGTGAACACTCACTTCTTACCCCAGGCATGTGTGGTCAATGCTCCATTCATTTCAATGGGGGTAATAGAAATAAACAAAATCTTGCTGGCCATCTCCATGGCCCCACTGAAAGTAAATGAAGCATCAATGCACTTCTGTGACCAGCAATCCACTCTGTTTCCTCCTCAATGTGGGGGCTTCAGTAACACTGCAGTATGGAGGACAGGTACACATTTATGACAAAAGTGGTCATAAATGGCTGCACATCCAAGTGGAAGAATGTATCAAGTGGGGTACCACAAGGCTCTGTCCGAGGCCCAGTGTTGGTCAACATTTTTATAAATGATCTGGAGGTGGGAATTGATGGGAAACTGATCAAATTTGCAGACGACACAAAGCTAGGAGGGATAGCTAACACTAGGGAAGAGAGAGAGTAATTAAAAAGATCTAGTAAAGCTTGAATACTGGGTGGCAACTAACAGAATGGTATTTAACAAGGAGAAGTCCTACATCTGGGCAAGAAAAATGAAAAAAAAAAACAAAACAAAACAAAAAACACATACAGAATGGGAGGAATTGGGCTAAGCAGCAGATGTGAAAAAGACTTGGGTATACTAATAGATCATAGACTGAACATAAATCCAACAGCGTGATGCAGCAGCTTAAAAGGCAAACACAATCCTGGGATGTATTAAGAGAAGCACAGGGTCTAAATCACGTGAGGTATCTGGAATACTGTGTCAAGTTCTGGGCACTTCACTTTAAAAAAGACAGACAAACTAGAGCAAGTTCAGAGAAGAGTTACCAAGATGGTGAACGTTCTGCAAATCATGTCCTATGAGGAACGGTTAAAGGATCTGGGAATGTTTAGCTTGCAAAAACGAAGGCAGAGAGGAGACTTAATAGCTGTCTACAAATATTTAAAGGGTTGTTACAGTGCAGAAGGATCAGCCCTATTCGTATTTGCACAAGGAAAGACTAGAAGCAATGGGATGAAACTGAACGGGAGGAGACACAGATTAGATATTGGAAAAAAAACAAAACTTTCTGACAGTGAGGGTGATCACTGAGTGGAACAGGTTACCACAGGAGGTGCCGAGTTCTCCTTCAATGAAGTGTTCAAACAAAGGCTGGACAAATATCTGTCAGGGATGATTTAGTGATCCTGCACTGAGCAGGGGGTTGGACCAAATGACCCTGAAGGTCCCTTCCAACTCTACCATTCTAGGATTTAATAATCCATTAATTCCAATGGAAGAATTCAAGTAGTTGGGAGCTGAAGGCTTTGAGATGAATATTTCTGCTTTATTTCACAGGACAATAGCAGGAGAACACGTTTCAGTTCTCACAGACCCTTGTTTACTTCCAGAGATGCTCCACTTAAGTCCACAGACTCTACTGACTGACTGCTATTGATCGTTAGAGGTGTCTGTTACACAAGGATAATGACGATTGTGTAAAAGTAAAAAAAAAAAAAAAAAGTAAAAAACAAAGAAAAAAGTTTAAGGTTCATCTCCCCTCGCGGATGAAATTACGTACCTAAGGCCCCCGGATTTATCCGAGGACCTTACCCCAGCTTCTGCGCACACGCCCGGCAAATTTAAAATCTCCTTGCTTTTGGCTACTAAAAAGGTAGCCGAGAGCCTGAAGCAGTGACCAGTCCCCAGTCCATTGATTGCGGTTATCCAATGGATAATGGTGATCACATAAAAGTTAAAAACAGTTGAAGTTTAATGCTCCTTTCAGTTTGGGCATAAAAAACACAATATTGTTGCATACAGACACAATATTAGGGCTCCAACGGGTATGTCTCTCAACACAGGACAAACAGGGGGAACCATTTTGGGGTGAAAGTTTTCATTCCTATGTGTGCTGTACAAAAAAAACCTGTTTTTAAAATGACACAATTGCCCAAAAAACAAAAAGTGTTTCTTCCTTCTGCTTTGTTTAGATTGATTCAAAAACTGTGGGGTCAAAATACGCAGTGCACCCCTAGATGAAATTGTTAATGAGTCTAGTTTTCAAAATGGGGTCATTTGTGCGGGTTCTCTATCGTTTTGGCGGCTCACTCTACAAAACACCTTAAAGTAAAATGTCTGTTCTGAAAGCCACCGGCTGCTCCTTTCATTTTGGACCCAGTTGTGCATACAGATATAAGATTAGGGCCACAATGGGTATGTTTCTGAACACAGGACAAACAGAGTATCCATTTTGTGGTGCAAATCCTAATTTTCATGTGCATTAAAAAAAGAAATCCTGTCTTTAAAACTACATGTTTGCAAAAATATGAAATTATATTTTTTCTCCTCTAAATTGCATTAACGTGTGAAAAGAAACTGTGGGGTCATATTTGTGGGGGTAGCCAATACTCGGATACCTATGAGCCTTTGCAATCTTGGCTTGGTGTAGGAAAACAAAATGTTCCTCAAAATGTTAATAATTAGAGATGAGCAAGCATACTCGCTAAGGCAAACTACTTGAGCGAGTAGTGCTTTATGCGAGTACCTGCCCGCTCGTCTCAAAAGATTCGGGTGCCGGCGGGGGAGGGCAGGGAGGAACGGGTGGGGGGGTGGGGGGGGGTGAGATCTCTCTCTCACTCTCTTCCCCCCGCAACTCACCGCTCTCCCCCGCCGGCACCCGAATCTTTTGAGACGAGAGGGCAGGTACTCGCATAAGGCACTACTCGAGTACGCTCGCTCATCTCTATTAATAATCAATGTTAAATTTGTACGTATCCTAAATGGTTAAAAAAACCAAACTATTTCCAATGTGCTTCCAGAATAAAGTAAACAGATGGAAATATATATAATCAAAAATTTGTACAGTGTAACTCATAAAAGTTAAGTTTGAAGCCCGAATAAAAGTGATGGTTTCTCACCAGAGGAATTCGATAGGGCAGTTTATTAAGATAAGGAAACTCAAAAATACCTGAGGGAGTAATTGAGAAGGATGCTGTTAAGAAAAAGGATATGAATAGTAGGCAATGTATGTACAGATATGTCTCCATCTGTATCCTTGTATAAGAATCAATGCAACATGTTGTATATTATGTACTCTCGATTACTTTCTCTAATAAAAGTCTAATGTTAAAAAAATAATGTGTATAGTACGCTTGCGATATTGCAGTTGAAAATGTGAAAAAGAATGAGAAGCAGAACTGCACTTAAAACCATGTTAACAAGACTGCAGCTTCAAGCCACACTTCATACTGTGACACATGATTGGTGGCAGCTTCACATTACTCCTCTGTACTCTACTTTGCATATTATAGCTACCCCTAATTTACAGTATACTTTAGCTTTCAGGGTATATAGGATTTTAACACTTTCCAATCCAATTTGTATCCTGGTTTTCCTAGGGGGCTTACTCTTTTTCTGCTATTATGCAACGGCGCTATATGGTGGCTAAAGCCAGTACTGCATGAGGTGACACGTTTTATAGGCTCCGACAGCAGAGAGAGTGGCAATATACAGTAAGAGAACCCTGACGGACGTCTTGCAACATTGGAGCTGTACAGCCATAAATCATAATGTCTTAAGACGTCAGACAGTGGATTGGAAAGGGTTAATTTGACCCCATTATCTTTCAACGGCTATCTATAAAGATGGTTATTTTATACTAGGGCATCTCCCCTGCCTCATTGCCTTTTTATATCATTACATCATTCACTTTCCTAGGGGAAAATTTTTTGCAACGCCATATTCTGTGACCAATAGCTCTTATTTTTCCATCTAAAGAACCTGTGAAGGAGAGACAACCATTTGCTGACAGCTATCTAATGTGTATAGCCAGCTTACTACTATATACACAGATAAAGCTCTATATTTTATGTAGAGCCTGCAGCTCTTTTATGGTGCAAACCATACTGCCATGATGACGAGCTGGTCAAGTATTAAGTCCATCAATGTGTCACATGACCATATCGCTCATGATGGCACATCTGCACCTAAATATTCTTTGCAAGCCACAGGCAAATATGTGCTCACTGAGTCCAGAGTGCAAGACTGCAAGGATGTGTCATCACTTGAGTACCTACGGGTGCGAGTCTTGGGGAAAATCCTTAAAGGAGATGTCCCGCGCCGAAACGGGTTTTTTTTTTTTTAAACCCCCCCCCCGTTCGGCGCGAGACAACCCCGATGCAGGGGTTAAAAAAACCACCCGCACAGCGCTTACCTGAATCCCGGCGCTCCGGTGACTTCTCTACTCACCGCTGAAGATGGCCTCTTCCTCCGTGGACCGCAGCTCTTCTGTGCGGTCCACTGCCGATTCCAGCCTCCTGATTGGCTGGAATCGGCACGTGACGGGGCGGAGCTACACGGAGCTACACGGAGCCCCATAGAGAACAGCAGAAGACCCGGACTGCGCAAGCGCGGCTAATTTGGCCATCGGAGGCCAAAAATTAGTCGGCACCATGGAGACCAGGACGCTAGCAACGGAGCAGGTAAGTAAAAAACTTTTTATAACTTCTGTATGGCTCATAATTAATGCACAATGTATATTACAAAGTGCATTATTATGGCCATACAGAAGTGTATAACCCCACTTGCTGCCGCGGGACATCTCCTTTAATAAGGCTGCCCTTATATTTTCGTGTGTTGCGACATGCACAAAACTCGCATGAAAATAGACCCCGTTGCTTGCAATGGTCTATTTACATAGGCGACCTTTTCCTCACAATGATGCTGCGAGACAGAAAAATTGAATTGCAGCATGTCCCATTTCATGCAAGTGTCGCACCAGAATAGTACATGCAAATGTTTGTTGTCCCGCACATTGCACAGAACACGGACGCAGTGCCCGTGTTCTGGGTGAGGAGAGTTGCGCCCGAGAATTCCGGCCTGGACTCTATTAGCCATAAAAATACAGGCTTATACTAAAGGCCCATTTACATGGAAAGATGATTGCTCAAATGGCAGTTTGAATGACAGTTTTGAGGGATCACTTTGCATAAGTAGCAACTTATAGAGCTTCGTAAGCTTAAAGAGCTACTTAAGAGTTTATTAATGTGTAAATGAAGGCGGCCATTGTATGCAGAAGACAGTTGAAGCGCTGTCATCTGCATACAGCTGCTTTGTTCTCTGCCCTATCAACTGGTATCCCGCTGAGTTAATATCTCAGAGAACAGCAGGAGCGCTGACAGCTGCTTTGTTTTCTAAACCATCACTGAGAGCTCCGAGTGGGATACCAGCTGAAAGAATAGTATCAGCGGTATCCCACTGAGAACTAAGCACGCGTTACTGATAAGAGTCATCTTGCTAAAAGTTGGCAATGAACAAATAGTGCATGGAAAGTGTACAATGGCCGTCCGTTTAGAAAATGATTATCACTCAAAAGATGGCTTTTGAGTGAATTTTGAGCAATAATCGTTGTGTCTAAATGGGTCATTATAAATACCTTCTAAGGCCGCCTGCAGTCGGCCAGGTCGGATCCCGCTGCGAAAATTCTCGCAGAGGGACCTGACCTGCAGGGACCAGTGTGGGTCTCAACCTTCTCTAGAGGCTCCAACTCTCTGATGTGCCGGCTGCTGGCCATCCGGCGCATGCGCAGAGCGGAGCCGGCGGCCCAGGAGTGGCATTTCTGTGCGGGGCTCTGCGAGACCCGCACAGAAATAGAACATGCCGCGATTTGTTTTCCGCGTGTGATTTCGCGCTGGCAAATCGCGTCCGTCTGCCTAGGATTGCGTTTTTTAATGCAATCCTATGGCCGCTTCCACGGGCAGAAATCCCGCCACAGAATTTCCGCCCGTGTTCAGGGGGCCTAGTTAAAAGAATTTTTAGAATGCAAAGGCTGGAAAAGTCAAGCATGCTAGAAATCACACACACAAATCAATGGACACTTAATAGTCCTTTCTATAGCGCTCATGCAACTTCTAGCATTTTCATCAGCGTGAAGTTCAGAAACAATAATATTTAGTTAAATGTATTTTTACAACTATTTATGTTTACTTGCATGGTTGAGGTTACTATAATCTACAACTGGAGCCGCTCTTGAAGCACGCACTCTACTTTGCAGGGATTTACTTAGGATGTTACTCATTTGCTTGTCCTTTTGGGGATACAAAACAACTATTGTATTGTAAACAAATGATTCATCCGCTCTGGAAATTTCTGGAACTTTATTAGACTAATAATTCGCTAGAAAATTGAATTATAACATAAAAGAAAAAAATACATGTAAAGTACGCTGCATCCTTATGCCTTAAATCTCCTTCCACCAAATAGTCATTTTTTTGATTAATATTCAGTAATGAGGAACAATTAACTGTTATTTGGAAGCAGGTCCAATGTGATAACTCATTAACATTCCTTATCCGCATGAAAGACATAAAGCACAGACGAGATGATGGAGGATAATACGGCTGATTTATTACATCACAGGCTACTTCTCAGTGACAAGCCAAGACAAACAAGGCACCGAGAGGACTTCTGTTATTCTTTCACTGTTCTGTTCTTAAATATTTGGTAAAATTCTGCGTGCCTCCTCTGCTATCTGCGGTAAATATTTGTGTATTGTTGCCATACACCATGTGTGTTCTAAGACCTCGTGTATGTATATATAAACAAGTAGATAAAGGAAAAATGTGGATGTATAAAAAGAACACTGACAATAGCACTTGCTTACCCAATGAGCCTAATGTATCAAAACAGTCTCAGGCTGTCTTTACATGGGCGATTTTCTTGCATTGCGAGAGGCAGAGACGCACGTGAATAGAACCATCATTTTCAATGTGTGGGTAGGAGATTCTTCTCTTGCAGCGCTAGTGCAAGATAGGATATACTGCGCTTTTTCTATTTTGGGGTGATTCCACTGCAAGAATTGCCCATTATTTTCTAAAGATTTTTCCATGCGAGTACGATAGGTTTTTCCATTTTAGCTATTGAAGATACTTTTTTTTCATGATTTTGGGAAAAAACCATGTACACAGTAACGAATCGTGCATTAACGTAGAATCACAGAAGCCTTTGAAAAAAACAAAAACTCACAAGTTTATGAGTTTGATATTGGTCCGATTTTTCTTGGACCAATATTGCACTCGTCTGTGTAAATACAACATACAGAGTGGTCTTATTATCATTTAGAAATTAAAAGCAGCTCTCTTGTTGTAAACTACCATTGACAAAATAATAGAATGGGCTGGACATGGACTGTTGTTGCCACTTTTCAGTATTATTGTATCTTGTCACCACCAGGAAGTTCTGGTGAAGACCACAGTGACAGACTGGTTACGCCCCCCTGTAGCTGATTGGCTGCAGAGGTGGCTGGCATGCAGATCCTGGCGGGGCACTAAGGTTCTACCACAGCGGCAACAGTTGGACCCCCGGGGGCGGCAGGGGACACGACATCCAGAGGCAGCGGCAACAGTTGGACCACCAGGGGCGGCAGGAGATGCAGAGGATGCACAGCCTGCGAGCAGGAGAGAGTCACAGTGCTCTGTAATCGCCCAAGTGCAGTGGCAAGGCTCGGAGCGGCTGGGACGCCGGCAAGATACACAGTGGCAGCGGTGCATGCACAGCCGGAGCAGTGAGGGAGCGGAGTCACTGTCTCAGTGCTGGAGGATTGCTGTAGCGCAGAGGTGCCGACTACAAGTTGCCCAGGGGAGAGCAAGAGAAACAGCTACTCTGGGAAAACTCCTAGCAGCAGCGTCTGTATAGATTGTGATCTGGGCTGCACGGCTAGGGTAAGGGTGAATTTTTATGTTAAGCTTACATTATTAACACTAAATGCTTCCATGTTACTCCTGTAACATGCAAGTAATAACGTATAATAATGTAAGCCTAACACGAACACAAACCCTAACCCTAACCGTGCAGCCCAGGCAACAATCTATACAAACACTCCTGCTAGGACCTTACAGAAGTCACCCAATCGGGAGCTAGGGGTGTGACAGGGGCGTTCCTCCATCCAAGCCCTGTCAAACCCCTAGCTTCCGGTGATGACAAGATACCATAATACTAGCGATTTCTTCTCAGAAAAAGTTGTCCTATATAAAGCCGATTAAATTTCAAAAGCCTGCTAATAACTGTCATCCATCACTACAACTGGGTTCACATCTACACTTCCATTGTTCAGCTCATAGTAGCCAAAGAGTAAAGATAACTGAATTGCTCAATTTGGCACATGAAAAGGCAGAAAGGGTGCCAAACAGACCACACTGGCTATAATGGGGCCCGACAGGTTATCATCACGCCCTACGGCATTTTCCAGGACGAAATCGCTCAATCTGCGGCAAAATTTGGTCTAGAATCTTGTGCCAATTCTGTGCCGCAGGCTCCATCACAGAGCGTTAATAAGGAACACTCTTCCTCTGGAATGTATCCATGCAAATAATGCTTTACACTGCAAGCTGTAATACACGGCGTGTACACTTTTTCAACCATTATTGCTTCAATGCATTCAACATAAAAATGTAAGCAACTTACAAAATATGTTTTCAGCTACTATGCATATCAACAATACAAGTCTCCATTGTTACAAACTCCATAAAAATCAAACAAAGAAAACCCGTGGTTTCAGATCCTTTAAAACTTAACTCTTCTAATAGTCTGTCCCATGAAGCCAATGCAGTTAAAAGTGGCTCCGGAATTTGTGGTAGATGGGTATTGGCCAATCAAGTGACCATCTCTGTTGACCAGAGGAAAGGCGTTGGCTGTCCACTCACTCCAGCAAACAGCCCAAAACAACAGTGATACACTCAATGGCGCCACTACCAGCTGCATTCTCTTCAGGAGATAGACTAAGTAAAGAACACTCCTATTGTGGTCCAAGTACACACAACAGTCGGAGTGCCCACCCTGCTAAGGACAACTCCGGTCACCTGGCTCTCCACAACAGTCTTTGATACAGAACACTATTCAGAGAACACTAAATGGGTAGAGAGAAAAGAAAAAGACTTCCACATAACTTCAGTCAAAACCAATATTGTGTTTCTCATAAAAGAGAAGTTCATCAGGGAATAAGGAGTAAATATCGATCAAAAAACAGGCCAGACTACTGCAGACGAAAAATATGGAATACATAATATATATGTAACACTGCCTTGTATGGGCAATGTGCTCAGAACATGTCACCTTAAGTAGCCAGATGGATATCATAATACTGTGACAGCAGTCAAATTAAACTCATGACTCCACCATAGGCCCACATGCAGGAATAGCGCCATCATTACATAGGGAATGATGGACGATGGGGGACTGTCTATGGTGGACTCGTGTTTAAATGGCAGTGACCGCTATCATATAGTTAATGCCTGACCAGAATACCCCGGCAATGGCCATGATGTTCATTATCTAGTTGTTTTTTTCCTTCTGCTGAAGTAGTCTGGCCATATAGAGGATTTTCTCTGGACAGAAAATTGAATTTTGTGCCATGTTCTTTCTATACCATGTTACAGAACCAACCTCCTGCACAAGTCCAAAAGGAAAATCTCTCTGCACTACTGTGATGTACGCACACGTAGCAGGATACCACAGTATGTGATAGTGCCATAGCGCCATAGCATGGGGCCACAGAATCTCCATTTAGGGAGGACAATAAGCACCTGACACATATGACTCAATGCTTGAAATCCCTACAAGGATGTGTTTGCACGTTGCAGATTTTGTCGCAGACCTGCAGCCCATTGACATCCCATAGAGAGGTCAGAAAAGCTAGTATTGGACAGGAGAGTAGATTTTTGTTTGTTCACATGATTCCCCCTCAGCCACAAATATTGATCAGAAAACCCCTCTAACTCACAACTCTCCCCAACAGTTTAGGGCAAGTTCAGTTTGTTTTGCAGAAAAATAACATTACAGAGTGGACAAACAAAACTCGTTCTACTTCAAAAGTCTAACTCTGGTTCTAAAGGAGATACTTACTTGGCTTAAATGATATCAAAAGCATGTTGGTATCACTTACACAACTGCAGCTACAGCCCTTTGAAGTGGAGTCAGGAATACTAAATTTATAGCTGTCAGTTTACACTGGCTCAGCAGAGCAGAGACAGAAGAGGTGGGGAAACAGATTGGTAGTAGAGAAGCTCTGTGATCCTTCTGTACCTCTTCCTGTCTCAGGAGAAGGATGACATGAACTTTTGTTATTACCCTCTATCAATCAGAGAGCATATTTGCTCTCCAATTGTCACATATGGGTTTTTCTTTACTGTGAAATGATGACTTGCCTATGTAATCACTCCTCTATACCAGTTAGCTCTGCAGATGCTGCAGTCATTGCTGATCACAATAGCCAAAAGTTTTTTACGGAAAATAAAGTTTTTCCCCTTAAAGTCAGGCTCACACGGCCGTAAGCTCACACGGGTCCCCGCAGTGTTTTACAGCTGTGGAGTCGGACGTGACTTTGTGTACTGCTGCGTAGAACAGTGTGGGTTTTTTTTGTTTATATTTCCTGCGACATTGCTTAGCTATAACACGTATACCTGCTGCCCATACGCCATGTAATAGCATATGGGCATGTGTATATATGCACCTATGGAGAACAAGATGCTCTATCTCACGTACATACACTGCAAAATAGAACATGCGTTCTATTATGCGTTCAGGTACTAGGCATTTTGACACACTAATGTGAGCGGAACTACGCAAAGCAATGTACAGTGGTGCCTTGGGTCAAGAGTTTAATTCGTTCCGTGATGAAGCTTTTAGTCCAAAACACTTGTAAGTCAAATCAATTTTCCCCATTAAAATGAATGGAAAAGCCATTAATTTGTTCTGGATCGCGAAGCTCTCCCACTGATTTCAATGGGGATGGAGTTAACCCAAGGTATCACTGTAATTTATCGCCTGCAAGTTACCGCGTATCACAAGCATATAGAGCCTACGCAATATGCGGTATACATGAGCCCGGCCTTACACAAGGCTTTAATTATTGAAAACATAAGACAAAAATCCCTACACATAATTGGTATCGCTACATCCATAACCTGCACAGTACGACAATTATCCAGCATGCTTAATTCTGCATTTAAAAAAAAAAAATCTAAAACAAAATATGCCAAAATATACTGTTAATTTTGCTTCCACAAACCAGGAATAAAAAATGAACGCTGTATATACCTCATAATTGTTCCACTAAAAACTAAAGTACCGTATATACCGGCGTATAAGGCGACGGGGCGTATAAGACGACCCCCCAACTGTCACCTTATACGCCGGTATTCAGTGGAGAAAAAAAAAAAAAATTTTATTACTCACCTCCCACGGCGTTCTGTCGCGCTCCGGCAGGATGTCGCTCGCTCCGGCAGGCTGTCGCTCGCTCCTCGTCCCCGCCGCAGCATAGCTTTCTGAATGTGGGGCTTGAAATCCCCGCTTCCAGAAAGCTAATACACATGCCGGCAGCCATGACATCATTGAATGGCTGTGATTGGCTAAAGCACACGTGGCTTCAGCCAATCACACTATTCAATGACATCATTGAATGGGTGTGATTGCTAACACGTGCGCCTTCAGCCAATCACAGCCATTCAATGATGTCATTGAATAGTGTGATTGGCTGAAGCCACGTGTGCTTTAGCCAATCACAGCCATTCAATGCTGTCATGGCTGCCGGCGTGTGTATTAGCTTTCTGGAAGCGGGGATTTCAAGCCCCGCATTCAGAAAGCTATGCTGCGGCGGGGACGAGGAGCGAGCGACAGCCTGCCGGAGCGAGCGACATCCTGCCGGAGCGCGACAGAACGCCGGGGGAGGTGAGTAATAACATTTTTTTTTTTTTACACTTTTTTTTTTTTGTATTACCGGCGCATAAGACGACCCCCTGCAGAGCAGATTTTTCGGGGTTCAAAAGTCGTCTTATACGCCGGTATATACGGTAGTCCAGCAAAATACAAGGCATCACATAGTGGTAACTACGTTGATGAAAAACTAAAAAATGACCACTGGAACACAAGAGGAAATGATTGTTTTTTAGGGCTAAAATTAGTTATGACACTAAGGGGTTAAAAATGCACATAAGGCAACTAAATCCCGTACCCATAAATATATTTATACAAGACAAATTCAAAATCTGTAGTATAAAAAAATAAAAATTTATATTATATATATATATATATATATATATATATATATTTTTTTTTTTTTTTTTCCACATTTTCAGAGGGGGGGGGGGGGCTGTTGCAAATTTTATGTGACTGTTGAGAGTCTAATAGACTAAGGAAATTTGGATTTCAAGAAAAGAAAAATCTAGAACTCTGCATACAGTAGAGCAATTTACACTTTCCACATATACACTACCGTTCAAAAGTTTGGGGTCACATTGAAATGTCCTTATTTTTGAAGGAAAAGCACTGTACTTTTCAATGAAGATAACTTTAAACTAGTCCTAACTTTAAACAAATGCACTCTATACATTGCTAATGTGGTAAATGACTATTCTAGCTGCAAATGCCTGTTTTTTGTGTGCAAAATCTATAAAGGTGAATAGAGGCCCATTTCCAGCAACTATCACTCCAGTGTTCTAATGGTACAATGTGTTTGCTCATTGGCTCAGAAGGCTAATTGATGATTAGAAAACCCTTGTGCAATCATGTTCACACATCTGAAAACAGTCTAGCTTGTTACAGAAGCTACAAAACTGACCTTCCTGTGAGCAGATTGAGTTTCTGGAGCATCACATTTGTGGGGTCAATTAAACGCTCAAAATGGCCAGAAAAAGAGAACTTTCATCTGAAACTCGACAGTCTATTCTTGTTCTTAGAAATGAAGGCTATTCCATGCGAGAAATTGCTAAGAAATTGAAGATTTCCTACAACGGTGTGTACTACTCCCTTCAGAGGACAGCACAAACAGGCTCTAACCAGAGTAGAAAAAGAAGTGGGAGGCCGCGTTGCACAACTAAGCAAGAAGATAAGCACATTAGAGTCTCTAGTTTGAGAAACAGATGCCTCACAGGTACCCAACTGGCATCTTCATTAAATAGTACCCGCAAAACACCAGTGTCAACATCTACAGTGAAGAGGCGGCTGCGGGATTTTGGGCTTCAGGGCAGAGTGGCAAAGAAAAAGCCATATCTGAGACTGGCCAATAAAAGAAAAAGATTAAGATGGGCAAAAGAACACAGACATTGGACAGAGGAAGACTGGAAAAAAGTGTTGTGGACGGATGAATCCAAGTTTGAGGTGTTTGGATCACAAAGAAGAACGTTTGTGAGACGCAGAACAAATGAAAAGATGCTGGAAGAATGCCTGACGCCATCTGTTAAGCATGGTGGAGGTAATGTGATGGTCTGGGGTTGCTTTGGTGCTGGTAAGGTGGGAGATTTGTACAGGGTAAAAGGGATTCTGAATAAGGAAGGCTATCACTCCATTTTGCAACGCCATGCCATACCCAGTGGACAGCGCTTGATTGGAACCAATTTCATCCTACAACAGGACAATGACCCTAAACACACCTCCAAATTGTGCAAGAACTATTTACAGCAGAAGCAGGCAGCTGGTATTCTATCGGTAATGGAGTGGCCAGCGCAGTCACCAGATCTGAACCCCATTGAGCTGTTGTGGGAGCAGCTTGACCATATGGTACGCCAGAAGTGCCCATCCAACCAATCCAACTTGTGGGAGATGCTTCTAGAAGCGTGGGGTGCAATTTCACAAGCTTACCTCAACAATTTAACAGCTAGAATGTCAAAGGTGCGCAATGCTGTAATTGCTGCAAAAGGAGGATTCTTTGACGAAAGCAAAGTTTGATGTAAAAACAATGTTATTTCAAATACAAATCATTATTTCTAACCTTGTCAATGTCTTGACTCGATTTTCTATTCATTTCACAATGCATGGTGGTGAATAAGTGTGACTTTTCATGGAAAACACAAAATTGTTTGGGTGACCCCAAACTTTTGAACGGTAGTGTATGTTTTAATGTCGCTCAACTTTGTACAAGAAAACATATTAAAGAGGCGATCTCAACGCAGATGAGAGAAGGAAGCAGCTCTCGACAGCTGACGGCACATGCTGTAGACACACTCATTACGTGAGAAATACTGCCATGGAAAAAGGCATTACATGGCTGTCAGCCGCGAAGGACTTGCCAATGACAAGTAGTCACATTGTTTAATATTAAGCAGCCGCCCCTTCTTCGCAAGATAAATACACAGGAGAGAACAAAAGGATATTTGTATCTACTTAGTTTAGGTTGTTGCCACCAGCCATGATCAAGTGCAAAGGACGACTCCAACAACTTGGATATTCTACCCTGCACACTATAAATGATATGTGATGATACTAGATATAGTTTGTAGTAATGTCTGATGTTATACGTAGGACTGCCCACTGGACTCTGTATTAGCACATGGCATACAGTAGTGCCCCAACAAATCCCTTCTTTATATCATTGGTTAATGTAATTCCTTGCCACTGACTGCATTAGGCCAGGTTCAAACTTTAGATATTGACATCAGATTGAAAAATAAACTCATGAGAATACAAATCTGTGGCCTATTTATTTCTCATTGCTAAGATACCTTATTCCACTGCAATGTACAGAACCAGCCTTCCTATAAAACAATGTGAGCCCCATGTGGTGCAGAGTGTTAAGGGCAGCAGTGATAAAAAGCGGACATTAGTTTAAGACATCCCTTTCTATGGGACTCAACTTGCTTACATAATAAAATTTTTGTCCTCCATTTCCCTTACTGGAGTTTTGTCCGTCTTTCTTTGACAGCAATGGCACTGGCCATCTCCTGTTATAGCCCATCCATGCTAAGGAACGGCGACTTGTGCATACAGACACATTAACTGGAACGCCAGCATTATATTTGGCTGCAATTTCCACGACTCTGCACCGCCTGTTCACAATTCATCACATCCTCCTCTGCCCCTTTTCGTTGCGGAGTCATTTACGTTTGTAGGATCCCCTTTTGCTAGAGGTTTTCTGTATACTCTTGTAACCGTTTCATGAGAACACACCAAACTGTTGGCAATTTCTGAAATCCTGGCCCTGACTAGTATAGCACCGATGACCAGGCTTCATTTGAAGTCGCTCAGGGTTGCTCGACTTTCCCATTATAATGTGGATTCACACTGAAATCAATTCATGGAAAGCTTGCTGACTTGACTTGCTGCACTCCGTGGCAACGTGTCCAATTTCCTTATAGGGAAGCTCCAATTGTGAAAGGCCCGGTGTCTCTTATTACATGGTCATTTAGTGAATTCTACTTATTTTACTCATGCTCCCATTTAGCGGCACAGCACAACGAGGATTTCATTTAGTTTATTTCAAGACCAATTTAGCAAAATGTGTTACTGACCGTATTCAGCTGGCAGTTATGATCTGGGTATATAAAAGCTTTTGTCAAGCCCTGGCTGTAAACTGAAACACTGCGAAAGTGTGGCTTGAGTACTTTATAAAGGAAGCGCTGAAGATATCAATTGTTGGGAAGGAGATTCTATCTGCATATCTCCTGTGAAAAAGTAATTTGTCAACACAGTTGTCTCATAAATTTATGATAATGGAAATCAGCGTTCCAGAGAAGCAACATGTGGCATCCCAACTGTTCTCCTGAGGCTTTACAAGTGGCCGAATATCATGGGACGTGCCGTACAGAACCCAGCAGGTTGCCGGGCACAAGCTACAGAAAAGCTGTTGTGCCAGAGAGGTGCCCGGACCTGGTAGATTGAACACGCTAGCATATTGCATATTTCTATCCACTGTTTCTTCTATCTGGTTTTTGAATGAACCCTTCCAAACTTGGCCCTCACACAAGGCAGGATGTCGAATTTGCTTTACTTCTACAATACCTTTAGGTGTTTCAGGTGAGATTCTTGGAACAGCCGTCATGGTGATGACTTTCAATCTGTAACACACTATAATTTACTAACAATGCAATGATTTTCACTGGAACACCGAGTACACACAAATGCTGGAGGGAGGTTTGGGTACAAGGCCAACTTGAGTTCTTATATCTCATTTACTGCTTCCAAAAGTTCAAGTGCAACTTCCAGAGGTTCCACAAAAGTGACACAGGTGTCCAAAGTAAAGCCCTCAGCCGCAAAGGCAGCAACAGAACTTTTGGAAGTCCTTTGCATTACTCACTTATCTTTGCTTGGTCGTCTTTTGAACTGATGCAGGTTTGGACTTGCAGAAAAATGTGTTTTGCGTTATCCTAGAAAGTCATTCCATTAAAAAAAATATGTTCCCACACACCCTATAAATCCATTCACGGTTTTAGAGGCGCTGGTAATTTTTGTTGAACGGCCAAGAAGTTCAACAGACCAGAGGAAAGAAAAGCTGTATCCTATTCTGTTAATTAGGGAAGACATAGAGATGGCTTGGAACTGTATCTTACCACAGACAGCTCAAGTATTCCAGAGGATCTGGTCATGAGTTGGGATGTCATTACTGTTTGTCTATATTTATATGACTAGTGCTTTTACGCTTGAAGCAATCAATTGCAGAAATCATAGTAATTCTTGAGAACATCTGCCTAGCTCCGTGTGACTGGACACAGAGGATTCCAGGAAGATTAAGGTAAATATCAAGTACATTCATTTTCCTGCTCCATGAACCGGTCTAAAAAAAAGGGATAAAAGCTCACGGGTTTAATAATTCACGGCAAATATTTTGCGTGCCAGGAATTTTGTTCTTTTAGGCACTTCGTTATGGGAACCTGGGAACTAGTCAAAGAATGATTTCAGGTTATAGGAGAATGAGAAATATACATCATGAAGTATTCTAGTTGGGCTGTTGGACATCAGTATGAAGTACCGGTATGAAGCTCAACCGCTCTCCTAGAGTGGGCAGGAGCGGACATCTGGCAGGCAGGATCATGCTGTTTGTTTGCCCATGTATTATGTCCACATGACTGTGTATTTGTGTTAAAGCAGATGTATTTCAGATCCGAACCAGATCCTTCAAGTACAATAATTTGAAGGAGGATCTGGTCTGTATCCAAAATGCATCCACTGAAGCATAAATTAATTCCTTTGCAAGTTGTATGGGAAAAACTTTGGGGCAAGCGTTGGGGAAAAAAAAAAAAAAAGTGCACCACTGCACTTTTCTGCACCTCTACGGTTCTGAAAGCAGCTCCAGCCTGAAGTACCAGAAAGCAACCCCTGGAAGTAGCGCTGCGTATATCTGTGTGACAAGGGCTTAAAGGAATGGTCCAGTTACAAACTGACATTTTAAAATGAGATCCAATTAACTTAAATTAAAACAATGGGTACTTACCTGTGCTCCGGCGCTGCAGCTCCATGATTCTCCGAGGCTGTGTTGACAGTGGAAGTCAGATGACCATCCAATCAGAGGCCGCAGCATCAACTTCCGTTCTCCTTGAGTCAGAGCTCACATCCTGGGCGCCACGATGCCGGAAGTTCAGAACGATGACGCTGCAGCCTCTGATTGGCAGGCAGTGGTCACCTGACTTCTGCTTTCAACACAGATGTGGAAGATAATGGGCTGCAGTAGTGGATTTCTGGGGCGGAGGACAGGTAAATACCCTTTGTTTTATGTAATTTGGACACAATTTTAAAGATATCAAATTGTAACTGAACAATCCATTTGAGGGTACGTTCCCACGAAACGAAAAGTGTTGTGATCATCCGCAACTGACATTCAGCACCATAACGACAGAAAAGCGGTCAATATCCATACCATATGTGTGGAACCGCAGCAGTATGGTACGGTACGGAATATTCATTGCGGACATTTTGCAACAATTTCCACTACATAAGAACATACCCTAAAGGTGTTGTGCCTTGATGGACAACAACCACTAAATGCAAGTGCATTTGTACTAACCCCTTAAGCCTTAGGCTTAGATTTGTGCATTGCGCAACACAATAGGGTCCTATACATGAGCTATGCCGGGGTAAAAAAATACAAAATAAATAAAAATCGCAGCATGTCCTATCTTTGGG
Source organism: Eleutherodactylus coqui (assembly GCF_035609145.1). Taxonomy (NCBI): domain Eukaryota; kingdom Metazoa; phylum Chordata; class Amphibia; order Anura; family Eleutherodactylidae; genus Eleutherodactylus; species Eleutherodactylus coqui. Next base: position 28,693,268 of record NC_089844.1, on the reverse strand, counting down.
CGCTCCCTCGGAACGCCTCATCCATTGTTTCGATGGGACCAGAAAGCAAAATCACACAGCATATGAAGTGCATGCGAGTGCAATGCGAGATTTCCCATTGAAAACAATGACAAATACTTGCCGATCCTCCAGCGCGGCTGAAAGCTACTTACTTGAAGTGATGGCAGGCATTTTTGACAAAAAAAAGCATCTTGCATCCGCAGGGACATTGCATCTATCCAAGCGAGATGTTGGGCCACTTTTCATGGCCCAATATCATGAATGCCCGTTTGAAATAAGCCGTAGGCCGGCTGCACGCACCTGTTTCAGATTTCGCATGCAGGAACCCGCAGTGAAACCTGACCCAGTCTCCGGCCGCTGTCCGTGCATACCTGTCATTTCGTGTTCTCTTCTGTATTGTGGATGATCTGCACGGCTCACCGTTGGACATGTGCAGTACAGATTTTAGTTTTTTTTAAAGTCTGTCCAGTAGGCACAAGGTGTGTACAAGGACACATTTACCTTCCGCCTGCTTGACAAAGGCCCTTCATGGCTGAAACGTGCATTGTTGTGCATTTTTAAAAAGGAGATAAATAAAGACTACATTTTATTTTTGGGGACCTCGGGTGCCTTGGACTTTTCTCCATGGATATCCTGTGCATATGCCATAAATGTTCTAGGTGGTAATACCCCTTTAAAGCTGCAACCACTGATGAACAATTCCCAATGCACAAAATTAGTACAACCCTAAAGACGGTGGTGCCCAAGTTACAATGTTTTCAATCTAAAATGCCCCTTGTGTGGACCAAAGCACATTCAACTCACAAGACTTCAAGTAACGCTGATTCCGTCAATTAGCGGGCACATTTGACTGGTAAAACCTGGTAATGAGTGCATCGTACATGGGGTATAAAAAACAAACAAAAAAACCAACCCATCGTTATAATGAAGTCAGTCCGTCACAAGCACGGGTTCTGAAAATTGAAGCAATCAGTGATCTTGCCAAGTTACTGCTGGCCACAGATTTCCCAGCCGTAGCCTGCCAGAGCCGTCTGTCTCTCCACACTGACAAACACAAGACGTTCCTTAGACCTGTAATGGGGATCTGGGAAGAACTTCACTTTTTGAGGCAACTTATTAAAGCTGCCAATAATCAATAGTGACAAATCAAAAGTGTAGGATTGTAACTCGCGGATGTTTTCTGCCCCAGATGTAGAACAGTTTCCAGCTGAAATCATCACATACAGCACTGTGCAAAAGTTTTAGGCAGGTGTGAAAAAATGCTGCAAAGTAAGAATTCTTTCAAAAATAGAAACGTTAGTTTATTTTGGTCAATTACAAAATGCAAAGTGAATGAAGAGAAACTTAAGTGAAATCAATATTTAGTGCGACCACCATTTGCTTTTAAAACAGCATGAATTCTAAATAGTTTTGCACACAGTTTTTGAAGAAACTCCACAGAGACTTTGTTCCAACCTTCCTGGAGAACTGACCATATCTCTTCTGTGGATGTAGGCTCGCTCAAATCCTTCTGTCTCTTCATGTAATCCCAGACAGAGTGGTCGACGATGCGATCGGGGCTCTGTGGTGCCGTATCATCACTTGCAGGACTCCTTGTTCTTCTTTACACTGAAGATAGTTGTTAATGTCATTGACTGGATGTTTGCGGTTGTTGTCCTGCTGCAGAATATATTTGGAGCCAATCAGACGCCTCCCTGATGGTGCTCCATGATGGATAAGTATCTGCCTGTGTTTCTCAGCATTGAGGACACCATTAATCCTGACCAAATCTACAACTCCATGTGCTGAAATGCAGCCCCAAATCTTAAAGGCCTCATGTCCACGGGGAAAATAAGATCCGCTGCAGATTCTCCATGTAGAATCTACAGCGGGTCCCTCCTGCCCCGCGGACATGAGCACTGAAAATAAGAATTTAAAAGCATTTACCTATCCGGCGCGGGCGGGGAAGGTCAGCTGTTCCTCACGGCCGGATCTTCTTTTTCGGCCGGCGGATGAATTCGTCACGCCGGCGGCACGTCGTCACGTGCCGCGCGCATGCGCCGGGCACATCCGCCGAGCCGAAGCAAGAAAGATGCGGCCGTGAGGAAGAGAAGACCTTCCCGGTCCGCTCCGGATGGGTAAATACTTTTAAATTCCTATTTTAGGTCTCCCGCGGATCCGGACGGCTTCCATAGGCTTCAATAGAAGCCCGCGGGAGCCGTCCCCGCGGGAGACCCGCACGAAAATGGAGCATGGTCCAGATTTTTTCATGCTCCATTTTTTTTAAAATCCCTTTTATTGACCATCCGCGGGTATTTATCTACCCGCGGGTGGTCAATGCATCCCTATGGGATGCGGATCCGCATGCGGGAGATCCGCTGCGGATCTTAAATCATATTTTGCCCGTGGACATGAGCCCTAAGGATCCTCCATCATGTTTCACTGCTGCCTGCAGACACTCATTATTGAATCGCCCTCCCGCAAACAAACTGACTTCTGTTACAACCAAATATTTAACATTTTGACTCATCAGTTCTGAGCGCCTGCTGCCATTTTTCTGCACCCCAGTTCCTATGTTTTGAGTCACATGGCCTTGTTTATACGCTGAAGGTTTGGCCATTTTCAGTGCAATTCTTCAATAAAGACCTCTTCTGGCCAGAATTCTCCGAATAGATGGGTTCCACTGGTTTCTGCCAGCAGTCAGCTGACGGCACTACTGCACATCTGATTTCCAAGGCAAGCAAGCATGATGGGTCTCATCTGCTACACAAAGTTTCCTTGTCGACGCTGACCATTTATTTGCTTTTCTTCAAAAGAACTTGAACAGCACATCTTGAAACCCAAGTCTACTTTGAAATATTTGCTTGGGAAAGACCTTGCTGATGTAGTTTAAGTACCTTGTGTCTTGTTGTTGTGCTCAGTCTTCTCATGTTGCATGACTTGTGGCATTAAACTGTCTTCCACAACCTCATCTTGGTAGCAGAGTTTGGCTGTTCGTCACCCAATTTTTTTTTTTTTTTTAAACAATAGTATTTATTGAGTTTTCAATAAAGCTTACATACAAGGGTACAGCAGTATGGAAAGATTTCCAGTCTTGATGTAACAAAGTGATTACAAACCTTGTATCTTCTAAATGGGTGTGAACTAAGATAATAGCAAACAATTGTTGTTTTAATCACAACTGTCAATGCAGACTTCCAAGAAAATAATATGCATTAAGTAATCATGGCCTGGCCAGGGCCAAATAGTATGTTGGGGAGGGAAGGGGGAGGGAAGGGGGAGATGGTGGTGGGGGAGGGGGGGGGGTGTAAGGGTAAGGGTAATCCCTCTCTCTCAGGACTGCCGCCCGTAGGGGCAAAGGTACCAAGAAATCATGTTTAGGTTAGTAGATTCATCCCCGCTGTAGGGAGGGCATAATTTATCCATGGGGTCCATATATTAAGAAATTTGTCATTTTTATCTTCTGCTATCGAGGTTAGCCTTTCATTTATCAGGTACCAATTCATGCGGCGTTTAACTTCGGAAAAGTCTAGAGAAGCTTTACGCCAGGAATGGGCTATAGTTTGTTTTGTGGCTAGGAAGAAGAAAGAAATCAGTTTTCTAGAGTTTGGAGATAAATCCTTAATCTTTTTGTTCAGTAGGGCCTCCCCAGGATTTTTGCGCAGGTTATGATATGTTACAGAGTAAATTAGGGAGTATGTCCTAATCCAAAGTCTTTTGACCCTGGGGCAGGACCACCATATATGGAGCAAGTCTCCAGGGGAAGAACAACCTCTGAAGCAATCTTTAGAGTAACCAGGTACCGCATGTGCAATTCGTGTTGGGACTAAGTACCAGCGAAGTAGAATTTTGTATGAGGTTTCCAACATTAATATGTTGCGGGCCCCTTGATTGGTAGAACTCCAAATCTGAGACCACTCCTCCTCACTTAGAACGTCCCCCAAGTCCCGCTCCCACCTCGATACATATGGTAATTGTGTGCGGTAAGAGGTGTGGACAAGATTCGAATATATTTGAGAGATAATACCTCTTGCCTGCGGATGTTTAAGGCAGAAAGATTCAAAGGGGGTAAGGGTGAGTGGAGATTCCGTATTTTTCAATAAGGAGGATAGCCAGTTTTTTAACTGTAAATAACGGAATAGTTCCGAAGGTGGTATATCCTTAGTTTTCTGTAGGATGGGGAATGTGGTCACTCCTGCACGGGAGAGTAAATGGTGGACCTTAGTGATACCTCTTTGTGTCCAGTTTTGGAAGGCCGAAGGGGAGTCATACCCGGAAAGAAGAGTGGATTACGTAAGAGTGGCAGTAGGGGCAGATGAGGGGAGAGCAGATTCCTGGAGTACTTTATAGAATCCCAGACTCTTAGAGAATTTTTTATGATTGGGTTAGATATTCTGGGCCTATGAGTCGGAGGGATCCACAATAGTGCATCTACTGTGAGGGGGTGGATTTCCATGGCCTCTATTGAGAGCCAGAGAGGGGTGTTTGTGCTGGAGTGTAAGGAGGCCAATTGAGCCACCTGGGCCGCCTGATAGTATTTTGTAATTTGTGGGAGTCCCAAACCTCCTAGTCGTCTATGTCTGTACAAAGTGGGACGTGCCATTCTGGGGATAGAGTTTTTCCAGATAAAACGGAGTCATCTGCTGAAGTGTTTTCAGGAAATGCCCAGGAACCTGAACTGGGAGAGCTCTGAAAAAGTAAAGGAGTTTGGGAAGAAACAACATCTTCAAGGAGTTCACTCTCCCAATCCACGATATGTGGTATCGGTCCCAGCTTACAAACAGACGAAAATTACGGAGGAGTGGTATGTAATTTTGTGTGTATAGTTTATCATAGGAGTTTGTCAAGCTCACCCCCAGGTAGCCTAGAGACCCCGTCAACCATTGAAATGGAAAATTGGATTGCAGTAAGGACAGTGTGTGTGTGGGAAGGGGGGGGGGGGGGGGGTAGGGTGAGATTAAAAGCTTTTGATTTGGATTCATTGATTTTTAAACCAGAGATTGACCCGAACCTGGACAGCTACGCCATGAGATTTGGGATTGTAATGTGGGTGGATGATATAGCGAGTATATCGTCTGCGAACAAACTGATTTTGTGATGGACCCCAGCAATCTCAACTCCACTAATGTCAGGATTGTTACGGATTTTTATAGCTAAAGGCTCTAGTGCTAATATAAAGAGGAGCGGGGAAAGTGGGCAGCCCTGCCTTGTGCCCCGCTGGATTGTAAAGTTATCAGAACAAAAGCCTTTGTAACGAACGAAGGCCTTTGGGGAGTTATATAGGATGCGTAACCAAGTTAGGAACTCAGTGGGAAACTTCCAATGTTCTAGTACCGAGAACAGGTATAACCAGCTTAAGGTATCAAAGGCTTTATAGACGTCCAGGGAGAGCAACATTGCAGGGATGGCCCTACCTTGACAGATATGTGTGAGGTGTGTTATCCTGCGAATGCTAACTGGGGCTTCGGGGCCAGGGACGAAGCCCACTTGCTCCCTTCCAATTATAGATGGTAATGCCGTATTTAACCGTGAGGCTAAAATTTTAGTGAGGAGTTTTATATCTATATTGATTAGTGAGATAGGTCGGTAACTGTTTGTCCAGAGGATCTCTCTCGGGTTTGGGAATCATGGTAATTGCTGCCATAAGGGATGCTTGTCCAATTTGTTGACCGTCCCGCATCGCATTAAAGTAATTAGCAAGATGGGTTTGAAGTAATGGGGAAATTTTTTTTTATAGTAAGAGGCGGAGAAGCAGTCAGGCCCTGGCCGTTTATTTACTATAAGTGTTTTTATCGCTTCTCCGACCTCGTCTGGAGTGATTTTGGCAGCCAAAAGTTCTAGTAGTGTTTCTGGAAGTACTGGGAGTGTGATGTCTCGAAGGTATGTGTTCTGAAGGTCCGTTAGTGTGTTTTGTGGTTGAGAGTATAGTTTGGCCAAGAACTGTCTGAATTCGGCTGTTATAGTCAGTGGGTTTGCAGTGACAGCGCCATGTTGTGTGTGGAGCCTGTAGAATGGGTTTACTATGAGGTGGGTGCGGAGTCTGCGGGCTAGGGGCGTCGTTGGTTTGTTGTTTAGTATGTAATACCGTTGACGGGACCAACGTAATTTTCTTTCGACCAATTCTGTGATGCACAAATCTAGCTGTGTCTTAGCTTGCAAACGGGTCCTCATATTGTCTCGAGATGGGCATTTTTAGCGGTTTCTTCTAATTTTAGGACTCTCTGTTTAAGGTCTAATTGTCTTTGTAAACATTCTTTTTTCTACCGAGAGGATATTTGAAATCAGGATACCGCGGAGTACCACCTTGTGGGCTTCCCAGAGGGAAATAGGGGATGAGACAGAAGGGCTATTGATGGTAAAATATTCCTCCAGTTTAGGTGTTAATGAAGCAACTATCTCGGGAAGCGCTAATAAAGAATCATTAATGGTCCAAGAGGTATTAGTAGGTTTTGACATTAGGGAGTTGCAGGTTATGGTGACTGGACTGTGGTCGGACCAAGGAACAGAGAGAATTTTAGATTGTCAAATTTGGGGTAGGAATGAAGCTGGTACTAGAATATGGTCTATTCTCCTGTCTAGAGAATGTGGGGCCGAGAAGTGTGTGAAGTCTTTGGTTGTGGGGTTAATTTACCTCCAGGAGTCAACAAGATGGTGTTGTAAAAGAAGCCTTTTAAGGTTATGTGAAATGGAGTGTTGTGGTTGTATATGGGGCGTTGGAAGGGAAATGGCGTTCCTGTCCAGGCCCGGGTCTAAGATGCAATTGGAATCTCGGCATAGGATGACTGTACCGCTCTTATTGGCTTCTACAGTTTCAAGTAATTTTGTGAGGAAGTTAATTTGTCTTGAATTTGGGGCGTAGTATGCTACGATGGCATCGTCACCCAATTTTAAGCCTCCTACACAGCTGTTTTTGTTAATGACCGTATTTCAAGCTACATATGAAAATGATGATCGTTTTCAACTGTTTAGTATAATTGGTTAATCATACAGCCGACGATAATCCTATAAAATCCCTGACTTTGAGCAAATGTACCTGGTAATACTGATGCGGTTTTGATGGCAAAAGGGTGGTCACACCGAATAGTTATTAGATTTAGATTTCTGTTTGTATCATTCAATCTGCATTTTATAGACAAAATTGTTTTTTTTTTAACCAATGCTTACTTTTCACACCTGCCTAAAACTTTTGCACAGTACTGCAAGTCAATATGAAGTGTTTATGAGGAATTTGGAAAGATGTCTGTCAGCCGTATAATTGCTTAGCCATAATCTCTCTTATAGAAGACAACAGAAAAATACCTAGCTTCAAAAAAACTAGGTGGAGCATAAAAGGGCAGGGTCACCCGTGGGCTAACCCGTCTGCTATAATTTACGCCAGAACACCACAAATTATAGCACAAATCTACATGAGCCACATTAGTACATACTTGAGTCGTCTGGCACACAAATGGCCAGAAAGGCACTAAATTAATTAAAATGTGCGTGCTTGAATTTGGAGCATTTCACTCCAGGGTTCCAATGTGTACACAAATACACCAACTTCTATGCAGCTCAGTTCATTAGAGTTTGGCTTGGGGGCTGCATTAATGCTGTAAGGACACAGTAACCTTTTATCACTTTGCATAAAGAATAACCTTAAAAGGGGTTGTCCAGCCTTGACGATCTGATCAGATGGGGCACTCTGCTCATGATCCCAGCTTATCGACTTTTTGCAAGCGTCGCGTCCTCATCAATATTACATCTGGGCACGATCAGGTTTGTATTCAGAGTGACTTATTCATGTAATGCAGAGTACTACAGGCTTGTCCCTATGGTGGCAGAGAAATCTTTGGTTAGCCACAATGTACCTGGGAAGATCAACTGATCGCCAGGTTGTTTCAGTCTTAAAAAAAAAGAAAAAGGAATGTCATTATCGTAATTTCTGGAAGGGCATATAGATTATAAAACACAACCCATCACGTTTCTCCAACTATACCCCGGACCCAATACTATTAATGTGTTACATGGATGACTATCAATCTGGATGGACACCATGTAAAATGACAGGGGTAATCTCCGGCCAGATTCAGCTTTCACCAGGGGGTTGCAGAGCCAGACCCAAGCCAATTAGCTTACTGCAGCTCCAACTTTCATTTTCAAAAAGGTGTTTTCATGAGAAAATCCAAAATTTAAAATACCTTAGGTCTCATTCACATCGGCGTTTTGTTTTCCTTTTTTTAATGAAGTGAATAGATAAAAAAAAGAAAAAAAACTATGGTTTCTGTATAGTTCTGTTTTAAACAAATCTGTCAAAAAAGTGTGCACTCTTATCAGCTTATTTGTTTCGCTTACACTCGATTGTATCCATTTAACCTGCTTTTGCTTTTTCCCCCTTCTGTGTATGCTCATTTAAAAACTGGATCCGTTAGACCAGGGGTCCCCAACTCCAGTCCTCAGGGACCACCAACAGGTCATGTTTTCAGGATATCCTTTGGTAAGAACCCCTGTGGCAATGTCTGAGGCACCGACAATAATTACATCACCTGTGCAACACTGAGGAAATCCTGAAAACATGACCTGTTGGCGGTCCCTGAGGACTGGAGTTGGGGAACACTGCGTTAGACAACAAAATTGGAACCTAACAAACCTTTCCGCTGAGTTCCATCACCACTGACTAATGAAGTTAAAGAAAAAAAAAAAGTTCTTTCATTTTTCTTTTGTAGAAAAAAAATGATCTGAGCCTTTTTTTATCTTGGTTAAAAATGGACAGCAGATGTAACAAGATGTAAAATCCCACTGAAATCAATGGGAAGTCAAACTGAACAGTTGGTTTTTCTGTTTGGCTGCTCTTCTGGCACAATAGATTGGAAAACAAAATAGCTGTGAATGAGCCCTAGTTATTATGGGATTAAACACACAAGGATGTCTAGGAACACAACTTGAAAGAGGAAGAATTAAAGGAAATACAGGAAAGCCTTATTTATTGCTAAAGGCTGGAACAGCCTTCGACAATCAACTTCTGGGACTGCACAGATTCCTAAGAAAAAAAATTATTGACTTCATACCCACCAAACTGAACAAAAGCCTCTAACTTAGTAGCCATAAATATATATTTAGTGTGTATAAACAGATTTATAGATGTTTATTCACATCTCTAGTTAAAAGGCCCATTTAGACAATGATTATCACTCAAAAGTCGCTCAAAAGCCATCTTGAGCGATAATCGTGTCTAAACGTGCCCATTTGTATGTTTTCTGCCGAACGACTGTTTTCAGTTCGGCTTGAAATCTGTCCTACAGCAGAACAGCTAATAAGCAGGACCGCACTCTGTGTTCTGCCCGGGGAGCACTGATAATAGCCGATTACATTCTCTTAGCTGTTCTCAGCTGTCAGCCCCGCCAGCAGAACAAAAGGAATTTATTCAGAGAGCAGGTGGGCCTGTGAATAAATTCAACTCCTGGCGGCTCACACACTGCTAATTGGTACTAATAGGCATTAGTACCAATTAGCAGATTATGCAAAATGATCACTCAAAAGCCATCTTTTGAGCGATCATCTGTGTGTCTAAACAAGCCTTAAAAGGGGTTTGCAAATCTTTATTCATATCCCAAGGGTTCATTCTTACGAGCGGGATTTCACTATGCTATATGCACGCCCACATGGTAGGCGGTGAATGGAGTCAAAGTACATTGTTTTTCATTGACCCACTCACATTAGCATCTATACATAAATTGTTTGTAACTACACACGTAAGAAAGAGATCATACCATGTTCTATTTCACCGTGTATTACGCTTGTACAAACCCATTGCTTTCTATGGGTAGCATATTCAATGTTGTCCATATGCAGTACAGCACCGCTTTCAGATGGAGCTGGAATTTAGAAAACAAAAGTAAAAAAACAAGTTACACTGCGCATGACCGTGTGCGTTAGATATGCGTTCATGCGCAGTGCATCATTGCTGCCACACCCAGCGACAGTCGGCTCACCACCGTCTTCCCTCAATGTTAAAATGCTGGGTTTCCACGCAGCGTTTTACTGACGTCCATGCGAATGAGCCCCAACTTAAAGCAGTAACGATCTCCAGAATTAAGCTTCGCCTTCATTACACTATTAATAAGCGGAATAGAGGGGAGGGTCAACGACAACTCTGAAACTAAATTTGACTTTACAGTATTAATTCTTAAAGGCCCAGTTGGTTCAATAATCCATCATTTCGGGTAGGAGAAAAGCCATTACTTCCAAATTGAGGGTTACATTCATTTCCAGTATTTCTGTAAATAAAATATACTTTCGAAAGGGCAGAAGCAGATCTCTATATGACAATGTCTGCTGTGAAAAACTACCCAGAAAATGATAAAGTGCTCCACTTACGGTCGCTCTAGAACACGGACGTTCATCCCGGGACAATGTAGTCCCTGATAGAGAAACCTGATGAGTTATTGATCACTGGAGAACCTATCAATACCATCGCTGAATTATTGCGGCTCTAACAGAACGGACGGTCATTAGGTCATGTATTCACGGCAGCTACTTCATTGATAACTGGAATCCTCACATTAAAGCATTAATAGAACTCATTTCCAGGCATTGTATATATGAGGATTTGTTCTCACTTTGGAAAAAAAGACTCCCAGCCATTTACCAATAGTGGAACCCGTTACTTTCCCATCTGAAAAGCTCTTCATTATATATTGTAAAGTGAAAGGCTTGATCTCATTTAGTTTGCTTAGTAAGTGATGACTATTGAGACCAGTGATACGGTACCAGCGCCGGGATACGTGCACCTTCCCTATTTTATTGTGCTTTTTGCATTCGCAAGGAATGTTCATTTGTGCACGGCAAACATAAAATTGCACCGATCGAAATGACTCATTTTAATTAGTTCCAGGTGTGCTTTTCCCAGTGGAATTATGCAGTTTTACACATCTCCTTGCGTACGGCATGCGCATTTGTGCAACCTTTCCCCCCCAATATTGACTTCCATGGGGACCTTTGGTCCACAAATACATTAAAAAAAAATAGAGCAGGTTCTATTTTTATTTTTTTGTGCAACTGAAATGCACATATAAAATACAGAAATGTGAATTAACCTATTGAAGCCAATGGGTTCAATTCCCTGTATATTGTGCATGCAAATATGCAAACAAATATGCCCATGAGAAGCCGGCCAAATAGTGGCCAAAAAGATGCGTGTGCTTTCACAGCCCATCCCTGTTCTATATTTTACATTCAGCTATGCCATCATATACCCAGTAGGAAAAACAAAGTTATCAGGATTCATATAAATGGCTTAATGCATGGAGGGGCCTGGCCAACAATAGTAGGAGATGCTCTTAAGGATAAACCACACTAGCATTAAAATAAAGTAAAGTACAGAATAACATGTGCTTCAAGCATCAGTAAATGTGTTTTGCTGTTCATAAAACGGACAAATGCAAAGTTCCTGGAACTACTACAGGACACCACCATTTGAACAAAGCATCATTAGCCTTAGGGCTTATTCAGACGTCCGTATATTGGCCGGGTTTTCACGCCCAGCCGATATATGCTATCCCTCTCAGCGGGGGGAGGCGGGACGGGGGCAGAGTTAAACTTAGCTCTGCCCCATCCCGCCCCTCCCATTGCAACCAGTGGTGAGGGCCGGAGGGGAGGCAGAGAGAGGGTGGGAGCTCTTAAAGAGATTCTAGTCACCAGGTTCATACCATGGGCAGGATTAACTCAGGACAGGTATGCCCATTAATTTCATGTCTGGGTGATTTCTTCTTAGTAAGAGAAATAACATAGGAAACAGGGTATGGAGTCCATATGTTATTTGGCTTGAAAAAGACCTCAAGGAGGTCGAAACGTTGCCTACTTTTAACTTTGAAACAATAAAAATGTTCCTTTAAAAAAGTTTTTGCATCATCCTATGCTGCCACCTCTCCACTATTTTTCATGAAGGGGCCTATGTCCATAGCACCAAAGGTGGCTTTGCATTTATTCTGACTGTTAAAAGTCTGTTTTTTTTTCTTCCTCCCCTCCAACAAGAATTTATTCTATGGGGTTTTTTTGCGAGTGCTGTGGTCCTTTTCGCGTTGGTCGCTTCTCAGTAAGAGAAACAGAGTAATCTTGTAGATATGATACCTTATAATGGCTAACAAAAATACATGACGTTATAGCAAGCTTTCAAACCTCTCAGGGTCCTTCCTCGGGCCGAGGAAGGACCGAGAGTGCAACGTGTTTGAAAGCCTGCTGTTAGCCATAAAAGGTATATCTACAAGATTACTTGGTATCTCGTACTAGGAACAATCACACTTTACTTGCTAACACTGTTCAGAATAAAACAAAAAATGTTTAGTGCTGACTGTGAAGTTTGACTCAGAGAGGAGGTTTGAGTCAGAGGTGGACCACATTGGCTTCTCCCCACCCACATCATGAAGACTTGACAGCTCTCTCCCCTTTCATGTATAGCGACAGAGCGGCCATTCCTCCGTGACTTGGAACTCCGTTCTGAGTCAAACTTCAAAATATGTTTACTCTGAAACACTGTAGCATTTCAGAAATAAACATATGAAGGTAATGAACAAATCTGTCCCGGGCTCATGCTGTCCATGGTTCGGGCAGCATAAATCCAACAACAGAATCCAGTTACGTACCATATGGGTAGGGTCTTGCATTTCCACTTCTTAGAATACAACAGGAGGCCAAGTTCCTTGACATTTTTCTAAACATAAATCAAATTACATTGACTTGCTCAGTCCATTGATGTAAATGTATATCCAGTCTATTATTCAACATAGGCCCCCTGTCCACGGGCGTGATTTCGCCAGCAATTCCCGATGAATTACACCGTCTGAAGCTTTCCATAGTGTTGCTATGAAAAGTGCCTCCCCCCTATCAACGAGCGGAGAATCACTGCGATTCTCCGTTTGCGGCCGGCAATTCGTAGCATGCTGCGAATTGCCGCGATTCTCCGCGGTCAGTCTGTCAGATAGGCTGACAGCGGAGATCTGTCTGACGGTTCCTGCTCCCGGGCGGCGGCTCCAGCAACGCCCGTGGACAGGGGGCCTATAAGCTCGCTCTGCTAAGGCACTTGTTTAAGCAGAAGACCAAGGAATACATATCCCTGATAATAAAGAGATTTATCCGGCTCATATGGTCGATTTTTAGACTAGCTTTCTAAAAATTAAACTGGAAGTATAAACCAAAACGGTAACTCATTCGCTTCAAAAACTGATGAAATTCATTCGGAGCTGTAGGAAAGTTGCTTTGAAATCTCCTAGTCTCAACCAATATATTACACATCGGACCCCGATATGGCCCCCATTGCTAAACAGTCTGAGTACTAAGAGGTCTTTACCATCATGAGAGGAGACATCAGACTTCATGAATTATACAAATTATATAATCCTAAACGCACATCCACAATAATAAATAGAACATTTACGATGCAATTCTCTAAAGCCCAAACCTCTTTGGATCCCATATTTTTAACGGCGCCTCCCAGAGATTCCCAAACTTACCTGCGGATCTGGCGTCCTCGCTCCCGCATGACACTGCGGCGTGACGCGCCGCAGCGTCATGTGACACGCCAGCCACATCACATGACGCGGCGGCGGTAGGCGGGGAAGTGGTTTCACGCTATCTTCCGCTGTGCTACAGCGTGACAGACAGGCTTCCACTGACTGCAATGGAAGCCGTCCACGCATACACCCGCGGCAAATAGAGCATGCCGCGGATGAGGTCGGGTGATTTCACGGTGCGGAATTCCACCGTGGAATTCCGCACCGTGAGCCCTGAGCTATTAGGTTCAATAGAACCTAATAGCTGCGGGCAACGCAGCGGATTTCCGCCGCGAATTACGTGGCGGAAATCCTTTTGTGGGAAGGAGCCCTTAAGATAAGTAATTATCACACTGTAAAAGCAGGACACCCCATCCCAGAAGTCTGTTCTTGTTTTACTACATTGGTTATATTCCCTGCAATACACAAATCACATCAGTAATGTTTTATTAGGGCGGTCCTTTCATCCATTCTTTTGCACACTCAATCCCTGCATCCCTCTTCTCCACCCTTTATGCACATGCCTCAAAAGGAAATTCCCACCCTTGTAACAGGAAGTCATCTCACCCAAGCAGTATGCATGCCCAAAAAGCGCGGAATTGTGACGGCGCAGAATTGTGACAGCGCTTCCATTTATAGCGCTATTCTTAGATGCCAACCCGTTCACCACTTCTCTAATCAATCGACACCCTGTGCATTCAGGCAGCACCTTGCAGGAGAGGTCAGATATCATTTTTTAACTTTCTCCCTCCTGCTTAGGCTGCCTGTCCACGGGCGATAATCCACTTGCGATAAATCACCCGCGGATCACGCTCTGTAAAGCTTTACATAGGATTACTATGGAAAGCGCAGCACCGGCGTCCATGAGCGAAGAATCATAGCGATTCTCTGTTCGTGGGATTTAAATCGCCGCATGCTGCGATTCCCGTGATGAGTCCATCTATTAGATAGGCTCATCTCGGAGACCTGTCAGCGCTCCCCCTCCTCCCCCACGGTGGAATATTGCTAGCGATATTCTGGTTCGACCGTGGACAGGGGGCCTTACTAATATGCTTTTAAGCATGTGGAGTTTTGAACCACTTGGATATTCGGTATAAGGTGGTCTCAAAACACCACAGAATTTGTTTAGCAGAATGTTTTTTCTGCTACTGTTTAATATGTATTTTTTTCGCTCTGTTTTTTTTAAAAAAATTTTTTAAAGCACCTAAGGAATTCCTTCTTTTAATGTGTGGGGACTTCTGGATGGCTTTTTATATTATTAGAGATGAGCGAGCACCAAAATGCTCGAGCTTGATGCTCGTTCGAGTATTAGGGTGCTCGAGATGCTCGTTACTCGAGACGAGCACCACGCGGTACTCGTCTCGATTAAACGAGCACTGACCATTGAAAGCAATGGGCTGCCGGCGATCTCAGGATGAATTTTTGGAAAGGGCTTAAAAATATAAGCCCTTACCTGAAAATCATCCTAAAATGTGTAAAAATAAAAAAATGTCAGCATAAAGATCGTTCTCCTCTGCCACAGCTGTAACAGCTGTGGCAGAGAAGAACGATGTTAGGCCATTGAATTCAATGGAGCCGGCAATACAGCAGGTTCCACTGAAAGCAATGGGCTGCCTGCGAGCGCGGGATGAATTTTCGGGAAGGGCTTAAAAATATAAGCCCTTACCTGAAAATTATCCTAAAATGTGTAAAAATAAAATAAAAAAATTATGTCAGCATTAAGATCATTCTCCTCTGCCACAGCTGTAACAGCTGTGGCAGAGAAGAACGATGTTAGCCCATTGAAGTCAGTGGAGCCGGCAATACAGCTGGCTCCATTGAAAGCAATGGGCTGCCGGCGAGCGCGGGATGAATTTTCGGGAAGGGCTTAAAAATATATGCCCTTCCCTGAAAAAGAAACATTTTAGTGCAAAACAAAAAAAGAATAAAAAAAAAAAACGTACCTCTCCGCCGCTGCTGTGACCCCCGTGGGCATGAAGAACACATCTGCCGCATGCGGCAGATGTATCCTTCACCCCTGCTAGTTAAAAGAATTTCCTGCTGCTACATCTGCCACATCTGTGGCAGATGCAGCAAAAGGAATTCTTCAGTTCTCAACCGCAGCTGTCACACATGACAGCTGCGGTAGAGAATCCTGCTGCCGGCATCCTGTCAATGGCTTTTCAGGGAAGGGCTTCATAAGCCCTTCCCTGAAAAGCCATTTAAATTAGTGCAAAAAATAAAAAAAAAACAATTCTCACCTCCCTTCAGTTGCCGGGGCTCAGCCACGACTTCTAGCGCTGTCCCAGGCTCTGTAGTTCTGAGCTATCAGCAGCCGGGGATTTAAAATCCCTAGCTGCAGCGCTACAGAGCCGGGGACAGCGGCAGAAGTCCCCGCTGAGCCCCGGCAGCTGTTAGTGGCTTTGCAGGGAAGGGCTTCATAAGCCCTTCCTTGAAAAGCCTTTTAAAATAGTAAAAAAAAAAGAAAAAAATAGGTACTCACCTCCCTTCAGCTGCCGGGGCACAGCCGCGTCTTCTCCTGCTGTCACCTGCACTGTGTTGCTGAACTGCTGATCTATCACCAGCCGGGGATTTAAAATCCCCGCCTGCTGAAAGAGCTGAATGTAATTGGCTGAGGTGCTCCCCGGCTGGTGATAGATCAGCAGTTCAGCACCACAGTGCAGGGGACAGCAGGAGGAGACGCGGCTGTGCCCCGGCAGCAGAAGGGAGGTGAGTATCTATTTTTTTGGTTTTTTAAATCACTTTTAATTCATTTCCAGGGAATGGCTTATATGTAAAGCCCTTCCCTGAAAAAGAATTCAGGTGTGCCAGCGGACCATTGTCTTCAATGGAGTCGCCGGCAGCAGCAGCGGCTCCATTGAAGAGAATGCCTGCATTTTTATTTTTACACATTTCTGGATGATTTTCAGGTAAGGGCTTATATTTTTAAGCCCTTCCCGAAAATTCATCCGGCGCTCGCCGGCAGCCCATTGCTTTCAATGGAGCCGGCTGTATTGCCGGCTCCATTGAATTCAATGGGCTAACATAGTTCTTCTCTGCCACAGCTGTTACAGCTATGGCAGAGGAGAACGATCTTTATGCTGACATTTTTTTATTTTTACACATTTTAGGATGATTTTCAGGTAAGGGCTTATATTTTTAAGCCCTTCCAGAAAATTCATCCTGAGATCGCCGGCAGCCCATTGCTTTCAATGGTCAGTGCTCGTTTAATCGAGACGAGTGCCGCGTGGTGTTCGTCTCGAGTAACGAGCATCTCGAGCACCCTAATACTCGAACGAGCATCAAGCTCGGACGAGTATGCTCGCGCATCTCTATATATTATATATTGTACTGTTAGCTGCTTTTTATTTTCATATTGTATTAATAAACTCCCTGCAATTATTTATTATTTTTCTGAACTTTTAGCATGAATTCAGGCCTCATGCCCACGGCAGTGGCGGACTCCGCTAGCGGAATATCGCAGAGGAGTCCGCCAGGGCCCCCCCCCCCCCAAAACCCTCGTACTCCCCTCCTGGATCCGCCACGTTATTACCATCCCTCGAGCTGGTGCGCATGCGCAGTATGGCACACGATGCACCGGCAGTACGGGAGAACAAGGCCTGTGGTGAATACTTCCACTGCAGCGGAAGTATAGTGTGACGGCCGGCTTCCACTGACTACAATAGAAGGCGGCTGCACGTATTCCTGCAGCAATTAGAGCATGCCACGGTTTTTTTCATGCTGCAGAATTCCGCGGTGTGAACATTGAGCTATTAGGTTCAATAGAACCTAATAGCTGCGGCATAACGCAGCGTAAACCGCTGCAGAAATCTGGCCATGGGCATTAGCCCTTATTCATTAGGCTGGGATCCCACGGAGTGGAATTCCTGTGTGGACTTTCGGCACAGAAATTCCACTGCCAATTTTTATTGTGCGATAAAGCAGCAAAGTGCCAAGATTTTTGCAAATTTTGTCCACACACTGCGGAGAAGCAGTCGCGGCCAAGCTGCGCTGAAACTGACATGGCGCGAGTTTTGAAGCTGTATTTCTGCTGTGGAAATCTCACTATATTTCCGTGCGGTCATTTCGCAAGATTTTTGCGGGATTTTCACCTGCAGCCCTAGACTGCTCTCACACAGCCAGCTTTTTTCAGCGTTAGAGCGCTGTGTGTTCTATTTTTGTGCTTTAAAAAGGCACCTCATCACAATGAAGGGCGAGTTCAAAACCACCGCTGAATGTGGGTGTTCAAAAACAGGAGAGTTATTCTGAGATTCCTTATAGTGTTGCTTTGAACCATTTTCTGTGATCACGCCTCTATTTATACTTTAAACCTCTTATTGTCCGCTAATATTTTTAATCAAGCTCCATTAGTTTTTACAATAATTATTAACCTTACCAATAACCATTATTTCACCTTTCCAACCTACTGGATTGAATCCCTTTCTAATTATCCATCACAACTTTAGACTCCACATCCACCTTGGAGATCTTGTTCTATCCATTCACTTTCATTTTTTTTAAAATTCCCACCATTATATCAGTGGCGCTAACAGCGCTTTCTTAATTTACAATTCTTTAGATCATATCTCCCGTTTTCTGTGTGGTTTTTATAGGTTTAACTTTTTTCCTTAAAAATTGCCAATGAAAGTCTATTGCAGCATTATAAATACGCAGTGAATTCACAGAATGAATCCATTGGTCCTTTTTGTGCCAGTGAGAAATGGAGTAAAAGTATATATAAAAAAAAAACAAACAAAAAAAAAAAAACAGCAACAAAAACCAAAAATGCAGTAAATCCGAGCAGTTTGTCTGTGCAAACGTTGCATATTTCACAGACAGAAGAGCTCAGAGCTGTGTAACGGCTTGCTTCGCATGGTGAGGAGATCAGAAATCAGTAATTCTATAACATATATGGAATTTACAAACATGATAGAGGATTAGATAGGTAAGGGTATCATTTCATTTTTTTCCTCTATCTGCGATTCTTCACAGGCTGCAAAAGGTCAGGGATATCACTAGGAGTTACCCATCATAAAAAACAAACAAACAAACAAAAACAAAGCGCTTCAAGTTGTCTACACTTTAGTCTCACTAGGGAAATTAAACTTGCAATAGTTTGAATAAAGTGTAGTGTGCCTGTCAGCACCATCCTATTAAGTGAGTGTAAGATGACAGACCTGGAGGCCTTCATTAGGTCATTGACTTACATAAACTGCAGCTTGGCAACCAGTGAGCGGGGGACAGAGGGTGCCCCCCTCTATCTGCTTAGAAGGACCAATACATACTGAAGAGCCATTCCATTCAAAATTACCAGGTCAATACAGGTAAATATGGTACAGCACATATTTAAATCCTCAGGATAGGTTATCTGCTGTTTGAGACCTCCACCAATCAGCGGATTGAAGTGACTGCAACAATCGCTTCAGTCCATACCAGGCATAACTGATTAGATGGGGTTTCCAGGAGTCCAGTTGTAAACTATGGCTGTCCTATCCTGAGACTGCCTGGTTTGGTCACCTAGACCCCTTTGCTGATCAGCTTCTCCCCAAAGCCAGAAAGCTCAGGCACTGAGGCGATTGCTTCAGGAAGCAGACAGCTCTGTCCTTACTGTAGAGGCCAGGCTTGGTATTGCAGGCCAAGTTCCTATTCATTTCAAAACAAAGCCTGCCCTCTACAGTAGAGGGAGCTGTCTGCTTCCTACAGAAATCAGCTCAGCGCATTTGTGCATTGGCTCGGCAAAAAATTGATCAGAAGGAGTCTTGAGCAGTGTACCCCCGCCTTTCTACTATTGATGACCTTACCTGTCCTGAGACTAGGCCATCAATAGTTTACAACTGGATGATCCCTTTAAACCCCAAACTGCAACAAAAACTAAATATATGACAGCAGTGGTACAAATTTTGCACCTGTCTTCAGCGGGAAGAGGATTATATTAAAGGCTTTTCGAAAGCTGCATGACAGGTGCAAATCAAGGCCCTTACAATGAGATGTAATAAAAGTTTCACAGAAAGCCGTATACAGCGCTATACATAAAACAGCAGACACTGCATGTACTCAATAAAGCTAGCTTCTGTGCCAGCGCTATAAATATTTCTGTAGGAACAAGGTTATACATGGCAAATTCCATTAGTTTCCCAAATATGAAAAGATGCAAAAGTTCAACTTCATACCAAGAAGGAACGAATGTTTGACAGAGGCTTGTAAAAAAATAATAATGTTAAAGTTCCCATTCCCAGGACATGCAACAATTTCTGGATCAAAAATGTCCAGATACAGACTAGACTATACCAGTTGCATTGCTAAATATGCTCTGGAGTCAGCTGTAGCTTAACTTGATTCCTAATTCACATAGTGTATGTGCCAGTTTAGCTCCCACCCTGGGTATGTAACATAACTCCGCAGACATGCCGCTTGCCATCTCTATTTTTACCTTCCATAAACCCAACCACATTTCTGTGCAAGACAGCTTCTTAGAAATGGCTTTTCAAACAAACATTTGTAAGCAGCATCCAGTGTACAATAACCGGTCACATTACAAGTAGCGCGCCATAGAATTCTAGGGAGACGATCATGGGAGGGAAGAAACAAGTCATTTAGAGGTCACAAAACAGTGACATCCGCTGAAAGGTAGACGAGGACAACACAAAGTCCTACAGACGGGGCAGATGACACTTAGGAGAACGTCGTATTAACAACACGATTAATATAGAACTCGCCTTCAAATGGTTTTGCAATATTGAAAGCAAACGTTTGGTTTTAATTTGGTGCTTTAGGCTGGTTTCATATCTGAGTTGGACCCTCGGAGGTTCTGCCATAGATCCAGCTCAAAATACGGGGATAAAGTGCTGCATGGACGGAATGGACCCATTATGGTCAGTGGGCTCCGTCCAGTTCGTTTACATCCTGAGAGAGGGGAAAACTGATCAAATTTGCTGCCGACACAACTCTAGGAGGGATAACCAACACTAGAGAGAGAGAGGATTCAAAGAGATCTAGACCAGCTTGAACAGCGGGCAGCAACTAACAGAATGGTATTTAACAAAGACAAACGCAAGGTGCTACATCTGGGCAAGAAGAATTTAAAAAAGCACAATAGAATGGGAGGAATTGGGCTAAGCAGCAGCACATGTGAGACAAACAAACAAGTTCAGAGAAGAGCTACCAGGATGGTGAGCGGTCTGCAAATCATGTCCTATGAGGAACGATTAAAAGTATCTGGGAATGGTTCACTTGCAAAAAAGAAGGCTGAGAGGAGACTTAATAGCCGTTACAAATATCTGAAGGGCTGTCACAGTGCAGAGGGATCAGCCCTATTCTCATCTGCACAAGGAAAGACTAGAAGCAATGGGATGAAACTGAAAAGGAAGGAGATATACTAGATATTCTAATATAAACTTTCTGACAGTGAGGGTGGAACATCAATGAGTGGAACAGGTTGCCACAGAAGGTGGCGAGTTCTCCTTCAATGGAAGTCTTCAAAACAGAGGCTAGACAGACATCTATCTGGGAGTATTTAGTGAACCCTGCATAGAGCAGGGAGTTGGAGCAGATTACCCTTCTAACGCTACCATTCTATAAGTTGCTTTTCCTTAGCATGGATTGGTTTGTAACAGCAAACAACTAGTTTGAGAGCCATTACAAGCTAACGTCAAGTTCGCACTAGCTTTCTTTTTAGTTTCAGTCTAGCTGTTCCGTTTTGGGAGCCACTAAAACAGAAATGAAAAACAGGAGCAAACGGATAGCTTTATATTTGCTTCTGTTTTCCACGGATAGCAATGTTAAAAAAGAAGGAAACATACAATCCATTTTGGCTCTATTTTTTGAACTGGAAAAACAATGTCGACAAAAAACTTTAACAAATTGAACATCAAGGACTCCGTTTTAATGTATCACAATGGGCACAAACTTAAAAAACAAATTAAAAAAAAATAAATAAAAAAAGTTCTGTGTTTAGTTGCTCCCATGACAGAACAGCTAGACCAGTGTTTCCGAAACGCCAGTCCTCATGGACCTGCCACAGGTGATGTAATTATGGTCAGTGCCTCAGGTGTTCTTACTATAGAGTATACTGAAAACATGACTTGTTGGGGTCCCTGAGGACTGGAGTTTGAGAAACACTGAGCTAGACGGAAACAAAAAAGATAAATGCTAGTGTGAACTAAACTTAAGTAAAGCAAAAAGGCAAGATTCCAGTGGACAAAAGAAGGCAAAAATTGGATCACTGAGCAGTGGAAAAACATTGCCTGGTTAGATAATTCCATATTTCTGTTGGATCAGGTTGATGGGAGTGTCACAATGTGGTGTAAGCAGCATGAACTGATGAGCCCTTCCTGTCAGATATCAACAGTTCAGCTGATGGAGGTTGAAAAGTGTGTGGGGAATGTTTTCTCGGAACACCCCTGGTCCTCTGATCCCCGTGGATGGACGCCACAATAAATGGCTACTGTTCTGAAGGCCAAAAGAGGTACAGCGCACTCCTAGACTGATGTGTCTAATGAAGTAGCCATTCAGTGGAAATAGTTCCCAAGAACATTACTCACAACATAAACAAATATCCATAAAAAATACATGGAATTCTACGCTGTGTTGCGTATATTTGTGATTAGACTGTCACATTCACATGAAAGTGGATCATGGCTGAGGACAGCGTCAGAGTGACTCCCCATGGATCTTACACTTATTAGCGACATTATGATGGTTAGTAACACCGTTTAATTAAAATTATCAGTGAAATGTTCCGTCCATCTTTCATCAGTGGGGATCTGGCTGAGAACTTGAGTCCTATGTGCCCGGTATACAGAGGTATGGTGGCCACCCAAGCACGGACGCCTACCCCTATCCTATGGGTACGCACATGTAATGAAAGTTGGTCAGGTCTTTTTAGCAATATAAACCCTATGGTTTGTAAGATGTGGCACTGCATAATGAATAAAACCTCTTTATTTCCTCCCTCGGAGGCTCTGTATGTTAATTGTGGACCATCTGATGGGAAGGTCTCCTTGTGCTGCAGTCAGGGTTCTCTTCCTCCGTAAAAGCTCCCTTAATCTCCTGTTTGCATCTTCCTACATCCCATGTACAGCACGCCTGAGCGGAAGTGACAGCCATTGCACCCACGCCATCAGTGTGGATTGGGCCCACCGTAGAAGAAGTGCATGAGGTCTCTAGTGGCCATTTCATAAGACGTCAATCAGCAATGAAGATGCAAAATGATGATGAAGGGGGCGTTTCTAGAAAGAAAAAGGAGAGAGAGTTCGACTCGCATTGCGAGGTGAACCGCCTATGGGACAGGCCAGCACGAATTAGAATGCAGCACGAGAAGCACTTAGCCTGTCTTTCCATGGGCGTTGTGGTATCCTGCGGTGGATCTCCGCCGGGGAGCAAGAGCCAGAGGACAGATCTCCGCTGCGAGCCTATCTGATAGATAGGCTCACAGCGGAGAATCGCGGCAATTCACAGCATGCTGCGATTTGCCGGGCGCGAGTGGTGAATCGCTATGATTCTGCGCTTGTCGACAGGGGTGTTGCGCTTTCCATAGCAGTGCTATGGAAAGCGTGCACTGTGTTGCCCGCGGCCGGATTATAGTCACGGGGAACGCAATGCAAAAATGCCTGTGGACAGGCAGCCTTAAAAGACTATATTTCACAGAGGGGAACCTCCAAGAGAGGAAATAAAAAAGGCACAGTTTTATTTCTTATGCAGTGCCACATCGTATAGCCTATAGGGTTTGTATTGCTAAAAAGACTTTAACAGCCACGGATAGTAGATTATCTACTAAAGCTATAATTGTAAATGACATAAATTAGTTGTAATGTACCTCAGTTAAATATTCGCTAACGACTAATTTTCTCCATCAGTTTGACATCTGTGTATTAAGAAAAAAACAATAATTCCGCACTGCAGCACGTGTCGCATCGCCACAAAGTTTAGTTAAAGCGGCAGAACGCTCTGACAATTGTGGGAAAATAAGCATTTTATCTATGGCACACATTTAAGCCATTACAGATACTTTTAAGTTGTCTTGAGAGCTGAATACTTTAATTACAGGGTAATAATGTTGTTTTACTATGCACAGAATTTTTAGGCTTTGATTCAATATTAAGCAGAACAAGGAAACTAATGTGATACTCATTAAAATAGTTCAGTAGAACATTTTCTAAAAAAAATAAATAAAATAAAAATTCCTACAATAAACACGAACATGTAGACAGACAAAAGAGGGAAAAAAAAAAAGAAAAAAAAAAAAAATCAAACCGATTTACACGATTTCTCCTAAACATTGTTGGCAGCCTTCACCCTACATATGCTGACAATATGATACTAGATCTTTCCGTTACTGGAGGATAAATATCAAGCAGAACAATCGGACAAAACTAGTTTAGTAGTGATATACGGAGCATTTCATCAAGAACATGAGTGACGCTAACAGACTGACAACCAAGAGAGATTGTAAGGGCTCACTCACATGGGCGTATGCGATACACCGTGCTAAAAGCCCATTGACTTCTATTGGACCACTCCCACGCAGCATGTCCTATTAATACGCACCGATATAGGCTATGGGTATTTAACATACTAGATTGATGCGATGTTCGCTACGAGAACATAAAATGGGTTCATTCACATTCATGACGTTTCCCTGCATGGCACCGCTTTGTGAAGCTATGAAGGGAAAATGAAAAATAGCATGTCCTTTCTTTTTGCAATATTGCTCATTGTTTTCAATGGGGCTGGCGGCAGCAGAACTCCTTTATGCTGAGGAGAATGCTTAAATTGATTTTCCAGGCAGTACCCACAGTCCGTGCTGGGATAGACCATGGTCGAAGCGGAATCAGCTGCTCCGATCCCTGTGTAGTGGACGGTGTTCGTAATTGCAAGCACAACTCTCCTTGAAATCAATGGGAGCCATGGCTGCGATTACAAGCGCTGGGCACTACAGGAGTCAGAGAAGCGGCTTCCGCTCAAACCCGGTGTATCCCACCGGTGGGTGCTGCCTGGTAAACCTCTTTAATGCCATTGGCTTTATGTTTGGGCTCGTTGTCTTGCTGCCGAAAAAAAAATTGGAGTCCATCAGATGCCTTCTATTTTTGAAAGCACTCTTACCAGGCAGCATTACTTCCACACCTACCTAAAACCTTTGCCTAATACTGCAAGTTGGTACTGCAATGCATGAATCTGTCAGAAGACAGAAAAATCGACACGTATAAAAAGGGTTAAACATCAGGGCTCCATTTTTTTTATTTTTTTTTATCGTGTACAATTGCATACATTATAGTCCTATGGGATTGCATGACATTGAATGTAATTCCATAGGGCTATGGTACATTGCAAAAAGTGCAGGATATTTTAGCGATAAGCCCATAGAACCAATTGAATACTTTCTGCCCACCTATCGCATGAGATCACATTGTGTCCAATAGGACAGCGTGGAGCCATGTCCAAAAAGTACTGCTGGGAAAGTTCTTTATACACATCGTTGATACGGTAAAGTAAATGATAAAGTATACGGTGTAAGGATCCCTATAGCAGTCTGCAGAAACAAAATGCCTCTAGTTATTGAATACAACAAGGATGATACTGCAGATAAAACTGTATTTCCCTTGCAATCAAACCTAGTGATGGAAGTCTAGGAAGAACTGTCCTCCGCATACAAAATTTAATCCGATAAATGATACTGTGGATAAAATTAGCAAACGGGACAAACATATCTGACACAGCTTGTGCCTTAAGCCCTAACACTTGTATCTGCATCCGGCATCTGGTGATTACTCTGAAAAAAGATCCGTGCGGTGTGAAGTTACCGGGGCTGGTAGAACACGGAACCTTCTTGGATCAAGATTGCTTCATTTTTCTTAATAGTTTAGAACGCGATCTTCCAAACTTCAGATACGCTCCGCAGCTAACCGCATACAGACCCCCATCCAACACATAAGAGTTCTTCTAGGGTAAATCCACACAAAGAAATGTGCGGCCCAAAACCATGGCAGCTTCACCTTCAATAACTGCGTGGACAGTAACAAGCACTCAATCATGCGAGTTACTGCCGTACGGCACAACAGCGTGGTTTTCATACAGCGCATATACAGAGGTGTGCAAAAAAAAAGTTGTACCCTGTACTGCAATTGATGTTTGGTACTGAATTAGAAAAGAAGGTGCATAAAACCTCTGAACTGTTGTAAATAGAAAAAAAAATTAAATTTTAATTCAAATTTAAAAAAACAAACAAAAAGAAAAAAAAAAAAAAAACTACACATTTACAGTTCATCAGGTTTTTTTTGAGCTGCTTACTTAGTTTTCAGTAATGAAGACATTTTCACACCTCTGTACACGGAATCTCCACATACACAAATCAGCAGGTTAGGTTATACTGAAAAGCTCATAGCTTTACGTATGGCTATAGAATGTGGGCAATTATACATTTCATCCCTGTTTTAACTTCTGCTGTGAAGTGTTAGCTAATCACAGTATTAGCTTTCTGCACGCGGGGATTTCAAGCCCCGCGTCCAGAAAGCAATGCTCTGCCGGGGACCAGGAGGGAGCGACATCCTGCAGCAGCGCCGCAGAACGCCAGGGGAGGTGAGTAATGATTTTTTTTTTCTCCGCTGTATTCCCGGCGTATAAGGTGACAGTTGGGGGGTCGTCTTATACGCCCCGTCGCCTTATACACCGGAATATACGGTATATCAATTTACAAAAAGAATCCCTATTGAACTTCCCGGTCTTTAGTCACACCACATCCAAACCTTACTGCTTACCCTCTGACATACGAATAATCAAGATGGTCATTATATAAAAACACGACTATTACGGCTAGCTCATTATCCACAAGCATTAACAGTTTCATCTTTCCTATCAGTGATGTCGTGTTTCCCCAAATAAAAAAATGGCGCAAGCGAGGTTTTACTACCCAATATAATATAGTGTTCTTTGCAGTGAGGACCAGACTGTGATCTAAGCCCAATACAGAAAGCATAGCAATAACCACTATAGTTTAATCTCATTGAAAACAGCAATACATACAAGTGGTCAGCGAGTAGAGTAATCTCACGGTCTGTACACCTATACTCCTTAGCGTACCTGCTAATCTTCCTGTCTACCTTACGCCTCCTGGTTTTACACGGGGAGATAATCTGCCCATGTTAACAAGCAACAACTGACATTGAGCATGTTGGTCAACGGTAATTAATTACGGTTACACAGGCAGATCATCAATAGTATGGGGGATGAATGATCATTGCTACAACTGTTTACTTCCTTACACATTGTATTAGTTGGTAGCACATCTCCCTATTAAGACAGGGAGATGTGCTGCCGATCAATGAGCAAGAGACACGATAACCCAACAAATGAGCATTTTCTCCTTCGGCTGCTGATCATGTGACCGTTTACACAGGTGGTTGACCAGCTCATTAGTGCCCAATTATTGTCCCATGTAAAAGGGCCTTTAGCTTATATAATTCTGTTTCACGAACTAATGCATGTAGAGGAGCCTGTAGACCCCTATTCCAGGCTCTCTGTTCAAAAACATTCTTGTTCCTTAACCCTTTTCAATCCAATTTGTATCCTGGTTTTCCTAGGGGGCTTACTCTTCTTCTGCCATTATACAATGGTGCCATCTGCGGGCTAAAGCCAGTACTGCATGAGGTGACATGTTGGATAGGCTCCGACAGCAGAGATGCTGGCAATATACAGTAACAGAACCCCGACGGACGTCTTCCCACATCGGAGCTGTGCAGCCGTAAATCATAATGTCGTTAGACGTCAGATAGTGGATTGGAAAGGGTTAAAAAACGGTCTTTTTAAGGCTACATTCATACGGGTGAATACTCAGTTTTGTGTGGTGCGAGAACTTCATTCTTTGGAATGGAGTTATTCACGAGTAATTTTTTTTGTTTTGCAGCAATTCTACGAGGATAAAAAAAAACAAAAAACACAGCATGATCTATTTTTTGGCGGCCTCTCAAGACTCAAAAGGCAGGTGTAATGCACAATTTATTTATACAGCAAGGAGGAGAATCACAGAGAAGGAACAGGGTCCTAAAAACAATTATCGCATTCTAAAATATCCAACATTTGTTGGTAGCCAAAAAAAACCCCAAAATACATTGCAAACCTAAAGAAACACAATAACTATTTATAGGCGAGGGAATGAAATACTCATGGTCCGTCTCTGGGTTTTCTGGAAGAACAGGTTGAAATTAATAAAGATACTAAAGCTGTGAGAGAAAAGTGTAGAAGGCAAAAGGAGATGAAAAGAGGGAGGAAAGGAGAGTGAAGGGAGAATAATAAAGATGGAGATAAATAGAGCAAGATGCTTGGAGTCCTAACAGAACGGGTGGATCAGTAGGGGGCAGCAGTAGGTAAACTGTTGATAATGTAGGTGGAATGTGGCCAGAACCCGTACAAAGATCCTCATTGAGGACTTTGTTGTGAATAAAAGAGGCTCAGGCGGTAATGTACAAAAGAAATGGCTCAACATATACCCTTCAGAGTCCCAAGGGGTTCAGCTCCATAATAGATGAAAGCGCCTCCGAAAATAGTCAACTCGTGCCTTCACCAAAGTGAGACACTCTAAGCAAGTGGCAGAAATGCAAGACCTGAACACAGGGTCATCTAGACAAGGAGCAAAAAGTTTGGATTGCTTAGAATCGGAAACAAGGTGAAGGGCAATGGGACAAAGTAAACACAGACTAAAGCGACCCTGCTACAGACGATCATTGGTCCTAAATGGGGTGATTACATGAGATAATGGTGTCTGCCAAAGCAAAGAGGTAGAGATATCTAAGTAAAGGGTTGTTCAATTTTAATCCATGGTTTAAGTTCGTCTCGACAACAATCAGTTATCCAAGATAAATGTCTGGTAGGTGATGGGCTCTAAGTCAGGGAGGCCTATTCCTCTATGATTCTCAGATCTGTAAAAGTATCAGGCATTTCATTTAGTTTTTCTGGTCCAAATAAGACGTTATGCATGACGACAATAGAAAAAATAAAAAAGGAATTTTTAAAGTCAAATAAATGTAAGTATTTTTTGTAGAATATTTATTTTGAACATCTCTCACAGCCAAACGAGGTAAAAGGGCACCTAGACCATCTAGAGCAGTGTTTCTCAACTCCAGTCCTCAGGGACCCCAACAGGTCATGTTTTCAGGATATCCTATAGCAGAAACACCTGTGGCAATGTCTGAGGCACCGATAATAATTACATCACCTGTGCAATACTGAGGAAATCCTGAAAACATGACCTGTTGGGGTCCATGAGGACTGGAGTTGGGGAACACTGATCTAGAGCAAATCCTCCTCAGTTTTCAGTAAGGGGTTAAATTCAACTGGTATGTGGATTGAGGATCACTTGGGAGATTAAAGCCAATGTATTAGATAGAGAGCAGCCCAGCAACACCTGAAGCTCTCCAAGTTGAGTACCAGAAAAGGCGGTATGATGCTTTTAAGGGCCTCAAAATTAGGTCAATTTTAAATTGGAAAGACGTGAAAAGGACTGAAAATCATTTATTAGATGTAGTAGGGATACTGATGGATTGGCAATGAAAAATAGAGCATCAGCATAGCAGCACAGACTGCCAAATTGTAGTCTACACCATGAATTGGGGCCCCAGAGATGGCAGAATTCATAAAGATGTGACAGAGGAAGGCTTCAACGATGATTATCTAAATTAATTGTGACGGGGGTAACCTTGACAGAGGTCATTGCAAATTTGGAAATCTTCTGTGAAGACACCATTCACCCAGAGTTCTGTGATCCGGAGGGATAAGATCCATTTCAAAATAAACCCTCAATTGATGCTGCATTAGTCTACATTTGTTTTATGCTTTTTGATTACCGACATATCATAAGTTGATCCTATAGAAGAGCTTTAAAGGGGCTCTCCAAGAGTTTCAATTGATGATCTCTCATTACTATAGGACAGTTATGGTGCACCTTTTAGAGACCGAGTGCCCAAACTGCAACCCACTTATTTATCACAAAGTGCCAACACGTTAGGGGGCGGGGCTTATCACGACTTATGATTTTATCCCCGTCATTATAAATAGGACAGGGCCGTTTCAAAATAGACAGCGTGCAGATTTTGACTGCTTTTTGGATGCGGAAATACTGCAGGATGTCCTCAGTGGAAATTTCTGTGGAAAATTCTGCAGTATTTCCGCATCCAAAAAGCAGTCAAAATCTGCACGCTGTCCATTTTGAAACAGCCCTGCCAATTTCCACCACTTGTAAACATACCCCAGCGGTAATAGTGACCTCCCCCTCCAGCAGCCCCAGCGATAATAGTGACCCCATCCAGCGGCCCCAGCGCTAATAGTGACATTCCACAGCGGCCCCCAGTATAATAGTGACCCCCGCCCACTTCCACCCCTCCTCCTCATGGGAGCGCCGCTCCTTTTCTGCCTGATCGCTGGTGCACACTGACGTCAGTGTGCTGCCGGACGCATATTAACTTTTTTCTTCCCCACTTCTGCCCTAAACAGCAATTGCAGCAACCTGATTGGTTGTTTGATGAATCAGTCAACCCAAACAACCAGAGTTGCTGGAGTTGCTGATTAGGGCAGAAGTAGTGAAAAAAAAGTTAATATGCCTGCAGGACGCCTCCTCCCCCTGCTCTCGCGGAACCAAGTAGGAGACGTCAGGGAAGGAGGATCCCGGCTGCACACTGACGTCACAGTGTGCGCTGAGATCAGCGCAGATAGCAGCGCTACTGAGTGAATGCCAACAGAGGAGCATTCACTAAGGTGGTGAGCGGCCGATGGTGAGGCGCGCCAGCAGGGAGGGCTCTGTGTGCCGCCTCTGGCATGCGTGCCCTAGGTTCGCCACCACTGCTATAGGACAACATATGATTGGTGGTAGTCCAACCCTCTTACCACCACAATCAGTAGAACTATAGGGTCACTGCACTCACTGAATAAGCCATCAATTGATGCCGACTACAATACTACTGTTAGTGTGCAGCATTTTACGAATTGCCTAGTAATTATTAGAATGTCTGTTTGGTGCTAATTTAAATTGACATTTGTAGTTCATTTTAGACTTAAAATGGGTTTTGAAAATGGCTTTGATGTGCCTAATAAAAGCTACACAAATGCATCAACACCACTTGTCACAAAAGCGTGACTACTAAAATAGAAAACAGCCTTTCAGCGAGTCTTTCTACAAAACCATGGGAAGGCAGAGATAACTTCACGGAGAAGCAACTATTCTGCTGACTAGAAAACATTCAGCAAAGGTGCAGAATAAAACTACAGCAGACAAAAGGCCTATTGAATTATGAAATGTTCAATTCAACATTTTTTTAACTCTTTCATTACTTTATATTGAACCTAAAAATTCAAGTTTGTCTGCAACTTGACTGCAGCACTCTGCTCCCTCTCCCACTATGCTCAATGGGGAACAGGAAGCGGTCATGGCAAGAACATTGGAGGATTGGTAACCAGCAGATCTGTGCCTACGAAAAGAACGGTCATTTCTTCCAAAAAGACCACCATATCTGTCCACAGCCTCTAAAGGCACTTTTACACACAAAGATTATCGCTCAAAAGCCATCTATCACTTGTCTGCCAAACAATGACTTTCAGTTCAGCATGAAATCCATCGAGCAGTAGAAGAGCGGATAAGACTGTTTCATCTCAACCCCGTGGCAGAACAAAGGGAATTTATTCAGAGAACAGCGGGTGGTCTGTTCTCTGAATACAGCTCAATGGTCGCTCAAAAGACATCTTTGGGCGATTATCTGTGTTTAAATGGACCCTATGTGATGTTACACTATCAGCTCCACTAATTAACTTTAAAAGGGATTCTGCCAGCTTGAACATACTGTCCAACTGCAGGCACCATGTTATAGAGCAGATTGAGGTATAGTTTTATGTAGAAAGATTTAGAATAACTTTATTCATTTAAACCTCTGCAGATTCTGATCTGAACAGTCCAATGGGTGGTCCTATTAGTAATTGACAGCCATCTGTGAATGGTGACATTTCATATGTACATGTCATTGCTGCAGCCAATCACAGGCTTCAGCAGCATACGGCGATTGGCTGCTGCAGTCGCATGTGCATATGGAATATCACTGCTGCAGCATGTAAACAGAGGCCGGTGAATATAAACATTTTATTTTTATACCATTGGCCGATGTAAAAAATAAATGTATAAAATTGGAAAACCCATTTATTGTCGGAGCAGTAAGTTGAGCTTTTGGGGCACCTTAGGCATTTGTATAAAAAACAAAAAAAAACAACAGCCACCCAAAAAAACCCTGATAATATTTTTAGCTTTTAAGCTTTTAGTACAGCTCGGAATGTGCAGAGGTTTAAATTAATAAAATCAAAATTCTAAAGCTTTCCCCATGAAACTATACATCGATCTACTCAGCTCCTTCTGCTCTATAATATGATATCTTCAGTTTGGACAGCATGCTTCAGCTGAAAGACTCCCTTTACAGACCTTCTGGTTTTGGGACAATTCTAGTTGTTCTCTGCTGCCCCCATCATCCACTGGTTTTAAGCCCTGTTTTTGGCCATCCAAGTTGTCTGCAGCAATTTTCTAACTACCTAATGCACACTGTGCACTGCTCTCTGATCACATGAGCAGCTCTGGCCAATCAGTGAGCAGGTTTGTGCATTGGTAGTCTACCATCACCAATGCACTGTGGAGATTAGGTAGTCTGAAGAGTACATCAACCATCTTGGAGGATGTAACGGAAATGGCTGAATGGAAGGACAGTAAAGAAGAACTACTGCAAATATTATACCTCCTCTGGTCGTGAGACAGAATTTTGTCTCGGAACCGGAGGGTGGCTTTAATGGAGCAGAGATGCAGAAGTATTAAAAAATAAATAAAAACAAAAAAAAAAATGGAGGTTTTCCATTGCAAGCATTCACCAATACCCATTGACAAATCTATGATTTGAAAAATCGTTCCTGGAGTTCAGATTGCATCAGCTACAACTTACTGATGCATTTACAATCTGCATCGCTGCCTGATGAGACAGCCTACAGGGGGCAGCACTGGATATGTGGGCTGTTAGAAGTGCTTATGCATACATGTCCCCAGAACACTGGGTGAGGTGCTCATAGTCCGTTCCTGAATGCATGTGTGAAAGATCACTGGTTAAAAACATTAACTACCATAGCAATAATAATTCAAGGTTGCCAAATAAACAAATTTTACTTTACAAAACCATTTGCTTCATAAAATGTATTTCCTATGCAAATCGGTGTGAAAAGTTGAATTTTTAATTATCCGTTTGCTATAAACCACTTCTTGTATGAAAATCAACATCACTCAAATATAGAAACTGTGTTTAGAATGCCTCCTACAGGACAGCTAACATCATTACAAATAAGCAAAAAATTACAACTGCGACCCGCTCAACTAAATATCAGGTGTCTGATATATTAATATTGAAACTCATCACCTCTTTACATATTCCAGTAATCTCAAGTATCGTTTTGGCAAATCAGCGTCTTGGCTGCCAGACAGGATATAAAAGTAGCACCCATGCCGCCCGCACTGCTTAACCAGTTCATTAATTTAGCTCTAAAATGTGTTGCCTGTGAAAAGCATAAAATGAATAGAAAACCCAATGTAGAAGCAAAACTCAAAGAAACGTGTGACGTTATCAATTGCTTATCATGCCAAGTTCATATTAACTAGAACTAAACTAAAGGATACTCTGCATAACAAACCATGGCTACACCAATTGTCACAACCCTTCATCGTTGTATTGGTCAAAATCAGAGCCGACAGCTTTCTCTCCCACCCCTCCCTCCACAATCCCATGCTATGAAACCTTCCCTTCCTAAACTCTTACACTGTGCAGGTACACCAAAAACAAACTATACCTTAAAGGGGTTGTCCTACATAAGACGTTTGCCCCTATTCGACCACTGTGACTCGCACAGATTATAAGAACAGGGGTCCCAAATATAACCGACTGAATGGAATGGTAGCCCTATTGAAGTCAAGTAACTGGTAGTGCGCGCACACAAGACCACCACTCCATTTATACAGAGGACTTTTGAATTCAATGCTAGCTACACCTGCAATACCAACCCAGGTTGTTGCGCCATGGTCAGTGCATCCTGCGCCAACTGCAGTGAAAGCAGCCCCGGGAACCAGCTGATCGGCAGGGACCTGCAGCTCGGATTCACGATGATCATCTATTGTTGGTCACTAATAGCAAAAATGAAAAAAATCCTGAAAATATCCCTTTAAAAGGAGGAGGCTGAGTAACTCGTTTGCCCATATGCCCCTATGTCGGCAGTCATTTTATGCACAGGACTGGTCATACAGTGGGGCGCTATACTACACCATCTTTGGCAGTCTTGTAGAGTCTGAATGGAGAGGCAGCAAGCTTGCTCAACAACAGCTCCATTCAAAGGGAGGAAAGGCAGGTCTTCACAAACTCCCCCCGCGAGAGGCAGGTCTTCACAAACTCCCCCCGCGAGAGGCAGGTCTTCACAAACTCCCCCCGCGAGAGGCAGGTCTTCACAAACTCCCCCCGCGAGAGGCAGGTCTTCACAAACTCCCCCCGCGAGAGGCAGGTCTTCACAAACTCCCCCCGCGAGAGGCAGGTCTTCACAAACTCCCCCCGCGAGAGGCAGGTCTTCACAAACTCCCCCCGCGAGAGGCAGGTCTTCACAAACTCCCCCCGCGAGAGGCAGGTCTTCACAAACTCCCCCCGCGAGAGACCGGTCTTCACAAACTCCCCCCGCGAGAGACCGGTCTTCACAAACTCCCCCCGCGAGAGACCGGTCTTCACAAACTCCCCCCGCGAGAGACCGGTCTTCACAAACTCCCCCCGCGAGAGACCGGTCTTCACAAACTCCCCCCGCGAGAGACCGGTCTTCACAAACTCCCCCCGCGAGAGACCGGTCTTCACAAACTCCCCCCGCGAGAGACCGGTCTTCACAAACTCCCCCCGCGAGAGACCGGTCTTCACAAACTCCCCCCGCGAGAGACCGGTCTTCACAAACTCCCCCCGCGAGAGACCGGTCTTCACAAACTCCCCCCGCGAGAGACCGGTCTTCACAAACTCCCCCCGCGAGAGACCGGTCTTCACAAACTCCCCCCGCGAGAGACCGGTCTTCACAAACTCCCCCCGCGAGAGACCGGTCTTCACAAACTCCCCCCGCGAGAGACCGGTCTTCACAAACTCCCCCCGCGAGAGACCGGTCTTCACAAACTCCCCCCGCGAGAGACCGGTCTTCACAAACTCCCCCCGCGAGAGACCGGTCTTCACAAACTCCCCCCGCGAGAGACCGGTCTTCACAAACTCCCCCCGCGAGAGACCGGTCTTCACAAACTCCCCCCGCGAGAGACCGGTCTTCACAAACTCCCCCCGCGAGAGACCGGTCTTCACAAACTCCCCCCGCGAGAGACCGGTCTTCACAAACTCCCCCCGCGAGAGACCGGTCTTCACAAACTCCCCCCGCGAGAGACCGGTCTTCACAAACTCCCCCCGCGAGAGACCGGTCTTCACAAACTCCCCCCGCGAGAGACCGGTCTTCACAAACTCCCCCCGCGAGAGACCGGTCTTCACAAACTCCCCCCGCGAGAGACCGGTCTTCACAAACTCCCCCCGCGAGAGACCGGTCTTCACAAACTCCCCCCGCGAGAGACCGGTCTTCACAAACTCCCCCCGCGAGAGACCGGTCTTCACAAACTCCCCCCGCGAGAGACCGGTCTTCACAAACTCCCCCCGCGAGAGACCGGTCTTCACAAACTCCCCCCGCGAGAGACCGGTCTTCACAAACTCCCCCCGCGAGAGACCGGTCTTCACAAACTCCCCCCGCGAGAGACCGGTCTTCACAAACTCCCCCCGCGAGAGACCGGTCTTCACAAACTCCCCCCGCGAGAGACCGGTCTTCACAAACTCCCCCCGCGAGAGACCGGTCTTCACAAACTCCCCCCGCGAGAGACCGGTCTTCACAAACTCCCCCCGCGAGAGACCGGTCTTCACAAACTCCCCCCGCGAGAGACCGGTCTTCACAAACTCCCCCCGCGAGAGACCGGTCTTCACAAACTCCCCCCCGCGAGAGACCGGTCTTCACAAACTCCCCCCGCGAGAGACCGGTCTTCACAAACTCCCCCCGCGAGAGACCGGTCTTCACAAACTCCCCCCGCGAGAGACCGGTCTTCACAAACTCCCCCCGCGAGAGACCGGTCTTCACAAACTCCCCCCGAGAGAGACCGGTCTTCACAAACTCCCCCCGAGAGAGACCGGTCTTCACAAACTCCCCCCGAGAGAGACCGGTCTTCACAAACTCCCCCCGAGAGAGACCGGTCTTCACAAACTCCCCCCGAGAGAGACCGGTCTTCACAAACTCCCCCCGAGAGAGATCGGTCTTCATAAACTCCCCCCGAGAGAGACCGGTCTTCATAAACTCCCCCCGAGAGAGACCGGTCTTCATAAACTCCCCCCTGTGTTCTATTTAAAGTCGCATCACAATTCACTTCATAATAGAGCCATGAAAGGTCCATTTTCAAATAATAGTCTTAACTCAGCTGAGTTATAATGGTATTTTTTAGATTTCTGCTGGTATTCTCACATTCGTGCCCTATTACTGCTACCAAAAAGCAACGAAGCGAGAACAATCCAAATGGCTTATACATTCGTCTTGTTACTGCAGGGATCAAGGTTTAAATATTAAACACACATCATAGTCAAGAAAGCTCTCACATATTTAGCAGTTTTCACATTTTTATATGCCGTATATTTAAGATTGTGCTGGAAAAGTCTAGAGGATAAACCCAATGCTGTAAATAGGAGGACAGAAAAAGTAACAGTTCCAGGTGCCAACAACCTGCTGCAGCCTCATACAGCATAGCATTCCTTGTGCAGGCAGTTCAGTCTAGGACACGGTGATGGGCAGCAGTGTCCTGCCCGCCGGCATGCTGTGCGATTTAGTCTAGGATCTTGGGACAGATCTGTGCTGGAGGCCCTGATGTGAACAAAGCCCAAGACATGTCCCCAATACACTGGTTAATTCATGCTATAGACTGTCAAACATCACCCAATCCTGAACCAGTGCCTAATGCATGCACTCTCTAAGCCTATGATGATTACCGACAGCCATCCATGGATGGTATAGGGTTCATCAGAGGCCCGTGGATCTCTACACCAGAATTATCTACAAAGTTGAATGCAAGCAAAAGCCTGTTTTTTTTTTCTTATTTTACTGCAATTTTTAGCCGATAAATATATTTACATGCTCACATTTAAGCAGAAAATACTGAAATTAAAGCCATTAAAAACACCCAAGAGGATGCGCTCTTATTCGATTAGCTGCCGTAAGTGATCAAGCCTAGAAGCATTTATCCTGAGAATCGGCCCTGTCAGAGAGGACTACGCACACCGTCGGCAGATTACCTGGGCTCACAGTCAGCTGGAAGTAATGCAGCTTATTGGGGTCAGGAAAATTCACTTTGCACGTGCCTAGCAAGAAAAGAACAGAATTTACCAAAGGAACTGTAATACAATCATCATACTTCGAGAAGATTACACGTGCAGATGTTACACAGTCAACTACAAGAACTGCACGATTAAATTAAATAACCGCAGTTTTGCCACTTATTTTCCACAGACACTAATGTGCGTATGAAGATAACAGACCAACCTAACAGATGGAGTGCATGTGGCTCTGTTCACACCATCATCATCAGTGCTACTTTTATAATAATACATGACCTCACTGTAAGTCAGCAAGTCAGTGAGGCGCTGCTGGCATCATTCAGGGTGAACTTGGCACTGCGACTTCCATTAGGAGTAGCAGCCGCGATGCTGAAGTGCACAGAGCCGTGTCTGCTCCTTGGATGCTTTTTTTTGCACAGATTCCATACATAAACCATACATAAAACCATTTTGGAATCACATAAGGCCTCATGT
The DNA here is from genome assembly GCF_035609145.1 of Eleutherodactylus coqui. Taxonomy (NCBI): domain Eukaryota; kingdom Metazoa; phylum Chordata; class Amphibia; order Anura; family Eleutherodactylidae; genus Eleutherodactylus; species Eleutherodactylus coqui. The sequence goes on along the minus strand of NC_089844.1, from coordinate 28,655,896 downwards.
CCACGGGGAAAATCAGGCCCGCTGAGGATTCTCCATGCAGAATCCGCAGCGGGTCCCTCTTTTTCCGGGGACATGAGGCCTGAAAATAAGAATAAACTCACCTGTCCTTGACGCTGCGTGCCTCCCCTCCGTCGCGGTCAGATCTTCTTTCTTTCGGCCCGGCGCATGTGCTCAGCACGCCGGCAGCCGAAGAGAGAAGATCCGGCCGCCACGAAAAGGAGACCTGCAGCGTGCAGGACAGGTGAGTTTAATTATGGTACAGGTGTTCCGCGGTTCCGGACGGCTTCCATAGGCTTTAATAGAAGCCTGCGGGAGCAGTCCCCGCGGGAGACCCGCACTAAAATGGAGCATATTTATTTTTCTTCCTGCACGCGGATCCGCGCCCGAAGGGAAAAAATGACATCCGCAGGTATTTAACAATATGCGGGTGTCCAATGCATCCCTATGGGGCGCAGATCCGCGTGCAGGAAAAACGCTGCGGATTTTAACCCCGTGGATATGAGGCCCAAGTTCAAAAGGAATCCATGAATTAGTTCATATGGCACAGACTTTTTCCACATGTAGGAAAAAAAAAAAAAAAAGATTTGACAATTGCTGATGCGAAATCCACACGAGGATTGCCCCATTGAATATGGGTAATCTGGGTGAAAGTCTGTGGCAGCATCAAATACAAATCCACAGCAGAAATCAAAATCCAAGACTCAGGCTCAGATTTCTGATGTAAGGCAAATCAGAGTATTTTCCCAACATGAATTTTAGATGATGTAAATGAGGCCTTGAAGTTATTTTTATAACCTGCTCATAATATTATGTATACTATTCATGTTTCCCAACTCCAGTCCTCAGGGACCTCCAACAGGTCATGTTTTCAGGATCTCCTATAGTAAGAACACCTGTGGCAATATCGGAGGCACCGACACTAATTACATCACCTGTGACATACTGTGAAAATCCAGAAAACATGACCTGTTGGGGGTCCCTAGAAAACACGGCTGTAAGAAGTGACCGGTTAGATAATCCCATAATCCGTTTAAAGCAGAATTGTACCTTTGTATATCATTTTAATGATTGCACATAGGTTAACCCTTCACAGATCGATAATCCTCACAACGGTCTAACAGAAAAGCTGTCCTGGTTTTCCACAGCAAACCAATAGGATTTCACCTCTTTTTTCTAAGAAGGTTTTCTCATTACCCAAATCTTAAATCCCATGCACACTACAGAATTAAGGGGCATTACCCTTAGGCCCAATGTCCACAGGTGGAATTAAATTGCAAAATCCGCCAGAGGTGCCCATGCGGACGGCCCACGGTTCACGACGCCCATAGAGAATCATGGGTGTCCGCAATGGAATTAAATCATGCGGATTTGTTTTCCAAACCTTTTGACCTGGTAGACAAATCACAGCATGCTCCATTTCAGTGCGGATCTCGCGGTTCCTGTCTCGGCTACGTTTAAGGCCCATTTACACTGAAAGATAAAATCACTCAAACGAAAAGAGTGACAGTTTTGAAGGATCATCTTTGCATTACTCTAAGTAGCTAATTAGCTACTAAAGAGTTAATGCAGGCGGAGTGGGATACCGCTGCGATAGCTCAGAGAACCAAGCAGCTGTTTTGTATATGCATCAGCTGCATTGTTCTCAAAGCCTTTAGCTGGTGTCCCGCTGAGAACTGCCAGCTGGATATCAGCTAAAAGCACACTGATTTTCTCAGCAGGCGGCACTGATAACAGTTATCAGTGATATCTAGCTTACTAGAAATTACTGATGAAAGAAAAGTGCACGGTGGCTGGCTCCGGTCTGTGCATGCGCGGGCTGCCCGGCAGCAGACACATGAAAGATCCAGAGCCGCGGGAGCAGGTGAGTGCCGCGCTGCTCTCTGCTGGGGCTCGGGTCCCGCTGCGAGAATTCTTGCAGCTGGATCCGACCCGGCCGTCTGCAGGCGGCCTAAGTAAGCACAAAGGCAACAATGCATTGCTGATAGTTCTGGCACAGAGACCAGGCATTACAGCCAACTGGAGACAAACAATGGAAGTTACGGTGCTGTTACAAGAGGTGACAGGGATCTGGGTGATCTGCTATCCTATTCTGCACCGTCACCCACTGAAGCCTGCATGCCACATGGAAATAGGTCTCTTTTCAGATTGCCGTGTGCTCATTCTCCCACAGAAGTCTATGGAAGAGCGTATGCAGGGCAATCTGAAGAGAGTCAGATTTTTGTGCAGAGTGCAGACTTCAACGAGTGGCAGTGCAGGTTAGGGAGAGTGGGTGAGTTAAACCCCCACCCCCCAGACACACACAAAAAAAACCATGACCCGGCTTCCTGTCCCTCTACCCTGAAGAGACAAACAGAAAACAAGAAGTGCCAGATCTGAACAGCACCGAGTGGACGCCATTGACTAAAATGGGGTCCATCTAGCTCTGAGCAAAAGGGGAAAGTTGAGAGCGAATGATCGGTGCAGGAGGTGGGGCAGTAGCTGATAATTATCTCCACTTGTAAGTGGAGATAATTGGCATTTTTAACTTCAGTTGTACTATTAAATGATGTACAGTTTGTTGAAGTGGCATTGCCCATTTAATGTGTGTATTTGCTAGTAGTTTAGTCACCTCCTCAGGCTCTAGTGAGGTCTGCTAAATGCTGGCTCGTTTAGAAACAGCTTACCATTGCGGTGCAGCCCAGATTTGTACTTTGCCAGACATTATACTTCACATTGTGTCACTCTTTACAACCAATGAGATAGAGAGAGTAAGAAGAAAAAAAAAAAGAATTCCACACGGACAAGCATACTCACATGGCAGGTTCGCTTCAAGTTCTGCCACCTCTGTAAAAGAATGAAAGAGCAGGTGAGGCAGTCATATAGATCTCTATATACTTGTAAAAGCTGCAAAGCATCATTTGTTTCAGGTCATGTCAAAGTTTCCTTTTTTTTTTTGCACAGAACACAAACAAACAAACAAAAAAAACACAACACACAAATGTAAATACTGTTAAATGTCCACGGATGTGCAGCAAGATGTAATCATGTGATTCGACTGCTAGGACAGAACCTCACCAAAACTGAACTTGTCACACAGCCAAAAAATGTAAGGATACAGTCACATTTCTTTTTTTCCCTTGAGTTTAGCTTTTGCTTCAGGAAAAGCTCCAGACATATACGTTAAACAGAGGCTGTGCCCGATACCCAACAGTAGCATACCTCAGTCATAGACTAATATGGGATGCTTTGTGAGTTTTTTCATGTTAGATTCATTAAATGGACACCATTATAGCCGACATATACCAGTATCAGGCATCTGTTTAACAAATCAATCAGCATAGGCTATACTGTGTTTAATTGAACCATCACGAAGAGCTATTGAAAAGCTTATGACACATCCATTAGATGTGATGAATGCCATACAGTAGCATCAGTCACTCATATTATATGGTATCCATTTAATGGCTACTTTTAACCAGAACTCCATGGTACATGTCAGTATATTGCCTTTTCTTCTGCGGGGCACTGACATACGAGAGGGAAGCCGAAGCCAAAGCCAAAAGGACACTCTTGACCTGTACGACAAATGGAGACCTATGGACACTTATAGCATGTATGTCATGAGCTTTTCCAGCATACATACTAAACAAACAAAAAAAAGTTAAAATGGACCGTAGGGGCAGATAAGTTTTGGTCCTGTCTATATAAAGCAGTGTAGTTTCCTGTCCTGCGTTTTTGATTTATTAACCCCTTCAGTGGCATGCCCGGAAATTTTTCGGGACGAGCTCCACTGTCCATAGCGATATAGCTCGGAAGATTTCTGGGCTATGTTTCACTATGAGAGCCTGCAGAGTCCCACGCAGAACAGTGCAGGACTTTGAAAAACAAAAGCAGGAAGATATTGCCAATCTGCCAGCAATCTCCTGCTTCTAAATTCAAAGTCCTGCACTGCTTTGTGTACAGGTTACAATAGAGACCATCCGCTTGTCAGAAGCAAACCGATGGTCTCTGTGGCAGGGAGAGCTGGTGCTTGGCTGTCAGAGGACAGCCAGGCACCAGCTCTTACAGCAGAGATCAGAGAAAACCTCCGATCTCTGCTGTGTTAACCCTTTAAATGCTCCGGTCTATGCGACTGCAGCATGTAAAGGGCTGTCACCATAGGACTCCCGGAATGTGAATGGGTCCTGATGGGTCTCTGTGGAAGTCCCCTAAAGGGACAAAAATAAATAAATAAAAGTAAAAATAAAAAAACACTTGTCTCCCTTTACTTTGTAAAAAATGAAAAATAAGATTACATATGTGGTATCCGTGCGTCATAATGACCCATAGAAGGAAATTAGTACATTATTTAACCCCTCAATGACACGGACCCTTTTTTTCCCTCCCCCCCCCCCCCCACACACACACATTTTTTTTTTTCCTCCCCCTGTTCAAAAAAATCATAACTCCTTTATTTATCCATCGACGTCGCTGTATGAGGGCTTGTTTTTTGCAGGACGAGTTGTATGTTTCAATGGTGCTATTTAAAAGTACCCTATAATGTACTGAAAAACTTTTGCAAAATTCTAAGCGGAGTAAAATAAAAAAAAAAAAGACATTACGCCATCTTTCAGTGCGCCTTTTTTCTACGGCACACAGTACGATTACTACGATACCAAACTTGTATAGTTTTTTTTTTTTTGCTGTAGTACTTGACATTTTTTAAAATTATTTTCTGCTGCATCTTCTGCGCGCAATAACTTTTTTACTTTTTCATCGACGTACTTGAGCAAGGGCTCATTTTTTGCGAGATATCCTGTAGTTTACGTTAGTACCAATCCGGAATACAGAAGACTTTTTGATCGCTTTTTATTGCATTTTTTCTGGGAGACAGGGTAACTGAAAAAGTGCATTTGTGGCGTTCTTTAGTTTTTTTTCAGACTACGTTCATCGTGTGGGGTAAATAATGCATTACTTTAGTAGGCCAGACTTTTACAGACACTGCAATACCAAATATGTATTTGTTTTATGATTTAGATTTTTTTTTATTATAGATATGACAAAAGGAGGGTGATTACAACTTTTATTACTTTTTTTAAAGTGTGAAAAAGTCACGAAAAAGAAAAAAAACTATTACAATTTGGTAAGGGAATAATCGTACTGGCCTGTAGATTTACTTTAATACGTTATTTATACTGCTCAGAGAATGCAGTGAAAAATAAAAATAAAAAACATGCCAAAATTACAAATTTTGTTTATCTTGTCACTAGAAAAAAACGGAATAAATAAATACCGTATTTTTCGTTCTATTAGATGCACCGGTCTATAGGACTCACCCCCGTTTTAGAGCGGGAAAATAGGGGAAAAAAAAAATTTGAACTCACCCAGGGACAGCGCAGGGTTAGTGCCGGGTGACGGAGCAGAGGTCTGAAAAACCATCACTCCATGTAACAGCGGCGCTTATGTGCAGCAGCAGGAGGAAGGAAGCTGTTTGGTGGAGGCGGGGAGCAACAGTAGTACCCGCCGGCGCTCACGACCAATCAGAGGTATGTATGGGCGGCAGTGGGGAGGAGACTGGTCGCACATTTGTTCGTGCGATTGTGAGTTTAACACGCAATCACGCTAAATAAATCGCGTTCGTGCTAAAAAATGGCGATCCGAACAAATTTTTGGCACATTCGTTCTATAAGACCCAGCAACTTTTCCCCCCGCTTTGGAGGGGGGAAAAGTGCGTCTTATAAAGCGAAAAATACAGTAAGCGATCAAAATTTTACATGTTCCAAAAATTAGATAAATGAAGACTAGAATTCATCCTGCAAAAAACACGGCCTTCTAGAGCTCTGGCAATGGAAAAATAAAATTACTACGGCTCTTGGAATGTGGCGACACAAAAGCAAACCTTCAAGAAAAAAAAAATGTTTTAAATGTACAAAAATAGCAAAACAAAGAAAAAACAAAAACTGTATAAACTTGGTAACGCCGGAATCCATATTTATTTATTCTGCACGCTGAACGCCGTAAAACTGAAATCCAAAAAACAAATGACAGAATTTCCCGCCCCCCCCCCCCCCCAATCTCCCTACAAATTTTTTTTTTACAAAAGTTATGCAATACATTATATACTCAAAAATGATGCCATCAAAAAGTACAACTTGTCCCGCAAAAAACAAGACCTTAAATGGCTGGGTCAATGGAGAAATGAAAAAGTTATGGCTCTTGGAACGCGAATGCAAAATTTGTTGAAATTGAATGATTAGACCATTTAAAAATCCTGCCATCGTGGGTCTGACAGGGTGGCAAGAAACCTGCCACTGAAGGGGTTAAATGAAAAAGGCAGCATCGAGTAAAACAGTGGTCAAAAATGTTTACTAACATGCAATTTAAAACTGCAATTTCACAGTCATTCTTCTTACTAACTGCATTGCTGTTGTCAGCATTACTACATTTACTGCCCCACATGAAAACAGACTTGTAAGCCTAGATCAACAAAACGTAACCTTTCAGGGCTCCTTCGCACGGACGGATTTCCGCCGCGTTGCCCGCAGCTATTAGGTTCTATTGAACCTAATAGCTCAATGCTCACGGTGCGGAATTCCATTGCGGAATTCCGCACCGTGAAATCACCCGACCTCACCCGTGGCATGCTCTATTTGCCGTGGGTGTACGCGCGGACGGCTTCCATTGCAGTCATTGCAAGTATGGCAAAAGGATTTTTTTTAACTTATTACTTTTTTCTTTTTTTTTTTAATAATTAATAAAACGTTATTGTTTTTATTTTTACACTCTTTTAGCCCCCGGGGGGGGGGGGGGGGGGGGGGGGGGGGACCACAACCAGCGCTGCTTTGATCGCTCCTGCAGTATGATGGAATGCTGTAGCATCTGCATGCGCAGTAGGCAAAGTGAGGTCCTGGAAGGACAATAACTACGCGGGACACTGCAGAGGACAGAGGCGAGTACTTTCAACCCCCCATGGCAGCTCCAGGTTGTCAGATCCAGCTGTCACATCCACAGGCAGTAGGGTTTTAATCCTCCGAGCGAGCACGTTTTTACGGCCCTGAGGATTAAAGCCCACTTAGCCAGGATGTAAAAAGGAAATGGGGCCGTCACTAAGGGGTTAACAGGTAGCAATGTTAGAGGGGAGCCTTGATCGGAGAAGAAGAAGAAAAAAAAAAAAAAAAAAAAAAGCACAGATTCTACAGAAACCCTAAAGGAAGAAATTAAAAAAAATGTTATTTCCTGCCAAATAAACCCTCCACATCAATGAGACCTTTGTGTCGTGCCGCAAAACTGAAAAGACATTTTGAAAGGGCACCATATAAATGAGCCAATCAAAAGAGAACATGTGCTGCTGACAGTTTCCTTTCACATATGCCTGTCAGGACTCATAGGACATGCGACCCTCAGATAGGACAGTAGGTAAGATTTTAATTGACAGCAGGGCAGTGGAGTCAGAGGCAGTTTTGGGTGGAAGTTTGGCTTATAGAATCCACAGCCCTGACAGGTTTGCATTTAACACTTTGAGTGCTGCATCACCTGAAAACGGGTGATGGGTTTGTTTCTGCAGGGACCCGGTCAACCAAAAATGGGTGACCGTTCGTTACTCTTGTGAGTTGTTTTCCATTTTTATTTCCTCTTCCAAAATCAATTTACCTAAGAGTTCTTCTCTACTTTCCTCTAGTTCATCAATTTCTAAATCCGAGTGACTTTCTACAGAACTGGACAAATCGGATATAATGTTTTTTCCTTCTTTCAATTATTTCACTTTCATAATTTTTTTTTCAAAGACTTCGGTCTCATTTTTGCACAGACTATTTAGGACTACACTTTACAGTTGCAGGCCAGTTCTATACCCTCATTCGTTCCAAAAACAAACGACTGTATAATTATACGTTGAGCTGTTGCTTTTTCACACGGGAGAATTCGAATTTGCCTGAGCAAACAAGCTGGTGATGTCATCCCCAGTTCGTTCACACTCGGTCAGCCCATTCAGACTGGGTTCACACTGAGCGGAAATCTCATGGTTTGGCCGCAGCGAAAAACCGCGAGATTTCCGCCAGAAAGCTGCTGCTTAAAAACCCGTGGCACTTAGCCGCGGGTTCTAAAGTGGCCTGGCCGCACGCTTTTCCGCTGTGGCCAGCGCTCCCATAGAGGAGAGTGCAGCCGCAGCGCAAGAAAACAAAAAATGAACATGCTGCGGCCGGCGAATCCGCGCCGCAGCGCCAGCTTCTGCTGGCTTTGCCGCAGCGGATTCGCTGTACCGTGTGGACGAGATTTCTGAGAAATCTCGTCACCATGGCTGGCTAATCCCGGGATTAGTGGCCGCAGGCAGATTTACTGTGGCGAAATTCCAGACGGTATTTCTGCGACATATCAGCGCAGTGTGAACCCAGCCTTAGGCCTCCCTCACACAGGGCGTTTTCAGCCCTGTGCTAAACTCTGTACAACGCTCCCATTTATTTCAATGGGGCCGCTCACACAAGGCTTATACTTTACGCTTGAATGTTTATGCTAAAATATCTATGTCAATAACTTGCCTTAAAATTGGGGTAACATGCAAGGCACTTCAGGGACGTTTGGAGCAAAGAATTTGTGTTTTAAGATAAGACGCGGGAGCAGGAAGACAAGTGACAGCCGGGCTTTCATCATTTGGGCCCCAAAGTCAGCACTGTTCTGGGTACTGAACATGTTAAAGGACCAACAAGAGACACAAACCGGCTGCACATTGTAGCTAACACTCTGAGACCGTGACAGGTCTTCGCTACAAAAAGAAAAATGGCAGCAAGATGTTTCTAATAAGTGGAATATTTGGAGGGCAGCGCACCAAGAGGTTTTTCCAATTTCCACTACCTTGACCTTGTAACCTGAAAGCTGCAGGAAGAACAATACTTCAGCTTCCAGCGGGCTAGGGAAGCATCTCAGCAGCTCATCAATGCGCAGGAGAACAGCATACAGAATAGTGGGTGAGGGGACGACATTGCATTAACAGATCTACTCATTCAGTGCTTGACTACAAAAAAAAAGCATTTTGGTGTCTGTAACCTGCGGTGGATGATCCCTGGTAAGTGCATGAGGATCACCACTAATTACCAGGCTGCACTTGGACATGTCAATTGAGACACCAGCAGGCTCAGGTGCAGCCCAGCAATTAGCGGTAATCCGCAGTGTGTACAGGCACCCTTAGGGCTCATGTCCACGGGTAAATTAAATTTAAAATCCGCAGCGGATCTCCCGCGCGCGGATCTGCATCCCATAGGGATGCATTGACCACCCGCGGGTAGATAAATACCCGCGGATCGTCAATAAAAGGGATTTAAAAAAAAATGGAGCATGAAAAAAATCTGGACCATGCTCCATTTTCGTGCGGGTCTCCCGCGGGGTCGGCTCCCGCGGGCTTCTATTGAAGCCTATGGAAGCCGTCCGGATCCGCGGGAGACCTAAAATAGGAATTTCAAGGATTTACTCACCCGCAGCGGGCCGGGAAGCTCTTCTCTTCCTCACGGCCGCATCTCCCTTGCTTCGGCTCGGCGGATGTGCCCGGCGCATGCGCGCGGCACGTCGACGACGTGCCGGCGACGTGCCGCCGGCGTAAGGAATTCATCCGCCGGCCAAAAAAGAAGATCCGGCCGTGAGGAAGAGCAGAGCTTCGCCGCCCGCTACGGATAGGTAAATTCCTTTTTATTTGTATTTTCAGCGCTCACGTCCACGGGGCAGGAGGGACCCGCTGCAGATTCTACATGTAGAATCCGTAGCGGGCCCGATTTTCCCCGTGGACATGAGGCCTTAGGGCTCGTTCAGACAAATGTAGTTTTTGCGCTCCTAGCAGAACAAAAAGACCGCGGCTAGAGAGCTGTAAAGATTGTGTGAATGGGCAAGGTTTCATGTGCAGAAGACCCAAGCTGCTCCAGGAGGAGGGAGAAAAGAAGCACCGCGCAGGGCTCTGGGATTTCCCCAATAGCAGGGAGAGACAGAGCGGGTCTATTGGTTAATCCCACATAGCTCTGTGCTCCCTCACTGCTATGAGGGATTAACCCATAGCCACGCTCTGTCTCTCCCTGTTATGGGTTAATCCCCTATGGCTCTGCTCTCTCTCCCTGCTATGGGGAATCAACCCATAGCCCGTTCACCCTCTCTTCTGGGGATTCCTGAGGGATACCACCTAAAGCGCAGAGAGAGTGGGTGGGGCTCTGTGCCATCTCAGAGGGGTTGTTATAGCAAAAATAGAGGGGTGGGGCAAGTCCACCCTTCTCCCATGCTCTTTGGCAAGCCTAGGGGAAAGCCCTGCAACCCTGCCCCCTCTCTCTCTCCCAGTTATAGGGTAATCCCTTGGGGAAAGAGGTGAAGGGAGTCCTCTACGGCCCCCTGCTGTTGGAGGAATACTTTGCTGCTTACAGCAAGACATTTAAAACATGCTGCCCAGAAACACATTTTAAATGTCCCATTGTAAATTCCTGCTAGTCTCCACGGGGATTAAGGTAACCTTTGGGGAGTCCCCTCGTCCCTGCGGGGACTAACAGGAATTTACAGCGGGACATGTAAAATGTGCTTCTTGGCAGTAGGTTTTAAATGTCCTGCAGTAATGGGCTGGGAATCATTTTTTCCTGCGCAGGAGTTTCCATAAACTCCTGCTCCACCCATAGGAGTTAACGGAAACTCCTGCGCAGCTCACACTAAAGATAGGTCACGTTTTATCTTTTCACGTAGCACGGACCTTAGACGCGGGCATTGTAGCCACACATGTCCTATCTTTGGCAAGTGCGAGGAATTTGCGCTTCTAAAAATCTTTCATGTGAATGTTCTATAGGAACTTATTGGTTCCTTACAAAAGCATGTTCTGTGCACTTCCTGGAGCAAAACGACAGTCAAATCCACAGCATTTCCAACCCATGTCGATATAACCCAAGGGTGTCTTCAGAAGTGTTAGATTTGGTGAGGATTTAGTGTGGATTCTCCACTTGAGGCGTGTTCACACGGGCAACAAAATTGTGCGATTTTCTCGCGATGCGACAGCGCTACAGATCACATGTATGTGAAGCCCATGCTTTCCAATGAGTTCCTTCACATTAGCGAGGTTTTGTAGGCTGCTACATCGTGAGAAAAAAAAATTGCATGCGTGCTCTATACAGTTGCGAATTGCGATGTTTTGTAGCATAGCAGTGCAAACAATTCTCCTATGTAAAAAAAAATAAATGCATTTAACTTATTTAGCAAATAAAGTTGAAATTAAAAAATTGAGAAAAAATTTGGAGGGAAAAAATAAAATCAAGATTATAATTTGAGGCCATATTACCCAGTCCTTAAAGTGACAGAGGTTTAAAAAGGGCGAGTCGATGGCGCACCAAGTTTACACTAATTGGAATGGCAGGTTGGAGGGGTGGGGGAGACTTTAGGTTTCATATGCAAATACTAGATATCTGCATTAAGCGGACCTAATGAGCAAACATATGAATAGAAAGACATTTTTATGACATTAGCATTTCATTATTCATCGGAGACTTGTTTCTGCTCCAACATCATATTAAAAACTAGAGAAGTGCACCGAGGCTTCCAATTTAGTGCATCTCCAGGACTTGCTTACGCTTTTTAATCTGCACTATAAATTCAAGGTGAATATAGAAAAAACACAGACCAAGGATGAATGGAACAATTTAAACATGCAATATTAACGGAGTTGTACGCTGGGGACGCGGTTGGCACATTGTAAGACACGGCATTGTGCAGGGTTGTGTATATTATTTATCGCACAGATGGAAAGTGGATACTTCTCAACGAGGTCATCCCACTATCCGGGCACGGCTTACCCTCAGTAATACAACATCTGCAGACAAGGAAAGCTTGAAACATTTAGTATAAAGACTAATAACTCATTAAGAGGTTTCAAAGAAAACCGGCACCAAGAATAATTGTAACACAGACCTACTAACACTATTACATGGAAAGTAAAGGTGGACAAACCCCCCCCCCCCCAAAGAAACCTGTGACACAACTATGGCAAGCTGCAGCAATGAACGAAGATGCAGATGTTTTTAGTAATCCCTTTTCTATCTGCGCTATGGCCAAGTCCGAATAAAATCAAAAATGAAGTCCATCAAGGAAAGAACTTGTAATTCAAACAAAATAAAATAAGGGGTTACCGTTGAACCCCTTAATGACGCGGCCCCCCTTTTTTTTCCATTTTTGTTTTTTCCTCCCCCCTTTAAAAAAATCGTAACTCCTTTATTTATCCATCGACGTCACTGTATGAGGGCTTGTTTTTTGCGGAACGAGTTGTATTTTTCAATGGTGCAATTTAATGCACCATATAATGTACTGAAAAACTTTTAAAAAACTCTACGTGGAGTAAAATAGAAAAAAAAACGACATTCCGCCATTTTTCAGTGCGTCTTGTTTCTACGACGCACAAACTGCAACAAAAACGACATGATAACTTTATTCTATGGGTCAGTGCGAATACTACAATACCAAACTTGTATGTTTTTTTTTACTATACTATTTTATTTTTCAAAGACACTTTAACTGCTTTTGCCTTTTCCTTTCCTTAAGAGAGAAAGCGGACTGGAGGTGATGCTGCATCTCTCTCTCCTATCCTATTCTATTTTGTATTGGGGATTCTCCTCTAGTGTCAGTATAGGATCGTTACCATACTGGCTAAATAGACTAGCCTAGACTTTTTTTTGTACACCAACCTATTGGGGTTTTTCTTTGCTGAACATCTATCCTAGTGTTCAGCTAACCATTAATCTGCGCTACCAGTGCTCTCAGGTGTACGGTCTTGGTGTTGATTTCTCACCACTTAGGAAAGGGTTAGCAAGGGTGCACAGTCTATAGGCCATCTTACGGCTAATATCGGGCCATCATTTCTGGACTGTTGCACACCCTCTAGCCTGAGGTTACGGCAGCCTCATACTCATATTTGTACGGGTTATTATACCCAATTTTGGGATGACAACTATTTCACTATAAAGGTTCCTGATGAGTCAGCTTCTGACAGAAACGCGTTGAACCAACTAACATTTGAGAACCGATTTATTTTTGTTGTACGGGTTCCTGGACAACACTTATATCAGTCATCTACCTGTTTCTGGCATTGTCCCAGAATTTTGTTTCTCATACTCTCGTTAAATCTATGAGTCATTGACCCTTATTTTGGTCACTAGCCCTAAGCCACGGTCGGTCGGTACTAATTCATTTGACATTATCTATGATAAGTAGCATCTAACATCTAGCACCGCTTCATTCGGTAATCATCCACAAAAGGCGCTACCGGCCTTTCTTGCGGGCTACCACCTACCATAGGGCTTTCTCATATATTTTTTCACTACTGGCTCCATGTCGAGCCTATATTAGTCTTGTATGTCCGTTTGTGAATGTGACGTCGTGTCAGTAAGGCACCTGAGTTTTAAGCATTGTTTATTAAAAGTTACGTTTTAAGGAATACACACAGTGAATATTTTCAAAAAAATTTTCTTTTCCCCTGTATTTCTCTGCCCCTGTGATTTCTTCGATTGTTACTTCTGGTATGTGAGCCGGCAATCACATAACTGCTGGGTGACCCTTGTCACAGCAGAGCTGTGGGGTCCTAGCAGACCTAGCAAGAATGTTTTCCCCCAGAACTGGGGCTCCTATAGATGCCCCAGCTACGGTGGAAGAGAGAGTGGAAAAGACATAAAATGTGAATGACCCCCAGGGCACAGGGTCTGATCCCGCTGAGATCTCTTACAGTCTGAATCCCACCCAGCCGTGTGCATTCGGCCTAAAACAAGAGTGTAATGTAACGCCAACTATTTGTACATAACCGTAACATAACAAATAAGCAGCTGACAGAGCCTTGAAATGTGTTCAGACTAGAGAGCTCAGCTGAAGGACACCACAGAATTTCAACTTAAAGGGGTTGTCTGGCCACACAGGGTTAAATTTTTTAATAATGCTGCTGCTTTCCTTTCAGTAAGGATAGTAACAGACAGCATACAGGGGCTCAAACCGGCCGGCAGATCAGCTGCAATGTCAGTTTATTACCTTAGAATCTGATCTTCACTGCATCTTTCAAAGATGGCGCCTCTGTGCTGCCTTCCCACAATGCTCTGCGCTCTCCCTCTTCTGTGTGCGCGCTCCCGATGGCAGTAAGAGGCATGAAAAGGCAGGATTTCATGGCCTCCCTCAGCTCACGTCCTAGCCCCGCCCATGACACGCCCACCTCTATTGAACTGATCTACAGTCTCTCCCCGCCCAGGCTCCGCCCCCTGCTGCATACTAAACTCAGAGGGGGTGTGGCCAGTGGAGACTGTCATACACTCATGGTTTAGGATAAAATCCTGGCATGAGTGTAAACAGCAGCACTATGTATAGTGAATGGAGAGGGGCTGGGGAGAGCCAAGAGAGAACTCACCTGCAGCCCCCCACTGCAAGGCTACCTACTGCCCCCCCACCCTGCTAAAGTAAAGTAAAACATTTCCCCACACACACATGCCCCTATAGTGCCCCTCCCACAGTGACCCCCCCCTTACAGTCCCCCCCTACAGAGCCACAAACAGTGCCCTTCACAGTACCCCCCACACATGCCCCCCCACAGTGCCCCCCAGTGTCACCCCTACAGTGCCCTCCAAAGTAGCCCCCCTCCACATGCCCCCCTCATTCCACAGCATTCTCCACAGTCCCCCCTCAACAGTGCCCCCCCAGTATTCCCCGCCACAGTGCCCTCCACAGTATCCCCCCTACACATGCCCCCCCCCCCCCCCCGAGTCCCCCCCAGTGCACTCCAAAGTAGCCCACCTCCACATGCCCCCCACAGTCCTCCCATCCACAGCGTCCCTACACAGTACCCCCCCCCCCCCGTGACCTCCCCCAGAGTTCCCCTTTACCGTGCCCACACACAAGTACACTAACAGCACCCCCTGCCCCTCCCCCCTACAAGTACAGCGATACCTATATAAAGATAACACAGGATCCACCACTCAAAACAGACAGCTCACCTCCTCCCCTCCCTGCACAGGCAAGATTATACCGTGCGAAAAATTACTGTGACAGCCCCACGCTAACCCCCCAGCGCGGCAAATTACTGTCACAACCCCCCTCCAACCCCTCTGTGACAGACCACCACCCCACTGCGACAAGTCTATGTGACCGCACACCCCACCGCAACAAGTCTATGTGACCGCACACCCCACCACGACTCCACCTCCTCCTGTCAGCTGGGTCCCCGTGCGCGCACACACGCTCAGTTCCTGCTCCTCGCTCTTCCATCCTCCCTCCCCCGCACACAAGGAGATCGTATATCGGTCCTGGCTGCAGAGAGAAGAACTGAGCATGCGCGGATGAGAAGGGGCTCGTTCCCGCGCCGACAAGAGCTGCTGCAGCCCGACAAGAAGATTCTTGTCGTAACCAGGGACAACGGAGGAGCAACACAGGGGGGGAGGGGGGCACCCCTTCAGGTAAGTCCAAAACTTCTGTTTGCTTCATTTTCCATGCACAATGTATATTACAAAGTGCATGGAAATGGGCAAACAGAAGTAATGACATGCAATGTTTCTGGCCGGACAACCCCTTTAACTAATTTAGGAAGAGGAAACACATTAACCCCTTAGGCCGCCTTCACACAGGTGTCAAAATTGCGTGAGATTTGTGCATTGCGAGACACAAATATGAATCCCATTCTTTTGAATGGGGTCATACACATGAGCGATGTTTTCCTACATGGCACCAGGATGCGGAGCAGCAAACAAATCGCAGCGGTTTCTATCTTTCTGTGTGCTCTCGCATCGCAGCGCTCATTGCTCTCAACGGGGCGGCGGTAGCATCGCACGTCGTGTGATGCCTCCCATTAAAAACAATGAGCGAGGCATTCCGAGGGAACGCCCAAAGATAGAACGTGCTGCAAATTTTATCCCCCCAAAAAAAAGAAAATTATAAATCGCTCGTGTAAATCAGTCCATTTAAAAGAAAGGAGTTCTCATTCCTGCGAGTTTTGTGCATCTCAACCAACAAAACCTCCCCGAGATTCTCACCGTGTGAATAAACCCTCAAGGGTTAAAATTTATCACATTAAAAAACCCTCTAATTGTCCTGACATACCATTACAGCTGAAAACCTTATGCAGTGCGTGTTCACAAGTGTAGGGCAGTTTGGGTACAAGTATTGTGTGGTTCAAGTGGTGGAGCATTATATGGATGACCCGTCCATGGAATAGGTCATCAATACCAAATCAGCGGGTGTCTGACCCTGGGAACCCCACCAATCAGCTGGTCACCAGAGATAACTCCATACATCTATTCGTGACGTTTCCAGATGGGATTCTGCCACAATTCTGTAGTAAAACCATAAAGTCCGCACAGATAACAAGCAGATTTGTTGCAGATTTTGCTTGGATTATCCATGGATCTTCTGCAAAACCCGCAGGTATTTTTTTTTTTCTTGGCTCCCGATACTTGACAGCCAAACCGTGCCAAAATAGTGCAGATTTGCAGCTGCAGAAAATCCAAAGAGATCTACCAAAGAAAAACTCACCCTGTGTGAACATCCGCTTGAAATCACATGCACTTTACTGCTACTGCAAATACTGCAGATTTTCTGCACGCAATTCTGCTGCAGAGAATCCATAGCATAAATACAGCATGCCGCTCTACCCCTAGCGTACGCCGCCCCCCCAGCATGCCGCTCTACCCCTAGCGTACGCCGCCCCCCAGCATGCCGCTCTACCCCTAGCGTACGCCGCCCCCCCAGCATGCCGCTCTACCCCTAGCGTACGCCGCCCCCAGCATGCCGCTCTACCCCTAGCGTACGCCGCCCCCCCCAGCATGCCGCTCTACCCCTAGCGTACGCCGCCCCCAGCATGCCGCTCTACCCCTAGCGTACGCCGCCCCCCCAGCATGCCGCTCTACCCCTAGCGTACGCCGCCCCCCCAGCATGCCGCTCTACCCCTAGCGTACGCCGCCCGCCAGCATGCCGCTCTACCCCTAGCGTACGCCGCCCCCCAGCATGCCGCTCTACCCCTAGCGTACGCCCACATAAAAGTGGAAACGCACGAACTTGCATTTTTAACATAAGAAACTCCTATTGTCATTTGCGAGAAAAACGTACCAAACAAAAAAATCCTGCAAGCGGCAGTAATGTTTTTGCAAGGATAATCATCGCTGATGCTCAGACATCTCATGAGCAGAATTGCAAATCAGCAGAATCGCGATCACCAGTGTGGAGCAGCCCTCACAGAGCAGGAAAAAATCTGCATCAGAATTGACGTGTGGCGCGGACTTAAATCTGCAGCATGTTAGTTTATGCTGCATATCATCAGAGAGGATTCCACTACTTCAAATAGGAGGGGGGGGGGGGGGGGGTGAAATTTGCACCAAATATTTTGTTAAAATTTGCACTACAGCAAATTTTCTGCTGCGGAAAATCTGCAGCTAATCCGCATCGTGTCAACTGTACCATAAAAGCCGCATAGGCCTCTATAAGTGTACAACCTCTTCAGTACTTCAGTAATTTTATCCCCCTCCCACCCCCTCACACTCATGGTAATTGCGATTTTTGTAAGCAGAGGGGGAAAAAAAGAAAATCGCAGCATGCTCTATTCTGCTGTTAACATTAACATTGCGGATAGGCTGCCGGTACCTGGGTCATCGCCTAGTGACAGCGTGGGAGAAACAAACGTCTAAAAAGAAATACTCCGAACACAACCTTCCAACAACGTCGGCCGGCGCACCTTCTCAGAAGCCTCTACTAGTAATCCCCGCCAAGCAGAGGAAGATTCCCGTTTCTTTGGGTACCCCGCATATGACTAATTATTGGCCCGTGTGACAGAATGATGGGATGTATTTCTGAAGCATAAGAACACATTCATTACAGTGTGAGGAGGCACGGAGCGTTACCTTTAACAAGTAGTCTGTCTCGGACAGATATCCTGCGAGAGGAGTCAGAGGCCGCGCTGGATGCCCGGCTCCCTTTCACACCATCATCCCGCTTTAACTTGCTGGCCAAAGTCAACATCCCGCTTTATCTTTTACCTGCAATTAAAGAGAGTTGCATCACATATGATTCCTTGAAAGTCAGCGGAATACCCAAACCACCCATTTACAACATTCATATATTATATATAACCTGGGCCATGCAAGGACTGTAAAATGAAGCCGCACAACCATCTGAAATGGAAGAAAACCCTCAGGAGAGGTCATCCATAGCAGGTAGCACAGTCCATACTGCCACGGCCTGCTGTGGTACCGCAGGCACAACTGCCATTAAATTCAATGAGAGCTGTCCAGCACTGACAGCGGGTCCAGGGAGCAGCTGATCAGTAACCCCCCCCCCCCCCGCCAATTACTGATGACCTATACTGGGGATAGGTCATCAACCGAAACCGGTGACATGCTGTGTATAATATAGGTAATAGTCAGCAATCCGTAGGCACAGAACAGACGAAGAAAAAAAAAAAGTCAATTCTGCACTGAATCTACTGCAAAATCCATGTAAATAGTTGTTTTATGCATCTTAATAGGAATCTGTACAGTACATGAAAAAGCAGATTCCAAGTCAGGAAATTGACACATGACTTAGTGCCATTAAAGATTGGCTAATCCGCACATGGATCTAAATGCAAATCAGCAGATCAGGGCAGCGCCGCAGCACATTTTTCCGATGCAGATTCCATCGTTAACATGGCCTATTAAATATGCCACCACCTTAGTTATGTATGGGTTTAACATGCTTGTCTGTAGCTTTGCCCTTACACATCCTCATTACACAGCACTGGGGCCACCTAATTAAAATAATCGGATTTACTGTTCGATGAACACATTGAAATTATCAGTAAAAGAGGCTAGCCAAATTATTATTAAGTTCCTGCTCCCCAAAAGCCAACATAATAAACAATCATATACACGCCTCTCCCAGCCCCCTGGAATTCCACTGCCGCTTCCTGAGGGCTCCCCGTCTGATAGTGTGGACACGCTGCAGCAGCCAGTGCAAGGGAGGTTACAGGCTGCAGCAGCCATTGCAAAGGAGGTTACAGGCTGCAGCAGCCATTGCAAAGGAGGTTACAGGCTGCAGCAGCCATTGCAAAGGAGGTTACAGGCTGCAGCAGCCATTGCAAAGGAGGTTACAGGCTGCAGCAGCCATTGCAAAGGAGGTTACAGGCTGCAGCAGCCATTCACAGACCTCTGACTGCAGCCCGCTAACATAGACCCGCCACAGTTAACGGAGCCGTTGAGCTCTGGGGAGCAGGAGAGGAGGAGGGTATAGAATTGTGGGGGGCAGGAATTTACAAAATAGAAAAAAAAATTAAGTTTGAACAACCCCTTTAAATAGAATTATATAAACCACACTGAATGGTGGCAAAACCACTCGCAGGATGTTTTTCTGCTACATCTCAGGCACCAAGTGACTGCACCCTAAATGTAATACACAAGTTGGCCAGGTATTATGGCCGGTTGATGCATCTCCCCTCGAAAAGCAAATCGTATTACAATAAAAAGTTAGAAGCTAGCTGTACCCCAATAGTCACTCACCACCACCCAGATACACAGTAAAGCATACAACGTAGCATGCATGATTGGTTTATTTAGATGGCTGTATAATCATTCCTTATTAAGGCCATATATTTTAGGTAAAAAGGTATTTTATTCCATCAGAAGAAAGCAGAGAGGCTGTTCGCCTAGATCTGCTGAGGACGGCCACAAGGTGCTCTGCGTGAAGCTGAACTCATTGCTTTGGTTCCATTTGTATGTTGAAAGGGGTTTTCCGATTTATATAAAGAGCCCATCTCCAGGTTGGCAATGCAGCACAATAAACTTAGCCGATCCTCACCTCTCCCAGTTTGTCCCCCCCGCTGTCCTATTTACTTACAGCATGCGGGACCCCCAGACAGGCCTTTGTATAACTCAGAAGACACCTTTAACTTTTTAGTGAGCTAAGAACAAAAGCAAAGAAGCCGTAAATAACGGATTGCATCGTTTCCCAAAAAGATAAGCGAGCACTCATCTGCATGAAGAGTATCTAGTCCCCTCAGAGCAACCTGGCACATTGGTCATACAGCACCAGTGAGGGTGGTTTCACGTCCGCGTTGGAACCACGGATCCGTCACAGATGGGGCTGAAAATACCGGGGGGCGGGAGTGGTGTTGTACGCTGCGCTTCTTCCATCCAAAAGCTGTGTTGATAGGTAAGAATCTGAACAGTGCTAAAGAGACTTACAATGTAACATTAAGACCTGCCGCTCCTTCACGTCCCAAACGTCTCACCAATCCTACGGGACTTTTACACACAGCAACTACTGGTTAGAGGCGTGAGAACGGCCGTCGCGTGTTCACTTTCACACAGAACGAGGAATTGTTCATTAGTGGTTCCCGAATTATCCTTCATAGAGGGGATATTCCTGCAAGTCGTTCAGATACAGACGACTGACTTCCCACCAAGTGACTCTTGATCAATCAGTGACTTTCTCATCACCGGCCATGTTTACACTGAATGACTATCATTTGAAGTTGCTCTTTATTATTCGGCCAATAGGTATAGTGCCGTGACGCGGTACCTCTACGATCGGATACAGCCGTGTAGGATGGAACAATACGCTTTTTCAGTCCTTTAAAGGGGAAATATAGGATTTAAAAAAATAAATAAATAAAAAAAAGAGGCCAAGAGCAGGAATTGGAAAAAAAAAAAAACCGAACAAAAAAAACAACACACATTACTCCAGTGCTCCGGCAGCCCACCCTTAAGGCCTCCCTCTCACAGGAATTGCTGAAAGCGCCACAATTTTCAGCTGCAGTTGACGCCAACTTTTAGCACTCATCGTCGATGAGGAGGGTTTAAATTAACGGGAACCTCTGACAGCGTTTAGCGCTGTGCTGGAAAAACATCTGTGAGGCAGGCCTCAGTCTTGCAGCAATGCCTGGCCGTTTGTGCATGTGACAGTAGCAGCCAATCAGTGGCCTCAGCTGTGCGAAGAAGTCATTGCTAGTAAGAGGTGAACAAAGACTAGTGGGGACCATTGAAAAAAAAAAAGTATCCGCGTATCTCAGGCATGGCTTGCATCGGCAGGCGCTGGGATGGCCCATCCATGCGTTGTCTGACGAACGGGACAGCGTATATTCCATGTCCTAATGTCATCTGCATGAAACCACCCAGGTGAAGGGGTTTGTCTTTCTTTGTGTGTTCTATACATCCCCGGATCGAACACAGCTGGCACCGGACGGCACCCCAAGAGGCGCTCCCACATCTGTGGCGGACCCTCCGGCCGAAGGTTCTGTCGCAGATGCAGCTAAAAGTACCGGAAGGAAAAGCTTCCTTCTCCCATTCAAAAACCGTGTGGAGCCCATCATAGTCAGCGTCTCCGGACGGCACCACTCAGCCGCAGGGATTCCCCTTATCTGCTCCCCGAACGGAGGAGGAAACTGGAATCCCCGATGCAGGTGTGAAACCTGTCCGAACTGAAGCAGACATATCCATCATGAGAACGGCTACACAGGTGCGGGTGGTGGTGGGGGGAGGGGTCATCAGTCCGGATTCTGCGACTCAGGAGGGCTGCAAGGGCATTTTTTTACCTTTGCTTTAAAAATAAGTAAATAAATAGGACAAAAAAGAAAAAATAAGTCCCATTGATATCAACAGCTTTTAGGATGGAGCAGAAGACAACAAGGTGTGTGGGAGCCCGGGGCCCCCTGCACACGCATGTGGGATCCGGCTCTGGCAGCGACGGCGCATACCCGCTTTGTCGACGTATTTTCTGCACTATGGAAGGACCAGGCGGCACGCAGTCGCAGAACATATTTTTGCCCCGTGCCGTTGCTAGGCAACGACACAGTATCCGTGACCTGTCTGCAATGTTCATTGCGGACGGCTTTCATGTAGGAAGCAGCGGATCTCCATATGATGTAAGGGGTGGCATTTGCTGCAGATTTGCGGTTCCGACTCAGACTGTGGATTCCATTGCAGATATTCGCCCCCGCCAGTTGTGTTTTAAGTAAAAAAAATAAAATAAATTTAATCCCCCCTCCCTCCCTCCCTCCCTTATTCACAACGAATCTAGTCACAAGGTGATTTCTCTCCTGCTGCGGTTTTCCGTCTGGCGCCTTCGCTGCAGGTCCTTGGGTGTCCCGCACAAAACACGGATGCGGCGCTTGTTTTGTGCGATACGGGTTGCGCCCGGGAGTCTCGAATGGCTATCAGTGATGTAAATACAAGCTCAGTGCCATGCCGGTCTGATAGACCAGAACATCTGCTAATCCGTCATCTAGGAGGTCCCATTGATTACGTCATTGGATGTCCCCGTTAACCCTCTGTGTGCGGTATCAGAAGCCTCGTTATCGCACTTCGCAGAAAGCCATTGACACGGGTACATTATAAGTCGCTTTGACGCGTCCTTAAATAAGTGACCTCTAAACTTGAGTTTGGGGTGGCATTAGGGTAGCACCTCTGGAGGCGGTCCTGGTCGCCGCCGCTGGCACATGTAAGGGCACTGCGGGTTTAAGCGCTAAATAAAAAGTCGCAGTCACATGACGCCCCATATACATCACATGTGACTCACAGAGCTTCCCAGTCATACATAGAAGTGGGCTCCTGAGAGGTGACCCCTATCTAACTACATACACCACAATAGAGGAACCTCAAAGCAACTGCCCACAGCGCCCCCTACAACCAAACTGGGGGTACTGGAGGGACTCCAGCTAGCTGTACACCGGGGGGACACCACACAGGAGGAGGCTGACGACTGCCAATGTTACGTGCTGGCCGCTGTCACCTGCCCTCAGCCGCACCGTCAGCTCCCACCACAGTTTCTGCTAAGCCGGCCCGCTCCTCACTTCTTCAGCAAGGACGCCATCTTCTTTCGGTAGACACTAGATATTGGGTAAAGGACCTTTGGTGACGTCACGACCACGTGACCGGTCACATGTAGAACGTGACGTAACGCAGGGCCAGAGAAACCATCTTGGTTGAGGCGTTCTGTCAAACAACTTTAACATGTTACGTAACAGCGCCCTCTGTCGCCAAACAAAGCAACAGCAGCAGCTATTTCTTAAGGTAAATAGCATAATAATAAATGAATAAATAATAAATGGGGGTGATAAAAAAAAAGTCTATTGCTTTTTTGATGTTCACCATACTGTATAAATAACTCAATAACTACATTTATATATGCTTTGTTTACTGCATTTGCAATTAAAAACAATCAACTTTTTCTTAATTTGCTGCTCTGTTGCATTCTAGGAACCATAATATTTTAATCAAACTACTAAGGACCACTTGTCTGTATGTATGTGAGTGAGTGCTTCTTATGCTCTGCCCCTGCTGATGTCATTGCTCCACCCCCTGGTGACGCCATCGAAGGTACTACAACATATATAAAACACAGAGACAGACCGACAGAAGAACAACACAGTTAGGGGTCTTGGAAGTGGAGGACAAAATTAAAACACTGAGAATACAATTTGTCTAAGCTGTTATTATCTCAGAAGACACAACTCAGCGGTCCTGACAGAAGACAGCAACCTACCACCACCACAGAGATCCAGTGGGCTAAAGGACCTGTGGTGATGTCACTGCTGTGGGAGGAGCCAAGCTGTATGTATGATGTGTGGGGATCATAATGGGTGCACCATGTAGCAGAGCTGTGTGTGTGTGATGTGTCGGGTGTAGTAGAGCTGTGTGTGATGTGTGGGGATCATAATGGATGCACCATGTAGCAGAGCTGTGTGTGTGTGATGTGTGGGGTGTAGTAGAGCTGTGTGTGTGATGTGTGGGGTGTAGTAGAGCTGTGTGTGTGATGTGGGGTGTAGCAGAGCTGTTTGGCACATTGCGCCACCAGAAACACTGCCACTATAATTTCATACACAACCCAGCAGTCCTGACAGAACACACTGACCTACCACCACAGGGCTCAAGGACCTGTGGTGATGTCACTGCTGTGGGAGGAGCCAAGCTGTATGTATGATGTGTGGGGATCATAATGGGTGCACCATGTACCAGAGCCTTGTGTGTGTGATGTGTGGGGTGTAGTAGAACTGTGTGTGATATGTGGGGATCATAATGGATGCACCATGTAGCAGAGCTGTGTTTGTGTGTGTGATGTGTGGGGTGTAGTAGAGCTGTGTGTGGGATGTGTGGGGTGTAGCAGAGCTGTTTGGCACATTGCGCCACCAGAAACACTGCTACTATAATTTCGTACACAACCCAGCAGTCCTGACAGAACTCACTGACCTACCACCACCACAGGGCTCAAGGACCTCTGGTGATGTCACTGCTGTGGGAGGAGCCAAGCTGAGTTTGTGTTTTGTAGTAATCAAGCTACTGCGAGTGTGATGCGCCATCAGAAACACTGGGACTATAATGTCCTAAGGATTACTAGTATATTTTTGAAGGATGAGCTGTAGTTTCTGTAGTTATCTGGTTCACCCAACTTTTTGGTCACTTTTATACCATTTTTGTATGATATAAGATATGCAGAATTAATATTTTCAGCATTGTTTTTTTATTTTGCTCATTGAATTCTCTATGGAGATTTAAAATTGGGATAACTATTTTGACATGAGAGCAATTTTGTGATGTTTTTTATTACATTTTTTTACATAATGCTGCCGGGCTCACACAAGTGTATATGAATTGTGCTGCACTATTTTGTATTAAAGCATTTTGTACGTGAAGCCGGCTTTTCTTCTCCTACCTTTTTGCTGATTACCCGCTGGGACTGAGCGGTGCTAGCCTGCGCTCTGTGATCATTTGGTGCGAGCCTGCGCTCCGTGATCATTTGGTGCGAGCCTGCGCTCCGTGATCATTTGGTGCGAGCCTGCGCTCCGTGATCATTTGGTGCGAGCCTGCGCTCCGTGATCATTTGGTGCGAGCCTGCGCTCCGTGATCATTTGGTGCGAGCCTGCGCTCCGTGATCATTTGGTGCGAACCTGCGCTCCGTGATCATTTGGTGCGAGCCTGCGCTCCATGATCATTTGGTGCGATCCTGCGCTCCGTGATCATTTGGTGCGAGCCTGCGCTCCGTGATCATTTGGTGCGATCCTGCGCTCCGTGATCATTTGGTGCGAGCCTGCGCTCCGTGATCATTTGGTGCGAGCCTGCGCTCCGTGATCATTTGGTGCGAGCCTGCGCTCCGTGATCATTTGGTGCTAGCCTGCGCTCCGTGATCATTTGGTGCGAGCCTGCGCTCCGTGGTCATTTGGTGCGAGCCTGCGCTCCGTGATCATTTGGTGCGAGCCTGCGCTCCGTGATCATTTGGTGCGAGCCTGCGCTCCGTGATCATTTGGTGCGAGCCTGCGCTCCGTGATCATTTGGTGCGAGCCTGCGCTCCGTGATCATTTGGTGCTAGCCTGCGCTCCGTGATCATTTGGTGCGATCCTGCGCTCCGTGATCATTTGGTGCGAGCCTGCGCTCCGTGGTCATTTGGTGCGAGCCTGCGCTCCGTGATCATTTGGTGTGAGCCTGCACTCTGTGATCATTCCGTGCGAGCCTGCGCTCCGTGATCATTTGGTGCGAGCCTGCGCTCCGTGATCATTCCGTGCGAGCCTGCGCTCCGTGATCATTTGGTGCGAGCCTGCGCTCCGTGATCATTTGGTGCGAGCCTGCGCTCCGTGATCATTTGCTTTGGATGAATCCATACTGTATGGGTTGAGTGAAGGTGAGCAAGCTTTCTTTTCCTTCTATATATTGCCTATATGAATTGTGCTTTACGCTCGTGATGTAAATGCGTATGTTACATAGTAAATTGCAGAAATTCAAATACATTGATTTTCACTATTCCACTCACACTGGCATTTATTCATTGCGTATAATATGTGTGTAACCCCCCTCCCCAGTGTGTTCTATCTGGCTTGTATTGGCTTGAGAAAGGTGTTCTTTGACACCGAAACACGTTGCCTACATTATCCAATAAATAAAGACGGAGATCTAATCCGCCTGTTGCAGTAATATTCGCGACTGGGAGGACTTTGAGGAGTCGACACTTCAAGGAGGGGGTTTCTTGTATCATACACCCCCCTCCTCTGGAGTAAGTGCCATCCTGATTGCTTTTTCACCAGATTGATGATTTACTCTGGGTTATCTTCTTTCATTTTCCACGAGCGCAAACTTTTTTATTTAAAACCTTCTGTTTCTTTTTTCTTTGGGGTTCATTCTCCTTGTGAGAACCCCCTATATTGTCGTTGCAGCTCTCCTTACGCGCAAAGGATTTGAAAATGCTAAGATGAGTAACCCACCATTAATCCTCTGGCGCTGTCTGAACTGCATTGGTGAAATGAGGTCTCGACTCTGCCTCATAAGGTTGTATTGCAATATCAAACTACTAATGACCACTTGTCATTAGTAGTTTGTCAACAACCTATCACCACCACAGAGATCCAGTGGGCTGAAAGACCTGTGGTGATGTCACTGCTGTGGGAGGAACCAAGATGTGTGTGATGTGTGGGGTGTAGTAGAGCTGTGTGTGTGCATATACCATGTAGCAGAGCTGTGTGGTGCATTGCGCCACCAGAAACACTGCTACTATAATTTCCTACACAACTCAGCAGTCCTGACAGAACACATTGACCTACCACAGAGATCCGGTGGGCTGATGGACCTGTGGTGATGTCACTGCTGTGGGAGGAGCCACACTGTGTTTGTCTTTTGTGGTAATCAAACTACTGTGAGTGTGATGTGCCACCAAAAACACTGGGACTATAATGTCCTAATAATTACTAGTCAAAGTGCTAACGACCACTTGTCTGTATGTATGTGTGTGCATGCTTCTCATGCTCCACCCCTAGTAAGATAATCGCTCCACCCCCTGGTGACGCCATCAAAGGTCCCACATCATGTGTAAAACACAGAGTCTGACTGACAGAAAAACAACACAGTTAGGGCTCTTGGAAGGGGAGGACAAAAATAAC
The DNA here is from genome assembly GCF_035609145.1 of Eleutherodactylus coqui. Lineage (NCBI taxonomy): Eukaryota > Metazoa > Chordata > Amphibia > Anura > Eleutherodactylidae > Eleutherodactylus > Eleutherodactylus coqui. Next base: position 28,629,087 of record NC_089844.1, on the reverse strand, counting down.
ACACTGAGAATACAACTAAGCCAGTATTATCTCAGAAGACACAACTCAGCAGTCCTGACAGAAGACACTAACCTACCGCCAGAACAGAGATCCATTGGGCTAAAGGACCTATGGTGATGTCACTGCTGTGGGAGGAGCCAAGCTGTATGTGATGTGCGGGGTGTAGTAAAGCTGTGTGTGTGCATGTACCATGTAGCAGAGCTGTGTTGTTCATTGCGCCACCAGAAACACTGGGACTATAATTTCCTACACAACTCAACAGTCCTGACAGAACACATTGACCTACCACCACCACCACAGAGATACAGTGGGCTGAAGGAGTTGTGGTGATGTCACTGCTGTGGGAGGAGCCAAGCTGGGTTTGTCTTTTGTAGTAATCAAGCTGCTGTGTGTGTGTGATGTGCTACCAGAAACACTGGGACTATAATGTCCTAATAATTACTAGTAATATTTTACAAATCTGTGGTAACCATGAAGTTGCTAATGATGACAATGACATGCCAATCTAAATGTTATATATTGGCACTGGCCAATCAATACGGCATGTAGTGCCACAGACTAATGATACATACTAATGCATAGTGCAATAGAAGCGATGCAGCCATCTGTCTTTGTCTAAGACAAGAGGGTCACTTTAAATTCCAGGATGTAATATATGGTGTAATAATTCTATTAGTGCAAAAGCAGCCTGTGAGTAACAAAACATCAAGTAAACTAGTTAAAACACGTAAAAAAACGTGACCGTATTTGTGTGCACATCTGCGCATGAAAATTTTGCATGTGCAATACGCAGAACACAGAATCCATTGATTTTAATGGGTTCGCTCACAAGTGTGAAATTGTTCAGCGCATTTCGGTCGTGAAAAAAAAAAAAAAAAGGCATCATGTGCAAATATGTAGGAAAATACACATCATGAACTCATTAAACTAATTGGCCATTTAAACGACAAGAGTATTGGTGCACGTTTTTGTGCAAAAAGTACAGAAAATACACCAAAATGCACCCACAGACACGCAGACGGTCTGCAAAAACTTGCCAATAATATGCGCGCAAATATGCTTACAATGGTGTGAAACCAGTCTTAGCCTGATTGCACATATAAGGGGTTCATTTACATATTATTCTCATGTATTATCATATTATTAACCCCTTAATGACGCGGCCCTTTTTCCATTTTCGTTTTTTCCTCCCCCCTTAAAAAAAATCGTAACTCCTTTATTTATCCATCCACGTCGCTGTATGAAGGCTTGTTTTTTGCGGTACGAGTTGTATTTTTCAATGGTGCTATTTAATGCACCATATAATGTACTGAAAAACTTGTAAAAAATTCTAAGTGAAGTAAAATAAAAAAAAAAAGACATTTCACCATCTTTTAGTGCGTCTTGTTTCTACGGCGCACAAACGGCAACAAAAACGACATGATAACTTTATTCTATGGGTCAGTACGATTACTACAATACCAAACTTGTATAGTTTGTTTTTTAATATACTCCTCTTTTTTTTTCAAAGACATTTAATTTTTTTTCAATTATTTTCTGCCGTCATTTTGTGCGCGCAATAACTTTTTTAATTTTCCGTCGACGTAGTTGAGTAAGGGCACATTTTTTTGCGGGATGTTCTGTAGTTTCTGATACTATCAATTTGGAATACATAGGACTTTTGTATCGCTTTTTATTGCGTTTTTTCTGGGAGACAGGGTAACTAAAAAAGTGCATTTCTGGCGTCCTTTATTTTGTTTTTCGGAAGACGTTCACCGTGCGGGAAAAATAATGCGCTACTTTGATAGTTCGGACTTTTACGGACGCGGCGATACCAAATACATATTTTTAATTTATTATTTAGATTTTTTAATAATAGATATGGCAAAAGGGGGGTGATTTAAACTTTTACAACTTTTTTTTCAATTAAAAAAAACTTTATTGATTTTTTTGTTTACATTACTTTGAAGTCCCCCTGGGGGACTTTAACATGCGATGCTTTGATCGCTCCTGCAGTATGACGTAATGCCATAGCATTACGTCATACTGCTTTTTGACAGGCAGTCTATCAAGCCACCTCATGGGGATGGGTTGATAGGCAGTCTGTTAAGGCAGCCCTGGGGCCTTTCATTAGGCCCCCGGCTGCCATGACACCTGCACGGCTCCCCCAATCTCACCGCGAGGGGGCCATGCGGGACCCCCGAACATCGTTCGGGGGATTTAAATGCCGCTGTCAGTATTGACAGCGGCATTTAAATGGTTAATAGTCGCGACTGGCCGTGCGGCCACGACCGGCTATTGCCCGTGGGTGTCAGCTGTTATAAACAGCTAACGCCCGCACTGTATGAAGAGAGATTGCCACGCAACCTCTCTTCATACATACCCCGACGCTCCATGACGTACCGGTACGTCATTGGTCGTGAAAGGGTTAAAGAAGCTTTGCACATCTCCAGCCCATAAGCTGTTATCTACACCAAAGTGGTCCACCCATAGTTCAGGCTTACTGCTCCATATGCCTAAAACATCATCTTTACCTCCACGTGCCATCGGTGTGTCATAATCTGATGCGTTGCGTCCTGTGATCATAGCTGGTCATTTTATTCCCTTTGGCTGGAAGCAGATCCAATGTTATCCAAGCGTCTCAGTTGTTCTACCAAGTGGATGCTGTAGATGGACGGGTATGGTGCGGGTTCGAAGCCTTTCTGTTGTTACCCGAGCAGACACAACAGGATGCTTGGGGGTGACACAATTCCAAAGGTTGGAGCACTTCTTTCTTCCCTGTCTCCCTGCCACATAAAGGACTTCTAGCACATCCAAAAACCTTTGGAATTGTGTCACCCCCAGGCATCCTGTCATGTTTAATCCAGCTGAACTGACGAAGGGGCTCAACCCCAAACGCGTTTTCACTTGCTGGTTCTTTATGTTGTTAAATATAAAAGAAGTGCTTTCACTATCGCATCTTAGTAACATAGTGACATAGTATGTAAGGCCGAATGAAGACAATGTCCATCTAGTCCAGCCTGTTATCCTCCTGTGCTGTTGATCCAGAGGAAGGCAAAAAACCCCAAGAGGCAGGAGCCAATCAGCCCCCTTGAGGAAAAACTTCCTTCCAGACTCCCCAATGGCAATCAGACTAATCCCTGGATCAACCCCTAATAGTTCCTACCTGCCTGTATTCCCAGATCAACAATTAACAATTAACCTAAGATTTGATCTTAACTTTCAACTAGCTTAGAGTGTTGCGCCTTCACCACCAGTATTTTACCATATTCTCTTTCACCAGGTATAGAGCCTGTCATATGTTGGGCTCCACACCCAAGATCCACGTTAGCCTTCAAAGGTCCTCCCAGGTGTATGATCCTGTTAGGTGTACAAAAATAGGGAGAGCAGCATAGGGAGATATCCGGGGTAATGCACCTCGGGATTAAATCATATATAATAATCACTAAGTGATGAAAAAGAAATTCTCTTGTGCTTCTTATAGCCTGTGGAGAAGGAGGAAATAATAGACTTACTTCATAGAAATATATGATTAACCAATTCTCCACAATCCAGGTCAGCCAATAGACAATGAAGTCTGTGTATCACAGGATTCTTTATCCAGTTGTTTTATGGTAGATGTCGTACAAGGTACTTATATACACATAAAGTATATAGTCATGCAAGGCAGAAAAAGGCAATGCGTTTTGGGGTTATAGGGACTCCTTTTTCAAGCCTGGTTATATCGCAGAAAACTACTTACTTATATGTGGAAGCCAGTGGCGTTCATGTGCAGAGTTGTGACACATTTTTCATGACGTCAACGTCGGTCTGGCTCACCAATGAAGCGTCAGGGGTAAGTGCCGTAACCGCGCTGCATTCCACTGGCGGTTCAACCATCTTTTATGATTGCAAGTATCATCATTTTAGAAGTATTATAATAAACTTATATAAAATAGCAGAGTAAATAAATAATTAAGGAACAGTTTATACAAATTATTTAGAATAAATAGAAAGGAGAGGGGAGTAGAGGCGATTAATCACGTATGTATTCAGAAATAGGGATTATTATATTATCGTCTAGAGATACATATTAGTACACTGCTAAAAATATATATGTTTTAATAAAAATATGTAATTAAATAACATTATTTATAAAATCTGATACTTAGATCTACTCAATGAAGTTAGGTGAAAATAGGATTAGGGATAAAAGGCGTGTTCCATATTATGAAGTGACTTTACCCTTCACAGATATAGATAAAATTTAATAATGTTTATTAGATACTTGTTAAAAGAACATGGGTTTACACTGACACACAAACAAAAATCAAAAAAACGAAACAGGAAAAACCAAAGAAGAAACCCTGGTTTGGAGATACATGGGGATTCAGCACTTTTGATAGTGCATAGAGGTGAGTATGTTCAACCCTTGTTGGATATATAGGGATAGCCTGGAGGAGTTTAATACAGACACCAATTCCTGAAGAATGGGTAGTAACGAACACGTTGGTTATGAATACACAATTTGTGTTCGAATCTATTCAGACAGAGTGTATGTATCCCATTGGGCAGTTAGAGACAGATCGCCAATGTCGACCTATAGTCGTATCCTAGAAACCCCAGTATACCACAATAATCATAAATTTGTTTTGACGGGGTCTGGTTTATTATCTAAATAGGTATTATCAACCAGAGCCCTCAGACGCAAGCTAATTGTGCCAGCGTAAGTCTACCAGGACAATGCCAGAGTTTGGCCCTGGCCTGCGGAAAATAAAGATCTATAAGTTCACCGCTTGTCAGCATGCCATATCTAGGGTAGACTTATATTAAAAGATAGATTTATGCTCAAAGATAGGCTCGACGCGTTTCTCTATCCGATTTTTTGGATAGTTCCTCAGGAGCAAAAGGTACGTATACCATTAGTATTTATTTAGTCCTTTTACTGTGGACCAGTCAACACTAGGGTAGGTGAAAGGAAGAGATGTCTCATTAGTAAAATGACAGATATTGAAAGATACATCCACATACAAAACATTAACCTCTGACCCCACATTACGCTATCAGATGGAACTCAGAAATCTTCTAATTAAGGCCCTTGAAGCAAAATGCATTAACCAAAAAGAATGGGACTTTATTTACCCTGAACATCCAACGGTTGCTACATTTTATGCCCTTCCTAAGATACACAAAGGGCTTAATCCCCTTCATGGAAGACCGATAGTCTCTGGGGTCAATAATCTCACGCAAAATTTAAGCGTCTATATAGACAAAATTCTGAGGCCATTTGTTACTTCACTCAGATCCCATATACAGGATACTACAGACGTCCTCAAAATGTTGGAGGGAATCACTGTTGACCCAGAAACTTTTCTCGTTACTCTTGACGTAGAATCTCTTTATAGTTCCATCCCTCACACAGGAGGTATCCAAGCGACCCAATTTTTCCTCGAACAAAGGGGTCTCCAGTTCTCGCAACACAGTCATTATGTCCTGGAATTCTTGTCATTTGTATTGACCCATAATTACTTTCTGTTCGATACGAAGTACTTCCACCAGCTCAGGGGGACGGCGATGGGGACATCATGTGCCCCATCGTACGCCAATCTCTACCTGGGCTGGTGGGAGGAAAAGTTCGTCTACACCAACAGCGAATGGTCAGACAAGATCATATTATGGCTACGCTTTATAGACGACATCTTGATCCTATGGGGGGGCACCGAAACATCTCTGCAAAGTTTCATAAATACACTTAATACCAACAATTTAAACTTGAAACTGACCGCAGAGATTAATACAAAATCGGTAGCCTTTCTAGATCTGTGGTTATCAAAAAACGAGGATGGAACTATCTCCTCTACCCTCCACCGGAAGAAAACAGCGACAAATAGCCTTTTAAAATGGGATAGCCACCATCCGTTTGCCCTGAAACGCGGCATCCCAAAAGGACAGTTCTTGAGGGTCAGATGCAATTGTTCTGATGACAACGAATTCGAACAGAAAAGTATGGGTCTACGTAAAAGGTTCCTGGACAGGGACTACCCATGCAAAATCATTGAAAGCGCATATGAACATGCGAAAAAACAACCGAGAAGGGATCTCCTTGTTCACAAAAAAAGAGATGAAATTCCAGTGTCAAGGATAATTGGAACCTTTGATACTGGGACATATGAGGTGAGACAAATACTCCAACATTATTGGAGTATCATTAAAAATGATCCGGATCTCACAGAAACCCTACCATCTGATCCTATGATCACATTCCGGAGAGGACACAACATCAGGGATCACTTAGTCAAGAGCCACCTTACAAGGGATTCAAATGAGAATTGGCTGAGTAGCCAGAAACCATCTGGGACATTCCCCTGTCACAAATGTGTAGCTTGCACTTTTATTCTCAAAAGTAACACCTTTACGAGTGCAAGCACAGGCAAGGTTTATGAAAACAGGGGCTTTATAAATTGCAAAACACGAAACATAATCTACATGGCTTCCTGCCCATGCCCCAGGAACTACGTCGGAAAAACAATCCAAGAATTCCGGCGTCGTATCCTGGGGCACGTGGGCAACATCTGCCGTGGCGAATCGACCCCCCTTGCAGATCACTTTCGTGACGTTCACAATGGTGAAGTAAAAGACCTTAAATTCCAAGGCATCGAGCAACTACGAACCAATGCAAGACGTGGCAATATCGACAAAAAACTCCTGCAAAAGGAGGCAGGCTGGATCTTTAGATTAAATACAGTCAGACCAGATGGTTTAAATGCAGTTCTGAATTTCAACTGTTTCCTTTAAGTGTTGAGTACCCAGTTCTCCTTTCTGTCATTTTCCTTAATGGACTTATAATGATACACCAAGGCATAGTCCTACGGTATTATCCGTGTATATCTATTCATCAGGCACCTCTATCTGCAACCTCTGACATATTATTTACGTAAATTTATTGGATTTACACTGAGCCAGGTATTGAGCTCCTATAGTGACTAAAACAAGACCTGCATACAGTGACTAAAATATTACATGTTCTCCAATAGAAAAAAAATTCTATACAAAACACCTTTATTTCATTAGATATATCCCCTTACATCCAATATAGCAGGGACAGTCAGGTAGCCCAGCGCTGCTTCACCGATGTTAATATTTCGCCCTTTATTATAAGACATATCATCATATAGCACCATCTGTTGGCTGGGGCTAAGCTGCCAGGACACTGCCACTAATGCGTTCCAGCTTAAAGCACTGTAGTGATCGCGCTACAGTGTTATCCATATGCATTACACAACGTCCGGTCTGATCACGCCCACAGTGACGCGGCACGCTATAAACGTTGCCACGTTTCACCTGAGGGCGCTTTCAACAGCGTCGGACGCGCTCCAGCCTGGAACGCAGCATGAACAAAAAGCCCCGTCCAATCAGGCCCAAGGTGACGCGGCACGCCATTGACGTCACCGCGTTTCACCGGTGGGCGGTATGTAAGTGCCTCGCTAGCGCAGTGACGTAATCACGCACTACGCTCAGCGCCCCAACCTGGAACGCGGAAGTAAGAAACACCAGCAGTGAAATACACCGATCGGCAAGTAATAGAAGCGATCGGCTGCGGCCATTCACAGCTCCGCTCGCTACTAACTTGCCCACCATCACAGGGCTGGAAATATAAACTATAAGTAAGGGAATCGTTATAAGAATTCTAACTGAGGACACCAGCGCGGAAAGGACCGCCCTTTGAGGTCCCTGATAGGTCATGTAGCTCTCTCCCCTCCTTTCTGAAGGAGGAGCTACTACTTTAAAACCCCTGTCACTAGCCTCAATACCTCATAGCCGGCCGCTCACCACTAGAGCCGCAGGCACTACCTCTTGCTCTCTATCTTGACCACACACCCGGAGCCCCATCTGACTGTGGATGGGACCACTCTTTAGGGGTAGTGTGGTTCTCTTTGTCTAGGCTCCTTTTGCACTTTTGCTCTATTTGAGGAAAAAACTAACTGGGAATATCTCTTTCCTTTCTTTGAACCTCATAGAGCTAATACCGTGTGATATATGGAGTATCTACTCCGGCTGTTTAAAGACTGATATACAGTCTTATCACCGTCAGTAAAGGTGCAAATCATTAACCTGTGGTAGTTCTGCTTATGCAGCCTCCTACAGCCTTAATGGCATTATTGAGCAATAGCTTAAAAATAACCCTTTAAAAACCAGGTGTATACCAGTGTTTACCCAGACAGAGACACCTTCCTGTCAGGCAACCGATATACACCGAAGGTTACTTGGCCTCGGTTTTTCGCACTAAAAGACTGTCCTTACAACAACACCGACGGTCATACCTGAATACCGGACGGTGGGATAGATAGTGTGAATACACTGAGTGTGCCGATTGAGAGTAAGAGACTTGATCTAGAAGTGTACCTTACGGCATTTTCCGAATATGAAACAGGTGGTCAAATTGTAAATCCACCAAAAAACCATTTTACTAATGAGACATCTCTTCCTTTCACCTACCCTGGTGTTGACTGGTCCACAGTAAAAGGACTAAATAAATACTAATGGTATACGTACCTTTTGCTCCTGAGGAACTATCCAAAAAATCGGATAGAGAAACGCGTCGAGCCTATCTTTGAGCATAAATCTATCTTTTAATATAAGTCTACCCTAGATATGGCATGCTGACAAGCGGTGAACTTATAGATCTTTATTTTCCGCAGGCCAGGGCCAAACTCTGGCATTGTCCTGGTAGACTTACGCTGGCACAATTAGCTTGCGTCTGAGGGCTCTGGTTGATAATACCTATTTAGATAATAAACCAGACCCCGTCAAAACAAATTTATGATTATTGTGGTATACTGGGGTTTCTAGGATACGACTATAGGTCGACATTGGCGATCTGTCTCTAACTGCCCAATGGGATACATACACTCTGTCTGAATAGATTCGAACACAAATTGTGTATTCATAACCAACGTGTTCGTTACTACCCATTCTTCAGGAATTGGTGTCTGTATTAAACTCCTCCGGGCTATCCCTATATATCCAACAAGGGTTGAACATACTCACCTCTATGCACTATCAAAAGTGCTGAATCCCCATGTATCTCCAAACCAGGGTTTCTCCTTTGGTTTTTCCTGTTTCGTTTTTTTGATTTTTGTTTGTGTGTCAGTGTAAACCCATGTTCTTTTAACAAGTATCTAATAAACATTATTAAATTTTATCTATATCTGTGAAGGGTTCTAAAATTAATATATATAGATTCTCATACCACTGTGACTTCTTATGAAGTGACTTTATATTTATGTATATCAGCAAGTCAATTATTTGTGAAAACAACTGTGAGTATAGTAATTACTTTGGTTAAAAATGTTTAACCCCTTAATGACATGGCCTATTTTGGCGTTGAGGACCAAGCGATTTTTGGTATTTTTCCATCTCCATTTTTCAAAAGCCATAACTTTTTTATTTTTCCTTCGACGCGGCCGTATGAGGGCTTGTTTTTTGCGTGGCGAACTGTAGTTTTTATCGGTGCCACTTTTGGGTACATAGACTATATCGTAAAACTTTTATTATTTTTTTATGATAACAGGGAAAGAAAACGCATCAATTCTGCCATAGATTTTTTTTTACAGCGTTGATCATGCAGCATAAATGACGCACTAAATTTTTTCTGCGGGTCGGTACGGTTACAACAATGCCAAAATTCTTTTTTTAGGTTTTTACGCTTTTTTGCAATAAAACCCCCTTTTTTGGAAATCTTTTTTTTTCTCTATAGCTGCATTCAAAGTCCTGTAACTTTTTTATTTTTCTATGTACGGAGCTCTATGAGGGCGTATTTTTTGTGAGACGAGCTGTAGTTTTTATCGGTACCATTTTGGGGAATGTACGGCTTTTTTGATCACTTTTATTGCATTTTTTGGGAGGCAAAATGCTAAAAATTAGCATTTTGCCTCTTTTTTTTTTTTTAAACTCGTTTTATTGACAAGTAAACAACATGTCAGTAACAATAGGAACTTTGGGAGTACAGATTTATACATGGATATTAAGGGTCAATTGACCTTGCGGCCACAATAGTTACATTGTTATAGATAGAGGTGAAAGGGAGGAGGGAGTAGATGGTAGGAGGTGGTAGTGGCTTATGAAGGATGGTAGCATTAGAAATTGTAGTGGGGGGACACATATGTCTGACATGGGAGTAGCTATATACATACATATACGTATGTAGCTCACGTGTTAGTGCGTCCGTTGGAGTGGAATATATTAGGAGACGTGGCCATCGGGGCACTCTTTATTGCGGCGTCTTAAGTAGGTAACCATGCGCAGCAGTCGGGCCCCCTTCATTTCGGCCAATAGTTGCGGGCTCTCAGCGTCATCTATTTAGTGTGGATATGGCCAAAGTGAGAGGCTGTGGTGGAAACAGGGTCAATGGTCAGTCACACCAATGACCCCACACTTTTTGGAACTTCTCTGGGCATTTGCGTGCTTTGTATACTAGATTATTGTAGGGTATGGTTAAATTGGTAATTTTCCTCCACATTGCCAGGGTCGGGCCCCTTTGGTCCATCCACCTCAATGCAATGACCTTTCTAGCTAAGAATAAGACCTCCTGTAAGAAGATTCTATCATAATGTTGCCATTGCTCTGCATCCATTATACCGAAGAGACAGATTTCCGGGGTGATGGGAACCGGGACGTCCAGCACTGCGGATAGCAAATCCATAACCTTCCCCCAGTATGACCTAATCGATGGGCAGTCCCAGATCATGTGCCAGAAGTCGGCATATGTGCATGTACATCTGATGCAGCCAGTGGATGGGATTCTGCCCATTCTATGCAATCTCGCCTGGGTAAGGTAGCATTGGTGGATTATATATAATTGGGTCATTTTGTTATTTGCTGATGGCGAGACACTTAGTGGAGATTCCAATAGTTCTTGAAATGTTTCCTCTGTCAATGAGGGGATTAGGGACTTCCATCTAACCAGGGCTGGGGGGATTTCCCGTGCGGCTTTTGAGGTTGTTAAGTGGGAGTATAGTGTTGATATGAGTCCCCGGGGGCCTTGTGATTTTAATATCCCAATTAATGGATAGTGGGATATGGTGGTACTTGCCGGTGGGAATTGTGATTGGAGAGTGTGCCGGATCTGCAAATATTTATAAAAGTGGTTTCGCGGTAATTGATACTGGATCTGTAGTTGCTCAAAGGATAATAGTATATTAGAGTTGTACAGATCGCCTAGGCGGGTAATCCCATATTGTTCCCATGTTTCAAGGCCTTCTAGTGACTGTAGTTCCTGTAGTCCCGGGTTTCTCCACAGAGGCATATCCGCGGCCACGTCAGAGAACCCGCTCACCTCTCTGGCCTGGTGCCAGACTCGCATGGCCAGCCTATGGATGGGTAATATCTTGCCCTTCACGGAGGTAGGAAATTCCAGTAACGGCCAAAGACAGGGGATGTTCAAGACATGGGACAGGTGGGCTTCTGAGTTAGGTAGAGGATCATCACCCAACCAGGATTTTAAGTGTAGTATTTGGCTGGCCACGTAGTATAGGAGTAGGTCTGGGAGTGCTGATCCGGCACTGTCTTTGGGTCTCTGAAGCGTGGTTAATTTGAGTTTGGGGCGGGAGCTTCCTCATATAAAGGAAGTCATGAGAGAATTCCTGATTCGGAAGAACTTCATTGGGACAGGTACGGAGATGTTCTGTAGGGTGTAGAGGCATTTGGGTAGAACAATCATTTTAATTAGATTATTGCGGCCTACGACTGATAGGGGTAGAGATCCCCAGACTTGAAATTTAGACCTGTAGAGGTCGACTAAGGGGAATATATTTAATTCTAGAAATTGGCTTGTTGTGTTGGTAATCTAGATCCCTAAATATTTAAAATTATTAGAGACCTGTAGGTCCCGGAGTGAGTCTATGGTCCATGACGGGTTCTGCGCCGTAACTGGCATCAGGGCGGATTTTGACCAATTTATGTGCAGGCCCGAGTAGTGTCCGAATTTGTTAATAATGTTCATGGCGCGGGGTAGGGAAGTCATTGGATCAGACATGAATAGCATGAGATCATCGGCATACAGCGCCACTCGATCTTCTCTATCTCCTATCACTATCCCGCGGTAAATTGGGCATGTTCGGAGCATGATAGCCAGCGGTTCCATGGCCAGGGTGAAGAGAAGAGGGGAGAGAGGGCACCCCTGCCTCGTGCCTCTAAATAGTGGGAAGTACGGAGAACAGGTGCCATTCATCGAGATTGCCGCTACAGGTGTTTTGTATATTAGGGAAACCCATTGGATGAAATTATTTCCAAACCCAAATCTCTTCAGCACCTGAAGCAGGAAAGGCCACTCGATGGAGTCAAAGGCTTTGGCTGCGTCTAGGGAGGCCAGGGCCCAATCCGCTTTCTTTTCTGACCCTACTTGCGTTATAACTTGGACCCGCCTTAGGTTTTCTCTTGTGGATTTACCCGGCATGAATCCAGTTTGATCTGGATGTATTAGGTCTAGGATAACGTTATTAAGACGTCGCACCAGCATTTTAGTTAACAGTTTGTAATCTGAGTTGAGGAGAGAAATGGGCCTGTAGGACCCACAGTCAAGCGCATCTTTTCCCGGCTTTAGGATGAGTACGATAGTGGCTTCATAGAAGGAAGGGGGCAATGATTTATTGTTAAAGGCCGCGTCGTAGGTCTTTAATAATGTGGGCAGGTGTATCTCTTGATATCTTTTGTATACTTCAATCGGTAGGCCATCTGGGCCTGGGGCTTTGCCATTAGACACCCCCCCTAAGGCCTCCGAGAGTTCAGTCAATGTAAACGGGGCATCTATTAACGTTTGTTGGTCGGGGGTATGCGTATGGAAGTTGAGATTAGATAGAAAGTTCTCAAGTTGTTGGTGTGTGGCTTGTAATCCAATAGCATATAGCTCGCTGTAGAAGCGTTGAAATCGCTCTCCTATCGATGTCTTATCGTGGAGAACCTCGCCTGTCTCAGATGCAATGTGGAGTATCGCCAGCGATGCTGAATTTTGGTGTACCAGGTGGGCTAGTAGGCTACTGGATTGGTTGCCGAGTTCATAGAATCGTTGTTTAACGAAGAAGGAAGCTCTGCGTGCCTTTTCTTGTAGGTGGATGAGGTATTGTCTCCCATGTCTTAACCATTGCTCTCGGTGTTCGTCTGACGGGTCCGCAACGTAGGCTGCCTCTAGGCGTGTATATTGACACGCCATCTCGCGTTCCAGTATGGAGGATTCTTTTTTTATGTATGAAATAGATGATTTTAATGCACCTCGTAGGAAGGCCATTAATGTCTCCCAGAGCATCGTCGGTTCTGTGTCTGGTTGGTTTAGTTCTAGAAAGGTAGCGAGTTGGTTATGGATCCTGTCGTTTGTGCCGAATAGGCTCAGCCAGAAGGGGTGTACCCGGCAGTTATGTCTATGGGAATATGAGTCTGGTGTAGAGATTTCGGCAAGTACCGGGGAGTGATCTGATATACCCCTAGGGAGATATTCAATGCGTGTTATTGCTGTGCATAGTCTGGCGTTTCCGAGGCAATAGTCCATCTGGGAGAGGGTGTTTCTGCCGGTGGAGTGGCAGGAGTATTTGTGGGCTGTTGGCCGTCTAGTCCTCCACACATCTCTCCAGCCGACCTCCTGTAGAAACGCCGCCAGAGGGGTGGGGCCTACCTGCGCTGAGTGGGTCTGTGAGGCCCCAAATCTATCCAGCTGGGGATCTAGTACTAAGTTCAGGTCACCTATGCATATTATAGAGGAATTGGGGTATTGGGAGGCGAATTGGGCCGCCTGGTGAAGGATTGTTATGTTGGCCGGCGGGGGGAGATATACCCCTATAAGTATATAAGGGAGAGTGTCTATCCATGCTTGGACGAAAATATACCTGCCCTCCGGGTCTCTGACCGTACGCCCCGGTTCCCATCTCAGCCACCTATGGATTAAGATTGACACCCCTCTAGCATATGAGGAGTATGTAGAGTGCGAGGACCATTGGATCCAGGGTTTCTGCAGTTGCCCGACCTTTTCTGGCAGCATATGTGTCTCTTGGAGGCATACTATATGTGGGTTGTGATTTCTAATGTATGAAAAAATCATGGACCGTTTCCTAGGTGTGCCCATCCCTCGTACATTCCAAGACAGTATGTTTAAATTGGCCATTTAGTTTGGTTATTCCAATATATATGCGGGTGAGTGTCTTCAATTGAGGTGAGCCGACTCTGCGCAAGAACCCTCACTAGCTCCTCCCAAAAAGTGGTCGGAGATTGTGGCCTATGGTCATGGCTTGAATTGGTCCTGAATACTGTACTGCAAGAACCTGTCCAACAAGTTACATTTAGAGTTACATCAGTAATAATTTGTCTGAATGTAGTAGACATTATAACCATTAACGCAACACAAACGTGCATGTGGTAACGGCGAAGACTGTGCACCTACTCTATGGTGATAAATCTGGGCACAGTCAGACAGAGTAACTCTGTTAAGAACTCTGGGACCCCATCATCACAGGTACATGTACTTTCTGCCCAATAATAGGTTAAGTGTGCTTAATAAGGGGACTACACAACCGGAAATTATGTGCACTATGTATTACTCCCATCTCCCCCCCAGGGGGGACTATCACGTCGCAAGGTCCTACGAAGGCTTGTTAGAAAACATCCCAGGGGGGACAGAGGAGCAACAAAAGAGAAAGACAGAGGAAGAAGGAGGAAGAAAGAAAGAGAGAGAGGGGGGAAGGGGGGAGAGCCAAGGGGGGGGGCACATTAGATATGCATTAAGTGTAGATGTCAATAGCATATATGGTGTTAGACTGACCGTGGTTAGGAGTCCATGTTTCTTCATCTCCCCCCCCCCCAAAAAAGCAGACCTGTCAGAAGATCACTGGCGCCTAGGTGACCTTGGCGTGCGGTTGAGCCAGTCCTTGGCTTCCTCCGGGGTGGAGGAAAAGGTGGCGCGTTCGTTGTAGACGATGCGGAGTCGAGCTGGGTACATCATAGAATATGGTATGGCGGCTTCTCTCAGGTGTCGCTTAACAGCTACAAAGGATGCTCTAGTTTTCTGGAGAGCCGCTGAAAAGTCTGGGAAAAGAGAGATATTAGCATTCTGATATTTGAGAGACTGCATGCGTCTGGCTGCTTGTAGGGCTATGTATCGATCTTTGCTGCTAAGAAGCCTTGCCAGCATCAGTCTTGGGGGTGCGCCTGGGGGCAAGGGACGGCCCGGGACTCGGTGAGCGCGTTCAATGGCAAACGCTGCAGTAAACTTAGCCTCTGGCAGAAGATCCTTCAGCCAGGTTTCCATGAAGGAGCAGGGGTCTTGGCCTTCAGCGCGCTCTGGCAGTCCTATTATTCGGAGGTTGTTTCTGCGCAGCCTGTTTTCGAGGTCGTCTGCGCGTTGGGCCCAGGAGCTCGCAGCCTTATCGATTTGTGTGATTTTGTCAGGTAGTGGAGCCACAGTGTCTTCGAGTTGGGATATGCGTGTCTCTACCTCTCCCACTCTGCTTCTGAGGTTATGCATGTCATGCCGCAGCAGCCCCACATCGATTTTAACCTCTTCAATTTTCCCGGTTAAGGAGGTAGTGCTAGAGTGTATGGCTTCCAGAAGTTGCGCTGTGACTTGTCTTAGTGTTGGCTCTCTCTCTGTGTCTGCGGATAAGGGTGGTCCTGAGGCTTCTCCCGTTTCTAGCTCCGGTCTGGGTGGTTGATGTACGGTGTCGGGCACTGGCTCAAGCACAAAAGCCTTGAGACGTTCTGTTATCGGCGGAGGGGTGCTACGGCTCATCTTGGAGGACCTGCGGCTGCCCTGCTTGCGGGGGGAGAGCGGCCGTGGTATGTTTGCGGTCTTTATGCACCGGGAGATCAACAGGGATCTTCTTTTAGATGTAGGTTTGAGATGTATAAATACTTTCCGTGTCGGAGGGGTCTTGGAATTTGGAGGTATCTGGGTTATTAGGCTTACCAGGTCATCAACCAGAGTGTAGTTGCCGGCAGTTTGTAGCTGTCAGGTTCGCGGTTAAAAACTGTGTTGGGTCGTTAGGGCCGTATTTACAGTTGGCGGTGTTCAGTTGGTAGCTGTATTGTGGTTTGTCGCGACTGGGGCTGTATAGTGGGTTGAGAGTCCCGAGCCTGATGCCACTGTGGGTGGTATGTCGGGCCGCCACCGGACAGCTTCTTTAATTAGAGGGGAAGTAGCTGGTAACCCCTGGGTGGCGGGGATCTTCCCTCGCTACGCCTGAATCTTCAGATGGGGTATGCCCACGTTAGGCAGTGTCCGGGTGTAGGGGCTATCGCCTGCTCCTCTGTGCCTGGGGCGATATTGCCTGTGGGCTGGGTGTTGCTCGCTCAAGGGCACAGGTTTTGTCTCCAGAGGCAGTTGCTGAGGCAAGGAGGGAGCCTGTTTAATTAGCCTCTATAATATAATATATACTGTCTCTGGGGGGAGAGATCCGCGGCACTCTCAGGGGTTTCCCCTCTCTGTCTCTCTGCGCCCCGGTGTCTCTTACCGGTGCAGTGAGAGAGCTCTTGTGAGACCAGGACAGGGGAGTCGGGTCCAGGGCGCGGCGCTGTCTGGCGGGAATCCGCTCTGCTGCAGCCTCCTCTCTCCCCTCTGGCGCTGCAGGGGGGGGGCACCGGATCGCTGAGTTTAGGGCGTGCAGCCTCACCAGGGACTGTGCCGGCTGTCGCCTCCTTCCGGATCCCGGATCGCGTCTCTCGTCTCCTCCAGCTCCGGGGGGGTCTTGCGGTCCCGTTGGGTCTTCTCAGGCGAGGAAGCTACAGAAGTTACAGAGTTCCCGCCGCTCCTCTCAGCCGGAAGTCTCGGCGCGGGCACCAGGGAAGCAGGTCCGGAGTCCGGGGATCGGTAGGTTACTTCACCAAGACAGTGTTTCCAACTTTTTGTACACGTCGCTATGGATGCGTCAATACCAAATATGTGGGGTTTTCATTTTTTTTCCGCTAATATTAAAAAAAAGCACAAAAAAGTTTTTTTGTACATTTTTTTAACATTTTTCTTTTTATTACATTTTTTAAATCTTTTTTTACACAATTTAAGTCTCTCTGAGGGACTTGCAGCACTGTACCTATGATCGCTGTGATAAGGCATGGCAGAGCTACTGCCCTGCCATGCCTTATCGCTTATACAGCGATCATAGGCATTGGCACTACAGGACACCATGGCGACAGGCCGGGCTCTCGCGATAACATCGCGAGAGCCGGCCGGAGACACAGAGGGAGCGCGCTCCCTCTGTGAACTCTTTCCCTGCCGCGATCTACTTAGTGCGCTATCCCGATGACGTACCGGTACGTCCTTTTGCGGGTAGTACCAGGCTCCCATGACATACCGGTACGTCCTAGAGTGGGAAGGGGTTAAAGAATTTTTTAAAAAGAATTTTTATAAAATCTTTAATCATATGTCACTACATATTGTATCAGATAGTACAGTTTACTTCGCATTTCTGGAGAGCCCTTTCTCCTCTTTTACATGTCAAATTTGATTTCTCCTCAGTTTACCACCCACAGTCTAATGGTCAGGTTAAGCATATTAACAAATCACTGGAACTAAATTTTTGTCATTTCACTTTCTCTGAGCAGAACATTTGGACCATTCTTCTCTCTTGTGCCAAGTTTGCCCATAAGAACCACATCAATCAGTCTACTAGCTCAACTCCATTTTGCATCATTTATGATCAGCACCCTCATGTTCTTATGTCTATTTCCTCCTCCATAGAGAAACCTGCTGCCTGTCACTAATGTGGTGCACCAGGGGTTAACAGGCTAGCAGGGGGCTATAGTTCTTATGTCACATAGCACAGTGGCTTCACTAACCTGAGGGTCCTGGGCTCCACATCATACCCCTTTGTCAAGGAAGCTGCTTCAGTTATATGGAGTGCAGGATTGACTTCTGACACTGAAATTTTGTGAATGAACATAACCAATTTACTTCAATTCGTTATGTACATTCCAGGTTATGACAGTCAATCATAGCATAATGTGAGGTATTACAAAACAGTAGTAGATGAATAATTATTTGGTTATCACAACTTCAAAGGTGGTTGCTTTAGCAGAATTACTGAAGCGATCACATTCTTTTGGAATGTCTCTTACTTGGTTGGTAGCAGAAATATCTTTGCTAACAGTTAGATTCAATTCTTAACATGCACAGTTAAATTGAAATTAGCCTCTGGTGTGGAGCTCCACTCAAATTGCATTACAATATCCACTTGTTACTCACAATTCAGTTCCGTAAGCAATACCTGGAAGGACGCATCCAGGGACCATTCATCAGCATGGTAGCTGACTGACACTGTTCCCACCGGAGGGGAGAAGACAGAGTGTGCAGAGGGTCCTTGTACAACTTATCCTCTCTGTCTAGCTTCAGCTCTCTTCCTCAAAGCTCATGACACAGTAATTCCCTTCACAGTGTGAAGTGGCGCAAAAATCAGCATTGCCTAATAATGGCAGGGTGGGTTAAGATTCCAGGAGCTTTCTTTTTCTGTGCTCTTTGTCCTGAGTTCACATGTTACTTTTCCTTCTTCTAGAGACAACTCACTCTCCCTGCTGTTGGGTCACTTTCACATTCCTGGGGGTTGTGGAACTCTTCTAAATCTGCTGAAGGTCTGCTTGATAACGAAAATCACATCTCATCTGTACAATTTAACCCTAATATCTCTGCATAGCCTGAGCTTATGGAAGGTTCTGTAAATATAAGGCAGTGCAATGCAAGATACAAACAATATATATTATTATTCATGTGAAAAATATGTTTTGTGCAACTGCACAACAACTTTGTACTGGGTTTAACAGAAACTCTGGTTCTGGGACGCTAACACCAACAGTTTTTGAAGTTTTTGGAACAAACCAAAACTTTGCTCTCTCATGCCACAGACCTTAGAAAAAGATCTGCAGATAAAATAAGAAGTTCTCCCAAATACTGAGCTGGAGATTCTGTATGGCTCTGTTCTAGAAATATTTAGCTCAAGCTACTCTCTTTTAAATTAATCGACTGCTTCCTAGATCCATTGAAGATTATAAAACAAATCAACCACTCATAGATGGTGTCATGGGAGCGGACCATCACGGCATTCCATTGCCAATAAGATGTTCTGCTTTATATGTATTCTAAAACTGCTAGGTTGAGTGTGTCATGTGAACTTGTTCACATCCAGACGCTCTCAGCCAAAACAACACAGAAAGCCCATTTTTAAAAATAGTTTTATATTATTTCTGCTAATGCTGATACCTTAAATGCATATATGCTGCATTAGCAGTTAGAGATGAGCGAGCACCAAAATGCTCGGGTGCTCGTTACTCGGGACGAAATTTTCGCGATGCTCGAGGGTTCGTTTCGAGTAACGAACCCCATTGAAGTCAATGGGCGACCCGAGCATTTTTGTATTTCGCCGATGCTTGCTAAGGTTTTCATGTGTGAAAATCTGGGCAATTCAAGAAAGTGATGGGAACGACACAGCAACGGATAGGGCAGGCGAGGGGCTATATGTTGGGCTGCATCTCAAGTTCACAGGTCCCACTATTAAGCCACAATACCGGCAAGAGTGGCCCCCCCCCCAACAACTTTTACTTCTGAAAAGCCCTCATTAGCAATGCATACCTTAGCTAAGCACCACACTACCTCCAACAAAGCACAATCACTGCCTGCATGACACTCCGCTGCCACTTCTCCTGGGTTACATGCTGACCAACCAACCCCCCACGACCCAGTGTCCACAGCGCACACCAAACTGTCCCTGCCCAGCCTTCAGCTGCCCTCATGCCACGCCACACTCATGTCTATTTATAAGTGCGTCTGCCAGAGGAAAAGCAGGCACACACTGCAGAGGGTTGGCACGGCTAGGCAGCGACCCTCTTTAAAAGGGGCGGGGCGAGAGCCCACAATGCTGTACAGAAGCAATGAGAAATAGAATCCTGTGCCACCGCCATCAGGAGCTGCACACGTGGGCATAGCAATGGGGAACCTATGTGCCACACACTATTCATTCTGTCAAGGTGTCTGCATGCCCCAGTCAGACCGTGGTTTTTAATTCATAGACACAGGCAGGTACAACTCCCTATTGTGAAGTCCCTGTGGACCGACAGCATGGGTGGCTCCCTGGAACCCACCGGCGGTACATAAAAATATCCCATTGCATTGCCCAACACAGCTGAGGTAGTAATGTCGTGCTTAATG
Source organism: Eleutherodactylus coqui (assembly GCF_035609145.1). Lineage (NCBI taxonomy): Eukaryota > Metazoa > Chordata > Amphibia > Anura > Eleutherodactylidae > Eleutherodactylus > Eleutherodactylus coqui. Next base: position 28,608,959 of record NC_089844.1, on the reverse strand, counting down.
CAGGTGGGCTTCAGCCCACACTGCATGCCCCAGTCTGACTGGGGTTCTTTAGATGTGGAAACAGATGCATTTATAATTCCCTGTGGACCCACAGCATGGGTGGGTCCCAGGAACCCACCGGCGGTACATAAAAATATCCCATTGCATTGCCCAACACAGCTGAGGTAGTAATGTCGTGCTTAATGCAGGTGGGCTTCGGCCCACACTGCATGCCCCAGTCTGACTGGGGTTCTTTAGATGTGGAAACAGATGCATTTATAATTCTCTGTGGACCCACAGCATGGGTGGGTGCCAGGAAGCCACCGGCGGTACATAAATATATCCCATTTCATTGCCCAACACAGCGGATGTAACGTCAGCTGTAATGCAGGTGGGCTAAAAATTCATTTGATTACACTGTAGGCGAGGGCCCACAAAAATTGCTGTATCAACAGTACTAATGTACATCCAAAAAATTGGCCATGGCCAACCAAGAGGGCAGGTGAAACCCATTAATCGCTTTGGTTAATGTGGCTTAAGTGGTAACTAGGCCTGGAGGCAGCCCAGTTTAACGAAAAATTGGTTCAAGTTAAAGTTTCAACGCTTTTAAGAGCATTGAAACGTATAAAAATTGTTTAGAAAAATTATATGAGTGAGCCTTGTGGCCCTAAAAAAAATTGCCCGTTCGGCGTGATTACGTGAGGTTTCAGGAGGAGGAGCAGGAGGAGGAGGAGGAGGAGGAATATTATACACAGATTGATGAAGCAGAAATGTCCCCGTTTTGGATGGTGAGAGAGAACGGTGCTTCCATCCGCGGGTGCAGCCTACGTATTGCTTAGGTATCGCTGCTGTCCGCTGGTGGAGAAGAGAAGTCTGGGGAAATCCAGGCTTTGTTCATCTTGATGAGTGTTAGCCTGTCGGCACTGTCGGTTGACAGGTGGGTACGCTTATCCGTGATGATTCCCCCAGCCACACTAAACACACTCTCTGACAAGACGCTAGCCGCAGGACAAGCTAGCACCTCCAGGGCATACAGCGCGAGTTCAGGCCACGTGTCCAGCTTTGACACCCAGTAGTTGTAGGGGGCAGAGGCGTCACGGAGGACGGTCGTGCGATCGGCTACGTACTCCTTCTCCATCCTTTTACAGTGCTCCCGCCGACTCAGCCTTGACTGGGGAGCGGTGACACAGTCTTGCTGGGGAGCCATAAAGCTGGCAAAGGCCTTGGAGAATGTTCCCCTGCCTGCGCTGTACATGCTGCCTGATCTCTGCGCCTCCCCTGCTACCTGGCCCTCGGAACTGCGCCTTCGGCCACTAGCGCTGTCGGATGGGAAGTTTACCATCAGTTTGTCCACCAGCGCCCTGTGGTATAGCATCATTCTCGAACCCCTTTCCTCTTCGGGAATGAGAGTGCAAAGGCTCTCCTTATACCGTGGATCGAGCAGTGTGTACACCCAGTAATCCGTAGTGGCCAGAATGCGTGTAACGCGAGGGTCACAAGAAAGGCATCCTAACATGAAGTCAGCCATGTGTGCCAGGGTACCTGTACGCAACACATGGCTGTCCGCACTAGGAAGATCACTTTCAGGATCCTCCTCCTCTTCCTCCTCCTCAGGCCATACACGCTGAAAGGATGACAGGCAAGCAGCATGGGTACCGTCAGCAGTGGGCCAAGCTGTCTCTTCCCCCTCCTCCTCATCCTCCTCATGCTCCTCCTCCTCCTCCTGAGCGCGCTGAGATATAGACAGGAGGGTGCTCTGACTATCCAGCGACATACTGTCTTCCCCCGGCTCTGTTTCCGAGCGCAAAGCGTCTGCCTTTATGCTTTGCAGGGAACTTCTCAAGATGCATAGCAGAGGAATGGTGACGCTAATGATTGCAGCATCGCCGCTCACCACCTGGGTAGACTCCTCAAATTTTCCAAGGACCTGGCAGATGGCTGCCAACCAGGCCCACTCTTCTATAAATAATTGAGGAGGCTGACTCCCACTGCGCCGCGCAAGTTGGAGTTGGTATTTCACTATAGCTCTACGCTGCTCATAGAGTCTGGCCAACATGTGGAGCGTAGAGTTCCACTGTGTGGGCACGTCGCACAGCAGTCGGTGCACTGGCAGATTAAACCGATGTTGCAGGGTCCGCAGGGTGGCAGCATGCGTGTGGGATTTGCGGAAATGTGCGCAGATCCGGCGCACCTTTCCGAGCAGGTATGACAAGTGGGGGTAGCTTTTCAGAAAGCGCTGAACCACCAAATTAAACACATGGGCCAGGCATGGCACGTGCGTGAGGCTGCCGAGCTGCAGAGCCGCCACCAGCTTACGGCCGTTGTCACACACAACCATGCCCGGTTGGAGGCTCAGCGGCGCAAGCCAACGGTCGGTCTGCTCTGTCAGACTCTGCAGCAGTTCGTGGGCCGTGTGCCTCTTCTCTCCTAAGCTGAGTAGTTTCAGCACGGCCTGCTGACGCTTGCCCACCGCTGTGCTGCCACGCCGCGTGACACCGACTGCTGGCGACGTGCTGCTGCTGACACATCTTGATTGCGAGACAGAGGTTGCGTAGGAGGAGGAGGAGGGTGGTTTAGTGGAGGAAGCATACACCCCCGCAGATACCACCACCGAGCTGGGGCACGCAATTCGGGGGGTGGGTAGGACGTGAGCGGTCCCAGGCTCTGACTCTGTCCCAGCCTCATCTAAATTCACCCAATGTGCCGTCAGGGAGGTATAGTGGCCCTGCCCGCCTGTGCTTGTCCACGTGTCTGTTGTTAAGTGGACCTTGGCAGTAACCGCGTTGGTGAGGGCGCGTACAATGTTGCGGGAGACGTGGTCGTGCAGGCCTGGGACGGCACATCGGGAAAAGTAGTGGCGACTGGGAACCGAGTAGCGCGGGGCCGCCGCCGCCATCATGCTTTTGAAAGCCTCCGTTTCCACAAGCCTATACGGCAGCATCTCTAGGCTGATCAATTTTGCAATGTGCACGTTTAACGCTTGAGCGTGCGGGTGCGTGGCGTCGTACTTGTGCTTGCGCTCAAACTGTGGCGCTAGCGACGTCTGGACGCTACGCTGAGAGACATTGCTGGATGGGGCCGAGGACAGCGGAGGTGAGGGTGTGGGTGCAGGCCAGGAGACGGTAGTGCCTGTGTCCTGAGAGGGGGGTTGGATCTCAGTGGCAGGTTGGGGCACAGGGGGAGAGGCAGTGGTGCAAACCGGAGGCGGTGAACGGGCATCGTCCCACCTTGTGGGGTGCTTGGCCATCATATGCCTGCGCATGCTGTTGGTGGTGCCTCCCCAGCTGATCTTGGCGCGACAAAGGTTGCACACCACTGTTCGTCGGTCGTCAGGCGTCTCTGTGAAAAACTGCCACACCGTAGAGCACCTTGACCTGTGCAGGGTGGCATGGCGCGAGGGGGCGCTTTGGGAAACAGTTGGTGGATTATTCGGTCTGGCCCTGCCTCTACCCCTGGCCACCGCACTGGCTCGGCCTGTGCCCACACCCTGACTTGGGCCTCCGCGTCCTCGCCTGCGTCCACGTCCTATAGGCCTACCCCTACCCCTCAGCATGGTGTATTACCAGTGATTTGATTTCCCAGGCAGGAAAAAAATTGGCGCAAGCCTGCAGCCAAAATAGAATTTTTTCCCTTGTTTTTCAAAGGACAAGCCACACTGCGTGTATTCAATGAATACTACTAAGTTTAATAACTGTGTTGTGGCCCTGCAAATGTGTCACAGAACTGCAGTGATACAAAGTTATTCGCTACAGCAGATCAGGGATTTCCCATGCAGGAAAAAAATTGGCGCAAGCCTGCAGTAAAACGTAGCTGGCTGCGTCTGATTTTTTTTAACGTTCTGCACGCAGCACACACGTACCCCGAGCCCTGAGGACTGTCAGAGGCAGGCGAAATAGAATTTTTTCCCTTGTTTTTCAAAGGAAAAGCCACACTGCGTCTATTCAATGAATAATGTATGTCTTCTGGCCCTGCCTACACAATTCTATCCCTGTAGTATTAATGCCGGGTGCAATGGTCTGCACAGCCGGTTTTGAGAAAAAAAAAATAAAATGCAACACTGCTAACAGCAGCCTGGACAGTACTGCACACGGATAGATGTGGCCCTAGAAAGGACCGTTGGGGTTCTTGAAGCCTACACTCACTGCTAACACTCTCCCTGCCTAACCACCACTTCTGTCCCTATTGCAGGGCGCAATGCTCTGCAGATCCAATTTTGAAAAAAAAATAAAAAATACAGTGCTAACACAGTACTGCACACTATTAGATGTGGCCCTGAGAAGGACCGTTGGGGTTCTTGAAGCCTACACTAACTCCTAACGCTCTCCCTACAGCAGCTCCAGCACGATACCACTGTCCCTCAGGTAACTCACAAGGCATCTGAGCCGAGCCGCGGGAGGGGCCGATTTTTATACTCGGGTGACATCAGATCTCCCCAGCCACTCACAGCAGGGGGGTCGTATAGGGCTTGAACGTCACAGGGGGAAGTTGTAATGCCTTCCCTGTCTTTCAATTGGCCAGAAAAGCGCGCTAACGTCTCAGAGAGGAAACTGAAAGTAACCGGAACACCGCGTGGTACTCGTTACGAGTAACGAGCATCCCGAACACGCTAATATTCGCACGAATATCAAGCTCGGACGAGTACGTTCGTTCATCTCTATTAGCAGTCTTTTTCTAGACTTATTTTTTTTCTCCTCTTTTGTGTTTTTTTTCATTTATTTATTTATTTATGGTCCTTTTATTTATTTACTTCCCCTTCCCTTCCGGGTTAGATGTCATAGTTACAGATGCTGACCCACACGGCATTCCATATCTCTCTCCGCCCGTGCACTTCCTATCCCACTATCTGTCCTAGATTTGCTCTGGTTTGAGCCTGTATCCATCTAAGCCATATATCATAATATTTTTGGCTATTTTTGCGTTTTAACATATATGTTTTTTTCCCATGGAAGTATTTGGGCAACTTTATTTTTAAATTCACATATTGTGGGAGGGTCTTCATCCAGCCAGTGCTGCGCAATCGTTTTTCTTGCCATATATAGCAGTCTGGCTACTGCTAGCTTTTCGTTTTCATCTAATGCTAAGTCGTGGATGTAGCCCAGAATGCACACAAACGGTGTGAGATCCAAAGTTATTCTGAATGTTGTATTAATTATTTCGCATATTTCGGTCCAATATCTATGTAGCTTTGGGCATCTTTTCTAGACTTATTTATCATCTTGAAATCTGTGTGATTCAGAGCTCTTGCTCTGTTTAGGACAACTCATTTTGAGCAATCTGTAAAGATTTTTATCACCATCTGAGATCTATACATCAGACAGTTTTGATGCAAATTATGCTCAGAGTTAGACTATAGTCAAACGAGTTTTGTGCGTTGCAACATGTACAAAACTCGCACGAATATGAACTCCATTCTTTTGAATTAAATTATTCACATGAGTAATTTTTTTCCTGCGCAGTGATGTCACAAGGATAGAGGTCGCAGCATGTTCTGTCTTTTCATGTTGCCTTGGAATGCATCGCCCATTGTTGGAAAGCATGATATTGGGCTGTGTGAATTCAGCCTCAGTTGTTTCTATATATTTGATTGCATTTCCTCTCTCTAGTTAAAATCATCTTTTATCCCACTCTTTGTCAGTACACTCTTTGTACATTATCAGTGTAGGGTCTTCTAGGGAGACGAACAGGAACGGGGTAGCCCTTTTTGGGGCGGTTTCCCCGTTTTAGGCAAAAAACAAATAAGGACCCTATTTAGTGGTTTTTAACCTCTTAAGGATCAGGCTGCTTTGTACCTTAAGGACCAGACACTTTTTAGGGATCTTACCCATGTGCTAGTTTTCCTTTAGCTACCAAAATTATTTTTGCAGTAGGTTTTTTTGTGATATATAGGTGATTTTTTAAATATCTTTTTCGCTGACTTTTGACATTTTTTTTGTTTTATTGGGGGTAAAAAGCTAAACAAAATGATTTTTAACACTTACAATTATTATTTTTTTACATTAGTATATTTACGCTAAAATAAAGTATGGGAACGGGTTCCTCAATTTTTTGTGGACGTTTTGATATATAATATGTATGGTTTTGTTACAGGGCGCATAAAGCAATGGTTTTGGTTGGCGTCCGCTTTGGGTTCTTTTCTTTTTTTATGTATATATTGTTGTTTTATTCTGTAATTTTGTTTATTTGTGTATTTACCTCATTAATTTTTTTTTTTTTTTTATTTGACATTTTTCCACTGTAGCTGAGGCATTCATAGAAGCCCATTACAGGGAAAAACATCCCCTGTAATGACAATAGTTACTGGCAGAGCTGATCAGTGCTGGGACCCTCCAGCTCTGCTATAGCAGGGAATCATGGTGGTCACATGACCCCTGGGCTCCCATAGTGGAAGAAACACTTCCACTTTCACTTTTTAGAACATATCGCTCATTGATCAATGTGTACTAAACAAAGTAGGAGGCAGAAAGAGTTAAACCCCACTTCTTCCTCCTCCTCGGGGTTATCAGCTGTGACTAACAGCTGACAACCCATCCTGCTTCTGATTGATTACAGCAGCAGGAGGCTTTAATCCCCACCATAATTTTACATACAGCTGGGCTTTAAACCTGGGACAAGACCCCATAAATTTACAGTGCCTGGTCCTTAACGGGTTAAGTGCAAGATATCACACAACTGAAGGAAGCAGTGCAAAACCGAAAAACAAGGTATTTCGCATTTAGGTTCGCCGAGGATCGTGAGTGACTAAACGGCTACCAACAGCAACAAGTGCAAGATTAAAAGTTAAAGGAGTATTCAAGTTGTACGGTGAAAAAATTGCAGATGTGAAAGGTTTTTGCATCATGTTTACTCACTGCTGGGTATAAATCAAGCAGACATTATATTCTTATCTTGCCCTGCGTTTCTGATATATAACTGCATCACAATTTTCCACAATGGCCACCACATCACTGCCGATATGCAGCTTGAAACTACATTTCACATAATTCCCCACTCTGTTCTTCCTTTCTGTGTGCATCCCCACTAAGTGCTACCCTGCGGTTGGTCAGCAGTCCGATTCTGAGAGCTGAAGAGAAAAAAAAGTATCCCTGGTTGTAACTACTGAGTAGAGATGAGCGAACGTACTCGTTTAGGGCTATTTCACAATCGAGCATTGCTTTTTTTGAGTAACTGCCTACTCGGGTGAAAAGATTCGGGGGGCGGCGTGGTGGAGCGGGGGGTAGCAGTGGGGAACAGGGGGGAGCTCTCTCTCTCTCCCCCCCACTCCACTCTGCAACCCCCCGCTCACCCCCGGCGCCCCCCGAATCTTTTCATCCGAGTAGGCAGTTACTCGAAAAAAGCGATGCTCGATCGCGAAATAGCCCTAAATGAGTACGTTCGCTCATCTCTACTACTGAGCAAACCTGACACAAAATTCAAAGCAGAACCACATTGCAAACTTTAATAACATTTGATTATATCAATCATTTGACAGCAATAGTGGTGAGCGAGCATACTCGTTAAGGACAGATACTCGAGCGAGTATTGTCCTTTTCGAGTACCTGCCCGCTTGTGAGAAAAGATTCGGGTGCCAGCAGGGGGTGGCGGGGCAGAGCAGGGGGAAACGGGGATGAGATCTCTCTCTCTTTCCTCCCCGCTCCCTCCTGCTCACTCCTGCAACACACCGCTCACCCCCGCCAGCACCCGAATCTTTTCTCACGAGCGGGCAGGTACTCGAAAAGGACAATACTCGCTCGAATATTTGTCCTTAATGAGTATGCTCGCTCATCTCTAGACAGCAACTTTGGGTAACTGGTATACCCCTTTAAGTTTTATCTTCTATAATGTTGTTCGTTTTGAAGTTTTTTCCGTCACATTTCAGCAGCATGACAAAGCAAAGTTCCCATCTCACTGAAGCAAGGGTCTCCACAGTGGTATTACCTCCTTTCTTCTCAGGGCCAGACAACAAGACTTGCAGCGGTGGTATGACCGCTCTTCGTGTACATGGACGCAGTTGTAGCCATGCATCATAACTTGCAGCAGTCCGTGGCAGGGATCAGTGAATCACCAGCCATGTTGCAATAGAAGGGAAAACTAGATGTATTGAATAACAAGTCATCCAGAGACAGGAGGTAATTAGTATGTTAAATGTTGCATTATTAATCCCAATAGCCGAGTAATAATATAACAGTTCAGTCCCTTTAGCTCCGGAAACTGGAGAGTTAGGGCAAGAGAGTCTCTGTGACACCAGAGTCCGGTGGATAACAGCGAGTGTGTACTTTTTCTGGTACTCACACTTGTATAGCAGATTGTACAGTGAAGGTCCAAGCAACTAAGCAATCAGGATGCAGTGGACGTGGCAGCGCTGGGCCTGGCAAAACTACACTAGCTATGTTCATCCTTTATCAGAATGGAATTAATCTGGTATATCCACTGCTTCTGCTTTCTCCCTGCCAGGACATGTCACAGACAATGCTCTGCTTCATGGCTGATCTGGAGGCCTTAGTACAGGGGTGTCAAACTCATTTTCACCGAGGGCCATGTGAGGGGTTAATTCTAGATTTTCTCCTGTCTCAAATTAATAAAAGAAAAATACGTTTAATTTCTCTTTCAACTTTTACTTTATCTAACTTTCTCTCTCTATATGACCCTGAATCTTCTTCTCACATGTCTTATCTGTACTTTCCCATGTCATCCTGTTCTGAGAAACTTTTCTGAGAAACTTATTCAAGGATATATTTTGTTTTGATAAAGTTATCGCGGAATGTTGATATATTGTTCTTGTAGGAGATGTCTTTGAAAGGAGTATTATTAATTGTCTCCTCCAGATGTCCAGCGACCTTGGACATGCGCAGTGACTAACTCATTACGTAAACAAATCTTCTCTATAATTTCTGTAACTCTGCTGAATAAACTTCACTTCGCTTGGCATCACATGGTGCATGTGGCTGTCCATTTGCGTCGTCTATGAGTACTCATATCTAAGACTAATTCGGAAGCAGACAGCATCAGCTGAACGGTCTGATCAAAGACCCCCCTAACATTACTTGGCTGCCTAAACGTGGGGCAGAAGCCAAATCCTTACCTGCAGCCGATACCTGACGACCCTACCTGTTAACCAGCCGGATCAGAGGCCACGGGACCCCAGATCTACAAAACACTGGTGTAAGGTAAGCCCTTGACTTGCCACTCCAGCTCTGGGCTCCCCTGACTTTTGTCCCATGTTGACAGGAGGTGAGTCGCTGCATGTTTTATAGGATGCTTCTGCCTGTGATTTACGGTGTTCTTAGTAACTGTGCTAGACGGAAGAACCCTTGTGTGTAGATTGCCATGCTGTCTGCTGTGTGCTGTAGAAATTATTGCTTTTATTCTTGCTTTAACTGCCGGACTCATAGTGTTAGCTGTAATTTGTAAAAGACAAAATTACTAAAGCCGCCCAGCAAGGCAAGCCGTGGTCCCCCTATCCCCGTAAGAAGTAAAGAGTTTGCAAATAGAATTCCTGCCAGCTGCGGACCTGGCAGAAGGGACTGGCCTGATTTACCCGAAGGAAGCTGTGGGCATCCTTATACTGCATGATTGAGGTAAAAACAGAGGAACAAGTCCATAGTGCAAATAAGTGTCCTTCCAGCCGCGGACCGGGCAGAAGGGACTAAAAGGTCTGTGGGACCGCCAGATTTACCAGAGGAAGCTGTGGGCATCCTTACACTGTGTGATAGTGGTAAATCAAGAGGTAAGTCCAATAGTCAAAATGGGGTCCGACCAGTCTAAGACTTATCTTACACCCATCGAGATAATACGGGAAGGGGAGGGGAAAGACAGCTGTAGGCAAGTCTATAAAATATATAGACAGATAGGACTTAAAAAGACGGGAACCTTTAACTATGAGTTCTGGCAATAGTACGGGAAAAAGCATAAAAGATATCAGAGACGCCGGTTTAGAAAAAAGAACAGACAATATGGGAAACGTACAGGGCAAGGAGTATATGGAAAACAGCTAGAGAAATAGCAAAAGGCAGAGAAAGCAAGTTAGTCATGGGGAGAGAATGTAGTACGTTGTTGAGAAAAGCAGGTGTTTAGAATTTTGGGAGAAGGGAGTCTTAGACCAGCAAGTTTGGAAAAGATTCAGAGATAGTCAAAAGGTTGGATAAAAGTATGTTAGACAGATCGATTGAGGCAAGTGTAGATACGGCGGTAATGGGTTATCAGAGAAAGGGAATCCTTTTAGTCTGTGTTCCTTTGGGACATAAAGCAAGTTCATGCAGAATCTGTGGACAATTGTGTGACAAATAACCACTATTGTTTGTCTTGTATGTCTTGATGTTATGTAATCTAATCTTTGTTATACGTTTTAGTCTCCTTCATACAAGTGTAAGAAAATTATACCCCACTCACATCTGGGGGGGCTTTTAAGAATACAAGGGTTAAAAATGCAGAAAAATGCTGCGCTGTTAGAAGCGCTTAGCATGTTGTCTTTTCTATGTGTTTAACTATCCCCTGCCGTCTGTGTTTCATAGTTTATGCAGAGAAATATACCTCTTGTAATTACTAATGATTAATGTTATTTAAAGTCTGAATGTTCTGGACGCTTTCTAAAATCTTAGCTATTGTTCTGTTTCATAGAGAGATAAAATTCAAGGTCATAGAAGAAGGACAAATGCTGATGAAATAAGAAACTTGTAATGAATTACGTGAATTATACGGTTTTAAAAATAGAGAACATAGGGATTTTAAAGTATATTTTTGCTTTTTGGGTAAATGTCAGTTCTGTGATTGGTTGGATGTCTGTATCACTGCTAAATGCTGTTAGTACTGTACTGTCTCTGAGAGAATGTTCTGTAGGAGAGACACGCAAACGGCCAGTATCAAAGGGGTGGAGCTAGATGATGTAAAAGTACGTAATGTTTCATCCCTCTCTTCTCCGAAAGGAGGGGTGAGAAGCTTGGGCAGTGAGGAAAAGTTTTTTTTTCTTCTCAAATTTGATGACATTGCAGGCAGGATCAGATTAATAATGAATTTGCTTAAAGAATATCATATTCCAATGTGGATAGATGTTTGTGGATTATTCTGCCTTGCTGTAATTCATGTCTCTGTTATTTGTACTGATATCTTACAAGCCTTATCTGCATCCATCAAATTCTCACCAGATGGATCGGTACGGGTTGAGACCTCAGGTGATAGTTCAGAAGAGTTTTGTAAACTAACTGCTCTCTTGGTGGATCCGGCTCATGTATTTGTCTTGACAGCTACTGCAGAAGCTCAGCTTTCCGCAGGTCCTGACAAATAGTAAGCCACCTCCAAGACAAACTCCAATTCTGCAAAACAAAGGTTGTTCTCCTGGGTCATCTCTTAGCCCAAGGAACTGGACATCTGACATAGGGACAAAAGGCTGCTGTCCAAAAGCCATACCTGTACTTACACCTGTTGCCAAACTCCGCACCTTTCTGGGCCTTGTTTCATAATGCCGCCCATGGTTCCACTCTGTTTCTTCTCTTATGCAACCACTCTATGACTGTCTTTCAATCATTCTTTTCTCTCTCACCCCTGAAGCTCAATTCTCAGCTCTCCACCCTTTTACACTTTACCATTTATTCTTTTCTGTACTGCATTTTTCTGACCATATGACGACAGTATTGACACAAAAGCACGGAGGACAACCACGGCCACTTGAATACTACTCCATGAGGCTGGATCCAGTGGCTTGAGGAGTTCCCTCATGTGTTTGTGCGGTGGCAGCAGTACAGGCAATGGTTGACAAATCTTCGGAGTTGGTATTGGACTACCCCCTAGTGGTCCTCACCCCTCATGACAATCGGAGCATATACACGCAAGTGCAACCCAAGCACTTATTTCTGGCCCATCAAATCCAGCTACAATGTGCTCTTTTCATTCTTTTCAATGTTGCTACTACTTTGAACCCGGCTACTCTTCTTCCAATTAAGTATCCTAGTTCAAAGGGGGGAGGAGAAGACATAGGTGATCTAGGTATTGCAGGTCAGCTATTTTTAAATTTTTTTTTTTGCAACAAGGTTCTGATCTATTTGAAATAGAATACCAGCCTGATTGTCTAGCAGTAATCGGTGCAAGGGGTTTCAGGAGTGCCAATTCAGCTGGCAGAAACTGAACCGCTTGAGGTAATGTTTAAAGGGTCGCTATGCCTCACGCGCTTCCTTGTGCTGGAAGGTCCTGAAAGCATATTGGGAACTTATGTGATGGGACCCTTGGGATGTTGTATTGAACTTCACCCGTCCGGCGAGGCTCGTATACACCCCGGGTCTGAAAGTCACCTGACCTTCTGTCGGATGGCAGCAGACCTAGCGACACCTCTCCCTGTCCTCACTCTTACGCACGCAGACAAACAAGCTCTTAGTGTCGTTCCTTCGAGCCTTTGGGCTACCAGTCAGATGGACCTCGGCAGACTATCAGTCCCACCGGTAATGGTTTACCTAAAAGAAGGGGAAAAAGCCCCCATGGTCCGTCAGTACCCCCTGGCACATGCCCAGGAAGATGCAATTGCAGACACTGTCTCATCTTTATGTCAACTTAAAGCCCTTAAGGAATGTGTTTCCCCAGCCAATACCCCTTTTGTTCCCCGTCAAGAAAAAGGGTATAAAGGGCCAGCCAGACTGTCAGTATTTGTTTGCATTTATTTTCAGAGGAAAGCAGTACTGTTGGACAGTGCTGCCATAAGGGGCACAGAATAGCCCAAAACCAGTTCACCAGATGCATGAAGCTGGTATTAGATGCCTGGCCAATTCCCGAGGGCACCGCCCTCTTGTAATATGTTGATGACTTACTTTTGTGTGCTCCTGACCCAAATTGTTGCCTCAATGCATCACTAAGCCTTTTGTGTTTCCTCCATCAGAGTAGAATGGCTGCAAAGCCAGCAAAGAGAAACTTCAGTTCTGCAAATCTCACGTAGTGTTCCTGGGCCACTGCCTAGGTCCAGGTACTAAACACCTGACGCCGGAACGCACGAAGGTGGTAAGTGACATGCAACTTCCCACCTCCCATGCTCAGTTGCGTACCTTCTTGGGACTGGTCTCATACTGTCGGCCATGGATACGCTCTGCCTCCATGACCATGCAGCCTCTGTACGACTGTTTGGGTTCACGGCCATTTGCCCTGACCCCGCAGGCCGAGTCAGCCTTCCATCAGCTGAAAGTACAGATAACCAGTGCACCGGCACTGGGGCTGCCAGACTATGACAAACCTTTCCAAATGTACGTCACTGAGATGGCGGGACACGCCACCGCTGTACTGACACAAATGCATAGTGACAAAAAGTGACCTGTAGCATACTACTGTGCCGATCTTGACGCGGTGGCTAGAGGGTCTCTATCATGCGTCCGAGCGGTTCTAGCAGTTCAGGCACTACTGGACAAAATTTCTGATGCTGTCCTAGATCACCCCATGGTGATCTACACCCCACATGACATACCTGGTATCCTGACTCAGGTAAGCCGTCGTCATCTTTCTCTTGCCAGACAGATAAAAATGGAACTCGCAGTACGTTCCTCCTGGAACATCTCATTCCAAAGGTGCACCACCTTGAATCCAGCCACCTTACTTCCATTGGGTGACGTAGATTCAAATGGGGGAGTAAGTACAGGGGACCAGTTGTTTTACAACTCCCTGACTGATGAGCAGGAGGCATTTGACACTGAAAGCCAGCATGACTGTGTGGCCCTTATGGCCCAGGAAATGGCTGGGTTTGCGCATGTCACAGACAAGCCCCTGCAGAACCCCCAGTTTGAGCTGTTTGTGGATGGATCCAGATACCTGAATGACGAAGGAAGGTTTGTAACAGGTTTTGAAATAGTCACACTGAATGAGATACTTGTACAAAAACCACTGCCGCCACACATGTCAGCGCAGGAGGCTGAGCTCCGTTCTCTAACTAACGCCTGTACGATTGCAGAAGGTACCACTGCTAACATCTACACTGATTCCAGGTACGCCTTTGGTACTGCACAAGATTATGGACCCATCTGGCGGTCCAGGAGCTTTCTCACGGCACAAGGCAAGCCCATTAAGAATGGTGTATCAGTAGGTAGATTAATGCAAGCCATCATGTTGCCAGAACAGGTGGCCATAATAAAGGTTAAAACACACAGGCAGGGGCAGTCACCGGAGATCAAGGGGAATGATAGGGCAGCCAAGGCTGCAGCTCTCCTGGACAGGACTCGAGACCCCCCAAGCCCCGTGTGCTGTAAGTTGGATTTTGGTCCCACCACTCTTGTTGATGTGGGATTTGGTGTCCTACAGGATGAAGTGGAGCAGTGGACCAAGGCAGGAGCTAGGTACGTAGATGATGTATGGAAATTGGGAGACAGAGTGTGTTTACCAGCGGCTGCCTACCCCCACCTCGCCGTCCTAGCTCATGGGAAAGTGCATGCCTCTCGGAATGCCATGGTTTCTGTTGTGGACAAGGTATGGTATGCTCCAGGGTTCGACAGGTTGGCGAAGGCATATGTGAAGGCATGTGAAGTGTGCACCCTGCACAATCCAGGTCAAGTGGTAAGGACCCCCCCGAAGTGCACACCCAGACCACTGTATCCTTTTCAGAGATTACAAATCGATTACATCCAGCTTCCCAAATCAGGCAGGTATGAGTACGTCCTTGTGTGCGTGGACCTGTCCAAAGCCACCGCAGAATGCACAGCAACTAAACTTGTGTCAGAACTTGTATGTAGATTCGGGGTACCAGAGACAATTGAGAGTGATAGAGGTACACATTTTACAGGTGAAGTGATGCGAGAGGTGATGTCAGCCCTTGGGGTGGAACAAGCGTTTCACACTCCATACCACCCACAGAGTTCAGGCAAAGTGAAAAGACTAAATGGTACGCTTAAGTTAAAAGAAGTTTTGTTTGGCTCTGTGCCAAGATTGGGGCTGTATCATCCACAGGCCGTACAGCAGGGCTATGACACAGTAGCCAGTTATGTAAAGCACTTGTGTGACCAACTAAAAGAAACACAGAATCTAGTCTTTTCTTCCATTCCAGACCCAGACAACTTAGAGGGATCACACTCTCTGCAACCTGGAGACTGGGTGGTCGTAAAGAGGCATGTCCGGAAATCCCTAGGGCCCAGATTCGAGGGGCCTATCAAGTCCTGCTGACCACACCTACTTCGGTGAAAGTTGAAGGAACTGTTGCTTGTCTTGGGACTAATGGGACTTTTCACGCCCTGCTTTGCCCTTCTATGAGAAGAAAAATGAAGGACATTTTGTTTATTGTTGGAC
The DNA here is from genome assembly GCF_035609145.1 of Eleutherodactylus coqui. NCBI lineage: Eukaryota > Metazoa > Chordata > Amphibia > Anura > Eleutherodactylidae > Eleutherodactylus > Eleutherodactylus coqui. The sequence goes on along the minus strand of NC_089844.1, from coordinate 28,593,764 downwards.
TTTTGGACTCATCACTTCATGCTTTGCCCCTATATGAGGAAGTTAAGCTTGGACTCAATGCCCAGAACACTTTGTTAGACACCACCAAATACTGGTAGATGGACTGAACACCTCAGAGGTGAAGGACTGTTGAATTTGCACACACGCACCAGTAATTGCCACTAGTCTTCCTTTCCTGGCTGTTCCTGTTCCGTCGAAAGAACTGCTTGCATGGACAAATGAAAACTCAGAAACCAGGGATAGCTGGTGGGGTAACACATTTAGTTTTTGAACCCTGCCAATTGGTTCTCTGGCTTAAGAGGTTGGTTTATGGGAATTCTACAAAGTATACTTCACGTAGTGATGATTTTGCTCGTCATATATGTTGCTTTAAAAGTTAATCATTAGAGATGAGCGAACACCAAAATGTTCGGGTGTTCGTTATTCGGAACGAACTTCCCGTGATGCTCGAGGGTTCGTTTCGAACAACGAACCCCATTGAAGTCAATGGGCGACCAGAACATTTTTGTATTTCGCCGATGCTCGCTAAGGTTTTCATGTGTGAAAATCTGGGCAATTCAGGAAAGTGATGGGAATGACACAGTGACGGATAGGGCAGGCGAGGGGCTACATGTTGGGCTGCATCTCAAGTTCACAGGTCCCACTATTAAGCCACAATAGCGGCAAGAGTGGGCCCCCCCCCCAACAACTTTTACTTCTGAAAAGCCCTCATTAGCATGGCATACCTTTGCTAAGCACCACACTACCTCCAACAAAGCACAATCACTGCCTGCATGACACACCACTGACACTTCTCCTGGGTTACATGCTGCCCAACCGCACCCCCTCCCCCCCACAGCGCACACCAAACTGTCCCTGCGCAGCCTTCAGCTGCCCTCATGCCACACCACCCTCATGTCTATTTAGAAGTGCGTCTGCCACGACGAGGGACCGCAGGCACACACTGCACAGGGTTGGCACGGCTAGGTAGCGACCCTCTTTAATAGGGGCGGGGCGATAGCCCACAATGCTGTACAGAAGCAATGAGAAATATAATCCTGTGCCACCGCCATCAGGAGCTGCACACCTGGGCATAGCAATGGGGAACCTATGTGCCACACACTATTCATTCTGTCAAGGTGTCTGCATGCCCCAGTCAGACTGGTAATATGCACCTTAACAGTAACCGCGTTGGTGGTAATGTGGTGGTGACTGCGGACCTAGTAGCACGGTTGTATTTTGTTGGTTTTCGGAATGTGGCCAGGATTAAGTAGGCCGTGGCGGGGGGATGGTGGGGGGGCTCTCTTGTAGTGTCGGTAAAGGTGAAATTCTTGGACTGCCACCAGACGAACCAATGCAAAGGCATTTGCCAACAATGTTTTCCCTGTTGGAGGAGGAGGGGGATGTTTTTGAGGCACTACGTGTCCTCTCCACGTGTCCGTGGTTATATGCACCTTAACAGTAACCGCGTTGGTGGTAATGTGGTGGTGACTGCGGACCTAGTAGCACGGTTGTATTTTGTTGGTTTTCGGAATGTGGCCAGGATTAAGTAGGCCGTGGCGGGGGGATGGTGGGGGGGCTCTCTTGTAGTGTCGGTAAAGGTGAAATTCTTGGACTGCCACCAGACGAACCAATGCAAAGGCATTTGCCAACAATGTTTTCCCTGTTGGAGGAGGAGGGGGATGTTTTTGAGGCACTACGTGTCCTCTCCACGTGTCCGTGGTTATATGCACCTTAACAGTAACCGCGTTGGTGGTAATGTGGTGGTGACTGCGGACCTAGTAGCACGGTTGTATTTTGTTGGTTTTCGGAATGTGGCCAGGATTAAGTGGGCCGTGGCGGGGGGATGGTGGGGGGGCTCTCTTGTAGTGTCGGTAAAGGTGAAATTCTTGGACTGCCACCAGACGAACCAATGCAAAGGCATTTGCCAACAATGTTTTCCCTGTTGGAGGAGGAGGGGGATGTTTTTGAGGCACTACGTGTCCTCTCCACGTGTCCGTTCCATGTCAGCAATAGTAGCACTCAAGACAGGCCCCAGTAACAATTCTGAAGCAGCAGTATAGCGGGAGCGCAGTCTTCGTTCCATGTAAGCAATAGTAGCACTCAAGACAGGCCCCAGTAACAATTCTGAAGCAGCAGTATAGCGGGAGCGCAGTCTTCGTTCCATGTAAGCAATAGTAGCACTCAAGACAGGCCCCAGTAACAATTCTGAAGCAGCAGTATAGCGGGAGCGCAGTCTTCGTTCCATGTAAGCAATAGTAGCACTCAAGACAGGCCCCAGTAACAATTCTGAAGCAGCAGTATAGCGGGAGCGCAGTCTTCGTTCCATGTAAGCAATAGTAGCACTCAAGACAGGCCCCAGTAACAATTCTGAAGCAGCAGTATAGCGGGAGCGCAGTCTTCGTTCCATGTAAGCAATAGTAGCACTCAAGACAGGCCCCAGTAACAATTCTGAAGCAGCAGTATAGCGGGAGCGCAGTCTTAGTTCCATTTCAGTAGCCTTAGTATAGCCAAGGCACAAGTGACATTTATGTAGCTAAAGTGTAGGCCAACCCCACACACCTTTCTGTACCATGAGTGCAGGCGAAGAACATAGAAATTACTATGATTACACTGTAGGTGAGGGCCCCAAAAAAATTGGTGTACCAACAGTACTAATGTACCTCAGTAAAAATTGGCCATGCCCAACCAAGATGGCAGGTGAATCGCTTTGGTTAATGTGGCTTAAGTGGTAACTAGGCCTGGAGGCAGCCCAGTGTAACGAAAAATTGGTTCAAGTTAAAGTTCCAACGCTTTTAAGCTAATTGAAACTTATAAAAATTGTTCTGAAAAATTATTTGAGTGAGCCTTGTGGCCCTAAGAAAAATTGCCCGTTCAGCGTGATTACGTGAGGTTTCAGGAGGAGGAGCAGGAGGAGGAGGAGGAGGAATATTAGACACAGATTGATGAAGCAGAAATGTCCCCGTTTTGGATGGTGAGAGAGAACGTAGCTTCCATCCGTGGGTGCAGCCTACGTATTGCTTACGTATCGCTGCTGTCCGCTGGTGGAGAACAGAAGTCTGGGGAAATCCAGCCTTTGTTCATCTTGATGAGTGTTAGCCTGTCGGCACTGTCGGTTGACAAGCGGCTACGCTTATCTGTGATGATTCCCCCAGCCGCACTAAACACCCTTTCCGACAAGACGCTAGCCGCAGGACAAGCAAGCACCTCAAGGGCATACAGGGCTAGTTCAGGCCACGTGTCCAGCTTCGACACCCAGTAGTTGTAGGGGGCAGAGGCGTCACCAAGGATGGTCGTGCGATCCGCTACGTACTCCCTCACCATCCTTTTACAGTGCTCCCGCCGACTCAGCCGTGACTGGGGAGCGGTGACACAGTCTTGGTGGGGAGCCATAAAGCTGGCCAGGCCCTTAAAGACTGTTGCACTGCCTGGGATGTACATGCTGCTCGATCTACGCACATCCCCTGCTACCTTGCCCTCGGTACTGCGCCTTCTGCCACTAGCGCTGTCGGCTGGGAATTTGACCATCAGCTTGTCCGCAAGGGTCCTGTGGTATAGCAACACTCTCGAACCCCTTTCCTCTTCGGGAATCAGAGTGGGCAGGTTCTCCTTATACCGTGGATCGAGCAGTGTGTACACCCAGTAATCCGTCGTGGCCAGAATGCGTGCAACGCGAGGGTCACGAGAAAGGCATCCTAACATGAAGTCAGCCATGTGTGCCAGGGTACCAGTACGCAACACATGGCTGTCCTCACTAGGAAGATCACTTTCAGGATCCTCCTCCTCCTCCTCCTCCTCCTCCTCCTCAGGCCATACACGCTGAAAGGATGACAGGCAATCAGCCGGTGTACCGTCAGCAGCAGCCCAAGCTGTCTCTTCCCCCTCCTCCTCATCCTCCTCATGCTCCTCCTCCTCCTCCTGTATGCGCTGAGAAATAGACAGGAGGGTGCCCTGACTATCCAGCGGCATACTGTCTTCCCCCGCCCCCGTTTCCGAGCGCAAAGCAGCTGCCTTTATGGTTTGCAGGGAATTTCTCAAGATGCATAGCAGAGGAATGGTGACGCTAATGATTGTAGCATCGCCGCTCACCACCTGGGTAGACTCCTCAAAATTACCAAGGACATGGCAGATGTCTGCCAACCAGGCCCACTCTTCTGAAAGGAATTGAGGAGGCTGACTCCCACTGCGCCGCCCATGTTGGAGTTGGTATTCGACTATAGCTCTACGTTGTTCATAGAGCCTGGCCAACATGTGGAGCGTAGAGTTCCACCGTGTGGGCACGTCGCACAGCAGTCGGTGCACTGGCAGCTTAAAGTGATGTTGCAGGGTGCGCAGGGTGGCAGCGTCCGTGTGGGACTTGCGGAAATGTGCGCAGAGCCGGCGCGCCTTTACGAGCAGGTCTGACAAGCGTGGGTAGCTTTTCAGAAAGCGCTGAACCACCAAATTAAAGACGTGGGCCAGGCATGGCACGTGCGTGAGGCTGCCAAGCTGCAGAGCCGCCACCAGGTTACGCCCGTTGTCACACACGACCATGCCCGGTTGGAGGCTCAGCGGCGCAAGCCAGCGGTCGGTCTGCTGTGTCAGACCCTGCAGCAGTTCGTGGGCCGTGTGCCTCTTATCGCCTAAGCTGAGTAGTTTCAGCACGGCCTGCTGACGCTTGCCCACCGCTGTGCTGCCACACCGCGCGACACCGACTGCTGGCGACATGCTGCTGCTAACACATCTTGATTGCGAGACAGAGGAGGAGGTGGAGGAGGAGGAGGGTGCTTTAGTGGAGGAAGCATACACCTCCGCAGATACCACCACCGAGCTGGGGCCCGCAATTCTGGGGGTGGGTAGGACGTGAGCGGTCCCAGGCTCTGACTCTGTCCCAGCCTCCACTAAATTCACCCAATGTGCCGTCAGGGAGATGTAGTGGCCCTGCCCGCCTGTGCTTGTCCACGTGTCCGTAGTTAAGTGGACCGTGGCAGTAACCGCGTTGGTGAGGGCGCGCACAATGTTGCGGGAGACGTGGTCGTGCAGGGCTGGGACGGCACATCGGGAAAAGTAGTGGCGACTGGGAACTGAGTAGCGCGGGGCCGCCGCCTCCATGATACTTTTGAAGGACTCAGTTTCCACAACCCTATACGGCAGCATCTCAAGGCTGATGAATTTTGCTATGCGGACGGTTAACGTTTGAGCGTGCGGGTGCGTGGCGGCGTACTTGCGCTTGCGCTCGAACACTTGCGCAAGCGACGGCTGAACGGTGCGCTGAACTACACTGCTGGATGGGGCCGAGGACAGAGGAGATGAGGGTGTGGGTGCAGGCCATGAGGCGGTAGTGCCTGTTTCCTGAGAGGGGGGTTGCATCTCAGTGGCAGGTTGGGGCACAGGGGGAGAGGCAGGGGTGCAAACCGGAGGCGGTGAACGGCCTTCGTCCCACCTTGTGGGGTGCTTGGCCATCATATGTCTGCGCATGGTGGTGGTGGTGAGGCTGTTGGTGTTGGCTCCCCGGCTGAGCTTTGCGCAACAAAGGTTGCACACCACTGTTCGTCGGTCGTCAGGCGTCTCTGTGAAAAACTGCCAGACCTTAGAGCACCTCGGCCTCTGCAGGGTGGCATGGCGCGAGGGGGCGCTTTGGGAAACACTTGGTGGATTATTCGGTCTGGCCCTGCCTCTACCCCTGGCCCTGGCCACCGCACTGCCTCTTGCAACCTGCCCTGCTGATGCCCTTGACTCCCCCTCTGAAGACCTGTCCTCCTGAGTAAGCGTTGCACACCAGGTGGGGTCAGTCACCTCATCGTCCTGCTGCTCTTCCTCCGAATCCTCTGTGCGCTGCTCCCTTGGACTTACTGCCCTTACTACTACCTCACTGCAAGACAACTGTGTCTGATCGTCATCATCCTCCTCACCCACAGAAAGTTGTTGAGACAGTTGGCGGAAGTCCCCAGCCTCTTCCCTCGGACCCCGGGAACTTTCGAATGGTTGGGCATCAGTGACGATAAACTCCTCTGGTGGGAGAGGAACCGCTGCTGCCCAATCTAAGCAGGGGCCCGAGAACAGTTCCTGGGAGTGTTCCCGCTCCTGAGCAGGTGTCATTGTAGTGGAGTGAGGAGGCTGGGAGGAAGGAGGAGCAGCAGACAGAGGATTCGGATTTGCAGCAGTGGACGGCGCAGAACTGCGTGTTGACGATAGGTTGCTCGAAGCACTTTCTGCCATCCAGGACAGGACCTGCTCACACTGCTCATTTTCTAATAACCGTCTCCCGCGTGGACCCATTAATTGGGCGATGAATGTGGGGACGCCAGAAACGTGCCTCTCTCCTAATCGCGCAGCAGTCGGCTGCGACACACCGGGATCAGGAGCTCGGCCTGTGCCCACACCCTGACTTGGCCCTCCGCGTCCTCGGCCGCGTCCACGTCCTCTAGGCCTACCCCTACCCCTCAGCATGCTGTATTACCAGTGATTTGATTTCACAGGCAGGAAATAAATTGGCGCAAGACTGCAGGCCAAATATAATTTTTTCCCTTTTTGGAAAACGAAAGGCCCCACTGCCTCTAGTGAATGAATGATCTAAGTTTAATAACTGTGCTGTGTCCCTGCTAATGTGTCACAGAACGTGAGGGTAGCAGAGTTATTATAACTCTTGGAGAGCAGGTATTTTTTTCCCAATTAAGGAAAGCAAATGGCGAAGCCAGCAGTAAAGCGTAGCTGGGTGCGTCTGATTTAGCAATGTTGTTCAAGCAGCTCACACGTGTCCACCGCCCTTAGGACGGACAGAGGCTGGACAAATAGATTTGTTTTCAGTTTTTTTCCACCAAAAGGCAGCACTGCGTATATTCAATGAACATGAGAAGTTTAATAACTGTGCTGTGTCCCTGCTTATGTGTCACAGAACGTGAGGGTAGCAGAGTTATTATAACTCTTGGAGAGCAGGTATTTTTTTCCCAATTAAGGAAAGCAAATGGCGAAGCCAGCAGTAAAGCGTAGCTGGGTGCGTCTGATTTAGCAATGTTGTTCAAGCAGCTCACACGTGTCCACCGCCCTTAGGACGGACAGAGGCTGGACAAATAGATTTGTTTTCAGTTTTTTTCCACCAAAAGGCAGCACTGCGTATATTCAATGAACATGAGAAGTTTAATAACTGTGCTGTGTCCCTGCTTATGTGTCACAGAACGTGAGGGTAGCAGAGTTATTATAACTCTTGGAGAGCAGGTATTTTTTTCCCAATTAAGGAAAGCAAATGGCGAAGCCAGCAGTAAAGCGTAGCTGGGTGCGTCTGATTTAGCAATGTTGTTCAAGCAGCTCACACGTGTCCACCGCCCTTAGGACGGACAGAGGCTGGACAAATAGATTTGTTTTCAGTTTTTTTCCACCAAAAGGCAGCACTGCGTATATTCAATGAACATGAGAAGTTTAATAACTGTGCTGTGTCCCTGCTTATGTGTCACAGAACGTGAGGGTAGCAGAGTTATTATAACTCTTGGAGAGCAGGTATTTTTTTCCCAATTAAGGAAAGCAAATGGCGAAGCCAGCAGTAAAGCGTAGCTGGGTGCGTCTGATTTAGCAATGTTGTTCAAGCAGCTCACACGTGTCCACCGCCCTTAGGACGGACAGAGGCTGGACAAATAGATTTGTTTTCAGTTTTTTTCCACCAAAAGGCAGCACTGCGTATATTCTATGAATAATAACTGTGTTGTGGCCCTGCCTATACAATTCTTTCCCTGCAGTATCAATGGAGGGTGCAATGGTCTGCAGAGGCGATTTTGAGAAGCAAAAAAAAATGCAGCACAGCTAACAGCAGCCTGGACAGTACTGCACACGGATAAATATGGCCCTAGAAAGGACCGTTGAGGTTCTTGAAGGCTACACTCACTCCTAACACTCTCCCTGCCTATGCAGCACTTCTGTCCCTAATGCCAGGTGCAACGGTCTGCAGAGGCGATTTTGAGAAAAAAAAATTTGCCACTGCTAACAGCAGCCAACACACAGCTATCAGTGGCCCTAATAAGGACCTTTGGGGGGTCTTGAAGCCTACACTAACTACCAATTCTTTCCCTACAGCAGCTCCGGTACAAACAGCACTGTCCCTCATCTAACTCACACCGCATCTGAGGCGAACCGCGGGAGGGGCCGACTTTTATGTTCGGGTGACACCTGATCTCCCCAGCCACTCACAGCAGGGGGGTGGTATAGGGCTTGAACGTCACAGGGGGAAGTTGTAATGCCTTCCCTGTCTTTCAATTGGCCAGAAAAGCGCGCTAACGTCTCAGGGAAGGAAGTGAAAGTAACCAGAACACCGCATGGTGTTCGTTACGAATAACGAACATCCCGAACACCCTAATATTCGCACGAATATCAAGCTCGGACGAACGCGTTCGCTCATCTCTATTAATCATGTCTTGTATCACACGTTGTAGTGAAAAGGCTTTTGCTAAACTTTAACACAGATGGACTTTGGGACCACCACATGACTCTAGGGAATCTGGCAGGAGCTTGCACCACTCGGGTGAACGTACCTAGCATGATGGTGGACCCTATGTCCAAATGGGGGAATGTGAGGGGTTAATTCTAGATTTTCTCCTGTCTCAAATTAATAAAAGAAAAATACGTTTAATTTCTCTTTCAACTTTTACTTTATCTAACATTCTCTCTCTCTTTATGACCCTGAATCTTGTTCTCACATGTCTTATCTGTACTTTCCCATGTCATCCTGTTCTGAGAAACTTTTCTGAGAAACTTATTCAAGGATATATTTTGTTTTGATAAAGTTATCGCGGAATGTTGATATATTGTTCTTGTAGGAGATGTCTTTGAAAGGAGTATTATTAATTGTCTCCTCCAGATGTCCAGCGACCTTGGACATGCGCAGTGACTAACTCATTACGTAAACAAATCTTCTCTATAGTTTCTGTAACTCTGCTGAATAAACTTCACTTCGTTTGGCATCACATGGTGCATGTGGCTGTCCATTTGCGTCGTCTATGAGTACTCATATCTAAGACTAATTCGGAAGCAGACAGCATCAGCTGAACGGTCTGATCAAAGACCCCCCTAACAGCCGCAACAGGCTTATGGTGCCCTTCAAAGAGCCGATTGTAAGGCCACCTGCAGACGGCCGCTTCGGATCCCGCTGCGAGAATTCTTGCAGTGGGACCCGACTCGCGCCCCTGCAGGAACCAGCGCGGCACTCACCTGCTCCTGTGGCTCCAGCTCTGTGATGTGCTGGCTGCTGGGCAGTCTGCGCATGCGCAGAGCGAAGCCAGCGGCCAGGGAGTGACATTTCTGTGCGGGGCTCGCAGAGATAGAGCATGCCGCGATGTGTTTTCTGCATGAGATTTCGTGTGGACAAATCGCATCCGTCTGCATGGGCCGCACAAATACGTGGTGAATGCGCAGGAAACCTATGTATTTACTGCATATTTGCGCACCATTTCAATGGGCCCATCTGCGTTCATTTTTACAAATGCAAATATACAGGCCTAAGCGATTTTCGATAGCGCAAATGCGCAGCGTATTTGCGCGACCAAAATACAATTACACCCATTTTAACGACCCTGATAGTGGCCCCAGTAAAAATAGCGACCCCACAGTGGTCCAATTAGTAATATTAACCCCCTCAGTAGTAATAAACCCATAGCAACGTTAACCCCCCCTCAGTAATAATAAGCCCCCCTCCAGTAATAAGCCTCCCTCAGCAATAATAAGCCCCCCTCAGCAATAAGAAGCCCCCCTCAGCAATGAGACCCCTCCCCAGTAATAAGCCCCCTCAGTAACAATAATAAGCCCCTCCCAGTAATAAGCCCCCCTCAGTAATAAGCCCCCTCCCTCAGTAATAAGCCCCCTCAGTAACAATAATAAGCCCCCCCAACCCATATACTTACCTCCTCCTACCATAGCTGTCAGCACCACTCCCCCTCTGCTCGCGCTGAGCCCGGATGCACACTGATGCTAGTGTGTGTGCCCGGCACGCTTCTTCTCCAAGTCCTCTCCTGTGGAACTGAAGAGCATGGGACTCGGGGAGGAGGATCCTGGCTGCACACTGACATCAGTGTGCGCCGGGATCAGAGCTGCTGGCTTGATTACCAGCGGGGAGCTGCGGCACCCAAGCTGGTAATTGCTGCAGTGTTGAGCGGCGTCGGCACGCTGCGGGCCACATAACACGAGGCAGCGGGTCGGATTCGGCCCGCGGGCTTTGTGTTTGACACATGTGCCTTAGTACATGAGCTTGCTGGTTGCTTGGATGCGACTGCACCTTTGCACAGAATCACTCAGCATCCTGTCTTGACCATCACTGCCAGTAGGAAAATGTAGCAAATTACACAACACCTGTCATTGTTCACAGTGGCCAGTAGATGGCACCAAAGGACTATTATATGCAAGTACCAGTGAACTTTGCATTTCTTCTCTTACATTTCTCTGGGTGACATTACCTCATACACCAAGCATACCACATCAGATGACTTGATACCAAATAAAGAGTGCTTATATAAAACAAACCACCCACTGTGTACACTACCGGAGGACATAATTATGAGTTAGTAAAATAAATTGTACTAAATAATAAAGGCCTATTCACAGAAAGTCCCTAAAAACATTCTTTATTATAATTATAATAAAAACACTGGGCCTTTGGACAAAACAAGAACACATAGATAGTGATTACAAAACGATGGACGAGACCACAACAATAGTTTTAGTGGTTGGGGAATCCTGACAACTGGTCCAAGATACCTGACACAGCTGTTAATTCTATGATGTTTAGAACAGGATATCCCCTAATTGATATAAAGAACAGAAAAAGAAAAAGGGGAGCATAATAAGCTTTTCTATTCGGTTCCGATTAATTAGTATTTAGCTTAGAACCGATTATGAAGCCGTATCGAGCATTAGTCCTAACATCCTATTTTTTTTGGATGTAGGACTAGATACTTTCCAAGCCTAAATATAAATACTTTGTTCTGATAACTGCAAGTCTTGGCGGGGGTCTCCAGGTGATTGGGGGACACTAACCCTTATTCTAGTATTTTATAGATGCTTCAATTCAGATGACACTTAATAATATCAAACTTAGTATAATGTAGTTAATGAGGTTCTGAAGTATAGTTTATGTAGTTCAGATACAGTTTGTACAATTCTGAAATAGGTGTAGTTCGTTCAATGCATTTCGGTTGGACCAACAACCTCTTCAGGAACTGGTTTGTCAAGGAATACTATTACATAGGGATTTGGTGATTTCCCTATGTGGTTTCAAAAGTCAGCTATAATTTGATATAAGAATGACTTCCAATCAAAGATGCACTGCCAAGCGTCAATATACTTTGCCTGGTTAACATAGAAACAGGACTTTTGTCCAAGTCGAGGTCACTTAATATAATGGGGACCTTACGCCCGGGGGTCAGACGATATTGCCCCCTAGGAGAGTCGGATTCCTTATTGGTAGTTTGCTCCCAAGCTCTCCGATTATTTGGAGAGAGGGAAGGCAGACTCCATATGGCCTAGTCTGGACTATAGTGGAGATAACTAGTCCTGATCTAAGACTGCTCGGTAGAAGGCTAGCTAGTTCCCTGGTCAAAGATAGTGACCGATTTACTAGTCTATCTAACAGCAAGAGCAGTAGTGAAAAGGGGGACAATAGGCTCGATAAACAAAAAAAGAAAAGAGGAGCAGCAAGGCCTCCAACCCTGATGGTGGAGTGGTGGCCATAGATTAATGCAAGGTGTGTCTCGTCTTTATATTATCCACAGAGGAGGTGGCTCCACCTCTAGAGTGTAAGGCATCCTATCGTAAATCATGGCATAATTGCCATGTGGAGGCATAAGACCCACCCCCCAACTGCTGTGGAGCTAAAAAAGCTTATCCCGATCTTATATCCATTATTGCATCCTTTAATTAAGTACTGGCCTACCTAGTGCAGGAGAGAAGGCAGATGGTATGAGGTCGATCGTGCATTTATACAGTACAGTCGGAACTAAATGAGGCTTTGAAAAATAAGCGGTTCTGATAGAGGAGTTACTCCCCTCCGAACGCGTCACTCGTACATGACGTCACTACGCCCTGCGTCTGCAGCGCGGAGTAGGTCAGACGGCGCCGGGAGGCATATTTGTAGTTTACGCTTAGGCTAAGCAGCGCTGCTGATTAGAGCCACCTGATTGGCTCTTCGGCACCATGTGACTACACAGCATGCACGCGCATTGCCTTCAGCAGCCGTGCACTATACACTACAGTTAAGCAGACGTGCGCTGCACACTACACTTAAGCAGCACGGGGTTAGGTTTAGGGTTAGGTTTACGGTTAGGTTTAGGGTTAGGATTACCTAAACCTAACCCTAACCCCAACCCTAACCCTAAACACTAACCGTAAACACTAAAAGTAACCCTACAGCTAACCCTACACCTAACCCTAAACCTAACCCTAAACCCTAAACCTAACCCTAAACCTAACCCTAAACCCTAACCCCGTGCTGCTTAAGTGTAGTGTGTAGCGCACGTCTGCTTAACTGTAGTGTGTAGTGCACGGCTGCTGAAGGCAATCCGCGTGCACGCTGTGTAGTCACGTGGTGCCGAAGAGCCAATCAGGTGGCTCTAATCAGCAGCGCTGCTTAACCTAAGAGTAAACTACAAATATGCCGCCGGGAGGCATATTTGGTATTTCAGCCGCAGTTCAGTAGCGGTGAGCGATTCCAGCGACCTGATTGGTTGTTGGGGACACCCCCCCCTTTGGAGATGTGCATGAGTGCTACTTCACGAGACCAGTGGGGGGGTTAGGGTTTAGCGTTAGGTTTAGGTTTAGGGTTAGAATTTAGGGTTTAGGGTTAGGTTTAGGGTTAAGTTTAGGGTTTAGGGTTAGGTTTAGGGTTTGGGTTTAGAGTTAGGGTTTAAGCTTGGGCTTAGTTGCCGACCCTCCTACGGCCCTGCTGCTGCTTATTTAACGGGCCGGCCACTCGTGCACATCTCCAAAGGGGGGGGGGGGGGTGTCCCCAACAACCAATCAGGTCGCTGGAATCAGTCACCGCTACTGAACTGCAGCTTAAATCCCAAATATGACGCAGGGAGCTCTCACCACTCCCTCTTCCTACGTCAGACATCCATGGCGTAGCGCGTCACTGTGCGTCCTGCGTCCACGGCGTCAGGTATAGCGGGCGGCATATTACCACATTCGGCCGCAGTTCTCCGGCGCGGCCGATTTAGCCAATCAGCTGGCTGGAATCGGCACCACGTGACACAGCGGCGTGCCCGCGCATTGCCGTGCACGATGAGCTGTGCCCGCGCGTCACGTGGGCTGTGACGTCACCGAGCCTTGCATTTGCCCGCGGATTTTGAACAGTATTGATCTACGGAGGAAGCAAGCTGATGGTTGGAGCCTTTTCCCCAATTTACAAGATGGGAGAGTAAGATTTGTGCTCTACGTGTGGTGAGTACCCACCTGAGATTTGTGCGTTGTGCGCTACGTGTGGAGATGCGATCACCTGAGATTAATGCGCCGTGCGCTACGTGTGGAGACGCGATCACCTGAGATTAATGCGCCGTGTGCTACGTGTGGAGACGCGATCACCTGAGATTAATGCGCCGTGCGCTATGTGTGGAGACGCCATCACCTGAGATTAATGCGCCGTGCGCTACATGTCGAGACGCGGTCACCTGAGATTAATGCGCCGTGCGCTACGTGTGGAGACGCGATCACCTGAGATTAATGCGCCGTGCGCTACATGTGGAGACGCGATCACCTGAGATTAATGCGCCGTGCGCTACGTCTGGAGACGCCATCACCTGAGATTAATGCGCCGTGCGCTACGTGTGGAGACGCCGTCACCTGAGATTAATGCGCCGTGCGCTACATGTGGAGACGCGGTCACCTGAGATTAATGCGCCGTGCGCTACATGTGGAGACGCCACCACCTGAGATTAATGCGCCGTGCGCTACGTGTGGAGACGCGATCACCTGAGATTAATGCGCCGTGCGCTACGTGTGGAGACGCGATCACCTGAGATTAATGCGCCGTGCGCTACATGTGGAGACGCGGTCACCTGAGATTAATGCGCCGTGCGCTACGTCTGGAGACGCCATCACCTGAGATTAATGCGCCGTGCGCTACGTGTGGAGACGCCGTCACCTGAGATTAATGCGCCGTGCGCTACATGTGGAGACGCGGTCACCTGAGATTAATGCGCCGTGCGCTACGTGTGGAGACGCCGTCACCTGAGATTAATGCGCCGTGCGCTATGTGTGGAGACACGATCACCTCAGATTAATGCGCCGTGCGCTACATGTGGAGACGCGATCACCTGAGATTAATGCGCCGTGCGCTGCATGTGGAGACGCGGTCACCTGAGATTAATGCGCCGTGCGCTACATGTGGAGACGCGATCACCTGAGATTAATGCGCCGTGCGCTACGTGTGGAGACGCGATCACCTGAGATTAATGCGCCGTGCGCTACGTGTGGAGACGCGATCACCTGAGATTAATGCGCCGTGCGCTACGTGTGGAGACGCGATCACCTGAGATTAATGCGCCGTGCGCTACGTGTGGAGACGCCGTCACCTGAGATTAATGCGCTGTGCGCTACGTGTGGAGATGCCGTCACCTGAGATTAATGCGCCGTGCGCTACGTGTGGAGACGCCGTCAACTGAGATTAATGCGCCGTGCGCTACATGTGGAGACGCGGTCACCCGAGATTAATGCGCCGTGCGCTACGTGTGGAGACGCGATCACCTGAGATTAATGCGCCGTGCGCTACGTGTGGAGACGCCGTCACCCGAGATTAATGCGCCGTGCGCTACGTGTGGAGACGCGATCACCTGAGATTAATGCGCCGTGCGCTACGTGTGGTGAGTACCCACCTGAGATTTGCGCGACGCCATCTGACGCAACCTGTCTTTTTTTGCAGATTTGTGTGCCTTATTGCAAAATTACGTGTGGAGAGGATCCTGACGTTTGGACGCGTTTCGAGAAGAATTTCACTTCGCTCGGACACCATCTGACATCACTCAGCGAGGTAAGCTGCTGCATCTGCCCAAATTTTCATCGCGTGCATCTGCTGATGCGCATATTTGGTGCATATTTGCAGGTTTTCGCTTGCATCTGCTGATGTGCGCATACTTGGCGCATATTTGCAGGTGTTCGCTTGCATCTGCTGATATGCGCATATTTGGCGCATATTTGCCGGTTTTCTCCTGCATCACCTGATATGTGCATATTTGCTGGTTTTTGCTTGCATGTGGTGATATGCTCTCCGTTTTCCACAGGACGACTCGTGTGGAGAGGAACCTGACATTTGGCTGCGTTTTGTACAACGTACGGAACCGGAGATTGGCGTTTTAGGTGCTGATCTCACATTTGCCCCCCGCCTTTTGGAGAGAACGACTCTTCTGGAGAGGAATTTCGCTTCGCTTGGACACCACCTGACGTCACTCGGCGAGGTAAGCTGCTGCATCTGCCAAATTTTTCATTGCTTGCATCTGCTCGTGTGTACATGTATACATGTATGTATGTATGTATGTATGTATGCATGCATGTATACATGCATGTATGTTTGTATAATTTTTCTGACCTGGTTGGGGGAGTAGTGGTCATTGTAAGTGGGTTGAGCGGATCTAGGAATCAGTAATACTGGTGGGATGTGACTGTTAACCTGGTGATTTCTCGTCATTTCCTGCAGATCTGACGTCCTTGAGAACAGGAAGGCTGGCAGACAGTGAAGAGACCCTCGTCTTTCAGCAATCTTTAAACCCTTCTTTTTATGAACAGTTTTTTCCCAGTGACTCCCTTTTTTTTAATACGCTTTTTAAAAAAAATAATTATGACGGAGGATCCTGAAAAACTGCGCAATATTTTACTGCAATGCAGTAAACAGAAAAGACCCATAAACACAGCGGCCTTTTGTCTATATCACGGAATGAACCTTGGTGTAACATCCACACTAGCAATAAATTATAAAATCCGAATTGGGTGGAGTCTGTCTGGTTTTCACTATATGTTGCAGTTGGTGGTGTGCCCTGTCCTGCTCCTGATGCAGTTGGCGGTGTGCCCTGTCCTGCTCCTGATGCAGTTGGCGGTGTGCCCTGTCCTGCTCCTGATGCAGTTGGCAGTGTGCCCTGCCCTGCTCCTGATGCAGTTGGCGGTGTCTGTTATGTGGCATGTGTATGACTCCTGTTCTGTGGTGTGGCTCCTCGGATCTGCTAGGGCCCAGATCTTAAGATCGCTGGGCCGCCCTCTTACTCGGCTGATGTCCCCGCTTAGGTAGGGCCACTGTCATCCTCCCTGTAGCACAGGCTTGGTTGCCTGGATACTGTGTGACTCTCCTGTGTTCCCTGTGTGCGTGTATACTACTAGACTACCACTCCTTTAGTCACGATCGTGTGGGCCCTCTGCTTTATCTGCTCACACGATTGTAACAGTCTGTTCAGAAAGCCACTGACTACTCCTTTCTTTTTGGGCCCAGTGGTGCATACAGACATAACATTAGGGCCACAATGTGTATACTTGTGAACACGAGACAAAACAGGGGTATCCATTTCGGAGGTTCAATCCTCCTTTTGATGTGCAATATAGAAAAAAAAAGGTCTTGAAAAGGACATGTTTTCTAAAAATTAAATATTATTTGGTCTCCTAAATTGCATTAATTCCTAAAAATAAATGTGGGGTCAAAATACTCCTGACCCTCTCAGAGAATACATTAAGGGGTGCAGTTTTTAAAATGTGGTAATTTGTAAGGGTATCTATCATTATGACTAAGGATGAGCGAGTATACTCGGTAAGGCACTACTCGTTCGAGTAATGTGCCTTAAACGAGTATCTCCCTGCTCGTCCTTAAAGATTTGGGGGCCGCCGCGGGGGAGAGCGGGGAGGAACGGAGGGGAGATCTCTCTCTATCTCCCCTGCGACTCACCTGTCAGCCGCAGCGGTCCCCGAATCTTTATGGACCAGCAGGGAGATACTCGTCTAAGGCACATTACTTGAACGAGTAGTGCCTTAGCGAGTATACTCGCTCATCCTTAATTATGACACCTAGCAGCCTTTGCAAACTTGGATTGGTGTAGGAAAACTAAGTGTTCCTCTAAATTCTGAAAAGTAATGTTAAATTTGTACGTCTCCTAAATGGAAAAAATAAATTTACAAAAGTTTTAAACCGTGCATCCAGAATAAAGTGAACAGATGGAAATCTATATGTTAGTAAAGATTTGTACAGTATGTTTGCACTTATTTTATATATGACATTTGACAATGTGAAAAAATGAAAATTCAAAATTGTGCAAAGTAGCAATTTTAATAAATATACACAACTTTTAACAGTCCTTTTTTACTACCTAACAGAAGTACAACAAGGGGAAGAAAAAAATGTCACAGTCACTTGGATATGCAAAACCTTTACGGACTTATGATATGTCAAGTGACACATGTAAAATTCCAAATTTTCGGTCTGTCACTAAGGCGCAAACAGGCTTGTTCTCTAAGGGGATAAATAGCTTAGTGTATAAACTTTAAACCGACTAACGAGGGACAGTGAGCAGCATCACATGCAACCTGACAATCTTCATCGTACTGCTCCATCAGATCCTGATGATGTATTTCCATAGCAGGTGATGGGCCATTTCCAGCTTTTAAGCATCCTCCTGAGCCAACATCTGGGAACTTCTGGCTCTCTGGTGATTCAACTCTGTGGTTGCGAGCACCGGAAACGGTTACCACAGTGCAAGATTCTGACCAAAACGTATCAGCTGACCTAGAAGGAGGAAGAAAAAAAAAATTTAACCCTGCCTGCAATTGGCTTAATTCCGTAGGTTTTCATAGTTATTGCACTGTCCCTGCTTTTCTTCACTCCTACTTTAATAGATAAAGACATCGTATTTGGACAATTGGTATGTTTCTCCGAAAGTTTGTTCAGTTAGTGCAAATTAGGTGCAGTATTGTGATGGAACCTGTACGTGTGCTAAAAAAAGGAATTAAATGCTCAAATCTAATGTAATGTCTTTTTCGGCCAATAAGACGAATTTAACACAGCAAGTGTGTGTGTGAGAGAGAGGGGGTGGCTGAGTAAGTGGGTGAGCATACATGCATGTATACATACATACATGCACGCATACATGCATGTACGCATACAGGCATGCATGCATGTACGCATAAGGCATGCAAGCATACGGCATGCACGCACGTAGGCATACAGGCACGCACGCATGTACGCACGCAGGCACGCACGCATGTACGCATGCAGGCACGCATGCATGTACGCGTACAGGCATGAATGTATGCATACAGGCACGCACGCATTTACGCGTACAGGCATGCATACAGGCATGCATGCATGCATGTACGCATACAGGCATGCATACAGGCATGCATGCATGTACGCATGCAGGCATGCATGTACATATGAGCAGATGCAAGCAATGAAAAATTTGGCAGATGCAGCAGCTTACCTCGCCGAGTGACGTCAGGTGGTGTCCTAGCGAAGCGAAATTCCTCTCCAGAAGAGTCGTCCTCTCCAAAAGGCGGGGGGCAAATGTGAGATTAGCACCTAAAACGCCAATCTCCGGTTCCGTACGTTGTACAAAACGCAGCCAAATGTCAGGTTCCTCTCCACACGAGTCGTCCTGTGGAAAACGGAGAGCATATCACCACATGCAAGCAAAAACCAGCAAATATGCACATATCAGGTGATGCAGGAGAAAACTGGCAAATATGCGCCAAATATGCGCATATCAGCAGATGCAAGCGAACACCTGCAAATATGCGCCAAGTATGCACATATCAGCAAATGCAAGCGAAAACCTGCAAATATGCGCCAAGTATGCGCATATCAGCAGATGCAAGCGAAAACCTGCAAATACGCGCATATCAGCAGATGCAAGCGAAAACCTGCAAATATGCGCCAAGTATGCGCATATCAGCAGATGCAAGCGAAAACCTGCAAATATGCGCCAAATATGCGCATATCAGCAGATGCACGCGATGAAAATTTGGGCAGATGCAGCAGCTTACCTCGCTGAGTGATGTCAGATGGTGTCCGAGCGAAGCGAAATTCTTCTCGAAACGCGTCCAAACGTCAGGATCCTCTCCACACGTAATTTTGCACCGCGTCTCCACATGTAGCGCACGGCACATTAATCTCAGGTGACGGCGTCTCCACACGTAGCGCACGGCGCATTAATCTCAGGTGACGGCGTCTCCACATGTAGCGCACGGCGCATTAATCTCAGGTGATCGTGTCTCCACACGTAGCGCACGGCGCACTAATCTCAGGTGATCGCGTCTCCACACGTAGCACACGGCGCATTGATCTCAGGTGATCGCGTCTCCACATGTAGCGCACGGCGCATTAATCTCAGGTGATCGCGTCTCCACACGTAACGCACAGCTCATTAATCTCAGGTGATCGCGTCTCCACATGTAGCGCATGGCGCATTAATCTCAGGTGACCGCGTCTCCACATGTAGCGCACGGCACATTAATCTCAGGTGACGGCGTTTCCACACGTAGCGCATGGCGCATTAATCTCAGGTGACGGCGTCTCCACATGTAGCGCACGGCGCATTAATCTCAGGTGATTGCGTCTCCACACGTAGCGCACGGCGCATTGATCTGAGGGGATCGCGTCTCCACATGTAGCGCACGGCGCATTGATCTCAGGTGATCACGTCTCCACACGTAGCGCACGGCGCATTGATCTCAGGTGATCGCGCCTCCACATGTAGCGCACGGCGCATTAATCTCAGGTGACGGCGTCTCCACACGTAGCGCACGGCGCATTAATCTCAGATGATCGCGTCTCCACACGTAGCGCACGGCGCATTAATCTCAGGTGACCGCGTCTCCACACGTAGCGCACGGCGCATTAATCTCAGGTGATCGCGTCCCCACACGTAGCGCACAGCGCATTGATCTCAGGTGATCGGGTCTCCACATGTAGCGCACGGCGCATTAATCTCAGGTGACCGCGTCTCCACATGTAGCGCACGGCACATTAATCTCAGGTGACCGCGTCTCCACACGTAGCGCACGGCGCATTAATCTCAGGTGATCGCGTCTCCACACGTAGCGCACGGCGCATTAATCTCAGGTGATCGCGTCGCCACACGTAGTGCACGGCGCATTAATCTCAGGTGATCGCATCTCCACACGTAGCGCACGGCGCATTAATCTCAGGTGATCGCATCTCCACACGTAGCGCACGGCGCATTGATCTCAGGTGATCGCGTCTCCACATGTAGCGCACAGCGCACAAATCTCAGGTGACCGCATCTCCACATGTAGCGCACGGCGCATTAATCTCAGGTGATCGCGTCTCCACACATAGCGCACGGCGCATTGATCTAAGGTGATCGCGTCTCCACATGTAGCGCACAGCGCACAAATCTCAGGTGACCACGTCTCCACATGTAGCGCACGGCGCATTAATCTCAGGTGATCGCGTCTCCACACCTAGCTCACAGCGCACAAATCTCAGGTGACGGCGTCTCCACACGTAGCGCACGGCGCATTAATCTCAGGTGATCGTGTCTCCACACGTAGCGCACGGCGCATTAATCTCAGGTGACCGCGTCTCCACACGCAGCGCAGAGCGCACAAATCTCAGGTGGGTACTCACCACACGTAGAGCACAAATCTTACTCTCCCATCTTGTAAATTGGGGAAAAGGCTCCAACCATCAGCTTGCTTCCTCCGTAGATCAATACTGTGCAAAATCCGCGGGCAAATGCAAGGCTCGGTGACGTTACAGCCCACGTGACGCGCGGGCACAGCTCATTGTGCACGGCAATGCGCGGGCACGCCGCTGTGTCACGTGGTGCCGATTCCAGCCAGCTGATTGGCTAAATCGGCCGCGCCGGAGAACTGCGTCCGAATGTGGTAATATGCTAGCGGGTGGTGCCGGGAGTTCTGGCCACTCCCTTTTCACGTGTCAAACGTCAGTGACGTCGATGCGTCCATCACGAGCATCGGCGGTCGCCATGCTCAGTGAAGGGGCGCGCCAGCCTAGGAGAAGAGATGCCCACAGAGGCGCGTGTCATAAGACCAGGGCGTGCAGTACAGGTTAATCGTCGTTTTATTGTAGCCTGCATTAGGCTAATATATCCAAAAGGTTGATGGGGCCATTGTAAGATCCTGATTGCATTATGTATTAAATTTTACACCCATAGATCATTACTTATGTTTATATACTTTGTCAAAAAACAATAAATGAATTTAATAGCCCACAGTCTATTTGATTAATGTTTGTAATTCAATATAGAAAATGAGGGATATAGATTGGGAAAGCAGTTTTATCTGCATGTCAATAGACGATAATAGATTTCATCACTGCATAACAGTAGATAATAAAGCTGGCTGGATACCGATTATGACCAATAAGGCCTGATGGAGTGCTTATAGAGAAACAGATAACAGTACACAGATTCTATAATAGGGAGTTGAACCGGCAGGAGCATCATGCCAAATATATTGATGTTAGTGCATATATTTATCTATTACAGACGTATGTTGAGAACAAGAACTGGTGGATAGTGTGATGTGGGCATCCCGACAATAGAGTGGTGGGAAGGAATTGTGTGGATCACAGGGTTGGAGGAAAACATCTTTAGTTAATAAAGCTCGTGAAAGAAAGGATTTCATTTAAGCTTTGAAGCTGAATAGTTTTCAGTCTGAAAATCCATTCTGTTTCTTTCCATAACAATTTTTTATGTTTAATTCGTTTTATTGAATTTTTCATGAATAGTCACATACATAACAAAGCATATATAGAAGAGGAAGGAGAAGGAAAAAAAGAAAAGAAGGCATTTGCCTAGTGGCGACCGTGCAGGGCCCCAGCAACGAGATTAAGTATAGGAGTACAAATGGATCGATAGTTCAATACACCGAACCAACATTTAAGGCTCTCTCTCATGGTGCCCTAAAAGCTTTTTACAGAAAACAAGAACTATCCAAACATAACGTTATAGCGTGGCATAGGGTCCTCATAGCTGGCTATCTCTTGTGCCTGCTATAACGTTCCAGCTCTCAGTTAGCTGGGTTTTCACATCGAAGAATAGTAGCCAACTATGGGGCATTCGAAGCGGATTATAAAATAATTAGGAACTTAGAAATAGAAGAGAGAGATAGAAGACATCACAGAGGGGGAGGGAGACACATTGGAGTGAAAGGGGAGGGGAACCTTCCATGGTTCACTTCAGGCTTTGCCATATAGATGTGCCTATGACGCGTTTCTGACATCACATCTCTCCGCGGCAGCCCCATCACCATCCCACCGTCTGTTGGAACTGTGGAGAGTCGTGGTATGCATTCCACACTGCCCAGGCTTGAGTGGTACGCCCGGGTCCCTCGGCTCACTCGTCACCCAGCTCTTCCATGTACATTAATTGGTTCAGTTCCCGGACAAATTCCAGGATAGTAGGGGGTGAATTGCTGCGCCAGTGGCATGGGATAACCACTCTGGCTGCAGTAAGAAAGTGTCACAGTAACCCCTTTTTGATGGTGGCAAATGGGCCAGGCAAGATTGACAGCAATGCCATTTGTGGGGAGGTTTCCACCGAACAGTGCGAAGCATCCTCGTGGATCTCAAACACCTTACTCCAGAAGGGCTTAATAAGTGGGCAGTCCCACCAAATGTGCAGCATGGTACCACGCTTGGACCCACGCCTCCAGCATTCCT
Organism: Eleutherodactylus coqui; assembly: GCF_035609145.1. Lineage (NCBI taxonomy): Eukaryota > Metazoa > Chordata > Amphibia > Anura > Eleutherodactylidae > Eleutherodactylus > Eleutherodactylus coqui. Next base: position 28,571,161 of record NC_089844.1, on the reverse strand, counting down.
CTGGGACTGAGGGAAAGATGCGATGAATTGTATCAGGACATCTGTACCACCTTGAGAGGAGCTTGAAATTTTTCTCCTGTGCAGCACAGGCTTAGGGTAGCTTGTGTGCGAACGTGAAGGCCCTCTCCCAATCGGAGCCCTGCAGGTCCACCGACAGCTCTCCACCCCAGCTCCTAACGTAGCCCGGCAGACCTCGCGTGAGGGCCCCCAGGATAATGCCATAGATCCGGGAAAGGACCCGTACCGGGGGATCAGCTCTCAGGAACAGTTCCTCAAAGGGCTTAGGGGAGTTTCCAAAGGTGCATAACCCCAGTTGGGTCCTCCAGAACGAGGACAGCTGCAAGTACTCTAACCATAACAATTTCTGCTCAGGACGGGACGCCTGTAAGTCATTAAAAGAAGGTAGGCCATTGGGGCCCACAATCTGACAACATCTTGTATCCTCCTCCTCTTGCCAGCTTAGGAAGCTCCGTCTCTCCCACCCCTATGCAAATGTGGGGTTGTGGAATATCGGGGCAAGGGCTCCTCTACGAAGCACCACCTCTCCTCTGGCTGTCAGTCTGTCCCATACCTCCAAACAGTTCAGCGTCATTGGTGTGTGGGGCAAGGCTGTGGGTCTGTCTTCCCTCTTAATCCAGGGTAATTGCCTCAGGTGGGGCCAGATCAGGGTTGTTTCCAATCTCACCCACTGTTTTGAGTATGCATGGTGATGCCAGTCTACCAGCCTGGTGAGAACTGCCGCTAAATAATACGTTTTTAGGTCTGGGAGGCCCACTCGACCTCTGGATTTTGGGCGTGACATGGTTCTGTAGCTGATGCGACAGTTTCTCACTCCCCACACGAATCTACGGAACACCTGGTGAATTTGCTCAAAGTACTGAGCTGGTAACTTAATTGTCAAGGTCTGGAAGAGGTAAAGAAATTTTGGGGTCACGTCCATTTTTAATACATTTATCCGCCCAAACCAACTCAGCTGCTTGGTAGCATAACCATTTAGTTCCTTTGTCACCTTCTCTAGAAGGGGGACATAATTGAGGTGATATAATGATGAGACGTCTGCTGCTACTTGTACACCTAGGTACTGAATGGAAGTTGAGCGCCATTTGAAATTAAATTGATCAGCGAGGTGTGCCACTTCATCGGGAGGGAGCGAGATGTTCATAGCTTCCGTTTTATGCAGGTTAACCTTAAAGTTGCTCATGTGGCCGAAGTGGGCGAATTCTGGTAGTAACAATTTTTTATCAGTGTCACCTTGCCTCCCGTACGTCCTGATGCGTTCGAGGCCTTGGAATTTTAGTTCTTTTGTATTCCCTCCATGTACCTGCCACATGTAGTTAGAGAGTGGGGTTGCTTCCTTTCTATTAACGTTACCCAGATGACCTTGAATACGTCTGCGCAACTGTTGTATGGTTTTTCCCACATAGTTCATGGGGCAGGTACAGGTGGCCATATAGATTACATTATTCGTCTTACAATTGATGTAATCTCTAATATAGAAGGTATCATTTGTAACTGCACTTACAAATGATGAACCTTTCTGGATGTATTCACAGATAGAGCAATCGGAACAAGGGTAGGTTCCCTTAATGTCTCTTTTACACAACCACATTTTGTCAGAGCGTCGGGGGGATAGGTGGCTCTTCACAAGTCTGTCCCTCAGATTTCTCCCACGCCGGTATGTGATTGATGAAGTGGCCAGAATAAAGTCTCTAATGTCATCTCGCAAAATATCCCAATATTGTTGGAGTATATTTCTGATAGTTTTGGTACTAGTGTCGTATGTACCCATTATCCGAATAATATCGGAGGATTCTTTCTTTTTAGGGACCCATAGGGCCGCTCTTTCCTGTCCTTGTGCATGTTTCAAGGCATTCTCCACTACCACTCTTGGATAGTTTCTTTGAAAAAAACGGTTGCTGAGATCTCTGCTCTCTTTAATAAAGTCTTGTTCACTCAAGCAATTCCTCTTCACTCTAAGGAATTGACCCTTAGGTATCCCCTGTCAAAGGGGTCCTGGGTGAAACCTTCCCAGGAGAGCAGATTATTAGTGGCGGTCTTCTTCCTATATAATGTAGTAGTTAGGCTACCTTCCTCGGTCTTTTTGATGTTGATGTCAAGGAAGGGGATCTCAAATTTTTGGATTTCTGACGTAACTTTCAGGCCAAGATTGTTCTTATTCAGTATCCCTACAAATTGATGGAAGAGGGCATCCTCACCTGCCCAAAGGATCAAGACATCGTCAATATATCTTAGCCATAGTAATATTTTGTCTGTCCAAAGATTGTTAGCCTCAGTGAAAACCAGCTTTTCCTCCCACCAGCCCAGGTATAAATTAGCATAAGTGGGGGCACACAGGGTCCCCATTGCTGTACCCCTGAGCTGGTGGAAGTGCTGGCCATTAAATAGAAAGAAGTTATGTGTGAGGATGAATCTAAGTAACTTGATCACAAGATGTTATGATCCTCAAACTGTGTGCCACGTTGTTGAAGATAGAAAGGCTTGCCAAGTGTACGTGAGGGTCAACTTGTAGACCATCCAAGTGTCTTAATACGTCCATCATGTCTCTCACATACGATGGCAAGGATGTAACAAAGTAGCGAAGGACTCTATCCAGGTATACACTAGCGTTTTGAGTCACTGACTCTATGCCCGATACAATGGGGCAGCCCTTTAGTGGATGAAGTATTTTGTGGATTTTAGGTAGGGCATAAAACTTAGCTGTCTGAGGATGTTGAGGGAGCATGAATTTAAATTCTTTTTCATCAATGACTCCCATTTTTAAACCTTCCCTCAGAATACTCTGCAGTGACTTCTGAAAAATCAGAGAGGGATCATACCCCAAAATATTATAGGTTTTCTTATCTCCTAGTAGGTCCTTGCACATCTTTGTGTAATCGACGTGATCCAAAATAACAATATTGCCCCCCTTGTCTGAGGGCTTAATAATGATATTTGGATCAGTTTCAAGAGAATTTAGCGCTCTTAATTGGCAGAGGGGCATATTAGATCGTCTGCAGACTGGTGGAGGATGTTTGTCCAATTCTGTCAGCACCATTTTCTCAAAAACATCAATAAGGGGGGCATGGACAGGCGGGGGCTTAGAAGTACTGATATGTCTTAGGTCTGTAAAGGGGCCTAGGACTGGTCTTTTCGTATTCTCGGCTTCGAGGCTTTCTAGGGCTTCCATCCCTAGGAGATCACTAACCTGTAGGCCTAACTTAGAGGCCTTTTTTTTATTCTGAGTTGCGAAAACTTTTTCCAACGTAATTTGCGCAGGAAGAGGGAGATGTCCTTTGTCCACACGAATTGATTGTAGCGGGTCGTGGGGACAAAGGACAGCCCCCTCTCCAAGACGCTGATCTCATTCCTAGTGAGGATGCGTTGTGATAGATTTACAATTTGCATCTTATCGTTCTGAGTAGCAGGAATACTCTCCTCCCCGGTATGGGGGGTCATGGAGGGGTGGGCTCCTTCAGAGAGAGTACTTGGATAGCTCAAAGTTGTATTCATTGCGTCTGGGTGGGTTTTACAGGTAGAAGGCGTAGAGAAGGGCCTAGTACGCATAGCAGATTTCATTCTTTCTGGTCCCTTAGGAGGTATTGGCCAAAGGGTTGGCCTAAACCCCCCCTCCCTCGGGAGACCTTCTTGCCCTTCCTCTCTGGAGTTGTCTACCTTGTCCCCTTCTATTACTAGGGCCCGTTCGGTCCCTCCTGGTCTGGTCCCCTTCAATTTGCTCGCAATCGGAAGAGCTAATATCCGTGTCAGATCTGAATCTCTCACCGTAAGCCCTACCCTCCTTAAAATCGCTCAGGTCCTGTGCAAATTGAAAATGTTTTCTTTCTTCGATGAAGATCATATAGTTCTCAATATTCTGCTGTAAAAGTTTTTCTTTTTGTTGATACTCCGGATCGGAGGAGAAGGTCTTCGTTTTTTCAATCGCCTCTGTCAGTAGGCGTGTGTTTTTCTCAAATGTAACTTTCTCCTCCTCTAGATGGAGTTTTATCAATTTCAGAGACCCCTCAGTCACTTCTTTTTCCCACTTTTTAAGGAATTCTAAATTCTGGCATTTCACGGGAGGAAGAAGAGGCGAACATAGTCCTCTTGGGACAATCTGGTGCTCAAGGTATTTAGTGAGCCCCTGTATCTCCCACCAGGATCTGATATATTCATGATAGATCATAGTAAGGTATTTAAAGGAATTTTTTATGGATGTATGATGCGTCTAGGGATTAAACTCCCTGTCAGAAAAGACTGTGCTAGCTGCAGTAAGTCAACTATTAGTGTCCAAACTGTAGGACAAAAAAACTGTCAAACCAAACTTATTCAGACAATTTACTGAGGCAGAGGGAACTAAATAATAAAGGCCTATTCACAGAAAGTCCCAAAAAACATTCGTTATTATAATTATATTAAAAACACTGGGCCTTTGGACAAAACAAGAACACATAGATAGTGATTACAAAATGGCGGACAAGACCACAACAATAGTGTTAGTGGTTGGGGAATCCTGACAACTGGTCCAAGATACCTGACACAGCTGTTAATTCTATGATGCTCAGAACAGGATATCCCCTAAGTCAGTGTTCCCCAACTCCAGTCCTCAGGGACCGCCAACAGGTCATGTTTTCAGGATTTCCTCAGTGTGGCACAGGTGATGTAATTATGGTCAGTGCCTCAGACATTACCACAGTAGTTCTTACTATAGGATATCCTGAAAACATGACCTGTTGGTGGTCCCTGAGGACTGGAGTTGGGGACCCCTGCCCTAAGTGATATAAAGAACAGAAAAAGAAAAAGGGGAGCAAAAATAAGCTTCTCTATTTGGTTCCGGTTAATTAGTATTAGGCTTAGAACCGATTATGAAGCCGTATCAAGCATTAGTCCTAACATCCTATTATTTATTGTATGTGTGACAATATTTAACTACCAGCATGTGCATACAGATTATTGTGTTCTTCGCTGGAGGCTTCATTTAATGAATTAGACTTCTAAGGGCCCGGTAATACCATTTTAAAAATTGATAAACCCTTATTAATCTTATTGTTACGTTTTTTTAGGTCCACATAGGGGACTTGAACTAGCAATCATTTGATCACATGAACTGCTATACTTCAGTTTTGCAGTATATTGCCACTGTCAAAAACAGCCAATGCCCATTATGTATACAGCAGGATGACTCTATATAATGGCATTCAACACCTTTAATACATATACAGAGGATTCTAGAAGGAGTTAAAACCACATATTTTCTATTGTTTATTTTATACCATTCAGCTAATTTTGTGTTATCCCACATAGTAGTAAATTGAATACATTTACACAAATGTAAGTATCAAAATTTAAATATATTGTTCATTTTATAGCATTCAACCAATTTATAGATTCCCATCATAATACAAACTTCAGAAAACTACTTTCATAACCCTTAGTAAGACTATTTGAAAACAAGCATATGACCTGTGGAAGAATAGCTAACTTAACCCCTTAGTGACGAAGCCTGTTTGCGCCTTAGTGACGGAGCCAAATTTTGGTAATCTGACATGCGTCGTTCAACGTAGCATAACTGTCAGAACCAGCAATTCTCGGGGGCCCCGTGCCCACACCACCGGTCCTGCCACCCGGGTTACAGGAGTGCGGCGTAGGGGAGCCCCGGTTCTTGTGATCTCCCCGGGCCGCTGTCAGACTGGTCGCCGCCGGGTTGCTAGGGAGGCAGCAGGTGCTTCTCTAGGCACTTGACTACCAGGCTGGCTTCCCTAGTAACTGTCTGTGCTGCAGACTGGGGGTGTGTCCCCAGCACCTCCCTGATTAGCCCTGCTGCTGTCAGGCTCCCCGCCCCTATCGGCTTCTGGGGCGGGAGCGCTGACAGCATTTAAAAAGGTGTGTTTTCCTTTCAGCCCTTGCCAGTGTTAGTTTGGTCTTCCAGCTGCACCCGCGTATTCTTTTGACTCCTGTTTGTGACCCCGGCTTTCCTGACCTCTGCTTTTGGACCTTGACTACGTTTTTGCCTGACCCCCCTGTACTGCGTACCCTCCTGTTGCCGACCCGGATTGTCTGACCATTCTACCGTTGTTTGTCTTCAGTGTCTGTTTGTCTTCCCGTGTCCCGCTTCCCTAGTGAGGGTAGGGACCGCCGCCCAGTTGTCGCCCTGGGGGTTAGCCCAGGGGGGCAAGTAGGCAGGGACAGGGGTTGCGGGATATCTCAGGGACCCCCATATCCCGGACACTGTCCTGACAGTAACACTGGCCGAACGAAGGTCAGACCCTTGCATCCGCCCGGCAACTCTGAACCCCTCGATGGAGGCCATGGCAGCTTTAGCGAACCAGGTCCAGTTCCTTACGAACCTTGCCCAGGACCTAACAGCCCGCTTGCAGCGACAGGAACAAGCGGCAGCTGCAGGTCCCATGCAGCCCCCTTCCGCTCCAGGAACAATGACAGAACCTCGAGCCACGCTTCCGGATTGTTTCTCCGGAGAGAGAAGTCAGTTTTTCGCATTTAGAGAGAGCTGCAAGCTCTACTTTGATCTCCGCCCCCACTCCTCTGGTACTGAATACCAGAAAGTGGGAATTGTAATTACCCGCCTGAGGGGAGAGCCCCAAAATTGGGCTTTCTCATTACCTGCTGGCTCTCCCGCCCGACTATCCCTTGACGCCTTTTTTTCCGCCTTGGGTCAAATTTATGACGAACCCGACCGTGCCGGCTACGCAGTCTCCAAGCTTCTGGCCCTGCGCCAGGGTTGCAAGATGGCGGAGGACTACTGTTCCCAATTCCGCCAGCACTGTACAGAATCCGGGTGGAATGATGCCGCCCTAAAAGACCTATTTTTGACCGGTCTGTCTGAGGGTCTTAAGGACCTACTCGTGGCCCACCCGGAGCCAAGAACCCTGGAGCAAGCCATGTCGCTGGCTATTCGGGCTGACCGACGTTTGAGGGCCAGACACGCCGCTCGGACCACTCCACTCCCCACGCCCACTTCTTCTACTGACCCGACTTTTCCACCTCCCACCACCGAGGCCATGGAGCTGGGAGCCATGAACCCCAAGCAGCGACGGGAAAATCGCCTGAAGAAGAACCTCTGCTTCTACTGTGGGGAGCCGGGTCACCGCATTGCAACCTGCGCCAAGAAGCCATGGCAGGGAAAACGTCCGCTCCTAGGCAGTTGTCCGGAGGACTGTCTAGGAGCCAAGGTACTCCCTGTGTTGTCCAAAATGTTATTGCCTTGCACCCTAGAATTCCATTCTTTCCACCGTACTGGGCAAGCCTTCGTTGATTCTGGGGCTGCTGCTAATTTCGTTAACTTTAATTTCGTTGCTCAACTGTCCGGGGTTCTGTTACGTTTAGAGACTCCGATTCTTGTTTCAGGAGTGGACTCCACTCCACTGCAAGCAGGGGTAGTTAATCTGGTTACCCCCGAGGTAAGGTTTACTATAGGAGCCCTACATGTTGAAACCTGCACATTTCTGGTGATGAGAGATTTGTCTGTGGACGTCGTCCTAGGTCTCCCCTGGCTCCGGGAGCACAACCCGGTAGTAAATTGGGACACGTTGGAACTGGTAGAGTGGGGTCCCCGCTGTGCCAACCACCTATGTCCGGTGGAGGTGGGGATCTCCACCTGCGAGGGGATTCCCCTACCAGATTACCTCTCCGAGTTTTCGGATGTCTTCTCCAAGCAATTATCTGAAGCCCTGCCCCCTCATAGGGAATGGGACTGTAAAATCGATTTGATTCCTGGGGCCAAACTTCCTAAGGGCCGCATTTATAATGTTACGGTTCCAGAGAGAGAATCCATGAGGGACTATATCCAGGACAGCTTGGCCAAGGGGCACATCCGGCCCTCAGAATCCCCGGTGGGTGCCGGGTTTTTCTTCGTCGAGAAAAAGGATGGGGGTCTCCGGCCCTGTATTGACTATAGAGAGCTAAATAAGATCACAGTCAGAAACCAGTATGCCCTTCCGCTCATTCCTGACCTCCTCAACCAGGTCGCTGGTGCCCAATGGTTTTCTAAACTTGATCTCAGGGGGGCATACAACCTCATTCGCATTCGGGAGGGGGATGAGTGGAAAACTGCCTTCAATACGCCTCTCGGTCATTTTGAATACCTAGTAATGCCTTTTGGCTTGTGTAACGCCCCCGCCATTTTTCAGGGGTACATGAATTCTGTGTTTCAGGATATCATGGGGGTGTTTGTCGTTGTATATCTAGACGACATTCTGATTTTTTCCTCCGACTTGCCGAGTCACCGTACTCATGTTCAAACCGTGCTAGCTCGACTCAGACATAACAAGCTGTTTGCTAAGCTCGAGAAATGTGTTTTTGGGGTACAAAAGATATCATTCTTGGGGTATATCATCACGCCATGCGACTTCCAGATGGATCCTGGGAAGGTGAAAGCCATCACGGAGTGGGCCCGGCCAGGTACCTTGAAAGCTCTTCAACGCTTCCTCGGCTTCGCCAATTACTATCGCAAGTTCATCAAAGACTTCTCCGTGGTGGCTAAACCTCTAACGGACCTCACCAGAAAGGGAGCAGATGTGAGTACCTGGTCTTCTGAGGCTCTGAGGGCCTTCGATAACCTAAAGGCGGCGTTCTCTTCAGCGCCTGTCCTGGTACAACCGGATCTGTCCTGCCCATTTGTGGTGGAGGTAGATGCCTCAGAGTTTGGTGTGGGAGCGGTACTGTCCCAAGGGCCCTCCACACTCACTAACCTTAGACCGTGTGCCTATTTTTCTAGAAAGTTCTCTTCCACTGAACGGAACTACGATATAGGCAACCGGGAATTGCTGGCTATTAAGTGGGCTTTTGAGGAGTGGAGGCATTTTTTGGAAGGAGCTCGTCACCAGATCACGGTACTCACAGACCATAAAAACCTCACCTATTTAGATTCCGCTAAGAGGGTAAATGCTCGGCAAGCCCGCTGGGCCTTGTTTTTCTCTCGGTTCAATTTTGTTGTTACCTATAGACCCGGTTCTAAAAATGTCAAGGCAGACGCCCTGTCTAGGAGTTTTGGTTCTCCGGAACCTTCCGAGTCTGAGCCTGAGAGCATTCTCTCTCCTGGAGTGGTCCTCGCTGCTGTCTCCTCCGACCTTTCACCTCTCATACACGCTGCTCAACAATCCGCCCCTGAAGCCCTTCCGGAAGGCAAATTTTTTGTTCCGTTGTCACTGAGATTGAAAGTGTTAGAGGAGACACATGCTTCAGTCCTAGCTGGACACCCCGGTATCAGGGGTACACTAGAGTTAGTATCCAGACTCTATTGGTGGCCGCACATGGCCAGGGATGTACGGTTATTTGTGTCCGCGTGCCCGGTTTGCGCAAGGGGGAAGAATCTCAGGAGACGTCCTGAGGGTCCTCTTCTTCCCTTGCCCATTCCGTCCAGGCCATGGTCCCATTTGTCCATGGATTTTATTACTGATCTGCCATCCTCGCTGGGGAATACGGTCATTTGGGTCATAGTTGACCGTTTTTCTAAAATGTCACATTTCGTTCCGCTTTGCAAGTTACCTAACGCCAAACTTCTGTCTGAAATGTTCATCAAGGAGATTGTTCGGCTACATGGGGTCCCCGAGGATATTGTGTCAGATAGAGGGGTACAGTTCGTCGCTCGCTTCTGGCGAGCTTTTTGTAAAAACCTAAATGTCAATTTGTCTTTTTCCTCCGCCTTCCATCCCGAGAGTAACGGACAAACAGAACGGATGAATCAAGAACTTATCCAGTACCTGCGACTTTTTGTCTCTGATAACCAGTTTCAGTGGGCCAACTACCTGCCTCTCGCCGAATTTGCTATTAACAACCATGTTAACTCGTCATCTCAAGTGTCACCTTTTTTTTGTAACTATGGGTTCCATCCCCGATTCTCGCTTTCTACTCCCCTTGTCTCGAACAATCCGGCCGCTGACATATCCTCTGAGGAACTGTGCACAGTTTGGGCCCAGGTTCGTAAGAACCTTCAGGGCTCCCAAGAGAAGCTACGTAAATACTCTGAGAAAAGATGTACTATCTCGGCACCTTTTGTGGTCGGGGAGCAGGTTTTATTGTCATCCAAAAATCTGAGACTTAAGGTTCCCTCCCTGAAACTTGCTCCTCGGTTCATTGGCCCATTTACTGTGTCGCAGGTTATCAACCCGATGTCATATAAGTTGTCACTTCCGGACTCCTGGAAGGTCCACAAGGTTTTTCATAAAAGCTTGCTTAAAAAATACGTGACTCCAGTTCTACCCACCCAGAACCCGCCCCCTCCTTCTTTGGTACAGGGGGAACTGGAGTATGAAGTAGAAAGGCTTGTTGACGCCCGACGGGTTAGAGGTGTACTGCAGTACCTGGTCCACTGGAGTGGATTTGGCCCTGAGGATAGGACGTGGGTCCCTGCCAGGGACGTTCATGCCCCACGCCTAGTCCGATCATTCCACAGGGCCTTCCCGCTCAAGCCCGCTCCTGGCCATGGGGGTCCGGTGTCCCCCCGTAGAAGGGGGGGTACTGTCAGAACCAGCAATTCTCGGGGGCCCCGTGCCCACACCACCGGTCCTGCCACCCGGGTTACAGGAGTGCGGCGTAGGGGAGCCCCGGTTCTTGTGATCTCCCCGGGCCGCTGTCAGACTGGTCGCCGCCGGGTTGCTAGGGAGGCAGCAGGTGCTTCTCTAGGCACTTGACTACCAGGCTGGCTTCCCTAGTAACTGTCTGTGCTGCAGACTGGGGGTGTGTCCCCAGCACCTCCCTGATTAGCCCTGCTGCTGTCAGGCTCCCCGCCCCTATCGGCTTCTGGGGCGGGAGCGCTGACAGCATTTAAAAAGGTGTGTTTTCCTTTCAGCCCTTGCCAGTGTTAGTTTGGTCTTCCAGCTGCACCCGCGTATTCTTTTGACTCCTGTTTGTGACCCCGGCTTTCCTGACCTCTGCTTTTGGACCTTGACTACGTTTTTGCCTGACCCCCCTGTACTGCGTACCCTCCTGTTGCCGACCCGGATTGTCTGACCATTCTACCGTTGTTTGTCTTCAGTGTCTGTTTGTCTTCCCGTGTCCCGCTTCCCTAGTGAGGGTAGGGACCGCCGCCCAGTTGTCGCCCTGGGGGTTAGCCCAGGGGGGCAAGTAGGCAGGGACAGGGGTTGCGGGATATCTCAGGGACCCCCATATCCCGGACACTGTCCTGACAATAACTCTGTAAAGGCTTTACATATCCCAGTGATTCTGACATTGTTTTTTCGCCACATGTTGTACTTCATTTAGGTTGTAAAAAGAGACCGATTTAATGAATATACACAAATTATAAGTACCAATATTGGAAAAATTTTCCAAAAATTGTCATTTTTTCACATTTTCAACCATAATATCTCAAATATGTCCAAACATACTGTACAAATTTTTGATAACATATGTATTTCCATCTGTTTACTTTATTCTGAATGCACACTTGAAAAACTTTTGTGCTTTTTTTAACCATTTAGAGGACGTACAAATTTAACATTACTTTTCAGCATTTTGAGGAGCACTTTGCTTTCCTGCACCAAGCCAAGTTTGCAAAGGCTCATAAGTGTCAGAATAATAGATACCCCCACAAATGACCCCATTTTAAAAACTACACCCTTTAATGTATTCACTGAGGGGTGTCATGAGTATTTTGACCGCACCAGTTTTTTTCAGGAATTAGTTCAATTTAGGGGAGAAAAAATAAAATGTCATATTTTTGCAAATATGTCATTTTAAAGACATTTTTTTCCTATAGAGCCCATGAAAATGAGGATTTACACCCCAAAATGGATACCCCCGTTTCTCCCGTGTTCAGAAACATACCCATTGTGGCCCTAATCTTATGTCTGGATGCACAACGGGAGCCAAAATGAAAGGAGCAGTCGGTGTCTTTCAGAACATAAATTTTGCTTGAAGGCGTTTTAGGCCCCATAGCACTTTTGTAGAGCTCTTGAGTGGCCAAAACCAAAGAGAACCCCCACAAGTGACCCCATTTTAAAAACTAGACCCCTTAACGAATTTATCTAGGGGTGTACTGACCATTTTGACCCCACAGTTTTTGAATGAATTCAAGCCAAGCAAAAGGAAAAAATTGTGATTTTCGTTTTTTTGTCAATACTGTCGTTTTAAAAACTGCTTTTTTGGTACAGCACACACATGAAGGAAGACTTGTACCCCAAAGTGGATACCCCTGTTTCTCCCGTGTTCAGAGACATACCCATTGTGGCCCTAATCTTTTGTTTGGATGCACAACGGGGCCCAAAATGAAAAAAGTAGTCCGTGGCTTTCAGAACAGAAATTTAGCATGAAGGTGATTAAGGCCCCATTGCCCACTTGTAGAGCCCTTGAGCGGCCAAAACGACAGAGAACCTCCACAAATGATCCCATTTTGAAAACTAGACCCCCTAACGAATTTATCTAGGGGTGTACTGTGTATTTTTACCCTACAATTTTTGAATAAATCTAAGCAAAGCAGTAGGAAAAAAATTACAATTTTCATTTTTTTGGCAGTTGTATCAATTTAAAAACTGTTTTTTTTGTACAGCACACATAGGAATGAAGACTTTCACCCCAAAATGGATACCCCTGTTTGCCCTGTGTTCAGAACCATACCCCTTGTGGCCCTAATCTTCTTAAAGGACACATGGCTAGGCCTATAATGGAAGGAGCACCCGTTGGATTTTAGGGTACAACAGAATAAATTCCAGGCCCCATCGCCCACTTATAGAGTCATTGAGCATCCAAAACGATAAAGAACCCCCACAAATGACTGCATTTTAAAAACTAGACCCCTTAACGAATTCATCTAGGGGTGTGCTGCGTATTTTGACCCCACAGTATTTGAATAAATTTAAGCAAAGCAGAAGGAAAAAATTACGATTTTCATTTTTTTGGCAATTTTGTCAATTTAAAAACTTTTTTTTTTTGTACAGTGTACATAGGAATGAAGACCTTCACCCCAAAATGGATACCCCCGTTTGTCCCGTGTTCAAAAACATACCCATTGTGGCCCTAATCTACTATTTATAGGACACATGGCAAGGCCTGTAATGGAGGGAACACCCGTTGGATTGCAGGGCACAACTGAATAAATCTCAGGCCCCATTGCTCATTTGTACGGAATAAAAATTGACTCCCTAAAAATCCCCCCCCCATGCCCTTTTTGGCGTTCCCCAAATCTTAGATAAAAGTAATAATCTGAACTGTGTAGTATTTCCAAAGACGGGTAATTATGGAGGCTGGTTGGGATGGGCACATAGGGCAATAAAACCGTGTATCCCCCCTCCTCTCATGCTTTTTGGGGGTCATTTTTTGACCTCAGTGGCGGGTATGGAGTGTAAAAAGTGGCGCACTGTGAGTCTCCGTAAGCTTGATGAGCTGCGGCGGTCTCACACAGAAGACGCTCAACAAGCTGCTCCTGAAACTGCAGGAAGGCAAGCGTTCCCGGGGCTTCTTGTAAATTACGTATTACAGGTAGCGGTCTGAATAACGCCGGGCTTACGCAGCCGTAGATGGAATCCGCTTGCGGAGGCCCGCAGCGGATCCCAGCTGTGAGCCCGGCTGTGACCCTGTGTACGGCCTTGTAATGTACTGCGCATAACTGCCTACTCACACAGGCGGTCATTCGCAGTACACTTTTTTTTTTTGTTGTTTGCATTTGCTGCACTGCCGCTTAGCGGTGACGCGGGTACCCGCAGCCCGTATACAAGGTAGTTGCGTATGGGCTGCAGGTATATCCGCGACCATGGAGCACAATGGGCTCTATGTTGCCGATATCCGCAGTAAAATAGAACCTGCTGCGTTCTCTTTTCTGCGAGTGGATTACGCAATTCCAACCCACTAATGTGAGCAGAATTGTGTAATCCAAAGCGATTGATCTGCGTATTACCGCGGATCAGATGCATGCAGATCCGTAATTCCTATCCGGTCATGTGAGACCGGCCAAAGGTAGATCGCTACCTTTTTTTCACGTCACCGGGGACCGCTCAATGAGGCCACCCGCTACTGCTCCAGGCTTGGTCACCGACTCCTGCGCATGTGTCCGGTGTTTTGCCGGTGATCGCATGCGCAGAATACGGGAAAGTTCACGGAAGAAGATTGCGTCGGGGTGCAAATACGGAGGCCTCCGGTAAAAAGTTTCATCTCCTCTCACCGATCGCATCGGTGAGGGGAGATGAACCTTCCCCTTTTTTTAACTTTTACATGATCGCCATTATTCTTTGGATAACGGCGAACACGTGATCAGGAACCGCTCACCGCAGCCCCCCCGTGAAATCTCCAGGCTCTCGGCTAAGTTTTGTAGCCTGGAGCAGGGAGATTTTAAATTACCACGGCTTTTGCGCATGCGCCTGCCATATTGGCGACGGGCTCGTGTGCAGAAGCTGGGGTGAGGTCCGCGAATAAATCCGCGGGCCTTAGGTACATCATTTCATCCTCCCTTTTTGCACTTTTTTTTTTTTTTACCTTTTGCATTTTTTTTTTACTTTACATGATCACTGTCATCCATTGGATGACAGTGATCATGTCCTCAGTGACATCCCTCTGCTCTTGGCTACACATGGCAGCCAGAAGCAGAGCAATCTTGAATTTCCCAGGGCTCGAACCCCTCTGTGCACGCGCCCGATGTCAATCATCGGGCGCGCATGCGCAGACAGGGATTTCGGGTCCCGGGACATCGGGACATCGCAGAGGACCGGGGGTGAGTATTTTCACCTCCCCTCATGGATCCGATCCATGAGGGGAGGTGAAAGTTTACTTTTCTTTTACTTTTTCAACTTTTTCGCAATCACCGCTATCCAATGGATAGCGGTGATCGCGGGCCCGGGGACCGCTCACAGTGGTCCCCGATAACACCTCCTGGTTCCCGGCTACCTTCAGGAGCCGGAAGCCAGGAGATTTTAAATTTGCCGGGGACACCCGGGCTTCTGCGCGTGCGCATGACGTCATCGTCTGGCGTGCATGCGCAGAAGGCCGCCGGCGGGTCCGGGAGGACCAGATCTCCGGGGGACACCGCCGACAAGCCGTGTGAGTATTTTCAGCTGCCGTGATGGATCCGATCCATCATAGCAGCTGAATTACTACTTTTTTACACTGTTTTATTTACTTTATTGCGATCGGCGCTATCCATTGCATAGCGCGGATCGAAATACCGGGGGGGACTGCCCGCATCCTGGGATGACAGCTCCATGCTGTCGGCCACCTGCGGGCACCGACAGCATGAAGCTGTCACGTCCTCAGGCCAGTGGGCATCAATCCAAAGAGGATACATAAAACTATGTCCTCTAGGATTAAAGTCCACTTTCTGAGGACGTAGTTTCCCGATGGGGCAGTCGTTAAGGGGTTAAAGGGGTTGTCTTGCGGCAAACATCAAAAGTTTACATTAGCCCATTCCCCCTGTCACTCCCCTGGCATAAAATAGCAATTTAAAGCGGATTTTAAACCGCTTGCTACTTACCAATCCGACGAAATATGGAGTTATAAAAATCTTCTCCCTAAGATGGCCGCCGGTCCTTTCCCAGGGATGCACTGCGGTTTTCTCCCATGGTGCACCGCGGGTCTTCTCCCATGGTGCACCATGGGCTCTGTGTGTTCCATTGCCGATTCCAGCCTCCTGATTGGCTGGAATCGGCACACGTGACGGGGCGGAGCTACGATGACGACGCGGTGACCAGCTCTACGGCACGAGCGGCCCCATTCACCAGCCAGAAGCATGGACTGCGCAAGCGGGTCTAAAAACACCAGAAGACATCAGAATTAGACGGATCCATGGCGACGGGGACGCTAGCAACGGAGCAGGTAATTGAATAACTTCTGTATGGCTCATATTTAATGCACGATGTATATTACAAAATGCATTAATATGGCCATACAGAAGTGTATAACCCCACTTGCTGCCGCGAGACAACCCCTTTAAGGCTTATTCACATGGCCATTGGCATTTTTACATGCACCCGCTGGAGCCATAAAAATGTGTGAACGGGTGGACAAATCTAACATTTGTACGCCCATTCACATGGCACGGGCCCGGTGCATATACACTGCTAAACTCCCTCCCACCTCCCTTCTCCAGCAGCTGTCACAGGCTCCCATTGGAGACTATGCAGCTGCCGCTAGCGTCTTCAATTTTACATGAGCATGAACCGGTTTATACTCAAAATGCCATATTATAGATATATGGAGATTTCACAGAAAATTCATAGACCTTTTATATCACAGATGCAAGGCTGAGAATGGGCATTTATCCTTCAGATCGTTGTTTCAAATGTGGGGAATTAGGAGCAAATAATAGTTCACTATTTGTGGAATTGTGGGAGGATTTAGAGCTTCTGTAGGATTGTTGAACAGTTTGCATAAAGCCCACTTTCCCACCTTTGTTCCTTATAATACACATTGGACGTTTTCAGTTGGATAGATGCGTAGAAATATAGATGTTCAACAGGAGCCAGAAAACTCCTTCGTTTAGTTTCTGCTGCAGCAAAAAAAGCAGTCCTCCAGAGTTGGATCTCCACACAATCTCCTTCTTGAAAGTCCACTAATTTGAAAGAATAAACAAGTGAAAACATTCTTTAACCCCTTAGTGACGAAGCCTGTTTGCGCCTTAGTGACGGAGCCAAATTTTGGAAATCTGACATGAGTCGTCCAACGTGGCATAACTCCGTAAAGGCTTTACATATCCCAGTGATTCTGACACTGTTTTTTCGCCACATGTTGTACTTCATTTAGATTGTAAAAAGAGACCGATATTATTTGTGTATATTTATTAAAAGTACAAATATTGGAAAAATTTTGAAAAAATTGTCATTTTTTCACATTTTCAACCGTAATATCTCAAATATGTCCAAACATACTGTACAAATTTTTGATAAGATATGTATTTCCATCTGTTTACTTTATTCTGAATGCACACTTGAAAGACTTTTGTGTTTTTTTTAACCATTTAGAGGACGTACAAATTTAACATTACTTTTCAGCATTTTGAGGAGCACTTTGTTTTCCTGCACCAAGCCAAGTTTGCAAAGGCTCATAAGTGTCAGAATAATAGATACACCCACAAATGACCCCATTTTAAAAACTACACCCCTTAGTGTATTCACTGAGGGGGGTCATGAGTATTTTGACTGCACCAGTTTTTTTCAGGAATTAGTTCAATTTAGGGGAGAAAAAATAAAATTTCATATTTTTGCAAATATGTCATTTTAAAGACATATTTTTTTCCTATAGAGCCCATGAAAATGAGGATTTACACACCAAAATGGATACCCCCGTTTCTCCCGTGTTCAGAAACATACCCATTGTGGCCCTAATCTTATGTCTGGATGCATAACGGGAGCCAAAATGAAAGGAGTAGTCGGTGTCTTTCAGAACATAAATTTTCCTTGAAGGCGCTTTAGGCCCCATAGCACTTTTGTAGAGCTCTTGAGTGGCCAAAACCAAAGAGAACCCCCACAAGTGACCCCATTTTGAAAACTAGACCCCTTAACGAATTTATCTAGGGGTGTACTGACCATTTTGACCCAACAGTTTTTGAATGAATTCAAGCCAAGCAAAAGGAAAAAATTGTGATTTTCATTTTTTTGTCAATTCTGTCATTTTAAAAACAGCTTTTTTTGTACAGCACACGCATGAATGAAGCCTTTCACCCCAAAATGGATACCCCTGTTTCTCCCGTGTTCAGAGACATACCCATTGTGGCCCTAATCTCATGTCTGGATGCACAATGGGGCCCAAAACGAAAGTAGTAGTCGGTGGCTTTCAGAACATAGATTTTCCTTGAAGGCGTTTTAGGCCCCATAGCACATTTGTAGAGCTCTTGAGCGGCCAAAATCAAAGAGAACCCCCACAAGTGACCCCATTTTGAAAACTAGACCCCTTAACGAATTTATCTAGGGGTGTACTGACCATTTTGACCCCACAGTTTTTGAATGAATTGAAGCAAAGCAAAAGGAAAAAATTGTGATTTTCATTTTTTTGGCAATTCTGTCGTTTTAAAAACTGCTTTTTTGGTACAGCACACACATGAATGAAGACTTGCACCCCAAAATGGATACCCCCGTTTGTCCCGTGTTCAAAAACATACCCATTGTGGCCCTAATCTACTTACAGGAAACATGGCAAGGCCTGTAATGGAGGGAACACCCGTTGGATTTTAGGGCACAACTGAATAAATTCCAGGCCCCATTGCTCATTTGTACGGAATAAAAATTGACTCCCTAAAATTCCCCCCCCCTCCACGCCCTTTTCGGCGTTCCCCAAATCTTAGATAAAAGTAATAATGTGAACTGTGTAGTATTTCCAAAGACGGGTAATTATGGAGGCTGGTTGGGATGGGCACATAGGGCAATAAAATCGGGTATCCCCCCTCCTCTCATGCTTTTTGGAGGTCATTTCTTGACTTCAGTGGCGGGTATGGGGTGTAAAAAGTGGCGTTCCGTGAGTCTCCGTAAGCTTGATGAGGTGCGGCGGTCTCACACAGAAGACGCTCAACAAGCTGCTCCTGGAACTGCAGGAAGGCGAGCGTTCCCGGGGTTTCTTGTAAATTGCGTATTACAGTTAGCGGTCTGAATAACGCCGGGCTTACGCAGCCGTAGGTGGATCCCGGCTGTGAGCCCGGCTGTGACCCTGCGTACGGCCGCGTAATGTACTGTGCATAACTGCCTACTTACACGGGCGGTCATGCGCAGTAAACTTTTTTTTAAATTGTTTGTATTTCCCGCACCGTCGCTTAGCGATGACGCGGGTACCCGCAGCCCGTATACAAGGTAGTTGCATATAGGCTGCAGGTATATCCATGACCATGGAGCACAATGGGCTCTATGTTGCGGATATCCGCGGTAAAATAGAACCTGCTGCGTTCTCTTTTCTGCGAGTGGATTACACAATTCCAACCCGCTAATGTGAGCGGAATTGTGTAATCCAATGCGATTGATCTGCGTATTACCGCTAATCAAACGCATGCGGAATCCGTAATTGCTATCCGGTCATGTGAGACCGGCCAAAGGTAGATCGCTACCATTTTTTCACATGTCCGGGGACCGCTCAACGAGGCCACCCGTCACTGCTCCAGGCTCTCGGTGACCGTTGGTCGCCGAGAGCAAGGAGATATTAAGTTTCCTGGGCTCCCCGACTCCTGTGCATGTGTCCGGTGTTTTGCCGGCGGTCGCATGCGCAGAATACGGGAAAGTTCACGGAAGAAGATTGCGTCGGGGTGCAAATATGGAGGCCTCTGGTAAAAAGTTTTATCTCCTCTCACCGATCGCATCAGTGAGGGGAGATGAACCTTCCCCTTTTTTTAACTTTTACGTGATCGCCATTATTCTTTGGATAACGGCGAACACGTGATCAGGAACCGCTCACCGCGGCCCTCCGTGAAATCTCCAGGCTCTCGGCTAAGTTTTGTAGCCAGGAGCAGGGAGATTTTAAAAAACCACGGCTTTTGCGCATGCGCCTGCCACATTGGCGACGGGCGCGTGCGCAGAAGCTGGGGTGAGGTCCGCGGATAAATCCGCAGGTCTTAGGTACGTCATTTCATCCTCCCTCACGGATATGATCCGTGGGGGGAGATGAAACGCTAGCTTTTTTTTACTTTTTAAAACTTTTTAAAACTTTTTTTTTACTTTTTGCACTATTTTTTTTTACCTTTTACCCCTTTTTTTATTTATTTTTTTTTACTTTTTGCACTTTTTTTTTTACTTTACATGATCACTGTCATCCATTGGATGACAGTGATCATGTCCCTGGTGACATCCCTCTGCTCTTGGCTACACATGGCAGCCAGGAGCAGAGCAATTTTGAATTTTCCGGGGCTTGAGCCCCTCTGTGCACGAGGCGCGCATGCGCAGACAGGGATTTCGGGTCCCGGGACATCGGGACATCGCAGAGGACCGGGGGTGAGTATCTTCACCTCCCCTCATGGATCCAATCCATGAGGGAGGTGAAACTTTACTTTTGTTTTACTTTTTCAACTTTTTCGCGATCACCGCTATCGCAATGGCATCATAGCAGCTGAATTACTACTTTTTTACACTGTTTTATTTACTTTTTTGCGATCGACGCTATTCATTTTATAGCGCCGATCGCAATGCCGGGGGGGACTGCCCGCATCCTGGGATGACAGCTCCATGCTGTCGGCTACCTGCGGGCACCGACAGCATGGAGCTGTCACGTCCTCAAGCCAGTGGGCATCAATCCAAAGAGGATGCATAAAACTACGTCCTCTAGGATTAAGGCCCACTTTCTGAGGACGTAGTTTCCCGATGGGGCGGTCGTTAAGGGGTTAACATATGGAGACAGGAACTAAATAACCGAGATCATGAAATAAGGTTGATAGTAATTAGAGATGAGCGAACGTACTCGTCCGAGCTTGATACTCGTTCGAGTATTAGTGTGTTCGAGATGCTCGTTACTAGAGACGAGCACCACGCGATGTTCGAGTTACTTTCACTTTCATCTCTGAGACGTTAGCGCGCTTTTCTGGCCAATAGAAATACAGGGAAGGCATTACAACTTCCCTCTGCGACGTTCAAGCCTTATACCACCCCCCTGCAGTGAGTGGCTGGCGAGATCAGGTGTCACCCGAGTATATAAAATCGGCCCCTCCCGCGGCTTGCCACAGATGCATTCTGACATAGCTCAGGGAAAGTGCTGCTGATGCCGGAGCTGCTATAGGGAGAGCGTCAGGAGTGATTTTAGGCTTTAAGAACCCCAACGGTCCTTCTTAGGGCCACATCTGACCGTGTGCAGTACTGTTGAGGATGCTGTTTGCAGTGTTGCACTATTATTTTTTTTTTTTGTATATCGGCCATGCAGAGCATTGCGTCCTCAGTCTGCAGTCATTGTACAGAGTATAGGGCCAGTACTGGTGAGGCAGGGAAAGAGATATTCAGGCTATATAGGCAGTGGGCTTTTTCCAAAAAATTGGGGGAAAATACTATATTTGGGCTGCCTGTGACCGTCTTCAGTTTACTGTGTGTCTGCTGGGGGTAGTAGTCCTAATTAATACGCAGCTAAGCGTTACAGCAGGCTTGCGCAAAATTGTTTCCTTGATCTGCTGTCTCTGTTACATCAGCGCTGTGATCCCGCCAGAGGGAAACAGTATACATAATATTATACGCTGCCTACAGTATCTATCTGCTGGGGGTAGTAGTCCTAATTAATACGCAGCTAAGCGTTACAGCAGGCTTGCGCAAAATTGTTTCCTGGATCTGCTGTCTCTGTTACATCAGCGCTGTCATCCCGCCAGAGGGAAACAGTATACATAATATTATACGCTGCCTACAGTATCTATCTGCTGGGGGTAGTAGTCCTAATTAATACGCAGCTAAGCGTTACAGCAGGCTGGCGCAAAATTGTTTCCTGGATCTGCTGTGCGTTCCGTAAGGGAAGTCAGCCTTCAACCACAGGCCAATAAGCGGCACATTTAATTACAGCGTTCTGTTTCTGCACTACTGGTAATACAGCATGCTGAGGGATAGGCCTAGAGGACGTGGACGCGGGCGAGGACGCAGAGGCCCAAGTCAGGGTGTGGGCACAGGCCGAGCTCCTGATCCAGGTGTATCACAGCCGACTGCTGCGGGATTAGGAGAGAGGCACGTTTCTGGCGTCCCCACATTCATCTCACAATTAAAGGGGTTGTCCCGCGATAGCAAGTGGGGTTATACACTTCTGTATGGCCATATTAATGCACTTTGTAATATACATCGTGCATTAATTATGAGCCATAGAGAAGTTATTCACTTACCTGCTCCGTTGCTAGCGTCCCCACCGCCATGGTGCCGTCTAATTTCAGCGTCTAATCGCACGATTAGACGCGCTTGCGCAGTCCGGTCTTCTCCCTGGTGAATGGGGGCGCTCGTGCCGGAGAGCTGGTCCTCGTAGCTCCGCCCTGTCACGTGTGCCGATTCCAGCCAATCAGGAGGCTGGAATCGGCAATGGACCGCACAGAGCCCACGGTGCACCATGGGAGAAGACCCGCGGTGCATCGTGGGTGAAGATCCCGGCGGCTATCTTGGTAAGGTAAGTAAGAAGTCGCCGCAGCGCGGGGATTCGGGTAAGTACTAAACCTTTTTTTTTTTAACCCATCCCTTGGGTTTGTCTCGCCCCGAACGGGGGGCCTATTGAATAAAAAAAAAACCCGTTTCGGCGCGGGACAACCTCTTTAATGAGTCCACGCGGTAGACCTTTATTAGAAAATGAGCAGTGTGAGCAGGTCCTGTCGTGGATGGCAGAAAGTGCATCCAGCAATCTATCGACCACCCAGAATTCTGCGCCGTCCACTGCTGCAACTCTGAATCCTCTGGCTGCTGCTCCTCCTTCCTCCCAGCCTCCTCATTCCATTACAATGACACATTCTGAGGAACAGGTAGACTCCCAGGAACTGTTCTCGGGCCCCTGCCCAGAATGGGCAGCAATGGTTCCGAATCCTCTCCCACTGGAGTAGTTTGTCGTGACCGATGCCCAACCTTTGGAAAGGGCCAGACCGAATAATCCACCAACTGTTTCCCAAAGCGCCCCCTCGCGCCATGCCACCCTGCAGAGGCCGAGGTGCTCAAAGGTCTGGCAGTTTTTCACTGAGAGTGCAGACGACCGACGAACAGTGGTGTGCAACCTTTGTCGCGCCAAGATCAGCCGGGGAGCCACCACCACCAGCCTCACCACCACCAGCATGTGCAGACATATGATGGCCAAGCACCCCACAAGGTGGGACGAAGGCCGTTCACCGCCTCCGGTTTGCACCGCTGCCTCTCCCCCTGTGCCCCAACCTGCCACTGAGATCCAACCCCCCTCTCAGGACACAGGCACTACTGTCTCCTGGCCTGCACCCACACCCTCACCTCCGCTGTGCTCGGTCCCATCCACCAATGTCTGTCAGCGCACCGTCCAGCCGTCGCTAGCGCAAGTGTTGGAGCTCAAGCGTAAGTACGCCGCCACGCACCCGCACGCTCAAGCGTTAAACGTGCACATAGCCAAATTTATCAGCCTAGAGATGCTGCCGTATAGGGTTGTGGAAACGGAGGCTTTCAAAGGTATGATGGCGGCCGCGGCCCCGCGCTACTCAGTTCCCAGTCGCTACTACTTTTCCCGATGTGCCGTCCCAGCCCTGCACGACCATGTCTCCCGCAACATTGTACGCACCCTCACCAACGCTGTTACTGGCAAGGTCCACTTAACAACGGACACGTGGACAAGCACAGGCGGGCAGGGCCACTATATCTCCCTGACGGCACATTGGGTGAATTTAGTGGAGGCTGGGACAGAGTCAGCGCCTGGGACCGCTCACGTCCTACCCACCCCCAGAATTGCGGGCCCCAGCTCGGTGGTGGTATCTGCAGCGGTGTATGCTTCCTCCACTAAACCACGCTCCTCCTCCTCCTCCTACGCAACCTCTGTCTCGCAATCAAGATGTGTCAGCAGCAGCACGTTGCCAGCAGTCGGTGTCGCGTGTCGTGGCAGCACAGCGGTGGGCAAGCGTCAGCAGGCCGTGCTGAAACTACTCAGCTTAGGAGAGAAGAGGCACACGGCCCACGAACTGCTGCAGGGTCTGACAGAGCAGACCGACCGCTGGCTTGCGCCGCTGAGCCTCCAACCGGGCATGGTCGTGTGTGACAACAGCCGTAACCTGGTGGCGGCTCTGCAGCTCGGCAGCCTCACACACGTGCCATGCCTGGCCCACGTCTTTAATTTGGTGGTTCAGCGCTTTCTGAAAAGCTACCCACGCTTGTCAGACCTGCTCGGAAAGGTGCGCCGGCTCTGCGCACATTTCCGCAAGTCCCACACGGACGCTGCCACCCTGCGCACCCTGCAACATCGGTTTCATCTGCCAGTGCACCGACTGCCGTGCGATGTGCCCACACGGTGGAACTCTACGCTCCACATGTTGGCCAGGCTCTATGAGCAGCGTAGAGCTATAGTGGAATACCAACTCCAACATGGGCGGCGCAGTGGGAGTCAGCCTCCTCAATTCTTTACAGAAGAGTGGGCCTGGTTGGCAGACATCTGCCGGTCCTTGGAAACTTTGAGGAGTCTACCCAGATGGTGAGCGGCGATGCTGCAATCATTAGCATCACCATTCCTCTGCTATGCCTCTTGAGAAGTTCCCTGCAAAGCATAAAGGCAGACGCTTTGCGCTCGGAAACAGAGGCGGGGGAAGACAGTATGTCGCTGGATAGTCAGAGCACCCTCTTGTCAATATCTCAGCACGTTTAGGAGGAGGAGGAGCATGAGGAGGATGAGGAGGAGGAGGAAGAGACAGCTTGGCCCACTGCTGAGGGTACCCATGCTGCTTGCCTGTCATCCTTTCAGTGTGTATGGCCTGAGGAGAAGGAGGAGGAGGATCCTGAAAGTGATCTTCCTAGTGAGGACAGCCATGTGTTGCGTACAGGTACCCTGGCACACATGGCTGACTTCATGTTAGGATGCCTTTCTCGTGACCCTCGCGTTACACGCATTCTGGCCACTACGGATTACTGGGTGTACACACTGCTCGACCCACGGTATAAGGAGAACCTTTCCACTCTCATACCACGAAGAGGAAAGGGGTTCGAGAGTGATGCTATACCACAGGACCCTGGCGGACAAACTGATGGTAAAATTCCCATCCGACAGCGCTAGTTGCAGAAGGCGCAGTTCCGAGGGCCAAGTAGCAGGGGAGGCGCAGAGATCAGGCAGCATGTACAGCACAGGCAGGGGAACAGTCTCTAAGGCCTTTGACAGCTTTCTGGCTCCCCAGCAAGACTGTGTCACCACTCCCCAGTCAAGGCTGAGTCGGCGGGAGCACTGTAAAAGGATGGTGAGGGAGTTACGTTACATCAGCTGTGATGGGCACTGCAATGGGATACATTTATGTACAGCCGGTGGGTTCCAGGGAGCCACCCATGCTGTCAGTCCTCACGGAGTTGTAACTGCATGTTTCCACTTCTAAAGAACCCCAGTCTGACTGGGGCATGCAGTGTGGGTCGAAACCCACCTGCATTAAACATGACATTACCTCAGCTGTGATGGGCAATGCAATGGGATATATTTATGTACCGCCGGTGGCTTCCTGGCAGCCACCCATGCTGTCGGTCCACATGGAGTTGTAACTGCATGTGTCCACTTCTAAAGAACCCCAGTCTGACTGGGGCATGCAGTGTGGGCCGAAGCCCACCTGCATTTAATCGGACGTTACCTCAGCTGTGATGGGCACTGCAATGGGATACATTTATGTACAGCCGGTGGGTTCCAGGGAGCAACCCATGCTGTGGGTGAACACGGAATTCCCATTGCGGAGTTGTACCTGCCTGTGACTATTTATAAAAAAACGCGGTCTGACTGGGGCATGCAGACACCTTGACAGAATGAATAGTGTGTGGCACATAGGTTCCCCATTGCTATGCCCACGTGTGCAGCTCCTGATGGCGGTGGCACAGAATTATATTTCTCATTGCTTCTGTACAGCATTGTGGGCTATCGCCCCGCCCCTTTTAAAGAGGGTCGCTGCCTAGCCATGCCAACCCTCTGCAGTGTGTGCCTGCAGTACCTCCTCATGGCAGACGCACTTATAAATAGACATGAGGGTGGTGTGGCATGAGGGCAGCTGAAGGCTGCGCAGGGACAATTTGGTGTGCACTGTGGACACTGGGTCGTGCAGGGGGGGGGGGGGGGGGATTGGGCAGCATGTAACCCAAGAGAAGTGGCAGCGGAGTGTCATGCAGGCAGTGATTGTGCTTTGTTGGAGGTAGTGTGGTGCTTAGCTAAGTTATGCATTGCTAATGAGGGCTTTTCAGAAGTAAAAGTTGTTGGGAGGGGGGGGGGCACTCTTGCCGCTATTGTGGCTTAATAGTGGGACCTGGGAACTTGAGATGCAGCCCAACATGTAGCCCCTCGCCTGCCCTATCCGTTGCTGTGTTGTTCCCATCACTTTCTTGAATTGCCCAGATTTTCACAAATGGAAACCTTAGCGAGCATTGGCGATATACAAAAATGCTCGGGTCGCCCATTGACTTCAATTGGGTTCGTTACTCGAAACGAACCCTCAAGCATCGCGAAAATTTTGTCCCGAGTAACGAGCACCCGAGCATTTTGGTGCTCGCTCATCTCTAATAGTAATGCAAGGGTACCGTAAACAGACTGGATGGCTAAGTAGTGAGAGATATTTACTGCAGTGCAGGAGGTTCCTGGTTTGATTCCTGACAGTGGGCCCCTTCTTCAAGCATTGCCTTCTCCGGTCATTTTAGGGCCTGGTTTATTGGGATACCCTTTGTGAAATTCCTCTGAAAACTTTGGTGCAGGTATGTTTTCTTCTGGCTCCCATAAGTTTTCCTCCTGCTCGTAACCCTATCACTGCACCAGGTACTGCAGTTTTCCTTGGTATCTTCAGGAGTCCAAGATGTTTTCAATGACGTACTCATCGTGCCCCTGAAACTTCACTGGAGGGGGAGGCGGTTGCTGTCTACTCAGGAAGTTATTCTCCCAAAATTGCTTCAGTAGGGAAACATGGAAAACTGGGTGGATCTTTAGGCCGCCCTGGAGCTTCAAGTGGAAAGCCGCCTGGTCGACTCTCACTAGAATTGGAAAAGGCCCAATAAACCTTTGCCCAGATTTCTGGTGGATAACCATACCTTTTCTCCAACCTGGAAAGGAGGAGCCACTTGACAATGTCAGTCTGCCACTTCTTTGTAGGCTTTCTGAGCTTCCTGTAAAGCCTCCTTTTATTCCTTTTGAATATTTGCCAATGTTGCCAATCTTGCCAATCTGTGGTTGACTGTCAGGAAAGGAGTGTTGGCAGGGAGGTGCCCCGTAGTTAGCACAGAACTGGCTCTGGATGGTAGAACTATGTTGGGCATTGTTATATAGAACTCTGCTGTTGGTATATAATCCACCCAGTCATCCTGAAGATGGGAGATGAAGCAGCAGAGATAGTGCTCCAGAGTCTGGATAGCTCTTTTCAATGGTCTGGCCATTGAACACAGAATGAAAGGCAGAGGATAGACTCACGGTAATTCCCAGAGCCGTGCAGAAGTGTTTCCAGAACTTCGAGGTGTACTGAATCCCTCTGTCCAAGATGACATCATCAGGGATTCCATGTAGTCGGTAAAGTTCCTGGATCATCAACTCTATTGTATGCTTGGTGGTGGCAATCTTATTAATGGGAATGAAGTGAGCTATGTTTGTGAGTTGTCCATGACAACAAGGACGGTAATCATTCTTTTTGAAAGGGCAGGTTCACTATACAGTTCAGGGATATACATCCCTATGGCCTGGATGGGATTGGAAGAGGTTGTAGGAAACCCAGAGGGCAAGTTTGTGGTGTCTTGTTCCGGGCGCATACTTCACATGAAGGGACATACCTCTTCACATGCTTCCTGCAGTCAGGCCACCAAAAGGAACAAAGCAAGAGTTCTAAAGTCTTTGTGACCCCAAGCTGGCTGGCCAGATTAGAATCATGAACTTGCTTAACGACTTCTAGTTGACCAGCCTTGAGAACATATAGTTGGTGTTTTCACCTCCAAAGTCCATCCTTGAAAGACAGGTTTACAATCTTAGAAGGACAACCCAAAAAGGGGTAATTTCCGTATCCTCCATTAAGCCTTGTTAGAAGGTCTTCCAAATGCAGGATACCCAAAAAATTTTTGGAGGACAGAATTGTGTAGTCTGTATTTGACCTCTCTTCAGGCTCTGAAAATAACCTGGACAATGCATCTGCCTTGTCGTTTCGGGGACCAGGGAGGTAGGACACAATGAAATTAAACCTGGAGAAGAATTGGGCCCATCGTGCTTGTCTCGCAGAAAAGCTCTTGGCGCTATGGAGAAATTCAAAATTTTTATGGTCAGTAAGAATCATTTCTGGATGATGGGCTCCTTCCAAGAGGTGTCTCCATTCGGTGAAAGTCACCTTAATGGCCAGATGTTCCTTGTTCCCGACCTCATAGTTTTTCTCTGGGTAATAAGGTTTAGGACAGAAATGCACAAGGATTTAGTTGCATATTATCTCCGACTCGTAACAGAATAGCTCCCACTGAGGAGCCAGAGATGTCCACTTCAACAACAAAAGGCAATTCTGTTCTTGAGTTGATCAGTACTACTGCTGAAGTAAACAGTCTTTAGTTTCTTCTAACTGACTTGTGCCTCTGGGGACCAAGAAAACATGTGTGCTTACTTTGTGAGGGAGAAAATAACAATGGTGTCGGGATCAAAATTAGCACTCCTTCAGTGCTAAATGGAGATGTGATCATTAATTGTAATAAAGAAAAATGACTTACCCGGAACTTAGTGAGTTTCCTACCACTCCTGAATCCAAAATTGCTGGATGCAGGATGTCTTCTGATTACCCTTTAAGATCCATATTGGGGGACAAAATGGTGGAAATGGGGAAGGGTTATCACAATGTCTTGAACTACCGGTGAAAAGGTGTGCTCGGTGGCTTCCCCTTTTTTTGTGATGGCTGGATTGGTCGTGGTCTTGACATTGGCTAAGGCAAGAGTCTATTGGAACTTGTTTAGACAGTTTAGGGCATAATGTTCCAAGCTTCCACAATAAAGGCACAGATTCTCCACATGGCGGATGTCTTTTTCAGTGACTGAAAGGGGTTTGCGGATACATCGACCTGCATTGATTCTGATGTGGCATCAGTCCTCGGTGGGGGATTCAACGTGGATCAACTAAAAGAGGTTTGTGCCCAAATCCCGCAGTCTCTCTTTTTGCCGCATGGAAAGTCTCTGGTCAATTCAAATGCACAGCTGAATAACGTCTTCCAGAATGTCAGGGGTTTTCACTTTGGCAAGTTCATCCTTTACCCACTAAGATAATCCCTGACGGAATTGACTCTGTTGTGGAGCTAGATTCCATGTGGCGTCATGCGCCCAGCGACAAAATTCCGCCGTATACTCTGCAATGGAACGTCGCCTTTGTCATAGGTTAGGTAACCTCCCTTCAGCCATGGCACAAAGATTTGACCCATAGCAGTCGTGAAGGCATCGAGGCTATCAAGAAGATTACTCTTGATCCCTATGTATGGCGAGGCCCAGGTGAGCGCCTCATCAGTGTAGTGATTGATGATAAAGAATCATTTTTTTGGTCACTAGTAAACAAAGTGGACTGTATCTAAAAATATATTCAGCATTGATTTAGGAAACCTCGGTATTGGCGATGATCTGCCGCAATTTTCGCTGGCAGTGGCATGCGGACATCTGGCCCTGAATTGCGCATCTCTAGGAATTTCCACTATAATCCTATGATTTATTCTCATTGCATACTAGCTACCTTTTCCCGGTAGGAGGCACAAAATGGAGCTCTGTAATCTTGGAGCTCCGTAATCTGTTTCCTCAGAGTGGCTCCCACAATCTCCATATTTTGGCATGATTAATTTGTAGCAGTTTTAGGCACGAGGCAGGAGCCTCAGGTGTAATGGCTGCAGGTCCAGAGAGTAGTTAAGACTAAGCAAATTCAGCAACAGGAGGTCTCAGTTTGCAGCACAGATGAATGAGGAAAGTAATGTAGTCAGAGAGGAAGCCAAAAGTCAGTATCAGTGGGTCCTGCAGAAAAAGTGGAGGAGTAAGTAGCGTGGAGCTTGATCAAATAGTGTTGTGAAGCAGATTAATCATGCGCTGGTGCAGTGGCAGGGTCAGGCTTTTATAATGAGCCCAATTAGGGACAGA
Organism: Eleutherodactylus coqui; assembly: GCF_035609145.1. NCBI lineage: Eukaryota > Metazoa > Chordata > Amphibia > Anura > Eleutherodactylidae > Eleutherodactylus > Eleutherodactylus coqui. The sequence continues at coordinate 28,541,576 of NC_089844.1, read as the reverse complement.
GCCGGGTCAGGACCAGGAGGCAGGAACTAAATATCCGGGATCATGGAACAAGGTTGATAGTAATGCAAGGGTACTGTCCACAGACTGGATGATTTAGCAGTGAGAGCAGCTGACTAGAGCGCAGGAGGTCCCCAGTTTGATTCCTGACATCTCTGCAATAAAAAATATACAAACTATTATATTTTCAGGGGTACCATTTATTGTATCATATAATGTAATGGAAAACTTTTAAACATTTCTAGGTGGTGCAATATGGAAAAGAACAGCATTGCACCATTTTTGAGAAGTTTTATTTTTACGACGCTCATGCAGTATAAATGCCAAGTGATCCTCATTCTGTGGGTCAGTATGATTCAGGGGATACCAAATTTCTAAAGTTTTTTATGTACTACTGCTTAAAAAATAAAATAGCTAATGAAAACTTTCTGTTCCCATCTTTTGACCCCATAACGTTTTTATTTTCAAAAAGTTTTTTATCAGGCAACCGTGGTTCAAAGAATGTTGTACATGTTAAATCAATGCAAAGTAAATCAAAGTGAATAGAAACAGGAGTCATTATGAGTTGTGTTACAGACATATGAGTTCATCTAAGTCACAAGTTTACATTCCTCTTTAAATAAAATAATTTCTAACTTAAAGTCAACTTAAAAACCCAACAAACAAGGACTAAATGGGAGAATGGCAAAAGGGGGAGGGATATGGAAAACAGTCCAGTATTAGTGCTAAAACTACATCAGCTTAACCCTCTAGTGACAGATCCATTTTATGCCCTAACGACCATCCATTTTTTTTCATTGTTGCATTCTAAGAACTAAAACTTTTTACTTTTCAGTTGACACAGCTGCATGAATATTTGTTTTTTTGCGGGAGAATTGGTACTTTTTAATGGCATTGATTTGGGGTGCATATAATGTATTTTATTATTTTAATTTTTTAGGAGCTTTAAAAATAAAAAGAAATTCTGCAATTATTTTTTTAATTTCATTTACGGCGTTCGGAACACACAATAAATTATGTGATAACATTATTGTCTAGGTTAGCACAATCCTGTAATTCTAAATTTATGCAGGTTTTTAAAAATGTTTTTCTAGCTTTTGTGCATTAACCCCTTAGTAACCAATCCTATTTGTGCCTTAATGGCCAAGCCAAATTTTGGAAATCTAATGTGTCATTTTAACATAGAATAACTATGTTATGGTTTTACATATTCAAGTGATTATGACATTGTTTTTTCTCCACATATTATATTTTATTTAGGTGGTAAAAATAGACCAAAATGACTAATGGAATAATCAGCGGGGTAGAAGAGCTCTGAACCCTTCACTCCAGAAACCACCCTGCCCACAATTAAGAAGGTCTGCTGGTGGTCATTAGATAAAAAAGAGGGTTGAATGTTTAATAAGGTTGCCCAACTTTTATATTTTGTCAATATCATATCTAACTATCCGAAGTGGAGAGAAATTGTATGTAAAAACAAGAATAAAGCTATGCTCCCTTTGATTCCATATCATGATCCACAATAGAGCAGAGCAGGAAAAGACACTATAAAGAAATTACGGTCGCAAGTAAGCGACTTTAAATAGATTTTGCTGCCAAACATTGCTTACAAAGTAGAATTAAGGGAGGTCAATTCATGCGCTCTTCTTTGAGACTTATGCTAGGTATTTTACCGTAAAGGAGGTTGCATCTTCTCTCCTGTTGCTTTTGCCAGCGGAGTGGTGGGTAGACCGTTGGGGCTTTGAAAAAAGCAAGGAGAGGAATAATTGGTTCACGGGATTTTAGTTAAAAGTTTTAAAATTTTAGTTACCCGTGGGGGCCCTTCAGGCGATCAGTTTTCACATAATATTAATCAAAGAAGAATAGTAACATGCAAATCATTCCTTGGAATGTCACCCCAGAAACAGTCAGTAGTACTCCGCCATGTAAAATGTCTGAAAGCAGACATAGCATTACTCTAAGAATCTCACTTAATGCAAGTAGATTATTTCCGCATGCGTAGATATGGGTCTGGGAAATATATGGATGCCCAGCAGTGCAGTCAAAAGAAAAGGTATTGATTCTCATCAGGAAAGGCTTAAATCTCGAAGTACAAAGCCAGTGGCATGATTCGGAGGGGAGGATTCTATTTTTATACATGAAAATAGGAATGGAGAGCTATAGCATTTATGATATATACGGCCCTAACACAACTAACAAACTTCTTGATGGACCTATCTGACATGTTATTAATTGAGATGAAAACTCGTAAAGTGGTAGGAAGAGACTTTATTGCAGTTACCAGGGGGAGCCCGTAACTACAACATCAGCTACCATGACTATAAATTTTGTCCATAAGTAGCGACTCAGCGATGCATGGCAGGAGCTCAACCCGGAGGGATGGGAATTCACACATTTCTCTTATGTGCATAATTTGTGGTCTAGAATAGACTACATACTTATGTCACCCCACTTGATACCTAGACTGCAATTTCTATAGGAGACATGGTGATGTCGGTACATGCTCCAGTGGTGCTGTCCCTGTGCGAGGAGCTCCTGAGAGGTGCCGATTATATAGGGCAATTCCCATCATATTTGACAGAAGACAAGATATTTTGTGCACTATTGAAGGGGTGTTGGTTAGAATACATGTCAGACAGCAAAACACACTCTAATAACCCTCAGCTACTGTGGGATGTGGCCAAAGCAGTCATCTGAGGCAAGATAATTGCCTACGTGATTTTTAAAAAAAGAAACATCAAAGACAAAATTGGTAGGTTTCGTGAACAATTACACAATGCATACACCCAACTCTTGAAGAAGCCAACTGTCCAGAGTAAGCAGAAATGGACAACAGCAAAGGAGTCCTATGAGTCCTTGATACATAAAAGGGAGTTATTATTGTACTTGCGGAAAGAAGCAAAACTATTTAAATATGGGAATAAGTCAGGTAAAATTATGGCTAATCTGGCACGGGGGCCCTTTTAGAAGTCAAATATTAAGCTTGAAAGACTCTTGAGGAAAGTTGCAATTCCACCCCCCAAAAATTAATAATATATTTTTTGAGTTTTATTCAAAACTTTACTCTCAATCATAATCGAGCACAGTCATTAGGAAAGATTTACTTTCAGACATATACTGGCGCACACTGACCGAGAAACAGTATGCAGTACTAAATTTCCCTTGGAATTGGAAATAATAAAGCGTCGGGGCAAGACGGGTATACGGGCAAATTTTTCAAAATATTTAAAGACCAGACCACCCCATTACTTGAGATGCTATTCAACAGATATATGAAAGACAGCCCTATCCCCTCTGATATGAATATAGCACATATTAAGCTGCTACCCAAACCTGGAAAGGACCCTACTGACGCTAAATCATATAGACCAATTTCCCTAATCAACATAGATTTAAAACTTAAGGCCAAAATTATGGCAGATCGCTTAGCTACCTTCATGCCTCATATCATTTACCCAATGCAAACAAGCTTTACAAAAGGACGCTCAGCCATCATAATTATATGGAAGATCTTGACAGTCGTCTGTGAAATTAAGTTGCGCCCAATGGCTCATCTTTCTCCAGTTCTTCTCATGATAGATGCGATAAAGGCATTTGACAATGTCTTGTGGTAATGACTGAGGGAAGTAATGGACAAAATTGGCTTCAAAGCCCCCTTTTGCTCCTATATATGGAAGCTTTACTCTTCTCCGCTGGCGCAAATTAATACACCAGGTTTCTATCCCTAAGATTTCCTCTACAGAAAGGTACTAGGCAAGGATGCCCTCTGTCAGCACTTTTATTCAATTTGGCAATTGAACCGTTAGCACGAAAGCTAGAAGGAAACACTGGGATCGAGGGTGTTAAAGTTGTTCTTTCAGTCCTTAGGAAATCACCAATACCAGGTAGAATTAAAATAGTCAATCACTAGGGACAATGCTCACTAACAAAAACTCAGACACAGAGATCTGAATAGCAGTCAATGGTGGCAGGATCAGCTCTCCTCCCCTGCCTCTTGCTGTGTTTTATTAAGGCATTAAAGGGGTGTTAATTAATGTACACAATTGGGCTACTCTGGACATGGTTACATAATTCAAGGTATAGGAGTACATACATTTTTGGCTATAAAAGTGTTTTCTCAAAGTAGAACATTATTCTGGCAAAAACAAGCTAACATCTGATGGCCACAATTCTAGATTTCATAAGAGCCTGACAAAACATGTCCACACCATTAATTAAAGACATGAGATTCTTGTGTAAATAATATAAGAAAGCCAAACCATTTGTTGGATAGACAGTGTGTGTCTACTATTCCAAGAACTTGTGCCATGTTATAATCAGTTGATAGCTCTTTAAAGGTCAGCATGACACTGCTGAAGTATTAAAGGCATCAGCCCCTGTTAGAGGGGATTCAATTTCAACAGTTCCCTGCTTTTATTTTCTCATGAATATCCTGACACCATGCCTCGACGATGGCAAGGTAAACCCGCTATCACTTCCTAACAAAGGCCCACTCCTGAGGATTGTCAAGAGATCTTCCCCTGACTCCCCAATTCCCCCAGCTGGTGCAGGCCTTTTCTGTCCCTATAGCTGCAACCTCCAACATTATACCAAACAAAGCCATTGGACGATAAATGTAAAACTATTATTACTATGGGTCCACCCAACACTGCACCTGCCTTCCAGGCTCAGTGAGTATGAGCAAAATATACCTTCTTTTAAGGCACATCATACTTATACAACATATGAGAAGGGACCTGCTGGTAAGGAAATTCATCATTTTTCCAAACCCAAGTTGCTGGTTCCAATTTGGCTAAAGTACACGTCTATATGCATTACTACCACATACTGCGTAGATGCCACCCGGAAGCTTAATTTGTATGCCATGTATGAACGCATCTGCAATATAAACTAATAACACAGTATTAGAAAATAAATATCAAGAATAAGCTTTACCATTAATACATTTTTCTTTTTTTTTTTAAATCCGATTTTTGAAATTTTTTAAATTTTTTTTTTTACACTTCAATCAGCATATTGTAAATCGTAAAATTTTAACATTTTCAGTAGTATGGATAACGTGTCCCGTAGATTATGTCCCGATCCTCCACACGCCAGTCTTCTTATCTCCCAATTGTCCATGAGCTCTCAACCGGGGGAGTCTGGTCTGGAGTTAGATTTGGGTAGCCCCCTACCCAGATGATGACGTGGGGATCATAGCTCGGGGGAGCCCCTCTGATATTAATTAGTCTATATTTATTGATGTGTTGGAGGGTGGGGACTTCCACAGATCATCTTTTGATAAAACATAGCAATGCATAAACTAACATGCAAAGTGACTAGTAGACACGGTAAAATAACAGCTGGATAAAGAAAGGAATGGGATAGAAAGAGTAGGATTAGATTAAGTTCAAGTAAAAAGGAGGGGTTTGACTGGTGGACGGGAGGGGTGGGGTGGGGGAGTGAGGTAGGCTGGGGGGGTGGGGGCTTTGTTTAGGCTCCATGCGGGTCGAGCAGTTCCCTACCTCTTCTGGATCATTGTTTGTCTTTTGGAATTGATGCTGCATCTGCGTTCAACGTCCGAGGCCCAACAACCTCTCACCATCTCCGCTTATCTGAGAGCTACCTCTTCCTCTTCCAGTTGGTGGGTGAGGCTAGAGCTGCAAGAATTTAGTGTTCACTCCTGGTCCCTCATGTTTCGTTGGGACTCAGCTGTTGCTGATCGCAGGCATTTCTTCTCAAATCGCTCCAGGGGAACCAGGTCAAGATAAAGTCCTCATGTGTGCCCCTCTTCCAGCTTGTGAGCTCTTCTAGGCTGCAGATCATATCTGCTTTTTCTCTCCACTGTTTTGGGGATGGTGGGGTTTGTTGTAGCCAGTGTAATGGTATTAATGCTTTTGCGGCATCTAATAAATGGGCTATTAATTTGTTTTTGCGAGGATGGAATAGCGTGGATGGTTTCCACAAGAAGACCATATCTGGTGTGATTGTTAGTGCTGGGCAGAGGACCTTTAGGTCCTTTTCCACTTCCTTCCAGAATGCGGTAATACCTGGACATTCCCACCATATGTGAAGGAAGGACCCAATTTCAACGTCGCATCTCCAGCATCTGTTATGTGGGGCTAGTTTGTAATTATAAAGCCATTGGGGGGTTTTATACCACCTGACTAATAATTTATAGTGGCTTTCTTGCATAAGTACGCAAGGAGAAAATCCGTAGGCCAGGTCCAGGATTAATTTAGTATCCTCCATTGTCAGGGAGATCCCCAGTTCCTTTTCCCAAGAGGTTAGGAAATTAGGTTTGGTAAATATGGGGGGGCTATAAAGCTTTTTCTTATGGTGGATATTTTTCTGGCGTTGGGCGTAGTCGCACCCAGACTGTTTTCAAAACTTGTTTTGGGTCTAGTTGACTTGTATGTGTAGAGGAATTCCTTCAAAACTCCTTTAACGTGTGTTGCATGTAGAGGGGAGAGCGAGTTGTTGGGCGCCAGCTCGATTAATATGGTTTCTGGGGGTTTGTGAGCTTGATTTTGGACGTCTTCTATCCTATTATTCTCGAGTTGTTTCCATATGCTGGAGGATCCTGGGTCGTGGTGGATCCCTAATATCCTGCTTAAGCCACAGATTGGTGTCATCGGGGAGGGATCTGGGGCCAGCGATTTTTTGAGTCTATCCCAGATCTCGCAGGCGCCTCTAAGTAGGGGGTTGAAATTTTTCGCTCTATATTGGTTTTTAACTGGGAACCAAAGGTCCTCCAGCAGAGTGTTGCCATGTGAGGCCATCGTCAACTTCTGTAGCAGGAGGTCTCTGGGTGGGTGTGTCAACTCCATCCAGTAGCTAAGCTGAGTAGCCTGATAGTAGTCCTGGACGTTTGGAAAGTCCACCCCCCCCTCTGCCCTCCTTCTCGTCATCAAGCTATAAGCAAGCCTGGGTTTTTTTTGTTTCCAAACAAAGCTTGTGAACAGAGTTCTCAAGGATTTGAAGAAGGAGAGTGGTAGGTGGATAGGAATCATACGCAGTCTGTATATAATTATAGAGAGCACGTATGATTTTAGGATATTCTTCCTCCCAAACCACGATAAGAGTGGGAGATCGTATGAGCGCAGAAGGGATTTTATTTGGGAGATCAACGGTTGAAAGTTATGCAGGTATAAGTCCTCAGTTTTTTTAGTAAGCTTGACCCCTAAGTAGTCTATCGCTGTCTCGGACCACGTGAAGGGTGAGCTGGACCTCAACGATGCACTTTGTGCTTTTGGGATTGAGATATTGAGAATTGTGGATTTGGTGAAGTTTACTTTAAAGTTGGAGAGAGAGCCAAAGTCCTCCAAAAGCGTAGTGAGTCTGGGAAGGCTTTTTTCTGGTTTAGTGATTACAAACATTATATCGTCTGCAAATGCCGCCGACGATAATGTATGTGAGTATGCGCTCAGGCCTCTAATGTCCGGATCCTGCCTAACCCATTGAAGAAAAGGCTCCATGGTGAGAATAAAAATCGAGGGGGAAAGAGGGCAGCCCTGTCGTGTCCCATTGCGTATGTCGAATGGCGGCGAGAGTGCTTCATTTACTTTTAATCTTGCATGTGGTTTTGTGTAGAGAGAGAAAATAGCTGTAATCAAGGGGGTGGGAAAATTGAATCTGTGGAGTACTCTTTCCATGAAGGTCCAGCTCACCCTATCAAACGCTTTCTCAGCGTCGGTGCTAACGAAGGCCATTGGGATTTTACGAGTTTGGGCATATTTTGCAGCATGGAGTAATCTTACGCTATTCTCCCTACCCTCTCTGCCTCTAACGAATCCTGCTTGTTCCGGGTTTATTAATGCCGGTATAAATTCTCCTATTCTCCCAGCCAGGAGTTTGGCCCAGATTTTAATATCTTGATTTATAAGTGATATAGGCCTATAGCTACTGCACTGTTCCGGATCCTTGCCCTCTTTTAGGATGAGAGTAATATGCGCCTCTTGCGCTTGTTTGGGGAGTTCCGCCCCGCTTAAAAGGGCGTTAAATAATTCTGTTAATCTAGGAACTAATTGCGCCTTAAAAGCTTTGTAATAAGATAGCGGAAGGCCATCCGGTCCTGGGCTTTTACCATGTGGGAAGGAGTTTAGGACTTCCTCTATCTCTTTTTCTGTAATCGGGGTCAGCAAGCCCGACGCCCCTGCCTCATCTAGTTCTGGTAGATTTAGGGATTTCAGGAATTCGTCTATTTTCCCAACAGTACTCTGTCGAGTTAGGGGGCTGCCGCTCTCCTCCAGGTTGTATAGTTTTGAATAGAAGGATTGAAACTCCTTAGCGATTTCATCAGTGGAGGAAACCGTAGCCCCCATCTGTGTTTTTATAGAGAGGATCGCATTCCTGACCTTAGCTTTCTTTAGCAGTGTTGTCATAAGCCTACTGCCTTGGTTACCGTGGGCATAGTAAGCTTGTTTGAGATACATGTGCTTTTTATTAAACTTATCTGCGAGAATACAACGCAGCTGATGTCTTAGGGAGGCTAGTTCCTCTAGGTTATTTTTCTTTTGCGAGAGTTTAGTGACTCGTTCAAGATTTGCTATCTGAGCAAGTATTTTGTCTATTTTTTTCTGGTTCTGTTTTTTGACTCTCGAGCCGAGTGCTATTAAGAGGCCTCTCACGTAGGCTTTATGAGCCTCCCATACCATGGGTGTTTCAACGCTTCCGTCTAGGTTGTTATTGAAATATTCTTCCAATAGGTTTCCTATATTAATTCTTTCCTCAAGAGGGTCTAGGAGGGAGTCATTTAGGCGCCACCTCCACTCGTGGGGGGAGGGTTGCGGTAAGCACATATCAATGTGTATGGGGGCGTGATCCGAAACAGTGACAGAGTCTATACTGGCCTTTTTGATACATTTTAGTAAATCAGGCGAGGTGCACAGATAGTCGAGTCTCTGGAAAGAGGAGTGCACTTGGGAGAAAAAAGAATAGTCTTTAGATGTGGGGTGTAAGAGTCGCCAAACGTCCAGGACTCCCAGCTCCTGCATAGCTTTGTGCAGTCTTTTTAGCTTTGTCTGCGAGATCTGTGATCGCCCTGTTGTCGAGTCAAGCAATGGATTTAGAGTCACGTTCAAGTCGCCCCCCAGTATAATATGTCCAACCGCGAATTGTTTAAGGGTCTCCAGCTGTTTGACTAGCCAGGGGATTTGATCGGAATTTGGCGCATACAGGTTTGCTAGTGTTAGTTTTGTATTATTGATTGAGCCTTTAAGGAAGAGTGCTCTTCCCTCGCCATCATGAAGTGTTGATTCCAGTTTGAAGGGAATAGATTTGTGGAACATTATGGCCACCCCTTTAGAAGCGGAATGCTGGTGGGTGTTATGGAATTGTTGCTGGAGACCCATTCCCGGGAGAAGAAAATGTTTGTCCTTTTTATAATGTGTCTCCTGTAGCATTAGAATTTTCGTCTTGCATTTTTTGAGTAATTGTGCGACGTTGTGTCTCTTACCCGGAGAGTTTAGGCCTCGGACGTTGAACGATGTGATGCGTATAGGGGTCATTTCAATTCCGTTTCCTCGATCCAAGTACTTAATCTGTGGATACAAATAAGAAGAAAGAGAATGAGGAGAGGTCGTGATCCCACAGAAGCCCAGACTTGGGGCCCTTAATCAAGCTTGCTTTTGTAATGAAGCGGACCTCAGTCCACGCGGGGGCCGGGACGGATGGGTTAAGCGGGGTTAGGGTAGGGTTCTGAGTAAAAAGGTAGGAATTAGGTTAGGCAGGAAGGGAGGGTGTCTGTGCATCAAGTCTATTGAGGTGCCGTTCAAGAGGCCACGAAGCGCATAGGTCCGTCAGTGAGGCCCTAGAACAGCGCTTGTCTAATCAAGACTCTCTCGGCTCCTCAATATAGTGAGGCGGGGGAAAGAATAACCGTTAACAAGAACAGGTTAGTAACAATTTAAATGAGCCTGGTCCCAGGGGGACGGGCCCCATCACAAAGACCATTCATATTACTTTTGTGGTTGCGATAGATAAGGTTGCCAACTCGGAGGGTGAACTAAGTAAACCTTTGAGTCCTTCATACAGGGTTTCAATTCTTGATAATTAGGCAGATGTTAACCCTTTAGTTTTCAGGTGTTCTCTTGTAGGGATCCAACTCTGTTTTTCTTTCTCTTTTCTCTTGGAGATCTGGTGTTTCCCGGAATCTGCTCCATTTCTGTTAATGCTAGTGTGGGGAGCGTGGGAAAGCCAGGTAGCGGAAGCCATGAGGGGATCTCAATAGGCTCCATTTCTAAGATATGCCAACACTTTTGCAAGTCCTCTGGCGTGCGGATGTTGATTCGGCGGCCCTTGATATTAATCCCCAGTACGAAAGGAAAGAGCCAGGAGTATCTGATGTCCCTGGCTCTTAGGGCCTCGAGTAGGGGCCTCATTAGGCGACGTTTCGCCAGAGTTGTCGGGGCCAGATCTTGAAATATTTGAATTGGTGTTCTGTCGTACTGTAGCTCTTTGTTATTTCTTGAGGCCATCAGTAACGCGTGAGCATCTGGGAACGCCAGGAGCTTGCAAATCACATCTCGTGGCGGGTCCTGACCAGTGGGTGGGGGTCTTAGGGACCTGTGGATGCGCTCTATGGAAATTTGTGAGGCTCTTTCCTGGCCTAGGAGAAGAGCGAACAATTCTTGCGCTATTTTGGTTAGAGTCTCTGTGGCCCACGTTTCCGGGAGTCCTTTAATTCTTATATTATTCCGCCTATTGCGGTTTTCTAGATCCTCTTGTAGGACCAGGGCTTGGTTTAATTGATGGTGCTGCTCTCGGATGACTTGCTCTAATTCTGTGGAATGTGAGATTAAGCAGGCTGTGGTCGATTCTAGAGCCTCAACTCTTCTGCTTGTGGATTTAATCTCCTCTTTAATCTCTGATAGGTCTGATACAATTGGCTGTATTAGTGTTCTCATAAAGCTTCTGGATACCTGCTCAGTTTCCTCCCCTTCCGAAGACACATCCTCCCCCCTTTCTGTGTTGGGTGGTGCAGAAGCTGTTAGGTTTAAAGACTTTTTGCTAGAAGGATGCGGGGATCTGGATACCCTTTCTTTGAAGAATTTTTGCATATCAGGTTGACTTTTTGCTGTAAGGGGTGTGCTTAGGGTGTCGTTGCTTCTATCTCTATTGTTTTTCCCCATTATGCGTTTGAGTTGGTTTCCGACTTAAGTCATACGATGAGGCCCGTCTCCTGATGTATCTTTTTATTTAGCCATTGGACGGTTATGGCCTTGTGGCATCACCTAGTATTTAGTTTTGGTAGTTGTTGTCTCTTTTTAGGAGCTGCTGTTCTCCCGTCTCTGGGTATATAGTATAGATGATATAGGTGGGGGATGGTCAGCCTCTTTTATAGGTCCTGAGTGGTTTTTCAAGGGCATTAAGATCGCTCTGTATATTGAGTGTAGGTCGTGGGGGCTCTCCGTCAGGGCCCCCTGGAAAAATTCAGGCTGCGCCTGTATACAGTTCTTGGAGATCTCCTTAAGGGAGGGGGGGTTTGGAGCTCTGGGTGATGTGATTAGGTGCAGTTCTATTATATGGAGCCTGCAAGTAGGGCCGGTCACCAATGATCCTGCTCTTCCCTGTAAAGGGTTTTTCCGGGGCTACGAGCGGATCTGCAGCTGCAGCTTCAGCCTCCCTCCTCACTTTCTGTTTCTCCCTCCGGGAGGGGGGGGCACCGTTACTGCGCCGCTCCGGTCCGGCTTGTTCTCCCTACCCCCTTCTCAAACCTTGTCTGGGAGGCCCTCTCCGGGCTGCCAGACCACTGCTGTCCTTCTGCTTCTCCAGGGGTCTCCGCCGACAGCGCGCCCTCAAATCGGCGCGAAAATGCAGGGGGGGGGGGGGGCGCCCCTGCTACTCCGCTCGGGTTTAGCCCGCTCTCTCTGGTCTGACCCTGTCCGGGTGATCTTCACCGGGCTGCCAGTCCGCTGCTGTCTCTTTGCGTCTCCGGAGGTCCCCGCCGTCAGCACACCCCAAAGTCGGCGCGAAAGTGGAGAGGGGGGGGGGGGGGGGTCCGCCGCTGCTGCGCCTCCTGGCCCAACTTATTCCTCCTCTTGTAGCTCTGCCCGGGTGGCCCTCTCCGGGCTTCCGGGCCGCTGCTGTTTTTTTTTTTTGTAATCCGGGGGTTTCTGCCGGCCGCGAGCTCCTCGGCGCGGAAATTGAGGTCCGGGCTTCCTCGCCGGAGCTAGGCCTCGCCGGTTTTCAGCGTCGGGGAGTTGACCGGAGGGTCTCTTTCTGCTCATCTGCCTGCGGAGCAGCCGCCGCTGATATTCAGCAGACTTCTCTGGCGACAGGAGAGCCGGTAAGTGGGTTGTTTCTGTCCCAGTAGCAGGAGCGAGGTTCCTGCACGTCTGCTACCTCCGCTGGCTAGGTCACGCCCCCTAATACATTTTTCATAGCAAGATTTAGGTAACACAGGGGCATTTCTCACTCTAGATATGATCTCATGATACCTGATGAATTCTCACTAGACACAATTGAAATCTTGCAAATAATACAGGAAGGTAAGTAAAATACTTATTTTGTTCCTTTCCCTCACTCCCTTACAGAAGTAGTAGTAGTCAATTGTACTTGGTAAAGGCCTTCAATCCCCTGGTTGCAGGTTATGAGTACTTTGCAATGATAAGAGATCTGAAATGGAACCGAAAACATGTTTATGAATCTGCTGCAATATTTTCTACATAAAATGTTAAGTCAAAACATAGCATTTATTGGTCACTAAAACGGGTATAAGAACTTTAGAGAAAAATTTAAGTGGGATCTTAACAGTTTTTTTTCAACGTTTTGGCAGGCACTGATGGCACACTCCTTGCACAAACCTAGCAGTAATGTGATGACATCATGATGTTACCCATTGCTATTTACTAGACTCACAATTGCCTCCTTGAACTAATATGTAGGTCCTTGTCAGATGGCACAGGTCACAGGGTGCCTAGACCCCACCCTTGACTACCTATAGCTTTTATAACTAAAACAGGATTACAAAATTCCATAATGTCATCAAGAATGTGATTATAATACCTAAAATCACTTTCTAATTAAAAGTTTGAACATACCTTTTGACCTTTTATAGTTCTGTTAATGAATGATTAGTTTGTTATAAATGTTTCTTTTAAATGCTCCATGTTTTTCATAACAATGATACACTGCATAAACAATCAGATAATTCAATATTCCATTTATTTCATTTGCTAGCAACACAAACCCAATCCTGTCAAATCTGGGCTTGAGGGAAAAAAATGAAAAATATATAAACCCCCTACCCAAAAAAAACAGAACAGTCGTATGTCGAATACAAATGTCTCTTTGTTCTTCTTTAGATCCCAAATATACAGAGTCTATGATGCAGGGAAGCAGGGGGATTATTGTGCCCTTATTACTTTCCCTGGTTAGTCTGGTGTCAATCAATTTCCTCCATTTTTCTTATCCATGGATGTAAGGTATTCACCGGTGACTATAGAGCCCCTTGTTCCTTGTAGTTTCCACTTTTCTAGATACCTTATGTACACCATTTGTCACCTAAGGTCTTCAGGAAGGGGCTATAATGCTTATCCCTCCTTTGACTCGCCACCAGCTGGCAGTTGGGCACTGTTATAAACACTTGCCAGTTCTTCAGGCTCAGTTGGAGAGATACAGCTGGCACTTAGCGAAGATAAAAATTACAATCACACTTGCAAAGTTCTAACCTCCTGCCAGATATAACTCCGTTCATGAATTTACTCAGTCCAAAATAAGCTTGATCACAAATAATTCAGCCCATAATAAGCTAAAACAAAACAAAAATAAAATCACAGTCCTGGGTCTCGTGGTACTCTTCTTCATCCATCCACAAAATAGAGGAAACAAGTTTCTATATGTCAGTTTTATCAATCTTTGCCCAGAGTGACCCTATTAGCTTTCTGCTGCAGCAAACAAATATTTCTAATATGCCTAAGAAATATCTATCTCTATGACAGCATGAACAACTTCTATATGCTTTATACATACAACTCATGTGTAAGTCTTTTGGACAAACAGTAATAATTCCTTCATATTATTCAAACATTACAAATCAGGCTAATCAAGTTTACAAAACAATCTTAAGATTTATCATTATCATCCATACATTTATAATTAGCAACTTTCATACTTTGTCAGTCTAACCTTTTCAGAGTTTTTCCCTCACACACTCCTTTTCGGGGTGGGACCCAATACTCATTTACATTTATATATATATTCTCTCTGTAATGCTACTAGTTTTTCTGTTAACTAGAATGCCTTCCCTTCACTCCCTCCGCAACATCTAGCTAGTAAAGAAACCCATGCTATCGATTTATATTGATACAAACCACAATGCATTTAATTAACACTCACATTGCAACACTGTATTCCTACTTATACAGGTGAACATAACATCCAAACATCAATCAGCACATGAGTTAAATTCCTTTAAGAATAGTAATAGAATACAGACATACAGTTCTGAACATAAATGGCTATACAGTGAATAATCACCATATATTGTCCAATTAAAACATATAAACATTAGAGATGAGCGAACGTACTCGTCCGAGCTTGATACTCGTTCGAGTATTAGCGTGTTCGAGATGCTCGTTACTCGAGACGAGTACCACGCGATGTTCGAGTTACTTTCACTTTCATCTCTGAGACGTTAGCGCGCTTTTCTGGCCAATAGAAAGACAGGGAAGGCATTACAACTTCCCCCTGCGACGTTCAAGCCCTATACCACCCCCCTGCAGTGAGTGGCTGGCGAGATCAGGTGTCACCCGAGTATATAAATCAGCCCCTCCCGGGGCTCGCCACAGATGCATTCTGACATAGCTCAGGGAAAGTGCTGCTGCTGCTATAGGGAGAGCGTTAGGAGTTATTTTAGGCTTCAAGAACCCCAACGGTCCTTCTTAGGGCCACATCTGACCGTGTGCAGTACTGTTGAGGCTGCTTTTAGCAGTGTTGCACATTTTTTTTTTTTGTATATCGGCCATGCAGAGCATTGCGTCCGCAGTCTGCAGTCATTGTACTGAGTATAGGGCCAGTACTGGTGAGGCAGGGAAAGAGATATTCAGGCTATATAGGCAGTGGGCTTTTTCCAAAAAATTGATCGCCGTCATCCCGCCTGAGGGAAAGAATATACATAATATTATACGCTGCCTACAGTATCTATCTGCTGGGGGTAGTAGTCATAATTAATACGCAGCTAAGCATTACAGCAGGCTTGCGCAAAATTGTTTCCTGGATCTGCTGTCTCTGTTACATGATCACCGTCATCCCGCCAGAGGGAAAGAGTATACATAAGATTATACGCTGCCTACAGTATCTATCTGCTGGGGGTAGTAGTCCTAATTAATACGCAGCTAAGCGTTACAGCAGGCTTGCGCAAAATTGTTTCCTGGATCTGCTGTCTCTGTTACATGATCGCCGTCATCCCACCAGAGGTAAAGAGTATACATAATATTATACGCTGCCTACAGTATCTGTCTGCTGTATCAGCTCAGCATTTTAAAAAAATTGAAGCAAAATACTTAAGGCCTGCTACTGGCCTTTGGCCACTTGACTGCTTCTGCGCTGTGAATTCCACTAGCTCAGTCATACGCACCTACGTCTCACTACAGGCATGCGCAAAACTGTTTCCTGGCTCTGCTGTGCGTTCCGTAAGGGAAGTCAGCCTCCAACCACAGGCAAATAAGCGTCACATTTAATTACAGCGTTCTGTTTCTGCACTACTGGTAATACACCATGCTGAGGGGTAGGGGTAGGCCTAGAGGACGTGGACGCGGGTGAGGACGCGGAGGCCCAAGTCAGGGTGTGGGCACAGGCCGAGCTCCTGATCCAGGTGTTTCGCAGCCGACTGCTGCGGGATTAGGAGAGAGGCACGTTTCTGGCATCCCCACATTCATTAGAAAATGAGCAGTGTGAGCAGGTCCTGTCGTGGATGGCAGAAACTGCATCCAGCAATCTATCAACCACCCAGAATTCTGCGCCGTCCACTGCTGCAACTCTGAATCCTCTGGCTGCTACTCCTCCTTCCTCCCAGCCTCCTCACTCCATTACAATAACACATTCTGAGGAGCAGGCAGACTCCCAGGAACTGTTCCCGGGCCCCTGCCCAGAATGGCCAGCAATGGTTCCTCTCCCACCGGAGGAGTTTGTCGTGACCGATGCCCAACCTTTGGAAAGTTTCCGGGGTCCGGGGGATGAGGCTGGGGACTTCCGGCAACTGTCTTAAGAGCTTTCAGTGGGTGAGGAGGACGATGACGATGAGACACAGTTGTCTATCACTCAGGTAGTAGAAATTGGAGTAAGTCCGAGGGAGGAGCGCACAGAGGATTCGGAGGAAGAGCAGCAGGACGATGAGGTGACTGACCCCACCTGGTTTGCTACGCCTACTGAGGACAGGTCTTCAGAGGAGGAGGCAAGTGCAGCAGCAGGGCAGGTTGGAAGAGGCAGTGCGGTGGCCAGGGGTAGAGGCAGGGCCAGACCGAATAATCCACCAACTGTTTCCCAAAGCGCCCCCTCGCGCCATGCCACCCTGCAGAGGCCGAGGTGCTCAAAGGTCTTGCAGTTTTTCACTGAGAGTGCAGATGACCGACGAACAGTGGTGTGCAACCTTTGTCACGCCAAGATCTGTCGGGGAGCCACCACCACCAGCCTCACCACCACCAGCATGCGCAGACATATGATGGCCAAGCACCCCACAAGGTGGGACGAAGGCCGTTCACCGCCTCCGGTTTGCACCGCTGCCTCTCCCCCTTTGCCCCAACCTGCCACTGAGATCCAACCCCCCTCTCAGGACACAGGCACTACCGTCTCCTGGCCTGCACCCACACCCTCTCCTCCGCTGTGCTCGGCCCCATCCACCAATGTCTCTCAGCGCACCGTCCAGCCGTCGCTAGCGCAAGTGTTGGAGCGCAAGTGCAAGTACGCCGCCACGCACCCGCACGCTCAAGCGTTAAACGTGCACATAGCCAAATTTATCAGCCTGGAGATGCTGCCGTATAGGGTTGTGGAAACAGAGGCTTTCAAAGGTATGATGGCGGCGGCGGCCCCGCGCTACTCAGTTCCCAGTCGCCACTACTTTTCCCGATGTGCCGTCCCAGCCCTGCACGACCACGTCTCCTGCAACATTGTACGCGCCCTCACCAACGCGGTTACTGGCAAGGTCCACTTAACAACGGACACGTGGACAAGCACAGGCAGGCAGAGCCACTTTATCTCCCTGACGTCACATTGGGTGAATTTAGTGGAGGCTGGGACAGAGTTAGAGCCTGGGACCGCTCACGTCCTACCCACCCCCAGAATTGCGGGCCCCAGCTCGGTGGTGGTATCTGCGGCGGTGTATGCTTCCTCCACTCAACTACCCTCCTCCTCCTCCTCCTACGCAACCTCTGTCTCGCAATCAAGATGTGTCAGCAGCAGCACGTCGCCAGCAGTCGGTGTCGCGCATCGTGGCAGCACAGCGGTGGGCAAGCGTCAGCAGGCCGTGCTGAAACTACTCAGCTTAGGAGAGAAGAGGCACACGGCCCACGAACTGCTGCAGGGTCTGACAGAGCAGACCGACCGCTGGCTTGCGCCGCTGAGCCTCCAACCGGGCATGGTCGTGTGTGACAACGGCCGTAACCTGGTGGCGGCTCTGCAGCCTCACGCACGTGCCATGCCTGGCCCACGTCTTTAATTTGGTGGTTCAGCGCTTTCTGAAAAGCGACCCTAGTTTGTCAGACCTGCTCGGAAAGGTGCGCCGGCTCTGCGCACATTTCCGCAAGTCCCACACGAACGCTGCCACCCTGTGCACCCTGCAACATCGGTTTCATCTGCCAGTGCACCGACTGCTGTGCGACGTGCCCACACGGTGGAACTCTATGCTCCACATGTTGGCCAGGCTCTATGAGCAGCGTAGAGCTATAGTGGAATACCAACTCCAACATGGGCGGCGCAGTGGGAGTCAGCCTCCTCAATTCTTTACAGAAGAGTGGGCCTGGTTGGCAGCCATCTGCCAGGTCCTTGGAAACTTTGAGGAGTCTACCCAGATGGTGAGCGGCGATGCTGCAATCATTAGCGTCACCATTCCTTTGCTATGCCTCTTGAGAAGTTCTCTGCAAAGCATAAAGGCAGACGCTTTGCGCTCGGAAACGGAGGCGGGGGAAGACAGTATGTCGCTGGATAGTCAGAGCACCCTCATGTCTATATCTCAGCGCGTTGAGGAGGAGGAGGAGGAGGGGGAAGAGACAGCTTGGCCCACTGCTGAGGGTACCCATGCTGCTTGCCTGTCATCCTTTCAGTGTGTATGGCCTGAGGAGAAGGAGGAGGAGGATCCTGAAAGTGATCTTCCTAGTGAGGACAGCCATGTGTTGCGTACAGGTACCCTGGCACACATGGCTGACTTCATGTTAGGATGCCTTTCTCGTGACCCTCGCGTTACACGCATTCTGGCCACTACGGACTACTGGGTGTACACACTGCTCGACCCACGGTATAAGGAGAACCTTTCCACTCTCATACCCGAAGAGGAAAGGGGTTCGAGAGTGATGCTATACCACAGGGCGCTGGTGGACAAACTGATGGTAAAATTCCCATCCGACAGCGCTAGTGGCAGAAGGCGCAGTTCCGAGGGCAAGGTAGCAGGGGAGGCGCGGAGATCAGGCAGCATGTACAGCACAGGCAGGGTGTTTAGTGCGGCTGGGGGAATCATCACAGATAAGCGTACCCGCCTGTCAACCGACAGTGCCGACAGGCTTACACTCATCAAGATGAACAAAGCCTGGATTTCCCCAGACTTCTCTTCTCCACCAGTGGACAGCAGCGATACCTAAACAATACGTAGGCTGCACCCGCGGATGGAAGCATTGTTCTCTATCACCATCAAAAACGTGGACCTTTTAGCTTCATCAATCTGTGTATAATATTCATCCTCCTCCTCCTGCTCCTCCTCCTGAAACCTGACGTAATCACGTCGAACGGGCAATTTTTCTTAGGCCCACAAGGCTCAGTCATATAATTTTTGTAAACAATTTTTATACGTTTCAATGCTCATTAAAGCGTTGAAACTTTCACCTGAACCAATTTCTATTTTAACTGGGCTGCCTCCAGGCTTAGTTACAAATTAAGCCACATTAACCAAAGCGATTAATGGGTTTCACCTGCCCTCTTGGTTGGGCATGGGCAATTTTTCTGACGTACATTAGTACTGTTGGTACACCAATTTTTTGGGGCCCTCGCCTACAGTGTAATCCAATTAATTTTTTGCCCACCTGCATTAAAGCTGACGTTACATCATATTTATGTACCGCCGGTGGGTTCCAGTGAGCCACCCATGCTGTGGGTCCACAGGGAGTTGTAACTGCATGTGTCCACTTCTAAAGAACCCCAGTCTGACTGGGGCATGCAGTGTGGGCCGAAGCCCACCTGCATTAAACATGACATTACCTCAGCTGTGATGGGCAATGCAAGGGATATGTTTATGTACCGCCGGTGGCTTCCTGGCACCCACCCATGCTGTCGGTCCACACGGAGTTGTAACTGCATGTGTCCACTTCTAAAGAACCCCAGTCTGACTGGGGCATGCAGTGTGGGCCGAAGCCCACCTGCATTTAATCGGACGTTACCTCAGCTGTGATGGGCACTGCAATGGGATACATGTAACCCAGGAGCAGCATGTAACCCAGGAGAAGTGGCAGCGGAGTGTCATGCAGGCAGTGATTGTGCTTTGTTGGAGGTACTGTGGTGCTTAGCTAAGGTATGCATTGCTAATGAGGGCTTTTCAGAAGTAAAAGTTGTTGGGAGGGGGCGGGGCCCACTCTTGCCGCTATTGTGGCTTAATAGTGGGACCTGGGAACTTGAGATGCAGCCCAACATGTAGCCCCTCGCCTGCCCTATCCGTTGCTGTGTCATTCCCATCACTTTCTTGAATTGCCCAGATTTTCACAAATGGAAACCTTAGCGAGGATCGGCGATATACAAAAATGCTCGAGTCGCCCATTGACTTCAATGGGGTTCGTTACTCGAAACGAACCCTCGAGCATCGCGAAAATTTCGTCCCGAGTAACGAGCACCCGAGCATTTTGGTGCTCGCTCATCTCTAATAAACATATATAACTAGCAACAATTAAAGAGGAGATTGCAAGATGAAATATTTTCTATGCACTTGGCACAGAACCAACAGGTTATCAGTTATGTATCCACAATTGCAGTGCAAACACACAAATAAATCATTTACAGCAGAAAATTAAATCCAGTCATAATCCATCATAATTCATACTCATATACATCGAGGTAACAGATCCATACCAACTATCTGAGCATGATTTCTTCAAGACAGTGCTCTTACATTGTATTTTTTTCATAACTTACTCCATTGCACTTTGATAAAACATCTAGTTTCAATTTAACCTTCAGCAGTGTAACTCTTAACATACCAATCCTACTAGTTACTAGCATTATCTACCCCCCCTCCTAATCACCGAAGTGGCACATAAATGAGGCACCCCGGAGATTAGAGGAGAGGTTGTCCCCCCTCACAAACATCACTACGCAAATCTATTTAACAGCTCCACCTTACCACTACTCTGTCACTCTCAATCACCTCTGGTATTCCATGCCTGCAAACAACCTGCCAACAGTTTCTTTGCAACAGTTTTTGCACCTACCTTGGCACAGGGCCAACCTTTTGAACAGTTTGAGAAAACATCAATCAATCTGCAGTCGCTGAAAATTGGCACCATGCATTAAGGTCAAGACTGTCAGTTTTTGGCAACTTGGGCTTCCGCAGTATGGTAGCTGCATTCCTCACAGCTGATCTCCCGAAAGTGATCCTCAACAAATCAACAATGGTTGGCTTATACTACGACATCGTGTTGAAATTTGTGAGAATCACACCCATAGTAAATCTGTCAAAGAGTGCTAGTCTTTTCTTTAGATACCCTGCAATGTGATTTACCTTACAAAACTGTTGGTGACCAGCTACTTCAACCCACAGTTATATATGCTCTACACTCTAGTGCTAAGCCCTAACACTAGAGTTGTAGATAACCTGGGCAAGATCAGATGTGAGAAAAACTAATCTAATTCACCACAGAAGATATCACACTACAGCAATGTCAGCAGCTATGCCTCTATGCCAGAATCACCTTCTGAAACATCCAAATTATAATCAATGACAGTACAATTACTTACACACAACACAATGAAGCAGAGAAACAAGAAATGAACAGTTAGTCAAGAGTTAAAGCTCACTCAAAAACACAGAAATACAGAGCTGGCTTAAACCCAGCAGCAGACTCAGCACTGTAAGACAGGCTTTAGAAATAGCACAGAGAAAACACACGAAACAATTTACAAAAAATGAAAAAATAATTCTACCTGATGGGGAGCAAAGTTCAGTACTGTTGAGAAGGCACCGACCACTAACTCTGCAGGTGTCCCCCTCCCCAGAGAAAAGACAATGGAAAGTTGCGCTTTTCCAAAGGAAGAAGTCTGCTGATTTTGTGTTCAGTACTGAACGTTATTCTAGCAATCTCGCTGGGGCCTCCATAATGTTAGAGTTTTTTTAAATTCTTAAGATATCACCAATACCAGGTAGAATTAAAATAGTAAATCACTAGTGACAATGCTCACTAACAAAGACTCAGACACAGAGATCTGAATAGCAGTCAATGGTGGCAGGATCTGCTCTCCTCCCCTTTCTCTTGCTGTGTTTTATTAAGGCATAAAAGGAGTGTTAATTAATGTACACAACTGGTCTACTCTGGACATGGTTACATAATTCAAGTTATAGGAGTACATACATTTTAGGCTATAAAAGTGTTTTTTCAAAGTAGAACACTATTCTGGCAAAAACAAGCTAACATCTGATGGTCACAATTCTAGATTTCATAAGAGCTGGACAATACGTGTCCACACCATTTAATTAAAGACAGGAGATTCTTGTGAAAATAATATAAGAAAGCCAAACCATTTGTTGGATAGACAGTGTGTCTCTACTATTCCAAGAACTTATGCAATGTTATAATCAGATGATAGCTCTTTAAAGGTCAGCATGACACTGTTGAAGTATTAAAGGCATCAGCCCCTGTTAGAGGGGATTCAATTTCAACAAGGGCATTAAAGTCTAGGGTAAAATAGTAAAAAACATGCTTTTTGCGGATTACATCTTAATAGTGCTTTACCGAGCAAAATCTGATCTGACGCGTGTTTCTGCTCTATTGGAAGCTTTCAGGAAACTGACGGGTTTCAAGGTAAATACCACTAAGTGTGAAATTACTGATACAGATCTTAAAAGTTGCCCTGTTAGTTTAGCAAAAAAACATATCAAGTACCTGGGTATAAACATAGGCCAGAGGCCAGAATCTCTGTATGCACTAAATTATCTCCCAACAATAGTCAAAATAATAAAGATTTTAGATAAATGGAGCCACCTTCCGTTTTCTTTCATAGGCAGGTGTCACTTAATAAAAATGATTAGCTTCCCAAGGCTCATCTACCAATTATAGACAATACCACTTTTACTTCGAAGGCGTGACCTGGGGAAACTACACACAGCTTTCTGTGTGGTCATGAAAACGACCACGCATAGCTTTGAAAAAAATTGATGTTCCCCAAGAGGGGAGGAGGACTCAATTTTCCAGACATTTGGTTATATAATTTGGCTAGTCTCATGAGACACTCTCTGGACTGGTTATGGGGCTTCAATGACTATTCAAACACCAACCTTGAAGCAGAACAATTTAGCTCATGGAGTCTAAATGCCCTCCTAGATACTAGCGACACTAAGCTTCCAGTGAAATGTAAACACTCTATCATGGCAAAAGACACCATAGCAGCCTCGAAAGTAGCTCATAAGACATATTGACTGCCGTTTAGAATCTCCAAACATATGGACCTATGGCAACACCCAGAATTTAAGGAGGGAGGGGAAAAAAAATGTTTGAATTGTGGCGACATAAGGGGGTTATGAAAATTCATCACCTTTTTCATCCAGAGAACCCTAGATATAAGATTTTTAGAGAAATGTGTGAAGAATACAATTTAACTGCTTCCCACTTTCTACCATTTGCACAAGTGCGTAATTTTCTGTTGGAAAGATAAGTTGAGGCATAAAAGGAAGCAATAATCAATCCAATGGATATTGTGATTAAAAATTATTCATATACGCACTCAAATTTGTATACCAGGTTTAGGGAAGGGTGGAGGATGGAAAACAACTCGAACTTATTCAAAAAATGGGTGCGGGATCTTCAGGATCCAGAGTTACCAAAGGGAATAATAAAGAGTTGGACTTCTGTGAGGCAGGCGGTATCATATAAATGATGGTGAGAAACATACTTTAAGTTAATTCATGGAACAATATGTGGGTTCGACAAGCTTCAGAATCCCAATGGCTCGGCTAGGCTGCAAGCTTGTCCTAGATGCTCCCAATCAAATTTCGATTTGTTACCCGGCATGTGGCACTGCCCTAAGATCCAGAAATATTCTGTTGGGGCCCAAAAGCTGATACAAGACATAGGGGGAGGTGGAAGCTGCTACAACTGACACCCCAACTATTCATATTGCACCAACTACCTGATCAGACCAGAAAATCTAAAATGACTCACATCATTCTATTAATCAGCAAGAGGTGCCTCTTGAACAGCTGTCTGCTGGCTAAATCACTGGAAATAAATGACATTATTCAACAATTTAAACATCTCCTGAAAATGGAGAGTAGAAATAGAGAGGCATTGTTACGTTCGTGTGGCCAAACAAGCACCGGCCCATACGAATGTGACCCGAAAAACACAGGTTAGGAACAACTGTCCCTGTGCTGCAGGGAAGATGACAAGGCACTACCTACAAAGCAGGGCGATCACCTCTATAAAGGTGGTCCCATGCTGGAACCTAGGCCCTGCTCTCCCTGAAAGGGTGATACGCTCAACCATGCGGAACTGACACATTGAATGCACAAACTCACCTACCACACAACCTTGCACACTAAAACAGATGGTAAAGCTGAGTATAAAAACGAGATATTAGTTCGTACATTGTCTAATGAACTTAAGCTGCAAGGCTGCGACAAGGCTCCTCGTGTCTTGTAGTCCCTACTCTAGGAAGACACCAGATCAGGCAGCTCAGGACACAGTTCACACAGCCTGGAACCCAAACACAACAGTACACACTGCAAGATGCAAGCTGACCAGACAGTACTCACACAGCAAGCTGCAAGCTGACCAGACACTACTCGCACAGCAGACAAGACTGAGGAAATACAGCTTCCTTATTGCAAAGGGGCTGGAGTATATATCTACACACAGACCTAGGGGATTGGCTGACATGAACAATCACACCCAGCCAGCTCAATTATCCCTCCCCTGTGCAGGTGTGCTCCTGGAACCCTGTAAAACAACAAACACCAGCAGCACAACTTAACAGGCATGTAGAGTCCCAAGCCCCAAAGTTCTTCAAAACGTGGAGGGAATTTATGTTAAAAATGTCTTGATCCTAATGAAATCAAGGAGCGTATGAACCAATTCATCAACACAATGTGTTATTACAGTCAGGATGACATGAACCAACTGGGAATTTTAAAGATTACATGACAAGACATAGGGGGGAGGTGGTTGCTGTGAGGGATCACTGCAGGTTAGTTTAAATGTTACAGTTATGTGGTTTGTTACTGTTTCTATAACATGATACTAAGCTCTTCGGAGGTAAAGGGAAGGGGATAATGAGAATAAATAAATGGAAAGTATATGCATGGGCTAGGCATTGCTCTGTACACAGAAAACACCAAGTTGGAAAGTATATGTTTATATCTAAAGGCGGAGACACTACTGCAATAGAAATGTGTATTATGTGATCAAAACTTTGTGTTATGAATACGGCCTGCTCATGTATGTTTTTCCTTGAAATGCTAATACAAAAGAGTTTATAAAAAAATAAGAAAATTATCGTTCAATTGCAATATCTCAAATATGTGCAAAAATACTGTACACATTTTTGATAAGATATATATTTCCATCTGTTTACTTTATTCTGGATGCACATTTGAAAAACTTTAATTTTTTTCCAACCATTTAGGAGACATACAAATTTAACATTCATTATCAACATTTTGAGGAACACTTTGTTTTCTTGCACCAAGCCATTATTGCAAAGGCTCATAGGTATCAGAATGATAGATACCCCCACAAATGACTGCGTTTAAAAAACTCCAGGCTCTCGGCTACCATTAGCAGCCAGAAGCAAGAGACTTTAAATTTCACAGGCCCTCTACAGCTTCTGAGCTTGTGTCCGGCATTTTGCCAACGGTCACATGCTTAGAAGCCAGGGAAAGGTCCGCGGATAAAGATCACATTGGGTAACAAATCCGGCGGTCATAGGTATGTAATTTCATCTCCCCTCATGGATACGATCTGTGAGGGGAGATGAAACTTTAACTTTTATAACTTTTTTACACTTAATTTTTACTTTACATGATTGTCGTTATGAATTGGATAACGGCGATCACCTGACCAGGGACCATATACTGCGGCCCCGATGATATCTCTCTGCTCTTTGCATTGTTTGACAGCCGGGAGAAGGGAGATTTGAAATTTCCCGGGCTTCTGCGCATGCACCCAACTTTTTATGTCTGGCGCAGAAGACGACGTCCAGTCCTAGTAGGACCAGAACACCGCGGACATCATGGAGTACGGAGGTGAGTACTTTCAGCTCTCCTCATGGATCTGATCCTTGAGGGGAGCTTAAAACTTTAACATCATTTCACTTTTTATTCACTGTTATGCAATCGCCATTATGCACTGGATAACGATGAACACGTGACCGGGGGTCGCACACAGCAGCCTCCCATGACAGCTCCAGGCTCTCGGCTACCTCCGGCAGCTGTTAGTAAGGAGCTGTCACATGCAGAGACCCACGGGCTTTACTCTACAGAGCAAGCATGTTTTTACGGCCATGTAGAATAAAGCCCAGACCCCCAGGATGTAAAAACCCGCATGGGTGGTCACTAAGGGGTTAACATATGAGAAGCCTCCAGTGAGGAACACAATAATCTCTCTACACATTCTGGTATTTAAATATTCAGCAGCATTGAAGGTCCAATATCATGGATGGTTTTTATTCCTCCATCACACAGAGAAGTAGGCAAGCGACGTTTCGGCCATCTTGGCATTTCTCCAGCTTGAGAAAGGCCAAGATGGCCGAAACGTTGCTTGCCTACTTCTGTGTGTGATGGAGGAATAAAAACCATCCATGTTATTAGACCTTCAATGCTGCTGAAGTCTTCCTTTTCTACTTGAAATGTTGCATTAGGAGTAAGGTTCGGTCTCCTATTTACCTCAGCTAGTGCATTTTTTCACTCACCCCCTAGTGGGACTGGATTTTGGTGCTGCTTACGGACATTCTTTGTTCAAATATAGTATTTAAATATCACGCATACATTCTTTTTACTAAGTCATAGTTATGCCCTCAGGTAGGATTATCAGGGTTAAAATTCTAAGTACAGCACCAATCGGGCCCACCCCACTTGCCCCGCTGCCGGCCGTAAGAAGAGACACCACACAGAGGTCTGGTATAGTTTCTCACACGGGACATGGCTCTCAGCTGTGCCCACGTCGCCGACGTCCTTTATTACAGATTACATGAGATCTTATACCCTTTGTCCCATCCCCACTAGGGGGTGATGGGCTCATAACCATATATGGGAAGTCCGGATTTGCGGACTGAGACAGTGAAAATCATATAACAGTCATTATCTTGATACTGGCGCCTCTGGCTTACGTACAGAAAATCACGTATTCAATTAACTCCAGTACAAAGAATCACCCACTCAATTCTAAGAAGTCCGGATTTCGGCCTAAGACAGTGAAAGTTATGTACATTTGAACATCTTGATATCTTGTTCCAGCGCTTCTGGGAAATCGGCCAAGTACATGCGGCCTTCATGTCTGGTTCTTCTTCTTCTCTGAATTTCTAGAACATCTCTCTTGGAATATCTGATGTAAGGCGACATATAAGTTTTTTTTCATTTGGAATTGAATAAAACTTGCATATAGGTATAAAAGCATAAAAAACACATATGGCAATATATATATATACCCTCACAGGATGTGAATTTGTCTTTGTCATGCTGCTAAAATGTGACAGTAGTAAATAATCATTAGTAGAGATGAGCGAGCACCAAAATGCTCGGGTGCTCGTTACTCGAGACGAAATTTTCGCGATGCTCGAGGGTTCGTTTCGAGTAATGAACCACATTGAAGTCAATGGGCGACTCGAGCATTTTCGTATATTGCCGATGCTTGCTAAGATTTTCATTTGTGAAAATCTGGGCAATTCAAGAAAGTGATGGGAACGACACAGCAGCGGATAGGGCAGGCGAGGGGCTACATGTTGGGCTGCATCTCAAGTTCCCTGGTCCCACTATTAAGCCACAATAGCGGCAAGAGTGGGTCCCCCTCTCCCAACAATTTTTACTTCTGAAAAACCCTCATTAGCAAGTCATACCTTAGCTAAACACCACACTACCTCCAACAAACCACAATCACTGCCTGCATGACACTCTGCTGCCACTTCTCCTGGGTTACATGCTGCCCAGCCCCCCCCCCCCCCGCACGACCCAGTGTCCACAGCGCACACCAAAGTGTCCCTGCGCAGCCTTCAGCTGCCCTCATGCCACACGCTGGCCTCATAGCCACACCACCCTCATGTCTATTTATAAGTGTGTCTGCCATGAGGAGGAACCGCAGGCACACACTGCAGAGGGTTGGCATGGCCAGACAGCGACCCTCTTTAAAAGGGGCGGGGTGATAGCCCATAATGTTGTACAGAAGCAATGAGAAATCCAATCCTGTGCCACCTCCATCAGGAGCTGCAAACGTGGCCATAGCAATGGGGAACCCATGTGCCACACACTATTCATTCTGTCAAGGTGTCTGCATGCCCCAGTCAGACCGGGTTTTTTTATAAATAGTCACAGGCAGGTACAACTCCACAATGGGAATTCCGTGTGCACCCAGAGCATGGGTGGCTCCCTGGAACCCACCGGCTGTAAATAAATATATCCCATTGCAGTGCCCAGCACAGCTGAGGTAACGTCCGATTAAATGCAGGTGGTCTTCGGCCCACACTGCATGCCCCAGTCTGACCGGGGTTTTTAATACATAGACACTGGCAGGTACAAATCCCTAATGTGAAGTCCCTGTGGACACACAGCATGGGTGGCTCCCTGGAACCCACCGGCGGTACATAAATATATCCAATTGCATTGCCCATCACAGCTGAGGTAACATCAGGTTTAATGCAGGGGGGCTTCGGCCCACACTGCATGCCCCAGTCAGACTGGGGTTCTTTAGAAGTGGACACATGGAGTTACAACTCCGTGTGGACCGACAGCATGGGTGGGTCCCAGGAAGCCACCGGCGGTACATAAATATATCCCATTGCATTGCCCATCACAGCTGAGGTAACGTCAGGTTTAATGCAGGTGGGCTTCGGCCCACACTGCATGCCCCAGTCTGACCGGTGTTTTTAATATATAGACACTGGCAGGTACAAATCCCTAATGTGAAGTCCCTGTGTACCCACAGCATGGGTGGCTCCCTGGAACCCACCGGCGGTACATAAATATATCCCATTGCAGTGCCCATCACAGCTGAGGTAACATCAGGTTTAATGCAGGGGGGCTTCGGCCCACACTGCATGCCCCAGTCAGACTGGGGTTCTTTAGAAGTGGACACATGGAGTTACAACTCCGTGTGGACCGACAGCATGGGTGGGTCCCAGTAAGCCATCGGCGGTACATAAATATATCCCATTGCATTGCCCATCACAGCTGAGGTTTCGTCAGGTTTAATGCAGGTGGGCTTCGGCCCACACTGCATGCGCCAGTCAGACTGGGGTTCTTTAGAAGTGGACACATGGAGTTACAACTCCGTGTGGACCGACAGCATGGGTGGCTCCCTGGAACCCACCGCGGTACATAAATATATCCCATTGCAGTGCCCAGCACAGCCGAGGTAACGTCAGCTTTAATGCAGGTGGGCTAAAAATTACTAGGATTACACTGTAGGCGAGCGCCCAAAAAATTGGTGTACCAACAGTACTAATGTACCTCAGAAAAATTGCCCATGCCCAACCAAGAGGGCGGGTGAATCCCATTAATCGCTTTGGTTAATGTGGCTTAATTTATAACTAGGCCTGTAGGCAGCCCAATTAAAATAAAAATTGTTTCAGGTGCAAGTTTCAACGCTTTATTGAATTGAGAATTGAAACGTATAAACATTGTTTACAAAAGTTATATGACTGAGCCTTGTGGGCCTAAGAAAAATTGCCCGTTGGGCGTGATTACGTGAGGTTTCAGGAGGAGGAGCAGGAGGAGGAGGATGAATATAATACACAGATTGATGAAGCTAAAAGGTCCCCGTTTTTGATGGTGATATAGAACGATGCTTCCATCCGCGTGTGCAGCCTACGTATTGTTTAGGTATCGCTGCTGTCCGCTGGTGGAGAAGAGAACTCTGGGGAAATCCAGGCTTTGTTCATCTTTATGATTGTAAGCCTGTCGGCACTGTCGGTTGACAGGTGGGTACGCTTATCCGTGATGATTCCCCCAGCCGCACTAAACACCCTCTCTGACAAGACGCTAGCCACAGGACAAGCAAGCACCTCCAGGGCATACAGCGTGACTTCAGGCCACGTGTCCAGCTTCGACACCCAGTAGTTGTAGGGGGCAGAGGCATCACGGAGGACAGTCTTGTGATCGGCTACGTACTCCTTCACCATCCTTTTACAGTGCTCCCGCCGACTCAGCTTTGACTGGGGAGTGGTGACACAGTCTTGCTGGGGAGCCATAAAGCTTGGACAGTGTTCCCCTGCCTGTGCTGTACATGCTGCCTGATCTCCGCGCCTCCCCTGCTACCTGGCCCTCGGAACTGCGCCTTCTGCCACTAGCGCTGTTGGATGGGAATTTTACCATCAGTTTGTCCGCCAGGTCCTGTGGTATAGCATCACTCTCGAACCCCTTTCCTCTTCGGGTATGAGAGTGGAAAGGTTCTCTTTATACTGTGGGTCGAGCAGTGTGTACACCCAGTAATCTGTAGTGGCCAGAATGCGTGTAACGCGAGGGTCACGAGAAAGGCATCCTAACATGAAGTCAGCCATGTGTGCCAGGGTACCCGTACGCAACACATGGCTGTCTTCACTAGGAAGATCACTTTCAGGATCCTCCTCCTCCTCCTCCTCCTCCTCCTCCTCCTCAGGCCATACACGCTGAAAGGATGACAGGCAAGCAGCATGGGTACCCTCAGCAGTGGGCCAAGCTGTCTCTTCCCCCTCCTCCTCTTGCTCCTCCCCCTCCTCCTCAACACGCTGAGATATAGACAGGAGGGTGCTCTGACTATCCAGCGACATACTGTCTTCCCCCGACTCCGTTTCCGAGCACAAAGCGTCTGCCTTTATGCTTTGCAGGGAACTTCTCAAGAGGCATAGCAGAAGAATGGTGACACTAATGATTGCAGCATCGCCGCTCACCATCTGGGTAGACTCCTCAAAGTTTCCAAGGACCTGGCAGATGTCTGCCAACCAGGGCCACTCTTCTGTAAAGAATTGAGGAGGCTGACTCCCACTGCGCCGCCCATGTTGGAGTTGGTATTCCACTATAGCTCTATGCTGCTCATAGAGCCTGGCCAACATGTGGAGCGTAGAGTTCCACTGTGTGGGCATGTCGCACAGCAGTCGGTGCACTGGCAGATTAAACCGATGTTGCAGGGTGCTCAGGGTGGCAGCGTCCGTCTTGGACTTGCGGAAATGTGCGCAGAGCCGGCACACCTTTCCGAGCCGGTCTAACAAGCGTGGGTAGCTTTTCAGAAAGCGCTGAACCACCAAATTAAAGACGTAGGCCAGGCATGGCAGGTGTGTGAGGCTGCCGAGATGCAGAGCCGCCACCAGGTTACGGCCGTTGTCACACACGACCATGCCCGGTTGGAGGCTCAGCGTCAAAAGCCAGCGGTCGGTCTGCAGCAGTTTGTGGGCCGTCTGCCTCTTCTCTCCTAAGCTGAGTAGTTTCAGCACGGCCTGCTGACGCTTGGCCACCGCTGTGCTGCCACGCCGCGCGACACCGACTGCTGGCGACGTGCTGCTGCTGACACATCTTGATTGCGAGACAGAGGTTGCGTAGCAGGAGGAGGAGGAGGGTGGTTTAGTGGAGGAAGCATACACCGCCGCAGATACCAGCACCGAGCTGGGGCCCGCAATTCTGGGGGTGGGTAGGATGTGAGCGGTCCCAGGCTCTGACTCTGTCCCAGCCTCCACTAAATTCACCCAATGTGCCATCAGGGAGATATAGTGGCCCTGCCCGCCTGTGCTTGTCCGGTGTCCGTTGTTAAGTGGACCTTGCCAGTACAATGTTGTGGGAGACGTGGTCATGCAGGGCTGGGATGTCACATCAGGAAAAGTAGTGGCGACTGGGAACCGAGTAGTGCGGGGCCGCCGCCGCCATCATGTTTTTGAAAGCCTCCGTTTCCACAAGCCTGTACGGCAGCATCTCCAGGCTGATAAATTTGGCTATGTGCACGTTTAACGCTTGAGCGTGCGGGTGCGTGGCTGCGTACTTGCGCTTGCGCTCAAACACTTGCGCTAGCGATGGCTGGACGCTGCGCTGAGAGACATTGGTGGATGGGGCCGAGGACAGCGGAGGTGAGGGTGTGGGTGCAGGCCGGGAGACGGTTGGTCCTGTGTCCTGAGAGGGGGGTTGGATCTCAGTGGCAGGTTGGGGCACAGGGGGAGAGGCAGTGGTGCAAACCGGAGGCGGTGAACGGCCTTCGTCCCACCTTGTGGGGTGCTTGGCCATCATATGCCTGCGCATGCTGGTGGTGGTGGCTCCACGGCTGATCTTGGCGCGAGAAACCTTGCACACCACAGTTCGTCGGTCGTCTGCACTCTCAGTGAAAAACTGCCACACCTTTGAGCACCTCGGCCTCTGCAGGGTAGCATGGCGCGAGGGGGCGCTTTGGGAAACAGTTGGTGGATTATTTGGTCTGGCCCTGCCTCTACCCCTAGCCACCACGCTGCCTCTTCAAATTTGCCCTGCTGCTGCACTTGCCTCCCCCTCTGAAGACCTGTCCTCAGTAGGCTTAGGAAACCAGGTGGGGTCAGTCACCTCATCGTCCTGCTGCTCTTCCTCCGAATCCTCTGTGCGCTCCTCCCTCGGACTTACTGCCCTTACTACTACCTCACTGATAGACAACTGTGTCTCATCGTCGTCGTCCTCCTCACCCACTGAAAGCTCTTGAGACAGTTGCCGGAAGTCCCAAGCCTCATCCCCCGCACCCCGGGAACTTTCCAAAGGTTGGGCATTGGTCATGACAAACTCCTCCAGTGGGAGTGGAACCATTGCTGCCCATTCTGGGCAGGGGCCCGAGAACAGTTCCTGGGAGTCTGCCTGCTCCTCAGAATGTGTCATTGTAATGAAGTGAGGAGGCTGGGAGGAAGGAGGAGCAGCAGCCAGAGGATTCAGAGTTGCAGCAGTGGACGACGTAGAACTCTGGGTGGTCGATAGATTGCTGGATGCACTTTCTGCCATCCACGACAGGACCTGCTCACACTGCTTATTTTCTAATAAAGGTCTACCTCGTGGACCCATTAATTGTGAGATTAATCTGGGGACGCCAGAAACGTGCCTCTCTCCTAATCCCGCAGCAGTCGGTTGCGATACACCTGGATCAGGAGCTCGGCCTGTGCCCACACCCTGACTTGGGCCTCCGCGTCCACGTCCTCTAGGCCTACCCCTACCCCTCAGCATGGTGTATTACCAGTAGTGCAGAAACAGAACGCTGTAATTAAATGTGACGCTTATTGGCCTGTGGTTGGAGGCTGACTTCGCTTACGGAACGCACAGCAGAGCCAGGAAAGAATTTTGCGCAAGCCTGTAGTGAGACGTAGGTGCGTATGACTGAGCTAGTGGAATTCACAGCGCAGAAGCAGTCAAGTGTCCAAAGGCCACTAGTAGGCCTTAAGTATTTTGCTTCTATTTTTTTAAAGGCTGAGCTGAAACAGCAGACAGATACTGTAGGTAGCATATATATGTATACTGTTTCCCTCTGGACGGGATGACAGCAGTGATGTAACGGGGAACACAGAGCCAGGAAACAATTTTGCGCAAGCCTGCTGTAACACTTAGCTGCGTATTAATTAGGACTACTACCCCCAGCAGAGACGCAGTACACTGAAGACGGTCACAGGCAGCCCAAAGATAGTATTTTTTCCAAATTTGTTTGAAAAAGCCCACTGCATATATAGACAGTATATCTCTTTCACCTTTCCCACTGTCCCTGCCTCACCACTACTGGCCCTATGCTATGTAAAATTACTGCAGACTGAGGACGCAATGCTCTGCATGCCCGATATACAAAAAAAAAAAAAAGTGCAACAGTGCTCACAGCAGCCTTAACAGTACTGCACACGGTCAGATGTGGCCCTAAGAAGCACCGTTGGGGTTCTTGAAGCCTAAAATAACTCCTAACGCTCTCCCTATAGCAGCAGCATCAGCAGCACTGTCCCTGATCTCTGTCAGAATGCATCTGTGGCGAGCCGCGGGCGGGGCAGATTTAAATACTCTGGTGACACCTGATCTCTCCAGCCACTCACTGCAGGGGGGTGGTATAGGGCTGGAACATCACAGGAGGAAGTTGTGATGCCTTCCCTGTCTTTCTATTGGCCAGAAAAGCGCGCTAATGTCTCAGAGATGAAAGTGAAAGTAACTCGAACATCGCGTGGTACTCGTCTCTATTCAAACGAGCATCAAGCTTGGACGAGTACGTTCGCTCATCTCTAATCATTAACTATTACATTTACTTTCACCGTAAGCCTGCCTGTCCACGGGCGATGATCTGCTGGTGATAAATCGCCGCGGTTCATGCACTGTAAAGCTTTCCCTAGGGTTGCTATGGAAAGCGCAGCGCCAGCGTCCACGAGCGGTGAATCATAGCAATTCTCCACTTGCGGGATTTAAATTGCGGCATGCAGCGATTGCCGTGATTCTCGGCGGTGAGCCTGTCAGCGCTTCCCCCTCCTCTCCTGTGGCCGTGGACAGGGGACCTAATTCTCAGAAATACACAAGCAAATGTTAAAACACTGCGTTTTTTATGCAGCATTTTATTGCATGCAGAGCTGCATTTTTATGAGCGCTTGCCTGTGCTTTTACCGCATATTTTTATGCAATAACAATGCAGGTAGGCAAGCTGATGTCACAACTTTTTTCTCTCCTTCCAGTGGCATAGTAGCCTGTGTAAAAAAACATAGTAGTACATGTACGATGGCGTATTTATTGCATTCTTTACGGACCCACCTCAATATCAAGAGGCAGTGTGAGTGGTTGTCTTATCGGTGTCCTGCACAAGTGTTATTCGCTCCTCCATTTGGTAGTCAGCTACCTGCATGGAGAGAAGAGGATGCATCTATATGCACTCCTCAGTCAATAGGTAACGGCCATTTTCTGTGATTGGTTTTAATTTTTTATTACCCCTTCTGTGATGTATTTATATTAGTGTAGGGACCCACTACAACGCAAGGAACCGTGAAGTGGTTAGTGGGCTCATGTATCTTGGCCAACATTCAACCAATGCCTTGCATTTATTATCTATCATTCACATGCAGCGTGGCATTAAAACTCCAGGGGGAGCCCAGCATGGCAGTACCAATATGGTTCACTGATGGAAATGCAGGGCAACCCACCGAAATATCATGGCATCATTAATAGGTTGCTGGTCTGCATGGTGAACTACATATATCAGAATGGTCTGGCACCACTATGTGAGGTTAAGGCAGTAGCAAAGGGAACGATGGACCCTTAGAGCATATGCCGGGCATGACACGGGGGGAAGGTCACCTAGTAATGGGGGGTTAGAAAGGGTTAAAAAGAGTTAGGGGTGGGTAGAGATTTTTCTGGAACAAAGGGAGGAATGGCAGGGACTGGTAGGAAAATTAGGAGGCGGGGGGATATATAAGGTAAAGGGGGAAGCAGCGCCATCTTAGAGATAGAAAGTGAGAGTCCCACCCTCCCGCCCGGATAGTTTGGTGTGAGGAGCGGGTGTAATTTATTTGTCATGGCAGCTTAGCGGGTGGGGCGTCCTTGGAGTCGGTGGAAATTGTGTGGGGGGGAGTTGGGTGGGCAAAGTGCGCACCTGCCACCTACTTAGACTCCCTCCTTAGTATATTGGCTGGTATCTGGTGCAGTTACTTGGTTGGTGGAGGGGGCTTAAGTAATGGGAGTGTTAGCCACCCAATGGGCAGTTGATGTTGCCCTTGAGCCTGGTTGTCCGGCTGTGGGTCTAAGTATTTTTTCAGAGTGGTATAGTTGCACCAGATTTTGCGGCTCCAAGGACCCTCCTCCGTAACTTGTTTTTCTGAGTAAAATTTTCATTGTTATTTGTTTGTAATAAACTGGCTGCTGTGGCCAATTTAGCCAAAGAAAATTGTTGTGTCGTTATTGGGGAGGGGGCTACAGCATAGGTGGGTCTGCCCTTCCCGGGTCATGGGAGTGTATGCCAAGCAGCCACCCCCCTCATTATCAAGAGGCAGTGTGAGTGGTTGTTTTATCGGTGTCCTGCACAGGTGTTATTGGCTCCTCCATTTGGTAGTCAGCTACCTGCATGGTGAGAGGAGGATGCATCTATATGCATTCCTCAGTCAGTAAGTAACGGACGGTTTCTGTGATTGTTTTTAATTTTTTGTTTCCCCTTCTGTGATGCATTTATATTAGTGTAGGGGGCCACTACAACGCAAGGAACTGTGAAGTGGTTAGTGGGCTCATGTATCTTGGCCAACATTCAACCAATGCCTTGCATTTATTATCTATCATTCACATGCAGCGGGGCATTAAGACTCCAGGGGAGCCCAGGGTGACAGTACCAATGTGGTTCACTGATGGAAATGCAGGGCAACCCACCGAATTATCATGGCATCATTAATAGGTTGCTGGTCTGCATGATGAACTACATATATCAGAATGGTCTGGCACCCTGTATCCACTATGCGTTGGAGTGTACGCCAAGCAGCCACCCCCCTCATTATCAAGAGGCAGTGTGAGTGGTTGTCTTATCGGTGTCCTGCACAGGTGTTATTTGCTCCTCCATTTGGTAGTCAGCTACCTGCATGGTGAGAGGAGGATGCATCTATATGCACTCCTCACTCAGTAAGTAACGGCCATTTTCTGGTACTATATTAAAAAGAAGCTCTATACATTTGTTATTGCAGTAATTATACTGTCCCGCAGAATCAAGATCATGTCATTTTTACTGCACCGTAAATACATCATATAGCATGTTAAATGGTACAATGGAAAAATACAACCTGTCCTGCAAAAAACAAGTCCTCGTGTGACCAGAAAAGTAAAAGAGCTGTGAGTATTAAAAGTGGAGAGACAAAGAAGAAAATGGGAAAACAAAAAAGATGGCAGCAGAAAGGGGTAAAGCAATAGTTTATTTTCTGACCATTCTTTTTTAAACAGACTAATGCTCAAGTTATGGTGGAACTGTCCAAACTGTTGGAGCAAACTAGGAAGGTGAAAGAAACTTGCAAAGGGCTAAACAGGC
The DNA here is from genome assembly GCF_035609145.1 of Eleutherodactylus coqui. Lineage (NCBI taxonomy): Eukaryota > Metazoa > Chordata > Amphibia > Anura > Eleutherodactylidae > Eleutherodactylus > Eleutherodactylus coqui. The sequence goes on along the minus strand of NC_089844.1, from coordinate 28,505,061 downwards.
TTTGAAAAGTGAGTGTACTGGGCTGAGCCTTGAGGTGAAGGTGCTATTGGAAGATAAGTGCAAGACTATTGTAAGAGAAACACGGTAGAGACACAGCTTCAAGAGCTACAAGTAAAAAAGCACTGAAGGTGACAGAATGCAGGCAGAACTGTCTGAGAAGGTAAACAGGCTGCAGGTGAAATTGGAAGCTCAGATTGAAGTCTCAAAAGATGGTGCAAGAAGAGACACATCAGAGTCTTGACCTTGTGCATACCTGAAGAGCATTGGAGTTGAGAGAAATGTGTTCCAGCAGCAGTTAGAGGAAGATGCAGAAACATTTGTTGCCATCGGGGGACAAATACGGGGGCCTTTGGTATGTAATTTTATCTCCCCTCATGGATGTGATCCGTAGGGGGAGATGAAACTAACTTTTTTTCTACTTTACATGATCTCCATTATACATTGGATAACAGTGATCACATGACCAGAAGCCGCATACCGCGGCCGCCAGTGAAATTTCTAGGCCTTCGGCTATGTTTGGTAGCCAGAACCAGGGAGATTTTAGATTTCCCTGGCAATTCTCAACTTTTGCGAATGCATCCACCATTTTGCTAATGGGAGGATGTGCAGAAGCTGGGGTAAGGTCCGGGGGCCTTAGTTATGTAATTTCATCTCCCCTCATTGATACGATCTGTGAGTGGAGATAAAAACTTTTACTTTAATAACTTTTTTTACACTTAATTTTTACTTTAAGTGATCGCCGTTATGCATCACATGACTGGGGACTATATACTGTGGCCCCGATGATATCTCCCTGCTCTCGGCAATGTTTGACAGCTGGGAGCAGGGAGATCTTATATTACCCGGGCTTCCTGGTATGACCAGAATATCGTGGACCTCACGGAGAATGGAGGTTAGTTCTTTCAGTTTCCCTCATGGATCCGATCCTTGAGGGGAGCTGAAACTTTTTACTTTATTTCCTTTTATGCCACTGCCATTTTCCATTGGATAACAGCGATCACGTGACGGGGTCACACACCGCAGCCTCCCATGACAGCTTCAGGCTCTCGGCTACCTCCGGCAGCTGTTAGCAGGGAGCTGTCACATGCAGAGACCCTGGGGCTTTACTCTACAGGGCAAGCATGTTTTTATGGCCCTGTAGAATAAAGCAGAACCACTGAGGATGTGAAAACCCACATGGGTGGTCACTAAGGGGTTAACCTATGAGAAGCCTCCAACAAATAACACAATAATCTCTCTACACATTCTGGTATTTAAATATTGTCATGCATATATTGATTTTACTAAGTCATAGTTATGCCCTCAGGTAGGATATGAATTTGGTTTTGTCACGCTGCTGAAATGTGACAGCAGTAAATAACTATTAACTATTACATTTACTCTAGCCTTAATTCTCAGTAATACATAAGTGTATGTAAAAACACTACCGTATATACCGGCGTATAAGACGACTTTTGAACCCAAAAAAATCTGCTCTGAAGTCGGGGGTTCGTCTTATACACCGGTAATACAAAAAAAAAAGAAAGTGTAAAAAAAAAAAAATCATTACTCACCTCCCCCGGCATTCTGCAGCGCTGCTGCAGGCTGTCGCTCCCTCCTGGTTCCCAGCAGAGCATTGCTTTCTGAATGCGGGGCTTGAAATCCCCGCCTCCAGAAAGCTAATACTGTGATTGGCTAACACACGCCGTCAGCCAATCATTGAATGGCTGTGATTGGCTGAAGGCGCACGAGTGTTAGTCAATCACAGCCATTCAATGATGTCATTGAATGGCTGTGATTGGCTGACGGCGTGTGTTAGCTAATCACAGTATTAGCTTTCTGGAGGCGGGGATTTCAAGCCCCGCGTCCAGAAAGCAATGCTCTGCCGGGGACCAGGAGGGAGCGACATCCTGCAGCAGCGCCGCAGAACGCCGGGGGAGGAGAGCAATGATTTTTTTTTTTGCTCCGCTGTATTCCCGGCGTATAAGGTGACAGTTGGGGGGTCGTCTTATATGCCCCGTCGCCTTATACGCCGGAATATACGGTACATTTTTTTTTCCCGTTAAATCACTTTTTATTGTAAAAATTTGCATTTACAAACATCTTTTACATATTTTTGGATATTCTTTTACATGTTAACATCATATCATTTATCATATCTTATTCCAGTGAGATAGCAAGATGCCAACTTAGTTTTTGCTTAACTATAAATCTTAACAGTCCAACCTATGTTGATCTCTGTCTTGGCACTCAGGCCGTTCAGGCTCGCTAGTATTTCAATCTCAATAAACTTTCTTGGTTAATCAAGAACCGAGATGAGGATCCCTGTCTATATATAAAGCAGAAAACAAAAAAGAAAGGAATATAATAGTAGTTGAGCAATATGAAATTGGTAATGGGGAGTAAAAAAAAGATATATAAGTGAGGGGGAGGTGGGGGTTCCCAAAAAAGAACTTAAAGGGGTCCCGCGACAGCAAGTGGGGTTAAACACTTCTGTATGGCCATATTAATGCACTTTGTAATATACATCGTGCATTAAATATTGGCCATACAGAAGTTATTTACTTACCTACAGGGGTCCCCCCCCCCCTGTGCTGGCGTCCCCGTTTCCATGGCGCCGACCAAACTTCTCCTCTGGTCGCAGGAACAGTCGCGCTTGCGCACTGAAGATTCCTCTTCTGGATGGTCCGGGCTCACGAGCTGCTACCTGGCTCCTCATTCTTCTCCGCGTCATCGCGTAGCTCCACCTCCGTCACGTGGTGCCGATCAGCCAATGAGGTGGCTGTAATCGGCAGTGGAGCTCAGACTGGAGAAGGACATCCACGGTGCACCATGGGAGAAGACCCGCGGTGCACCATGGGAGAAGACCAGCGGTGCACCTTGGGAAATGACGACAGCCATCTTGGAAGAAGAATTTTATAACTTCATAAATCTGCTTCATGGTGAGTAGAAACGCTCTATACAAACGATTTACATGGGTAGTTTGTGATATTTGCTGAACATGGGGGACTGAGCTGTGAAAAAGTTTTCATTTTGGCCGTGGGACAACCCCTTTAATCTTTTGTTTTATTCGAAAGTCTTTGTATGGTGTAATGACAATGAACGTTCTTTTTTAAATAATGCACATTTTCATTAAATGAGGCACCTCCCTTCCATCTTGTACCTCGTGGGAAATGGAATACATAAGTTTACTTGTTCAATATAACTCTTATTGATGAAAAAAAACTATAGATATGAAATATGGGAATGATAGTTTTTCTAAGGTGACCATATTTTGAGGAATGAAGCGTGAGAGAAATTAGACCGGCTAAGAAATTCTTTAATTTGGGGAATTTGATTTAACTTATCCCTCCACATCTCTATGGACGGTGAATTTGCTTTCCCATAACAAAGAGGGGTTAACCCCTTAGTGACGGCCCCATCAGGAAACTACGTCCTCAGTAAGTGGGCTTTAATCCCAGAGGACGTAGTATTATCCATTGGATAGCGGCGATTGCGAAAAAGTTAAAAAAGTTTTAAAAAAGTACAAGTTTCACCTCCCCTCATGGATCCGATCCATGAGAGAAGGTGAAAATACTCACCTCAGGTCCGCCGATGTCCCCGGTGTTCCGGGACCCGAAGTCCCCGTCTGCGCATGTGCGCCCGATGTCAATCATCGGGCGCGTGCACAGAGGGGCTTGAGCCCCGGGAAATTTAAAATCCCTCTGCTCCTGGCTGCCATGTGTAGCCAGGAGCAGAGAGATTTCACTGGGGACATGATGACTGTTATCTTATGGATAACAGTGATCATTTCAAGTTAAAAAAAAGTGGAAAAAGTAAAAAAAAAAGTTTAAAAAGTTTAAAAAAGTTTTAAAAAACTTAAAAAAGCTTACGTCTCATCACCCCCCACGGATCATATCCGTGAGGGAGGATGAAATGACGTACCTAAGGCCTGTGGATTTATCCGCGGACCTTACCCCAGCTTCTGCGCACGCTCCCGTCGCCAAAATGGCAGGCGCAGCGCAAAAGCCGTGGATTGCCAGGGTAATTTAAAATCTCCCTGCTCCTGGCTATAATTAGCCGAGAGCCTGGAGATTTCACGGGGGGCCACGGTGAGCAGTTCCTGATCACTTGTTCGCCGTAATCCAATGGATAATGGCGATCACGTAAAAGTAAAAAAAAGGTGAAGGTTCCTCTCCCCTTACCGATGCGATCGGTGAGATGAGATGAAACTTTTTACTGGTGGCCTCCGTATTTGCACCCCGCCGCGATCTTCCTTCGTGAACTTTCCCGGATTCTGCACATGCGACCGCCGGCAAAACACTGGACACATGCGCAGAAGTCGGAGAGCCCAGGAAATTTAAAATCTCCTTGCTCCCAGTGACCAACGGTCGCCGAGAGCCTGGAGCAGTGACCTTGTTGAGCAGTCACCGGTCACGTGATAAAAAGGTAGCGATCTACCTTTAGCCGGTCTCACATGACCTGATAGGAATTACGGATTCCACATGCGTCTGATCCGCGGTAATACGCAGATCAATCGCATTGGATTACACAATTCCGCTCACATTAGTGGGTTGGAATTGCGTAATCCACTCGCAGAAAAGAAAACGCAGCAGGTTCTATTTTACTGCGGATATCCGCAACATAGAGTCCATTGTGCTCCATTGTCGCGGATATACCCGCAGCCCATACACAACTACATTGAGTAAGGGCTGCGGGTACCCGCATCATCGCTAAGCGACGGTGCGGGAAATACAAACAAAAAAAAAAAAGTACTGCGCATGACTGCCTGTGTGAGTAGGCAGTTATGCGCAGTACATTATGCGGCCGTATGCAGGGCACAGCTGGAATCCGCTGCGGGCCTCCGCAAGCAGATTCCACCTACGGCTGCGTGAGCCTGACGTTATTCAGACCACTACCTGTAATGCGCAATTTACAAGAAGCCCCGGGAACGCTCACCTTCCTGTAGTTCCAGGAGCAGCTTGTTGAGCGTCTTCTGTGTGAGACCACTGCACCTCATCAAGCTCATGGAGACTCACAGAGCGCCACTTTTTACACCCCATACCCGCTACTGAGGTCACGAAATACCCCCCAAAAAGCAGGAGAGGAGGGGGGATACACGGTTTTATTGCCCCATGTACCCATCCCAATCAGCTTCCGTAATTACCCCTCTCTTTGGAAATACTACACAGTTCCCATTATTACTTTTATCTAAGATTTGGAGAACGCCAAAAAGCGTGCGGAGTGTGTGTGTGGGGTGCGGGGGGTGCGGATTTTTTTAAGGTGTCAATTTTTATTCAATACAAGTGCGTAATGGGGCCTGGAATGTATTCAGTTTTGCCCTGCAATCCAATGGGTGTTCCCTCCATTACAGGCCTTCCCATGTGTCCTTTAAGTAGATTAGGCCACAATGGGTATGTTTCTGAACACGAGACAAATGGGGGTATCCATTTTGGGGTGAAGGTCTTCATTCCTATGTACATTGTACAAAAAAACCTGTTTTTAAATTGATACAACTGCCAAAAAAAAGGAAAATCGTAATTTTTTCCTTCTGCTTCGCTTAGATTCATTCAAATACTGTGGGGTCAAAATATGCTATACACCCCTAGATAAATTCGTTAGGGGGTCTAGTTTTCAAAATGGGATCATTTGTTGGGGTTCTCTGTCGTTTTGGCCGCTCAAGGGCTCTACAAGTGGGCAATGGGGCCTAAATCACCTTCATACTAAATTTCTTTTCTGAAAGCCACCGTCTACTCCTTTTATTTTGGGCCCCGTTGTGCATCCAGACAAAAGAGTAGGGCCACAATGGGTATGTCTCTCAACACGGGACAAACAGGGGTATCCATTTTGGGGTGCAAGGCTTCATTCATGTGTGTGCTGTACAAAAAAAGCTGTTTTTAAAATGACAGAATTGACAAAAAAATGAAAATCACAATTTTTTCCTTTTGCTTTGCTTGAATTCATTCAAAAACTGTGGGGTCAAAATAGGTAGTAGACCCCTAGATAAATTCGCTAAGGGGTCTAGTTTTCAAAATGGGGTCACTTGTGGGGGTTCTCTTTGGCTTTGGCCGCTCAAGAGCTCTACAAAAGTGCTATGGGGCCTAAAACGCCTTCAAGCAAAATTTATGCTCTGAAAGACACTGACTACTCCTTTCATTTTAGGCCCGTTGTGCATCCAGACATAAGATTAGGGCCACAATGGGTATATTTCTGAACATGGGAGAAACGGAGGTATTCATTTTGGGGTCTAAATCCTCATTTTCATGGGCACTACAGGAAAAAAAAATATGTCTTTCAAATGACATATTTGCAAAAATATGAAATTTTATTTTTTCTCCTCTAAATTGTATTAATTCCTGAAAAACAACGGTCGGGTCAAAATACTTATGATACGTTAAGTGGTGTAGTTTTTAAAATGGGGTCATTTTGGATGTTATCTATTATTCTGACCCTCATGAGCCTTTGCAAACTTGGCTTGGTGCAGGAAAACAAAGTGTTCCTCAAAATGCTGAAAAGTAAATTTGTTAAAATTTGTACGTCATCTAAATGGTTAAAAAAAAACACAAAAGTTTTTCAAATGTGCATTCAGAATAAAGTAAACAGATGAAAATATATATCTTATCAAAAATTTGTACAGTATGTTTGGACATATTTGAGATATTACAGCTGAAAATGTGAACGAATGACAATTTTTTCAAAATTTTTCCAATATTGGTACTTTTAATAAATATACACAAATTATATTGGTCTCTTTTTACCACCAAAATGAAGTACAACATGTGGTGAAAAAGCAATGTCAGAATCATTTGGATATGCAAAACCTTTACGGAGTTATGCTATGCTGAACGACGCATGTCAGATTTCCAAAATTTGGCTCTGTCACTAAGGCGCAAACAGGCTTTGTCAATAAGGGGTTAATACTTTCGCTGCTGTGATCATAAAAGACACTAGCTTATCTTTTAGTGAATTATATAACTCCTATGTCCTACTTAGATTAATTGTGTCGGGGGATAGCTGTATTTTTTCTGGAGTATCGCTCCAATTTCTCTCTCCACTTCAGCCCAAAAAGGTCTAATCTTGTTACAATTCCACCAAATGTGAAGATACGATCCTGTTTGTTCCTGGCATCTCGAGCATCTATCCGACTCCGTGAGTTTATAGGCAAATAGCCACTCAGGGGGTTTGTACCATCTACACAGCAGTTTATAATGATTCTCCTAAAGTCGGACACAAGGGGGGACCCCATATGTGGTCTTAAATAGAGATGAGCGAGCACCAAAATGCTCGGGTGCTCGTTGTTTGATTTGAACTTTCCACGATGCTTGACAGCTCGTTTCGAGTAATGAATCCCATTGAAGTCTATGCGTGACTCGAGCATTTTTGTATATGACCGATGCTCAGCTTAGGTTTTCACTTGTGAAAATCTGGAACACATACAAAAGTCATGGAAACGCCACAGAAACGGATAGGGCAGGGCAGGGGCAGCATGCAGGGCTGCATCTCAGGCTCCCAGGTCTCACTATTAAGCCACAATAGTGGCAAGAGTGTCCCCCCCTCTCTAACAATTTTTACTTCGGCACACCCTCATTAGCAAGTCACACCTTAGCTAAGCACCACACTACCTCCAACCAAGCACAATCACTGCCTGCGGGTCACACCACTGCCTCTTCTTCAGGGTTACATGCTGCCCAACCCCCCGCACGACCCAGCGTCCACAGCGCACACAAAATTGGCCTTGCGCAGTCTTCAGCTGCCCTCATGCCACATGCTCACTTCGTAGCCACACAATCCTCATGTCTATTTATAAGTGCGTCTGCCATGAGGAGGAACCGGAGGCACACACTGCAGAGGGTTGGCAGACAGGTCAAACACCGCGATGGGAAGTCTGTGTGCATCCACAGCATAGGTGGGTCCTAGGCAACCCAAAACATGAACAATAAAGAAATCTGAGTGGCCAAACATGGCAAACTTACACTGCGCCGAGGACATAGGCCTCGGCCAACAGCTTCAGCAATCGTAGGCATGAAGCAGACTTCGATGCTAGTTCATCTGTGATGGGCTCAGTAGATCAGTTACGTTTTCTTTCACCGCTCCAATGACTGGATTAGCCAGGGAAAAGTTCCACAGGCCCAATCTGGCGCAGTTGCAGTTCCCCTGGGACATAGACCTCAGCCCACACCCTCAGTAATCGCGGGCATGAAGCAGACTTCGATGCTAGCACAGCATTGAACATCTCATTAATGCAGTAACGCTCCTCTTCTTTGGCCCAAACCAGTGTATCAGATAACTGTAGTAACATGAGAGCAAATACATGATGCCCAGTGCTGATCCCCTGACCCCAAGCAGGAGGAGAAGGTGACCTTACAAGGCCAAGAAACCATGACCAGGACCCACTGTAGCCTGTGTGGGAAGTATGTGAGCAGGCCCTTGATACTGCTTGGTTCCAGCAAACACACTATGGTACCCAAGGTGCTGCGAGTTACATACCAATGGGAAATCCGGGTCCCCTCACACTATTCATTCTGTGTTGGTGTCGAATAGCTTAATCGACACCGCAAGGGGAAATCCATCTGCACTCTGCACCCTACCCAAGTCAGTGAGTGACTTTGTGCCGGACAGGTAAAACACTGCAATGGGAAGTCTTTGTGCACCCACAGCGTACGCGAGCAGAAGGAACCAAAAGAAAGTAATAAACAAGAAGACATTACAGTGCCCAAACATGGCAGACTTTCACTCCGCCGAGGACATAGGCCACTCCACACAGAATCAGCAAACGTGGGCATACAGCGGACTCCGATGCTAGTACAGCTGTAAACGTCTCATTAAGGCAGTAACGCTCCTCTTCAGTGGCCCAAACGAGTCTCACAGATAACTGTGGTAACACGAGAGAAAATACATATTGGCCTCGGCCCACAATTCATGCCCTAGTCAGTTAGTGTTTTGGGGCCAGATAGGTAAAACACCGCGATGGGAAGTCTGTGTGCACCCATAGTATAAACATACCCCTGCAACATTCCAGTAGAAAAGGTATAATCAGACCCCAGTAACATTTCGGTTGCAGTAGTATAGGCAGACCTCAGTACCATTTCTTTATTAGAAGTATAGGCAGACCCCTGTAACATTTATGGAGCAGCAGTATAGGCAGACCCCTGTAACATTTATGTGGGAGAAGTATAGGCAGACCCCAGTAGCATTTTTGTAGCTGAAGTACAGGCAGACCACTGTAACATTTAAGTGGCAGCAATATAGGAAGACCCCTGTAACATTTCTGTAGCAGCAGTGTAGGCAGACCCCTGTAACATTTACGTGGCAGAAGTATTGGCAGACCCCTGTAACATTTATGGAGCAGCAGTATAGGCAGACCCCTGTAACATTTACGTGGCAGAAGTATAGGCAGACCCCAGTAACATTCTTGTAGCAGCAGTATAGGTAGACCCCTGTAACATTTACGTGGTAGAAGTATAGGCAGACCCCTGTAACATTAACGTGGCAGCAGTATAGGCAGACCCCAGTAACATTTATGTAGCAGCAGTATAGGGAGAGCCCAGTATCAGTTCTGTAGCAGCAGTATAGGCAGACCCCAGCACCATTTCTGTAGTAGAAGTATAGGCAGACCCCTGTAACATTTACGTGGCAGAAGTATAGGCAGACCCCTGTAACATTAGCGTGGCAGCAGTATAGGCAGACCCCAATAACATTCTTGTAGCAGCAGTATAGGCAAATCCCAGCACCATTTCTGTAGTAGAAGTATAGGCAGACCCCCTGTAACATTTATGGAGCAGCAGTATAGGCAGACCCCTGTAACATTTACGTGGCAGAAGTATAGGCAGACCCCAGTAACATTCTTGTAGCAGAAGTATAGGCAGACCCCTGTAACATTTAAGTGGCAGCAGTATAGGCAGACCCCTGTAACATTTCTGTAGCAGCAGTATAGGCAGACCCCTGTAACATTAAAGTGGCAGAAGTATAGGCAGACCCCTGTAACATTTACGTGGCAGTAGTATAGGCAGACCCCAGTAACATTTCTGTAGCAGAAGTGTAGGCAGACCCCTGTAACATTTACGTGGCAGAAGTATAGGCAGACCCCTGTAACATTTACATGGCAGAAGTATAGGCAGACCCCTATAATATTTTTGTAGCAGCAGTATAGGAAGACCCCTGTAACATTTACGTGGCAGAAATATAGGTAGACCCCAGTAACAGAAGTATAGGCAGGCAGAACCCAGAAAAATTTCTGTAGTAATAGTATAGGCCAACCTCTGAAACATTGGGGTACCATGAGTGTAGGCAAAGGCCATAAAAATTAGTTGGATAACAGTGTAGGCATGGGCCCGAAAAATTAGTGTACCAAGAGTACAAGTGTACCTCTAAAAAATTTGTCAACCGAGAGGGCAGGTGAAACCCATAAATATCTTTTGAAAGATACAGCTCGCTGTTGCTTAATTTGTAACAGAGCCTGGAGGCAGCCCTGTTGAAAAAACTGGTTCATATTAAAGTATCAATACTTTTGAAACTTTTAAAAATGGTAAAAATATTGCTAGATGAGCCTTTTGGGCTGCAGAAAAATTGGCAGTTCAGTGTGATGACATGTTGTTTCTGGAGGAGGAGTAGCAGGAGGAGGACTAATATCACAGACAGATTGACAGAGCTAAATGCCCCGTTTTTCCGGTGATTGAGAAGAGTGCTTTTATCTGTGGTTGCAGCGAAAAGAATCTTTAGGTTCTGCTGCTCTCCGCCGGTGGAGAAGAGAAGTCTGGGGAAATCCAGGCTGTGATCATATTTATGAGTGTAAGCATGTCGCCACTGGCAGTTGACAGACGGGTATGCTTGTCCGTGATGACTCCCCCAGCGGCACTAAACACCCTCTCTGACAAGACGCTAGCAGCAGGCCAAGCCAGCACCTCCCGGGCATACAGCGCAAGTTTGAGCCATGTGTCCAGCTTTGACACCCAATAGTTGTATGGAGCAGAGGCATCACAGAGGACGGTGGTGCGATCGGCTATGTACTCCCTCACCATCTTTTTACAGTGCTCCCTCCGACTTGACTGCGGAGTGGTGATGCAGTCTTGCTGGGGAGCCATAAAGCTCGCAAAGGCCTTGGAGAGTGTTCCCCTGCCTGCGCTGAACATGCTGCCTGATCTCCACGCCTCCCCTGCTACTTGGCCCTCGGAACTGCGCCTTCTGCCGCAAGCGCTGTCAGATGGAAAGTTTAGCATCAGTTTGTCCACCAGGGCCCTGTGGTATTGCATCACTCTTGTACCCCTTTCCTCTTCGGGAATGAGAGTGGAAAGTTTCTCCTTGTAACGTGGGTCGAGAAGGGTGTACACCCAGTAATCCGTGTTGGCCAGAATGCGTCTAACGCGAGGGTCACGAGAAAGGCAGCCTAACATGAAGTCAGCCATGTGTGCCAGGGTGCCAATACACAAGACATGGCTATCCTTGCTAGCAAGATGACTTTCAGGATCCTCCTCCTCCTCCTCTACAGCCCATACATGCTGAACAGATGAGAGGCAAGCAGCAAGGGTACCCTCTGCAGTGTGCCTCGCTGTCTCTTCCCCCTCCTTCTGCTCCTCCTCCTGCTCCTCCCCCCTCCTCCTCCTCCAAAACGTGCTGAGATATAGACATGAGGGTGGTCTGGCTATTAAGCGACATACAGTCATAGGCCGTCTCCTGTTCCAACTGCAAAGAGTCGGCCTTTATGCCTTGCAGTGAACTTCTCAGCAGGCATAGCAGCGGGCTGGTAACGCTAATGATTGCAGCGTCGCCGCTCACCATCTGGGTAGACTCCGCAAAGTTTCTGAGGACCTGGCAGATGGCTGCCATCCAGACCCACTCCTCGGTAAAGAATTGGGGAGGCTGACTACCACTACACCGCCCATGTTGGAGTTGGTATTCCACTATTGCTCTACGCTGCTCATACAGCCTGGCCAACATGTGCAGCATAGAATTACACCGTGTGGGCACGTCGCACAGCAGTCGGTGCTCTGGCAGATTAAACCGAGTTGCAGGGTCCTCAGGGTGGCAGCGTCTGTGGTGGACTTGCGGAAATGTGCACAGACGCGGTGCACCTTGTCGAGCAGGTCAGATAAGTGCGGGTAGTTTTTCAGAAACCGCTGAACCACCAGATTGAAGACGTGGGCCAGGCATGGCACATGTGTGAGGCTGCCGAGCTGCAGAGCGGCCACCAGGTTACGGCCGTTGTCACACACGACCATGCCCGGTTGGAGGCTCAGTAGCGAAAGCCAGAGGTCGGTCTGCTCTGTCAGACCCTGCAAGAGTTTGCGGGCCGTGTGCCTCTTGTCACCTAAGCTGAGTAGTTTCAGCACGGCCTGCTGACGCTTGCTGGCGACGTGCTGCTCACATTTCTTAATTGAGAGGTAGAGGTTGCATAGGAGGAGGGGGAGGGTTTGGAGGAGGTGGCATAGACCGCCGCAGATACCAGAACCGAGGGAGGACCCGCTAATCTGCGTGTAGGTAGGACGTGTGCGGTCCCGGGCTTTGACTCGGTCCCAGCCTCCACCCAATTCACCCAATGTGCCGTCAGGGAGATATAGTGGCCCTGCCCGCCAGTACTTGTCCACGTGTCCGTGGTTAAGTGAACCTTCCCAGTAACCGCATTAGTGAGGGCACGATTGATGTTGCGGGAGATGTGCTGGTGTAGGGCAGGGAAAAATAGTGGCAACTGGGGGCTGAGTAGCGTGGGACCGGCGCCGCCATCATGTTATTGAAAGCCTCCGTTTCCACAACCCTGTACAGCAGCATGACTGATCAATTTGGCAATGTGCACGTTTAAAGCTTGAGTGTGTGGGTGCGTGGCGGCGTATTTGCGCTTTCACTCCAACGCTTGCGCTAGGGACAGCTGGATGTTGCGCTGAGAGACATTGCTGGATGGGGTTGAGGACAGCGGAGGTGAGGGTGTGGGTGCAGGCTGGGGGGTGCTCGTGCCTGTGTCCTGAGAGGGGGGTTGGATCTAAGTGGCAGGTTGGGGCACAGGGGAGAGGCAGTGCTGCGACCCGTAGGCGGTGAACGGCCTTCGTCCCACCTTGTGGGGTGCTTGGCCATCATATGTCTGCGCATGCTGGTGGTGGTGAGGCTGGTAGTGGTGGCTCCACGGCTGATATTGGCGCGACACAGGTTGCACACCACTGTTCATCGGTCGTCCGCGCTCTCACTGAAAAACATCCACACCTTTGAACTCCTAGGCCTCTGCACGGTAGCTTGGCGCGAGGGGGTGCTTTGGGAAACAGTTGGGGGATTCTTCGCTCTGGCCCTGCCTCTACCCCTGGCCACCCCACTGCCTCTTCCAACCTGTCCTGCTGCTGCAATTGCCTCCCCCTCTGAAGACCTGTCCTCAGTTGGCTTAGCAAACCAGGTGGGGTCAGTCACTTCATCATCCAGTGGCTCTTCCTCCGAATCCTCTGTGCGCTCCTCCCTCGGACTTACTGCCCTTACTACTACCTCACTGATAGACAACTGTGTCTCATCATCATCGTCCTCCTCACCCACTGAAAGCTCTTGAGACAGTTGCCGGAAGTCCCCAGCCTCATCACCCTGACCCCGGGAACTTTCCAAAGGTTGGGCATCGGTCACGACATACCCCTCAGGTGAGAGAGGAACCATTTTTTCCCAATCAAGGCAGGGACCCGAGAAAAGTTCCTGGGAGTCTACCTGCTCCTCAGAATGTGTCATTTTCATGGAGTGAGGAGGCTGGGAGGAAGGAGGAGCAGCAGCCAGAGGATTTAGAGTTGCAGCAGTGGACGGCGTAGAAGACTGGGTGGTCGATACATTGCTGGATGCATTTTCTGCCATCCACGACAGGACCTGCTCACACTGCTCTGTTTGTAATACAGGTCTACCATGTGGACCCATAAATTGTGATATGAAGCTGGGGACCCCAGAAACTTGCCTCTCTCCTAATCCTGCAGCAGCCGGCTGCGATTCACCTGGACCAGGAACTCGGCCTTTGCCCACACCCTCACTTGGACCTCCGCATCCTCGCCCGCATCCACGTCCACTTCCTCGAGCCCTACCCCTACTCCTTAGCATGGTGGATTACGAATAGAGCAGACATAGAGCGGTGTAAATAATTATGGAATTATTTGCGTACACTTTCACGCTGACAGCGGTATTGTAACGCTAACTCTAGGCAGAAACAAAGAATATGGAAGGCTGCAAACAGCCTAGCCGTGCAATAGTGATGCACTACAACTCCCATCAGACACCCTGTAAATTTCAGATGGTCAGAGGTAGTCTGACAAAGGAGCTTTTTTAAAAAATTTTTTGAAAAAGAATACAGGCTATATAGCGTGTATATGACTTTCCCTCTATCAGTGGCTGTATGCTGTGCATTAAGTTCACTGTAGACACAAACCGGTGAAAAAAATTATGGAATTATTGGCGTACAGCTTGAGCCTGACAGCGGTAATGTAACTCAAACTGCAGCCAGAAAAAAATTATACGGAAGGCTGCAAACAGGCCTAGCTGTGCAATAGTGATGCACTACAACTCCCACCAAACACCCTGTAAATTTCAGAGGGTCAGAGGTAGCCCAAAAAGGAGCTTTTTAAAATTTTTTTGAAAAAGAATACAGGCTATATAGTGTGTATATGACTTTCCCTCTATCAGTGGCTGTGGCCATACACTGTGCGTTAAGTTGACTGCAGACACAGACCAGTGTAAATAATTATGGAATTATTGGCCTACAGTTTGACGCTGAGAGCCGTATTGTAATACTAACTCCAGGCAGAAACAAAGAATACGGAAGGCTGCAAACAGGCCTAGCTGTGCAATAGTGATGCACTGCAACTCCCACCAGACACCCTGTAAATTTCAGACGGTCAGAGGTAGCCCGAAAAAGGAGCTTTTTAAAAAATTTTTTTGAAAAAGAATACAGTCTATATAGCGTCTATATGACTTTCCCTCTATCGGTGGCTGTGGCCATACATTGTGCGTTAAATTGACTGCAGACAGAGACCGGTGTAAATAATTATGGAATTATTGGCGTACAGTTTGAGGCTGACAGCAGTAATGCAACGCAAACTGCGGGCAGAAAAAAATTATACGGAAGGCTGCAAACAGGACTAGCTGTGCAATAGTGATGCACTACAACTCCCACCAGACACCCTGTAAAATGCAAGCAGTCAATGGTAGCCCTAAGAAGGACCGTTGGGGTTCCTGTAGACAGGATCCTACACTACCACTGTCCCTGTCTCAGCACAACTTTCCCTATACTCTGTATTACAGACTGTAGACTTAGAACGCTATAGCTGTAATAGCCTGCACAGCCCGAGATGAGAATTTATTTTTTTTTGCAAAACTGCTCTGCTCCCTGCAGCCACAACAGTAATGCACACGGTCAGATGTGGCCCTAAGAAGGACCGTTGGGGTTCTTGTAGACAGGATCCTACACTAACACTCTCCCTATAGCAGCAGCAGCACTTTCCCTATGCTCTCCCAGTGTTTGTCTGAGGTGAGCCTCGGGCGTGACCGCTTTAAGTACTTGAGGGTCACTTGATCTCGCCAGCCACTCACTGCAGGCGGGTGGGATAGGGCTGGAATGTCACAGGAGGAAGTGGTAATGCCTTCCCTGCATGTCTAGAAAATGGCGCTAAACATGGGGGGAAGGAAATGGAATTGACTTGAGTACCGCGTGGTGCTCGTCTCAAGTAACGAGCATCTCGAGTACCCTAATACTTGACCGAGCATCAAGCTCGGACGAGTATGCTTGCTCATCTCTAGTTTTAAACATCGTCCTAATTTCATTGCGCAGTAAAAGTTTTGATCAGGCGTGATATCCTCTTAGTATCTTTATTCTGGTTCTTCATTAATTTTTCAAATTCTGTCATCGGTCTCGATGATAGATGCTGGATTTTAAAGTTTGATATTATGGTCGAGAGATGTGCTAGGTGTAAATCCTGAATCTTCCTTTTGTATTATGTTTGTATTATGGTGATAGGGTCTTTGTGTATGATCCCTTGTATGTCCTGGACTGACAGGCTTTCAAAAATGTTCCATAAATTTTCCGGTGTCACAACTTCCGACTGCTTAATAGTAAATGGGAGCAAGTTTAGAGGGGTATAGGGAGAGGGTATGGGTGCTAGCAGATGATAGAGGGAGTCCCAGGTCTCGCAGATGCCCCTCAATAGGATATTAAAGTCCCTAGACCGATAGGTTCTAGGACTGGGGAACCACATGTCTCTCAAAAAGTTTTTCCCATGTGATATCTGTACTATTCTCAATTTATGGCTTTTTATCGGGAACATTAGATCCAGCCATCTTTTTAGATTGATTGCCTTGTGGTATTCTGTCTGGTAATCCCACTCCCCCACACTGTTTTCTCCTCGTCATTAGTGAATATGCCAGCCTAGGTCGTTTGTATTTTCAAAAGAAACACGAAAATAATGAACTTCGTTTATTTTTAAATTATTTTGGTGTGTGAATCAGTAACATTTGCAGTTTATAGAGAATTTTGGGTGATAAGTATGTTTTGATAAGGTTCTTCCTCAAGAACCAAGATATAATAGGTAGATTGTATGTAGATAACAGAGATGTTATTTCTGACAGTAATGGCAATAAGTTGATTTCAAACAGTTTCGAAAGGTTGTTTGTTATTTTGGTACTTAAGTAGTCGATAGAATACTCTGCCCAGGCATACGGATTATTGTCCTTAATTTCTGCTACTCTAAGTAAGGGTAAAGAATAGAGATGAGCGAGCACCAAAATGCTCGGGTGCTCGTTACTCGAGACAAACTTTTCGCGATGCTCGAGGGTTCGTTTCGAATAACGAACCCCATTGAAGTCAATGGGCGACCCGAGCATTTTTGTATATCGCTGATGCTCGCTAAGGTTTTCGTTTGTGAAAATCTGGGCAATTCAAGAAAGTGATGGGAACGACACAGCAACGGATAGGGCAGGCGAGGGGCTACATGTTGGGCTGCATCTCAAGTTCACAGGTCCCACTATTAAGCCACAATAGCGGCAAGAGTGGGCCCCCCCCCCCCCAACAACTTTTACTTCTGAAAAGCCCTCATTAGCAATGCATACCTTAGCTAAGCACCACACTACCTCCAACAAAGCACAATCACTGCCTGCATGACACTCCGCTGCCACTTCTCCTGGGTAACATGCTGCCCAACCCCCCCACGACCCAGTGTCCACAGCGCACACCAAAGTGTCCCTGCGCAGCCTTCAGCTGCCCTCATGCCACGCCACCCTCATGTCTATTTATAAGTGCGTCTGCCAGAGGAACCGCAGGCACACACTGCAGAGGGTTGGCACGGCTAGGCAGCAACCCTCTTTAAAAGGGGCGGGGCGATAGCCCACAATGCTGTACAGAAGCAATGAGAAATCCAATCCTGTGCCACCTCCATCTGGAGCTGCACACGTGGGCATAGCAATGGGGAACCTATGTGCCACACACTATTCATTCTGTCAAGGTGTCTGCATGCCCCAGTCAGACCGCGGTTTTTTATAAATAGTCACAGGCAGGTACAACTCCGCAATGGAAATTCCGTGTGGACCCACGGAATGGGTGGCTCCCTGGAACCCACCGGCTGTACCTAAATATATCCCATTGCAGTGCCCAGCACAGCTGATGTAATGTCGTGCTTAATGCAGGTGGGCTTCGGCCCACACTGCATGCCCCAGTCAGACTGGGGTTCTTTAGAAGTGGACAGATGCAGCTACAACTCCCTGTGGACCCACAGCATGGGTGGCTCCCTGGAACCCACCGGCGGTACATAAATATATCCCATTGCAATGCCCATCACAGCTGAGGTAATGTCATGTTTAATGCAGGTGGGCTTCGGCCCACACTGCATGCCCCAGTCAGACTGGGGTTCTTTAGAAGTGGACAGATGCAGTTACAACTCCCTGTGGACCCACAGCATGGGTGGCTCCCTGGAACCCACCGGCGGTACATAAATATATCCCATTGCATTGCCCATCACAGCTGAGGTAATAATGTCATGTTTAATGCAGGTGGGCTTCGGCCCACACTGCATGCCCCAGTCAGACTGGGGTTCTTTAGAAGTGGACACATGCAGTTACAACTCCGTGTGGACCCACAGCATGGGTGGCTCCCTGGAACCCACCGGCGGTACATAAATATATCCCATTGCATTGCCCATCACAGCTGAGGTAATGTCATGTTTAATGCAGGTGGGCTTCGGCCCACACTGCATGCCCCAGTCAGACTGGGGTTCTCTAGAAGTGGACAGATGCAGTTACAACTCCCTGTGGACCGACAGCATGGGTGGCTCCCTGGAAGCCACCGGCGGTACATAATTATATCCCATTGCAATGCCCAACACAGCTGATGTTACGTCAGCTGTAATGCAGGTGGGCAAAAAATTTATTGGATTACACTGTAGGCGAGGGCCCCAAAAATTGGTGTACCAACAGTGCTAATGTACCTGAGAAAAATTGCCCATGCCCAACCAAGAGGGCAGGTGAAACCCATTAATAGCTTTGGTTAATGTGGCTTAATTGGTAACTAGGCCTGGAGGCAGCCCAGTAAAAATAATAATTGGTTCAGGTGAAAGTTTCAACGCTTTAATGAGCATTGAAACGTATAAAAATTGTTTAGAAAAATTATATGACTGAGCCTTGTGGGCCTAAGAAAAATTGCCCGTTCGGCGTGATTATGTGAGGTTTCAGGAGGAGGAGCAGGCGGAGGATGATGAATATTATACACAGATTGATGAAGCAAAAAGGTCCCCGTTTTGGATGGTGATAGAGAACGATGCTTCCATCCGCGGGTGCAGCCTACGTATTGTTTAGGTATCGCTGCTGTCTGCTGGAGGAGAAGAGAAGTCAGGGGAAATCCAGGCTTTGTTCATCTTGATGAATGTAAGCCTGTCGGCACTGTCGGTTGACAGGTGGGTACGCTTATCCGTGATGATTCCCCCAGCCACACTAAACACCCTCTCTGACAAGACGCTAGCCGCAGGACAAGCAAGCACCTCCAGGGCATACAGCGTGAGTTCAGGCCACGTGTCCAGCTTCGACACCCAGTAGTTGTAGGGGCAGAGGCGTCACCGAGGACGTTCGTGCGATCGGCTACGTACTCCCTCACCATCCTTTTACAGTGCTCCCGCTGATTCAGCCTTGACTGGGGAGCGGTGACACAGTCTTGCTGGGGAGCCATAAAGCTGGCAAAGGCCTTGGATAATGTTCCCCTGCCTGCGCTGTACATGCTGCCTGATCTCTGCGCCTCCCCTGCTACCTGGGCCGCGGAAATGCGCCTTCGGCCACTAGCGCTGTCGGATGGGAAGTTGACCATCAGTTTGTCCACCAGCGCCCTGTGGTATAGCATCATTCTCGAACCCCTTTCCTCTTCGGGAATGAGAGTGGAAAGGCTCTCCTTATACCGTGGGTCGAGCAGTGTGTACACCCAGTAATCCGTAGTGGCCAGAATGCGTGTAAACGTGAGGGTCATGAGAAAGGCATCCTAACATGAAGTCAGCCATGTGTGCCAGGGTACCTGTACGCAACACATGGCTGTCCTTACTAGGAAGATCACTTTCAGGATCCTCCTCCTCCTCCTCCTCTGGCCATACACGCTGAAAGGATGACAGGCAAGCAGCATGTGTACCCTCAGCAGTGGGCCAAGCTGTCTCTTCCCCCTCCTCCTCATGCTCCTCCCCCTCCTCCTCCTCCTCCTCTGGCCATACACACTGAAAGGATGACAGGCAAGCAGCATCTGTACCCTCAGCAGTGGGCCAAGCTGTCTCTTCCCCCTCCTCCTCATGCTCCTCCCCCTCCTCCTCCTCCTCCTCTGGCCATACACGCTGAAAGGATGACAGGCAAGCAGCATGTGTACCCTCAGCAGTGGGCCAAGCTGTCTCTTCCCCCTCCTCCTCATGCTCCTCCCCCTCCTCCTCCTCAACGCGCTGAGATATAGACATGAGGGTGCTCTGACTATCCAGCGACATACTGTCTTTCCCCGCCTCCATTTCCGATTGCAAAGCGTCTGCCTTTATGCTTTGCAGGGAACTTCTCAAGAGGCATAGCAGAGGAATGGTGACGCTAATGATTGCAGCATCCCCGCTCAGCATCTGGGTAGACTCCTCAAAGTTTCCAAGGACCTGGCAGATGTCTGCCAACCAGGCCCACTCTTCTGTAAATAATTGAGGAGGCTGACTCCCACTACGCCGCCCATGTTGGAGTTGGTATTCCGCAATAGCTCTACGCTGCTCATAGAGCCTGGCCAACATGTGGAGCGTAGAGTTCCACTGTGTGGGCACGTCGCACAGCAGTCGGTGCACTGGCAGATTAAACCGATGTTGCAGGGTCCGCAGGGTGGCAGCGTCCGTGTGGGACTTGCGGAAATGTGTGCAGAGCTGGCGCACCTTTCCGAGCAGGTCTGACAAGTGTGGGTAGCTTTTCAGAAAGCGCTGAACCGCCAAATTAAAGACATGTGCCAGGCATGGCACGTGCGTGAGGCTGCCGAGCTGCAGAGCCGCCACCAGGTTACGGCCGTTGTCACACACGACCATGCCCGGTTGGAGGCTCAGCGGCGCAAGCCAGCGGTCGGTCTGCTCTGTCAGACCCTGCAGCAGTTCGTGGGCCGTCTGCCTCTTCTCTCCTAAGCTGAGTAGATTCAGCACGGCCTGCTGACACTTGCCCACCGCTGTGCTGCCATGCCGCGCGACACCGACTGCTGGCGACGTGCTGCTGCTGACACATCTTGATTGCGAGACAGAGGTTGCGTAGGAGGAGGAGGAGGAGGGTGGTTTAGTGGAGGAAGCATACACCGCCGCAGATACCACCACCGAGCTGGGGCACGTAATTCTGGGGGTGGGTAGGACGTGAGCGGTCCCAGGCTCTGAATCTGTCCCAGCCTCCACTAAATTCACCCAATGTGCCGTCAGGGAGATATAGTGGCCCTGCCCGCCTGTGCTTGTCCACGTGTCTGTTGTTAAGTGGACCTTGGCAGTAACCACGTTGGTGAGGGCGCGTACAATGTTGCGGGAGACGTGGTCGTGCAGGCCTGGGACGGCACATCGGGAAAAGTAGTGGCGACTGGGAACCGAGTAGCGCGGGGCCGCCGCCATCATGCTTTTGAAAGCCTCCGTTTCCACAAGCCTATATGGCAGCATCTCCAGGCTGAGCAATTTGGCAATGTGTACGGTTAACGCTTGAGCGTGCGGGTGCGTGGCGGCGTACTTGCGCTCGCGCTCAAACAGTGGCGCTAGCGACGTCTGGACGCTGCGCTGAGAGACATTGCTGGATGGGGCCAAGGACAGCGGAGGTGAGGGTGTGGGTGCTGGCCAGGAGACGGTAGTGCCTGTGTCCTGAGAGGGGGGTTCGATCTCAGTGGCAGGTTGGGGCACAGGGGGAGAGGCAGTGGTGAAAACCGGAGGCGGTGAACGGCCTTCGTCCCACCTTGTGGGGTATTTGGCCATCATATGCCTGCGCATGCTGGTGGTGGTGCCTCCCCAGCTGATATTGGCGCGACAAAGGTTGCACACCACTGTTCGTCGGTCGTCAGGCGTCTCTGTGAAAAACTGCCACACCATAGATCACCTTGACCTTTGCAGGGTGGCATGGCGCGAGGGGGCGCTTTGGGAAACAGTTGGTGGATTATTCGGTCTGGCCCTGCCTCTACCCCTGGCCACCGCACTGGCTCGGCCTGTGCCCACACCCTGACTCTGGCCTCCGCGTCTTCGCCCGTGTCCTCTAGGCCTACCCCTACCCCTCAGCATGCTGTATTACCAGTAGTGCAGAAACAGAACGCTGTAATTAAATGTGCCGCTTATTGGCCTGTGGTTGGAGGCTGACTTCGCTTACGGAACGCCAGGAAATAATTTTGCGCAAGCCTGCTGTAACACTTAGCTGGCTGCGTATGAATTTGGAGAACTACTACACCCAGCACAGACCCAGAACACTGAGGACATTCACAGGCAGCCCAAATAGATTTTTTTCCCAAAATTTTTTTGCAAAGGCCCACTGCCTATATTCAATCAATATATCGCTTCTCTCTCTGCGTCACCACTTCTGGCCCTGGAGTATGTCAAAGAACTGCAGTGTTGCACTGTGGACTGCAATACAGCAGTGATTTCACAGCCCAGACAGAGCCAGGAAATAATTTTGCGCAAGCCTGCTGTAACACTTAGCTGGCTGCGTATGAATTTGGAGAACTACTACACCCAGCACAGACCCAGAACACTGAGGACACTCACAGGCAGCCCAAATAGATTTTTTCCCCAAATTTTTTTGCAAAGGCCCACTGCCTCTATTCAATCAATATGTCTTCTGTCCCTGCCTAGGCGCTTCTGGCCCTGGAGTATGTCAAAGAACTGCAGAGTGTTGCACTGTGAACTGCAATACAGCGGTGATTTCACAGCCCAGACAGAGCCAGGAAATAATTTTGCGCAAGCCTGCTGTAACACTTAGCTGGCTGCGTATGAATTTGGAGAACTACTACACCCAGCACAGACCCAGAACACTGAGGACAGTCACAGGCAGCCCAGATAGATTTTTTTCCCCAAATTTTTTTGCAAAGGCTCACTGCCTATATTCAATCAATATATCTCTTCTCTCTCTGCGTCACCACTTCTGGCCCTGGAGTATGTCAAAGAACTGCAGAGTGTTGCACTGTGAACTGCAATACAGCGGTGATTTCACAGCCCAGACAGAGCCAGGAAATAATTTTGCGCAAGCCTGCTGTAACACTTAGCTGGCTGCGTATGAATTTGGAGAACTACTACACCCAGCACAGATCCAGAACACTGAGGACACTCACAGGCAGCCCAGATAGATTTTTTTCCCCAAATTTTTTTGCAAAGGCCCACTGCCTATATTCAATCAATATGTCTTCTGTCCCCGCCTCACAATATATGTTTTCTGTCCCTGCCTCACAATATATGTCTTCTGTCCCTGCCTCACCATTTCTGGCCCTGCACTATATCTAATTACTGCAGGGCGCAATGCTCTGCACGGCCGATATACCAAAAAAAAAAAAGTGCAACACTGCAAAAAGCAGCCTCCACAGTACTGCACACGGTTAGATGTGGCCCTAAGAAGGACCGTTGGGGTTCTTGAAGCCTACAATAACTCCTAACACTCTCCCTATAGCAGCTCCAACACGATAGCACTTTCCCTCAGCTATGTCAGAACGCATCTGTGGCGAGCCGCGGGTGGGGCCGAGTTTTATACTCGGGTGACACCTGATCTTGCCAGCCACTCACTGCAGGGGGGTGGTATAGGGCTTGAACGTCGCAGGGGGAAGTTGTAATGCCTTCTCTGTCTTTCAATTGGCCAGAAAAGCGCGCTAACGTCTCAGAGATGAAAGTGAAAGTAAACCGAACATCGCGTGGTACTCGTTACGAGTAACGAGCATCTCGAACACGCTAATATTCGAACGAGTATCAAGCTCGGACGAGTACGTTCGTTCATCTCTAGTACAGAAATATTTAGTATCACTGATTTATTTTTGTTAAGTTTGAAATTAGAGAAACTGCCATATAGATCCAATAACCGACTTAGACTAGCTAGGCCTTGCTGAGAGACACTACGTTTTTTGACGCAGTATTTTACTGAATGCACAGCTGCATTTTTGTGAGTGCTTGCCTGTGTTTTTACTACATATTTTTATGCAGTAACAATGCAGGTAGGCAAGCTGATGATGTAACAACTTTTTTTGTCCCCTCCCAGTGGCATAGTAACCACAGATATGCAAAATATTATATTGCAATCCAACCTCATAAGGCAGAACTGAGACTGCATTTCACCTACGTTACACAGGCAGCACCAGTATGACAGGATCCCATACCTTGAGTCTTGATTTTATTTCTGAATTTAATATCAAAAGCAATCCAATACAATGTTTCAACATGCAAAGAATTATATAAATACCCTGCGGGGTGTTATTGAGGAGCTTAGTAAATATTGAAGCTCACCATGCAAAAAAGGGGATCAACAAATGGCAACAGAAAGCAAAATTAATTTTCTTAAGTTTGTACTAAATAAAAAGAAGCTCTATACATTTGCTATTGCAGTATTTTTTTCCCAGTTCTCCCCATTTTAGAAATTTTTAAAAGTTGATTAGGCAATAATGATTTTTTTTCTAGCATTCTTTTAACAGACTCATGCTCTAATTATGGGGGAACTGTCCAAACTGTTAAAGCAAACTGAAAAGGTGAAAGAAATTTGGAAAGGGCCAAACAGGCTTTGAAAAGGGAGTGTACTGGGCTGAGCCATGAGTTGAAGGTGCTATTGGAAGACAAGTGCGAGACTATTGTAAGAGAAACACGGTAGAGACACAGCTTCAAGAGCTACAAGTAAAAAAAGCACTGAAGGTGACAGAGTACAGGCAGAACTATCTGAGTAGGTAAACAGACTGCAGGTGAAATTGGAAAGAAGAGACGCATCAGAGGCCTGACCTTGTACATACCTGAAGAGCACGGACGATGAGAGAAACGTGTTCCACAAGCAGTTAGGGGAAGCTGCAGAAGCAAAAAGAAACCTGTCAAAGCTGATTTCAACACTTCATGTTCAGGTGTCAGATATGGAAAAGAAAAGGGAGAAGAATACCACATCCTTGGATTCTGTTGAAGAGCAAAATAGAGAAGTTCAAAGAGAATTAAAAGCTAGAAAAAGCAGCTGCCTATGATAAACTTAAGAAGTTTAAAGCAAGTCTTCAGGAGGAATTAAAAGATATTACTGTGGAGCTTGATCATCAGCATCAGATTGTGTCCAAACTGGAGAAGAAGCAGAAGATGTGTGAACAGGGGCTTACTGAAGAGAAAGTCAGGTCTGCGAGATATATCATTGAACGTGAGTGTGCTGAGGAAAGGGCTCATAAGAAAGAGACTGAAGGAATAACCTTGACATACACCCTGAAAGTGGCTTCAGAGGAAAAGACTATGTTTCAAAAATTCACCAAGTTTTGCATGAAAATGAAACACTGGCAATCGAATAGTCATGTTGCTGAAAGGAAGGTTCAGGGGCTAGAGTAGTCTAAGACCCAGTTCAGAAAGCAAATTAAAAAAAAGATCTTGATGAAGAATCTTAAAAAAGAGATACAAGCAATAAAGAATGTCAAATTATGGTTAGCAGGTGACCTTCTCACTATAGGTGAACAGTTTGTAAAAACTACGAAAATCTTGTATACAATAGTGAAGACAAAGAGAAGGCAGAAGGGGAGGCTGCTGAAGTTGAGACAGCCAGTAAATACGCAGAGACTGGAAAAAAAGGCTTCAGAAGTTACAGAGAGTAGCAAAACAGAGTTAGTAGATCAAGACTCCAGACAAGGAGCTGTAGAAAAGCAACTAAAGAACTAGCGGCAGCTCAGGAAAGGAAAAGATGGATTGTAGCAAGAGACGCAGGGTCCAGGAGTTGGCAGCTAGGAAAGTGTCAGTTATAGACCAGGAAGAAAATTGCAGTAATAGTTTGACACACAAATATCCCAAAGTCTGGGGTTTTGACCCTGGAGGGGGGGATGAGAGGCCTTTATCAGAAAGGGGGATATGTGGCAAAGCTATGTACAGAATAGCCTGTATAATAGGGGGCTGTAATCAGGCCTTCTGTGTACTGAATGTGTGCTAATCAGCATGGACCGTTGTGAGGGTGTGTCTGGAGGAGCTAAAAACTCCAGACACATTCAATTCTTTGCTGCAAGCTGGAACTGGAAAAGATAGGGCAGAGCTACAAGCCAGAACATTCCTGCTGCTAAAAACAAGAACCAGGCTCAGAGAACTGGAGGTGTTCCCTGAGAGGAGAAGGAAAGTCTGACATCTGTGGGTGATCAGGCTGGGGTAATGCCACATGTCTGTCAGTGAAGGATGCCTCCAGACTAACACCCACTTGGGTCTGTGTAGTGTCATTAGGCCACTGTGTAGTAGTGAGGGAACTACTGTTTAGTTAGCGCCTTGACCAGCAAGTGTTCATTATTTTCCATAGCACTAAGTGTATGTGCTGCTAGTGGCTGATGTGTTTGCATTGCATTTCCTTGCTATCACTGAATACTGGACAAAATAAAAGTAATTTGGACTTTTACATGATTGAAAAAGACTCGTTAGAGTCTAAATGTCGTTTTAGCGTTTGAGGGATTAAAAGAATTTTACTTGCACCAGATTGCTGCCGTCCTCATACTTTACGGACTTTTACATGATTTGAGTGATCCGCTGTGTCATCACCACCCCCACCCGCCATGCAGACATTGCCTCCCACACTATAAACTTGATCCCTAGGAACATGTCTGCTCTACAACCAAAACGACTAGCCCAGAAACATCTGTTATGTTGTGGATTCAATCATTATGAAATATTTACGTAGTTTCTCTTTACATAAGGTCCTGTGTTGTGTATGCTAAACAGATTTGATACAGATTTAATGCACATTATTATTCCCATCTGCTGCAATGGAGCACTACTTGTGGATCACAACAGTAAATTTTGGATAATTGACTTTTTAGGAGGGAAAAAATGAAATTCTGCCATCTTTCTGTGCGTCTTGTTTCTACGGCGCACAAACTGCAACAAAAATGACATGATACGTTTATTCTATAGGTTAATATGATTACTACTATACCAAACATATGTAGGTTTTTTTGCTGCACTACTTGTATTTTTTTCAATGATATTTAATTTTTTTCATTATTTTCTGCCGCCACCTTCTGTGCACAATTGCTTTTTTATTTTTCCGTCGACATAGCTGTGCAAGAGCTCATTCTTTGTGGGACGTCCTGTAGTTTGTGTTGGTACCATTTTGGAATACATACGAGTTTTTGACAGGTTTTTATTATATTTTTTCTTGTAGACAGGGTAAAAAAAAGGGCATTTCTGGGGTTCTTGATTTGTTTTTTTTCTGACAGCATTCATTGTGCAAAGTAAATAAAGCATAACTTTGAAAGATCAGACTTTTGCAGACGCAGCGATAGCAAATATGTATTTTTGTTTTATTATTTAGATTCTTTTATTGTAAATATGGCAATAGGTTTTTTTTTTTTAAGTACTTTTTTTTTAATAACTAGCAAAACTTTATTGATCTTATTTTATTCTTGTTTTTAGTCCTCAAAGGAACAACAACTTGCAACGCTTTGATCGCTCCCACAGTATGATGTAATGCATAGCAATATATTATACTGCTATCGGGCAGGCAGTCTATTAAGCCACCCCACACATGTGGCTTGATAGGCATTCTGCCATGACAGCACTGGAGCTATTAAGATGGCCCCCATTTGCCATGACACCTGCACAGCTCCCTGCGATCTCGGCAGAATTGATAGCGTCATTTAACAGCTTCAATGAGTCCCATGGCTTAACACAGCTGTTGCTGCTGGGTGTCTGCTGTAAGAAACAGCCAGCACCTATGTTGTATGGAGGGAGATCACTGCGAGATCTCCCTTCATACATACCCTGACCCTGCAGGATGTCAAGAGGCATATAGGTCTGCCGGAGCCGGAAGCACGCAGGGCTGTTAGGTGGAAGGCAGCATGATAGGGTTAACGGGGAGGAGAGGGATAAGGATAGAAGAGAATGCTGGGAGGAGGCGGGGGTTAGCAGGGTGGTGCAGTGTCTCCAGCGCAGGGTTCTCTCTCTCAGCCTCTGCTACCTGCACAGGACACACTCCTGACCTGGTCAGCTGCACCACTTTATACCCACCACCTGTTCTGCTTAGGTGGACTTCCGTAATGGAGTGAGGAACGGACCAGATCTATATCACGGATGCTAGTAACCTCCGTGACATATATCTTCCGTCCCTCACTTCACCTCCCACCCTGCTACATACTCCCACTTTGCCCCAAGCCGGGGGGCTGGGCACCAACCTCTAACAGACAACTGACCCTTGACAGGGCATCCGCATCGCCATTTGCCTTTCCTGGCCTGTGTTTTACCTCGTAGTCGAACTCTTTTAAGGCTAAGAACCACCTTTTTACCCTGGCGTTGTTCCCTTTTCTTTTGTAAATCCATTTCAGGAGGGCATGATCTGAAACCAGCTTAAACTTTCTTACCAGGAGATAATAGCAGAGTGAGTCCAAGGCCCATTTTATTGCCAACCCTTCCCTCTCAATTATTGCATAGTTTTTTTCACAGGCAGTAAGTTTTGGGCTCAAGAACGCTACAGGATGTTCCTCGCCGTTAACCTCCTGCGACATTACTGCTCCTAGCCCTACATCGGATGCATCTGTATAGACTACAAACGTTTTTGTAAAGTCAGGCGCCACCAACACGGGCTGCTGACACAATGCACGTTTTAGATTCATGAATGCTTCTTCTGCTTCTGGTGACCAGTGAGCCATTTCCGATTTCATCCCTTTTGTTAGCTCTGCTAACTGGGCTGCCATCGTAGCAAAATTAGGGACAACAAATCTGTAATAGCCCACTAACAGCAAGAAGGCTCTCACCTGTTTCTTTGTCAGGGGCTGGGGCCAATTCTATATGGCCTCTACTTTATTGAGTTGGGGCTTTACCAAACCCCTTTCCACGATAAAGCCCAGATACTTGACCTCTTCCATCCATAAGGCACATTTTTGGGGGTTTATTGTGAACCCAGCCGTTATGATTGAGTCCAGTACAGCCTGAACTTTACTCAGATGGTTCTCCCAATCACGGCTAAAGATGACAATGTCATCCAGGTAAGCCACTGCATATCTTTTGTGGGAACTTATCAACCTATCCATTGCCCTTTGAAATGTAGCAGGGGCAGCTTTCAACCCAAAAGGCATTCTCACATATTAAAAACAGCCTTCTGGGACAGAAAAAGCCATCTTCTCCCTAGCTATTACTATGTCATACTTTATCTGATGTAAAATGAGTTCATCAATATCTTCTGCTTGTCCAGGCAGCCTATAGTACAAGCCTACACTGGTGTCCTTTCTGTTTTTCTATCTTTGTAATCTTACCCAGAGAGTTTCTACAAACTTGAACTTCTTTGGAGATGTATGCATTCCTAACATAGAGCTCACCTCCTCCCCTATTATGAATTCTGTTTCTTATAAATAAGTTGTATCCTTCAAGCCTTGTATTTTAATCATGCATATCATAAGAGATGAGTGAGCACCAAAATGCTCGGGTGCTCGTTACTCGGGACGAAATTTTCGCGATGCTCGAGGGTTCGTTTCGGGTAACGAACCCCATTGAAGTCAATGGGCGACCCGAGCATTTTTGTATATCGCCGATGCTCGCTAAGGTTTCCATTTGTGAAAATCTGGGCAATTCAAGAAAGTGATGGGAATGACACAGCAACGGATAGGGCAGGCGAGGGGCTACATGTTGGGCTGCATCTCAAGTTCCCAGGTCCCACTATTAAGCCACAATAGCGGCAAGAGTGGGCCCCTCCCAACAATTTTTACTTCTGAAAAGCCCTCATTAGCGATGCACACCTTAGCTAAGCACCACACTACCTCCAACAAAGCACAATCACTGCCTGCATGACACTCTGCTGCCACTTCTCCTGGGTTACATGCTGCCCACCCCACCCCCCTGCACGACCCAGTGTCCACAGCGCACACCAA
The DNA here is from genome assembly GCF_035609145.1 of Eleutherodactylus coqui. Taxonomy (NCBI): domain Eukaryota; kingdom Metazoa; phylum Chordata; class Amphibia; order Anura; family Eleutherodactylidae; genus Eleutherodactylus; species Eleutherodactylus coqui. Next base: position 28,475,642 of record NC_089844.1, on the reverse strand, counting down.
AGTGTCCCTGCGCAGCCTTCAGCTGCCCTCATGCCACACCACCCTCATGTCTATTTATAAGTGCGTCTGCCATGAGGAGGAACCGCAGGCACACACTGCAGAGGGTTGGCACGGCTAGGCAGCGACCCTCTTTAAAAGGGGCGGGGCGATAGCCCACAATGCTGTACAGAAGCAATGAGAAATATAATCCTGTGCCACCGCCATCAGGAGCTGCACACGTGGGCATAGCAATGGGGAACCTATGTGCCACACACTATTCATTCTGTCAAGGTGCCTGCATGCCCCAGTCAGACAGCGGTTTTTTATAAATAGTCACAGGCAGGTACAACTCCGCAATGGGAATTCTGTGTGCACCCACAGCATGGGTGGCTCCCTGGAACCCACCGGCTGTACATAAATGTATCCCATTGCAGTGCCCTGGACAGCAGAGCTAACGTCTGATTAAATGCAGGTGGGCTTCGGCCCACACTGCATGCCCCAACCTGACCGGGGTTTTTAATTCATAGACACAGGCAGGTACAACTCCCTATTGTGAAGTCCGTGTGGACCGACAGCATGGGTGGGTCCCAGGAAGCCACAGGCGGTACATAAATAAATCCCATTGCATTGCCCAGCACAGCTGAGGTAATGTCATGTTTAATGCAGGTGGGCTTCGGCCCACACTGCATGCCCCAGTCAGACTGGGGTTCTTTAGAAGTGGACACATGCAGTTCCAATTCCGTGTGGACCGACAGCATGGGTGGCTCCCTGGAACCCACCGGCGGTACATAAATATATCCCATTGCATTGCCCATCACAGCTGAGGTAATGTCATGTTTAATGCAGGTGGGCTTTGGCCCACACTGCATGCCCCAGTCAGACTGGGGTTCTTTATAAGTAGACACAGGCAGGTACAACTCCCTATTGTCAAATCCGTGTGGACCGACAGCATGGGAGGGTCCCAGGAAGCCACAGGCGGTACATAAATTAATCCCATTGCATTGCCCAGCACAGCTGAGGTAATGTCATGTTTAATGCAGGTGGACTTCGGCCCACACTGCATGCCCCAGTCAGACTGGGGTTCTTTAGAAGTGGACACATGCAGTTACAATTCCGTGTGGACCGACAGCATGGGTGGCTCCCTGGAACCCACCGGCGGTACATAAATATATCCCATTGCATTGCCCATCACAGCTGAGGTAATGTCATGTTTAATGCAGGTGGGCTTTGGCCCACACTGCATGCCCCAGTCAGACTGGGGTTCTTTATAAGTAGACACAGGCAGGTACAACTCCCTATTGTCAAATCCGTGTGGACCGACAGCATGGGAGGGTCCCAGGAAGCCACAGGCGGTACATAAATTAATCCCATTGCATTGCCCAGCACAGCTGAGGTAATGTCATGTTTAATGCAGGTGGACTTCGGCCCACACTGCATGCCCCAGTCAGACTGGGGTTCTTTAGAAGTGGACACATGCAGTTACAATTCCGTGTGGACCGACAGCATGGGTGGCTCCCTGGAACCCACCGGCGGTACATAAATATATCCCATTGCATTGCCCATCACAGCTGAGGTAATGTCATGTTTAATGCAGGTGGGCTTCGGCCCACACTGCATGCCCCAGTCAGACTGGGGTTCTTTAGAAGTGGACACATGCAGTTACAACTCCGTGTGGACCGACAGCATGGGTGGGTGCCAGGAAGCCACCGGCGGTACATAAATATATCCCATTGCAGTGCCCAGCACAGCTGATGTAACGTCAGCTTTAATGCAGGTGGGCAAAAAATTTATTGGATTACACTGTAGGCGAGGGACCCAAAAAATTGGTGTACCAACAGTACTAATGTACGTCAGAAAAATTGCCCATGCCCAACCAAGAGGGCAGGTGAAACCCATTAATCGCTTTGGTTAATGTGGCTTAATTTGTAACTAAGCCTGGAGGCAGCCCAGTTAAAATAAAAATTGGTTCAGGTGCAAGTTTCAACGCTTTAGTGAGCATTGAAACGTATAAAAATTGTTTACAAAAATTATACGACTGAGCCTTGTGGGCCTAAGAAAAATTGCCCGTTCGGCGTGATTACCTCAGGTATCAGGAGGAGAAGCAGGAGGAGGAGGATGAATATTATACACAGATTGATGAAGCTAAAAGGTCCACGTTTTTGATGGTGATAGAGAACAATGCTTCCATCCGCGGGTGCAGCCTACGTATTGTTTAGGTATCGCTGCTGTCCGCTGGTGGAGAAGAGAAGTCTGGGGAAATCCAGGCTTTGTTCATCTTGATGAATGTAAGCCTGTCGGCACTGTCGGTTGACAGGCGGGTACGCTTATCTGTGATGATTCCCCCAGCCGCACTAAACACCCTCTCTGACAAGACGCTAGCCGCAGGACAAGCAAGCACCTTCACGGCATACAGCGCGAGTTCAGGCCACGTGTCCAGCTTCGACACCCAGTAGTTGTAGGGGGCAGAGGCATCACGGAGGACGGTCGTGCGATCGGCTACGTACTCCCTCACAATCCTTTTACAGTGCTCCCGCCGACTCAGCCTTGACTGGGGAGCGGTGACACAGTCTTGCTAGGAAGTGTTCCCCTGCCTGTGCTGTACATGCTGCCTGATCTCCGCGCCTCCCCTGCTACCTGGCCCTCGGAACTGCGCCTTCGGCCACTAGCGCTGTCGGATGGGAATTTTACCATCAGTTTGTCCGCCAGGGTCCTGTGGTATAGCATCACTCTCGAACCCCTTTCCTCCTCGGGTATGAGAGTGGAAAGGTTCTCCTTATACCGTGGGTCGAGCAGTGTGTACACCCAGTAATCCGTAGTGGCCAGAATGCGTGTAATGCGAGGGTCACGAGAAAGGCATCCTAACATGAAGTCAGCCATGTGTGCCAGGGTACCTGTACGCAACACATGGCTGTCCTTACTAGGAAGATCACTTTCAGGATCCTCCTCCTCCTCAGGCCGTACACGCTGAAAGGATGACAGGCAAGCAGCATGGGTACCCTCAGCAGTGGGCCAAGCTGTCTCTTCCCCCTCCTCCTCATCCTCCTCATGCTCTTCCCCCTCCTCCTCAACGCGCTGAGATATAGACAGGAGGGTGCTCTGACTATCCAGCGACATACTGTCTTCCCCCGCCTTTGTTTCCGAGCGCAAAGCGTCTGCCTTTATGCTTTGCAGGGAACTTCTCAAGAGGCGTAGCAGAGGAATGGTGACGCTAATGATTGCAGCATCCCCGCTCACCATCTGGTTAGACTCCTCAAAGTTTCCAAGGACCTGGCAGATGTCTGCCAACCAGGCCCACTCTTCTGTAAAGAATTGAGGAGGCTGACTCCCACTGCGCCGCCCATGTTGGAGTTGGTATTCCACTATAGCTCTACGCTGCTCATAGAGCCTGGCCAACATGTGGAGCGTAGAGTTCCACCGTGTGGGCACGTCGCACAGCAGTCGGTGCACTGGCAGATGAAACCGATGTTGCAGGGTGGCAGCGTCCGTGTGGGACTTGCGGAAATGTGCGCAGAGCCAGCGCACCTTTCCGAGCAGGTCTGACAAGCGTGGGTATCTTTTCAGAAAGCGCTGAACCACCAAATTAAAGACGTGGGCCAGGCATGGCACGTGCGTGAGGCTGCCGAGCTGCAGAGCCGCCACCAGGTTACGGCCGTTGTCACACATGACCATGCCCGGTTGGAGGCTCAGCGGCGCAAGCCGGCGGTCGGTCTGCTCTGTCAGACCCTGCAGCAGTTTGTGGGCCATGTGCCTCTTCTCTCCTAAGCTGAGTAGTTTCAGCACGGTCTGCTGGCGCTTGCCCACCGCTGTGCTGCCGTGCCGAGCGACACCGACTGCTGGTGACGTGCTGCTGCTGACACATCTTGATTGCGAGACAGAGGTTGCGTAGGAGGAGGAGGAGGAGGAGGGTGGTTTAGTGGAGGAAGCATACACCGCCGCAGATACCAGCACCGAGCTGGGGCCCATAATTCTGGGGGTGGGTAGGACGTGAGCGGTCCCAGGCTCTGACTCTGTCCCAGCCTCCACTAAATTCACCCAATGTGCCGTCAGGGAGATATAGTGGCCCTGCCCGCCTGTGCTTGTCCACGTGTCCGTTGTTAAGTGGAGCTTGACAGTAACCGCGTTGGTGAGGGCGCGTACAATGTTGTGGGAGACGTGGTCGTGCAGGGCTGGGACGGCACATCGGGAAAAGTAGTGGCGACTGGGAACTGAGTAGCGCGGGGCCGCCGCCGCCATCATACCTTTGAAAGCCTCCGTTTCCACAACCCTATATGGCAGCATCTCCAGGCTGATAAATTTGGCTATGTGCACGTTTAACGCTTGAGCGTGCTGGTGTGTGGCGGTGTACTTGCGCTTCCGCTCCAACACTTGCGCTAGCGACGGCTGGACGGTGCACTGAGAGACATTGGTGGATGGGGCCGAGGACAGCAGAGGTGAGGGTGTGGGTGCAGGCCAGGAGATGGTAGTGCCTGTGTTCTGAGAGGGGGGTTGGATCTCAGTGGCAGGTTGGGGCACAGGGGGAGAGGCAGTGGTGCAAACCGGAGGCGGTGAACGGCCTTCGTCCCACCTTGTGGGGTGCTTGGCCATCATATGTCTGCGCATGCTGGTGGTGGTGAGGCTGGTGGTGGTGACTTCCCGGCTGATCTTGGCGCGACAAAGGTTGCACACCACTGTTCGTCGGTCGTCTGCACTCTCAGTGAAAAACTGCCAGACCTTTGAGCACCTCGGCCTCTGTAGGGTGGCATGGCGCGAGGGGGCGCTTTGGGAAACAGTTGGTGGATTATTCGGTCTGGCCCTGCCTCTACCCCTGGCCACCGCACTGCCTCTTCCAACCTGCCCTGCTGCTGCACTTGCCTCCCCCTCTGAAGACCTGTCCTCAGTAGGCGTAGTAAACCAGGTGGGTCAGTCACCTCATCGTCCTGCTGCTCTTCCTCCAAATCCTCTGTGCGCTCCTCCCTCAGACTTACTCCAATTACTACTACCTGAGTGATAGACAACTGTGTCTCATCGTTATCGTCCTCCTCACCCACTGAAAGCTCTTGAGACAGTTGCCGTAAGTCCCCAGCCTCATCCCCCGGACCCCAGGAACTTTCCAAAGGTTGGGCATCGGTCACGACAAACTCCTCCAGTGGGAGAGGATTCGGAACCATTGCTGCCCATTCTGGGCAGGGGCCCGAGAACAGTTCCAGGGAGTCTGCCTGCTCCTCAGAATGTGTCATGGTAATGGAGTGAGGAGGCTGGGAGGAAGGAGGAGCAGCAGTGGACGGCGCAGAATTCTGGGTGGTCGATAGATTGCTGGATGCACTTTCTGCCATCCACGACAGGACCTGCTCACACTGCTCATTTTCTAATAACGGTCTACCGCGTGGACCCATTAATTGTGAGATGAATGTGGGGACGCCAGAAACGTGCCTCTCTCCTAATCCCGCAGCAGTCGGCTGCGATACACCTGGATCAGGAGCTTGGCCTGTGCCCACACCCTGACTTGGGCCTCCGCCTCCTCGCCCGTGTCCACGTCCTCTAGGCCTACCCCTACCCCTCAGCATGCTGTATTACCAGTAGTGCAGAAACAGAACGCTGTAATTAAATGTGACGCTTATTGGCCTGTGGTTGGAGGCTGACTTCGCTTACGGAACGCACAGCAGAGCCAGGAAAGAATTTTGCGCAAGCCTGTTGTAACACTTAGCTGGCTGCATATGAATTAGGACAACTACCCCCAGCAGAGACGCAGTACAGTCAGGACGGTCACAGGCAGCCCAAATAGATTTTTTTTCCCACATTTTTTTGGAAAAGCCCACTGCCTATATAGACTGGATATGTCTTTTACTGTCCCTGCCTCACCACCACTACTGGCCTTGGACTATGTAAAATTACTGCAGACTGTTTCACTCTGGACAGGATGACAGCGGTGATGTAAGAGGCAACGCAGAGCCAGGAAAGAATTTTCCGCAAGCCTGCTGTAACACTTATCTGGCTGCATATGAATTAGGACAACTACCCCCAGCAGAGACGCAGTACAGTCAGGACGGTCACAGGCAGCCCAAATAGATTTTTTTCCCAATTTTTTTTGGAAAGCCCACTACCTATATAGACTGGATATGTCTTTCACTGTCCCTGCCTCACCACCACTACTGGCCCTGGACTATGTAAAATTACTGCAGGACGCAATGCTCTGGACGCAATGGTCTGCACGGCCGATATACAAAAAAAAAAAGTGCAACACTGCAAAAACAGCCTCAACAGTACTGCACACGGTCAGATGTGGCCCTAAGAAGGACCGTTGGGGTTCTTGAAGCCTAAAATCAATCCTAACACTCTCCCTATAGCAGCTCCGGCACCAGCAGCACTTTCCCTGATCTCTGTCAGAATGCATCTGTGGCGAGCCGCGGGAGGGGCCGATTTATATACTCGGGTGACACCTGATCTCGCCAGCCACTCACTGCAGGGGGGTAGTATAGGGCTTGAACGTCGCAGGGGGAAGTTGTAATGCCTTCCTGTCTTCCTATTGGCCAGAAAAGCGCGCTAACGTCTCAGAGATGAAAGTGAAAGTAACTCGAACATCGCGTAGTGCTCTCCTCTAGTAACGATCATCTCGAACACGCTAATACTCGAACGAGTATCAAGCTCAGATGACTATGTTCGCTCATCTCTACATATCATCCATCAAGTTTCTGTGATAGCTTTGACATCATATTTCTCTTCCGGTGTCACCAGCTCTATTTCTCCTTGTTTGTTTCCGATACTCTGTGCATTTGTGTAGAAACATTTTAGTTTATGATTGATGTTTCTTGCGCCTCTTCTGTCTTTTTGAATTTTTTGCATTTGTTCTTTCTTTCCACTTCTAATAGCAAGGCTCTCAATTGTATTCAGAAGCTGTATATTTTTGGCCATTGCTTCCCTCCCCATATTGTTTTTTTTTTAATTCTACGTTTTTATTATACTTTTTCAAGACATACTTCAAAACACAATATGTGAAATCTCTACAGGATTACAGCAGTAGATCGGGTCCGTTCATCCTGCTTATTCTTTAGTTTGTGCTATTGATTGGATTAGAAATGATATGATTAAGATAACTGTAAGGATTTCAGAAGTGTGGTTGCATTCAGATGCAGTCCTAGAAAAACAATGAGCAGTAAAGCCAGACCTACTATAACCATAATGTTAATGTGCCTCCTTCCCGTAAAATGGAGAAGCAGTGCTATTTATTTTTCCAGAAGTCCATCTCAATATGCTTGTGTCTAAAAAGGAAAGAATGTTGAATTGTTAGACTTTGCTCTGGAGATATTGTAGGTAGATGTGGAAATCCCTCCTGGACCCAGTCGAACATTTAGAACTCTCTAAAGGGGTGTTTGCTAGAGATAAGCGAACGTACTCATCCGAGCTTGATACTCGTTCGAGTATTAGCATGTTCGAGATGCTCGTTACTCGAGTCGAGTACCACACGATGTTCGAGTTACTTTCACTTTCATCTCTGAGACGTTAGCGCACTTTTCTGGCCAATAGAAAGACAGGGAAGGCATTACAACTTCCCCCTGCGACGTTCAAGCCCAATACCATCCCCCTGCAGTGAGTGGCTGGCTTCAAGAACCCCAACGGTCCTTCTTAGGGCCACATCTAACCGTGTGCAGTAGTGTGGAGGCTGCTTTTTGCAGTGTTGCACTATTTTTTTTTTTTTTTTGTATATCGGCCGTGTAGAGCATTGCGTCCTGCAGTATCCAGGGCCAGTAGTGGTGAGGCAGGGACAGAAGACATATTTAGTGTATATAGGCAGTGGGCCTTTCCAAAAACATTTGGGAAAAAAAATCTATTTGGGCTGCTTGTGACCGTCCTCAGTGTACTGGGTCTCTGCTGGGGGTAGTTGTCCTAATTTATACGCAGCCAGCTAAGTGTTACAGCAGGCTTGCACAAAATTCTTTCCTGGCTCTGCTGTGCGTTCCGGAAGCGAAGTCAGCCTCCAACCAAGGGCCAATAAGCGGCACATTTAATTACAGCATTCTGTTTCTGCACTACTGGTAATACAGCATGCTGAGGGGTAGGGGTAGGCCTAGAGGACGCGGACGCGGGCGAGGACGCGGAGGCCCATGTTAGGGTGTGGGCACAGGCCGAGCGAATGCGGTGGCCAGGGGTAGAGGCAAGGCCAGACCGAATAATCCACCAACTGTTTCCCAAAGCGCCCCCTCGCGCAACGCCACCCTGCAGAGGCCAAGGTGCTCTAAGGTGTGGCAGTTTTTCACAGAGACGCCTGACGACCGACGAACAGTGGTGTGCAACCTTTGTCGCGCCAAGATCAGCTGGGGAGCCACCACCACCAGCATGCGCAGGCATATGATGGCCAAGCACCCCACAAGGTGGGACGAAGGCCGTTCACCGCCTCCGGTTTGCACCACTGCCTCTCCCCCTGTGCCCCAACCTGCCACTGAGATCCAACCCCCCTCTGAGGACACAGCACGAGTGCCTAACGGCCTGCACCCACACCCTCACCTCTGCTGTCCTCGGCCCCATCCTGCAATGTCTCTCAGCGCAGCGTCCAGACGTCGCTAGCGCAACTGTTTGAGCGCAAGTGCAAGTACGCCGCCACGCACCCGCACGCTCAAGCGTTAAACGTGCACATAGCCAAATTGATCAGCCTGGAGATGCTGCCGTATAGGCTTGTGGAAACGGAGGCTTTCAAAAACATGATGGCGGCGGCGGCCCCGCACTACTCGGTTCCCAGTCGCCACTACTTTTCCCGATGTGCCGTCCCAGCCCTGCACGACCACGTCTCCCGCAACATTGTACGTACCCTCACCAATGCGGTTACTGCCAAGGTCCACTTAACAACGGACACGTGGACAAGCACAGGCGGGCAGGGCCACTATATCTCCCTGACGGCACATTGGGTGAATTTAGTGGAGGCTGGGACAGAGTCAGAGCCTGGGACCGCTCACGTCCTACCCACCCCCAGAATTATGGGCCCCAGCTCGGTGCTGGTATCTGCGGCGGTGTATGCTTCCTCCACTAAATCTGAATGGGTGTGAAAATGGGAGATGCAGCCGCGACTTGGTTTTCAGTTTTTTTTCAATTTCTCCCCATTTAGAAATTAAATTTTTTTTCAGGGGCTGTGGCTTATCTCTTGATTGGAGCAGACGTGTGCTAGAGTAGCTCTGATGCAGCTCTGAATCCAAGAGAGGTCTGTTCACCTGTGCACCCAACTCAGAGAGCATTTCACTCCTCAAACATAGTAACATAGTAACATAGTAACATAGTATGTAAGGCCGAATGAAGACAATGTCCATCTTGTCCAGCCTGTCTATCCTACTGTGTTGATCCAGAGGATCCTCCTGTTATTTACCGAGGTGAGCTTTCCCCACATGTGGAATTGGGACCTCTTCACACCACTTAAATAAAATAAATAAATCTTGGTATTTGTATAGCGCCAACTTATTCCGCAGCGCTTTCAGGTAATAATTACTTATTACCCCCCACCAAGCTGGGTTCTCATTTTACCGACCTCAGAAGGATGGAAGGCTGAGTCAACCTTGAGCCAGCTACCTGAATCATGCGGGGATCGAACTTGCAGCCTTCAGGTCGTAGGCGAGAGGTTACACTCTGCACCACACCGCTTCTGGTGGTATCACTCTGGAGTGCTGGCGCTGAAGACATGCTGCAGCACTAGGTGAGCTGTTGTGTGGGACATCTGTGCTCCACACAATAGGCATGAAACCCACTAAAGCTCAGCTAGTGTAATGCTGAAACAGTGCTTTAGTGCCTTGCCAGCACCATGCCCATGCTTGGGATTCTTATATATGGATGGCACTGACCTCACTGCAGTAAGTTGCAACTCATTCATCCTGGTGATGCAGCGCATAAAGCAAAGGATTTTGGCCCTCCCTGATCTCCCACAGCCTGTTGGTGCATTAGGGTGGCTTCACACGAGCGTGTTTTTGCGTGTACATAGGTGCACACCTACGTACGAGCAAAAACACGCGTGTATGCAGCTGCGCACATTGTTTTCAATGTGGCAGATGTAGCAGCTGAAGTGCTCAGCCAATCACAATCAGAGCTACCAGCAGGTGGGGATTTTAAATCCCTGGCTGCTGATAGCTCAGAACTACAGAGCCGGGGACAGCGCCAGAAGTCGCGGCTGAGCCCCGGCAGCTGAAGGAAGGTGAGTGTGTTTTTTTTAAATTTTTTTACACTACTTTTATTGGATTTTCAGGGAAGAACTTTAAACATAAATCCAATGACGGGGATGCCGGCAGCAGGATTCTCTACCGCAGCTGTCATGTGTGATAGCTGCGGTAGAGAATTGAAGAATTTCTCTGCTGCATCTGCCACAGATGTGGCAGATGTAGAAGCAGGGAATTCTTATAACTAGTGGGTGTGAAGGAAGTATTCTTGATCCCCGCGGGGGTCACTGCAGCGGCAGAGAGGTAAGTATTTATTTTTGTTTTTTTACACTAAAATGTTTCTTTTTCAGGGAAGGACTTATATGTAAAGCCCTTCCCTGAAAAAGAATGCAGGGGTGCCGGCAGAGCATTGTTTTCAAAGGAGCCGCCGGCAGCAGCCACAGCTCCATTGAAAGCAATGTGTGCATTCACAATGGTGAACGCATGTCCTATCTTTGCAGGCACACGCCTGTAAAGCACGGACATGTGGACACACCATAGGGAATGCAATGTTACAAAAACACGCTCGTGTGAAGCCACCCTTATAACTGAGAACTGGAGACCAAGGAGAGTTTGTTTTTTTTGGGGGGGGGGGAGGGGGGACTGCACTGGGAGTTATTTCTAAAGGAGCCCTGCTTTTCACACACTTTCTACCTTATGAGCAGCTACTGCCAACTTGTGTCACAAATGAATAAATCACCTATACTCTCAGATGTAATGCTTTTCTAAGGACACTTTCATAATGGTCTAAAGCACTTAAACCAGAAGAACACTGTTTGAAACAGCTCAGAAAGAGGTATTTATTCTACAAACTGACCAACTTGACCTCCTGGTCATACCTGCTTCATTTTCACTCTTTGTTCTGGATACCACAAGCATGAATACGCGAAACAAAGAGAGAGGTCCTAGCCCTCTTAAACTAACGTCTTACTTTGCAGTTTCAGCCACCCCACAATGAGGAGCAGATAATACTGATTCTGTTGAGTCATCATCTGCACCTAAAAGTGACATCAACAGATGAACCGTGCATTGGGAGTTTTATAAAATGCATTTTCGTGGTTAAATGGGATGTCCAGGGTTAGAAAAATATGGCTGCTTTCTTCCAAACACAGCACCACCCTTGTCCATAGGCTTGTTTGAAGTATTACAGTTCAGCTTCACTGAAGTAAGGGGTAGCACTATGTTTGGAAGAAATCTGCCCTGTTTTTCTAACCCTGGACAACCCCTTTAAGCAAACAAAGCTAAGGCTGGTTTCACATTACTTTTTGAGAAACTACTGCTGCTTCCATCCTGGTTTCTGTCCTCTATGCAGAAATATTCACAGATACAGAAACCAGGATGGAACCTGAATGGCACCATAGGGGTGAATATGTGAGATGGAAACCTCTTTTCTATCTAGTGTTAAACGTGACAGCATTCCCTCTCACATATTCTCCCCTATGGTGCCATTGAGATTCTGCATTTGTTTTCGTCCCCAAGCTCAAAAGTTACACACTATCCACAGGAAAGAACTGTCTGATTGTGCGGGTGCGTCTGCTGGAACCCCTACTCATCACAAAGGGTTCAACAAGGTAACTAAATGAATGGAGAGGTGGTTGAGCATGTGCATTATCACTCCATTTATTGACGTTAGACCAACATCGAGCAGATAGTTATGAGACAGTTATTTCTAATCTTGACACAAACCCTTTAATCCTATATTGTGTATAGTACCTGATAACCTTACATGCCAGCTATTACATAATTATTCTGCTCTCCATTAGAAACATTTCTTGCTCATTTGTTGCTTTGGACGTAAGCTGTTTATTATGTCTGCCAGTTCTACCTACAGATTGCTTATTTGCTTCACTTTTATCTAGTGAATGTTGGGCACGAGTTCGCCCCTGATGGAAGAACCTGCCTCTACCCATCCTAAAATCATAAATCAATTGAGGTAATTGCACTGACAAAGTGTAAGTGAAGTCATCTGAACATTCATGGATGCTCAGGTGTTGGGTTTATAAAGTGATAAGAATGACAGTGCCTGGTACAGTATGAAAATTTTTTAAACATTTTGCAGCATTTGTTAAACACTTTTTTCAGCTGATATAATAGATGAGCCCCAGCAAATCCTTTATGTTAGTTAAATGGGTCCACAGAAGTGGAGCTTAGCACTCAATAGGTTGCCTGACACACACTGCCAGTATTTATTGTCAGGGCCCAGGCTGGTTTATAAGTATCTGCACATGCAAAAAAATGTAACTTTGTAAAAATCTGAAGAATAGACATGTTTGTGTACAAGTGGAATAGTACTATTTCTAGCCATTATATGACTTGTATCCTGTATTTTTCTTCATTTGACCCTTTGCAAAGTATGCATATTGTGGGAGTGCAGTACATAGAAAGGCCTGTAGAGGGCTGCAGACAGAACTTCTGGTACTGCAGTGAAATGGTTGACGCCTATGGGTGTGACAGGAAGCTACATAAAAGTATGTCCCTGTCACACTCAGAGGAGGACGTGACGGCTCAAAAGAGCTAGGAAGACTGCTAGCCCGAGGTCTCGTTTGGACCAGTAAGATCCCGAGTGGATCTGTTTGGGAGCCGTCACGCATCTGACAGAGGAGGATGCTCTTTAAATGTCCTGGGGGAAGGGGGGGGGGGGGGTAGTGTCGGTGACCAAGTGGCTTGTGAACTCAGGACATTCCTGGCTGCTGCGCTGTGTTCCATAGACTGTACACAGAGAACTGCAGATTCTTTATAAAACGCACATAGAATCATGTTGTATTACAGAGTACAGGAAGACTGGGCACTGGAGTTATAATTTCTGTAGCTAAATCACAGTAAAAGTGGCTTACAATTAGCTTGCAGGCAGCATTTATGTGAGTCTCTTCTTCCTCTCCCATCTGCTTTGCTCTCTCTATATTTCAATAATAATTCATTTCCCTCCCCCACCCCTGTTCCAAGGTCTGCATGTCTCCTGTCAATCAACTGAAAGCAGGCAGTGGATAGCAAGCTACAAGTAAGGAGACACACCTTCAGGGTGATTTATTTTTTTTCAGCACAAAAATATCATTTTAGATTAAAAAAAATAAAAGCAGTTCTACTAATTATCACACTGGCTATCATGTATCAAGTACAAGTTGTTTGAAAAGTGAGCTTCCACTTAATCTTTGCAAGCAAGGACACAGTAGTGTTTCACATGCATGGTGAGCTGGGCAGAATCAGCGTTCTCTCCAAGTATGTCTTGAAATCTGTAACAAATAAGGATATTTTACAGCAAATAATGTTAAAACCTTTATTAAACTCCCTAGTGTTATACAAGTCTTCCATTAAAAAATACTCTTTCTCTTTCTCTACACAGTTTTTGACACAAAGTATTGTACAATCAGATGTTTTTTACTGCCCGTTTTTCCTCAACATACGGCAATATTCTTGTCATTCTACTATACCCAAAATGGGAAGATTTGCATATGGTGGTTTAGGAGTTAGTGATATCTATACAGTAGGTCCCTGGTGGTCTAAAGGGATTTAACGGTTAACCTAGTATCTGTGGTAATTTAGGGTGATTAATAGGATTAATATTGATATCCATTATCATGGTGGTCTAGGACGGTTATAGGTTACTAGTATATCTGATGTTACAAAACCAATAAGAAAAAAGATGCATATGCCAAAATATTGAAATTTTCTAAATAAAATCATAAGAAATATTACAAACAATGATGAATACTGGAAACCTACATCCAGACGGAACCCTGAAGGGCTCTATAGGCTGCTACTGGTATTATTGAAGCAGAGACCCAGGCTGCAAGCTCAGATATCCATTTAGTAGGTCTCTATTCCAATTTCAGACAGAATTGCATAGTTAACTGTGTTGTTCTGTTCGGCCAAAATACTAAAATAGCAGCCTGTGGAACCATCCATATATCATGCCAGCTGCCAACATGTGGTAACTGTATTTCTGAAATAAGCGCACGGAAACTGTTAACACCACAGATCCTGGAAAACAAACAGTTAATGGTAAAGAGAAAATAAAGTAAACTGGTACTATTCCCATAGGACTCTAAAATGTGAACGTCCCTACCTCAATGGTGAGTGTATCGCCCCGATTAGGACGTACTCACGCAGGAACCTGGGGTACTCTCTAAGGGTGGATTCACACGGGCAATCGCGATATGGCCACGAGAAAATCGCAACTTTTTTCCCGCAATTTTGGAACGTCAACACTGCTTTTTCTCACAAAAACATTGCTGCCATTTCCGATTTTCTTGTGCAAAAGTTAATAGGACTTTCTAATGTTAAAAATGCATACTACGAAAATTGTGCTTTATGATGTGATAAAAAGAAGGCTCCATAGGGAAACATGGAAGATAAAAAAACTTTAAAAGCAGAAAGATAGTTCATGCATATCTCAATTCTGACAGCAGCATTTCAGTGCCCTGGCCAATGTACGGGGGTCCTGTACGGACCCTCCTTGATGAGATCGCGGGTTGCTGTATGGTTGTCATGCCAGCTGAGGGCCTTCTGAAAGGCCCCAGGGCTGTTATTGCAGAGTGCCTATCAAGCCATGCCTATGACATAGCTTGATAGAATACCTGTCAGACCACTGTATAATGTAATGTTATGGCATTACATCATACAGCAGGAGCAATCAAAGGATTGCAAATACTTGTCCCCTCTGGGGACTAAAAAAAAAAGGAAAAATAAGGCCTCATGTCCACGGGGAATTTCAGATCCGCTGCGGATTTGTAATGCGGATTTGGCCTGCGGATGCAGTGTGGATGCACTGTAATTGTCTTTTATTTTTCATGCGAGAGATCAATTGAGCTATGTGCTCTGTGTGCTCCCGCACGCGTGATCCGCACTAAAATGGATCATGTCCATTTTTTTTCATGGTCCAGAAATTTTTTAATTCACTTTTAAATACCATCCACGGGTATTTATCCACCCGTGGGTGGTCAATGCATTCCTATGGGGTGCAAATCGGCGTGCGGGAAAAACGCTGCGGATTTTAATTCTTATTTTCCCTGTGGACATGAGGCCTAAGTTTTAAAAAGTTTAATAATTGTTAAAAAAAAAAAAGAAAGTAATACAAGTTTAAAAGAAAAACCTTTTGGCATATTTATGATAAAAGTATCTAAATAATAAAACAAATACACATATTTGGTATCGCTGTTCACAGACAAGACTTTTTTAAAACCATAATGCTTTAATAATTCTTACTAAAAAACACACACACGTAGGGCTTATTGGAAAGAAGCTGTGGAGGGGTATTACACCAGAGTCTCTGGCTGCAGATCCTCCACAGTAGACAAACACAAGTGCAAATTGACAGACAAAAAACAAGAAGAAGAGAGATTACTCTCACTTGTAGTGACCAGTCCTGCTTATTCCGTTCCATTGTGGAGAACTTGGAGTTTGGAGCTCTGCTCTGCTGGGCATTTTACAACATGCAGATAAGTAGCTGCTGGTTCCTTTTCAGTTTGTTACTATTCATTTCTGTTTTGCTTTGCATGTCGGTGCATCTCCTCAGGGATTCCTATAGGGACAATCAGGGCTCAGAAAGAAGACCGCTGCGCCTTTATAGAGGCGATGCCCCCGCTTTAGGCAGAGACCCATCGCCCTCCCTGCTGGGTTAGGGTCAGGCTTCCTTCTCTCCCCCTGGAGTGGTGCTACCATCCCGCATATCGTGGTGTGTGGCTGCTACCGTATGTACATTCCCTGTCCCCGTGCGGAGTGTTGTATTCTGGTGTCGCATGGGCCTACTTCTGGGTTACTTACTTCGTTGTGGTGCGCACTAGGCTTCAGTGCAATAGTCGACTTTCTACAGTCATGGTTATCATCACCCTGCGTCCGTGCTGACCTTAGTGCTCATGTGCTGTACGGACGTGAAAACAGCTTTAGATACAAGCTTTTTGTGAGTGCCTGTGTGTTGCTTTTTGGGGTGTGTTGGTATTTTTATTTATACCACTTACTATTTTCATAGTACTAATGACCCTGTACTGCCACTAGGAGTGTGGATGTAAAATACTGAATGATGACCCCTGGAAAAGATGTTATTGGTCAATTATATACTTTGAAAGAGAGCATGTACTGTATCTGTATTTCCTATTAAAAAAACAAAGTCTGCTATGATTGAATGAAACTTTTAGTACAGTCCAATAATGTGGGCAGTATATGCATACAGGATAGCAAATGGCAATAATTCTCTGTTTTTTGTATCTTTATAGTTTACGTTATATATTTACAATTTCTAGTCTCATTATGTGTTTCTATTTAGCACATTTGTCTGAATACATGTATGTTTTTTACTCCAGGTTCATCTGGGTCCATCAGCACTATTGGTGTCAGCTGTGTAATAGATCTTGCACTCCTTTTCTCTTTGGTTGTCTACTACCACGATGGAACAGAAACGTATTTATACTGTACCTTTTCTCTGTCTGTTGTAGAAGTTGTTCTGCTCCTTTCACATCTTTCTCTAGAAATATCAGATAGAAACAAATTGATTGGATAAGTCCCATAATTTCAGGAATGGACATCTGAAATTTGACCGGTATATCTGTGATCCTGCAAGAGAAGAATATGTGCTTAGGATATAGTTTATCTGACAAAGTTCACAAAATTGGATATTGCAGTTAGGGCGCCTACCCACTGGCGATTTTTTTTCCTTTGCGTTTTTTCTGAAAAGCAATTAGTATAGAATGTGTTCTTGTCCATTTGCGTTTTTTTTTTCGGTCCGTTGCAATTTTTCACATAGGAACTGTCAGTTGCGTATGTGTCCTTATTTTTCTCTTAATGCACCCATGAATGTCAATGGAAATTAACGGAAAACGCACCAAAAAGCTGCGAAAAACGCACCAAAAACGCTGCGTTTTTCACGCACGAAAATCGGCAACGCCAGTGGGTAGGCGCCCTTAATATGCAATTCCAACGAAAAGGACAAGACAGCAGTTCTTGCTGTGTTCTTTCAGCAGCACCAGTGTTGTTGTGTTCATTGTGTTTTGAAGGAGCTGTTCTGATAATTAGAATGTTTAAAAAGGGCTTGTATTTGTTTAAAATAATAAAATAAGTCATATTCACCTTACTGCTGGCCTGCTGTTCCTGTTCTGATACTTCCTGCCAGACTATACTCCCTGGTCCCTCTCAACATAGGCATTTGACAGCTGCAGCCAATCAATGGCTGTGGATGGTCACCACTGCAATTAGTGCGTCTGTGCAGCAATCACATGTCCATAGCAGGAGGAACCGGTAAGTAGAGAGCAGCAGGTTACTCAGGAAGCATTGGAATGGCAGCTGTGGATGATCAGTAAGGTGAATGTGACTTATTTGATTGGCCACTTTAAGGGTAAGTTTAGATATAATGGAAGTGAGGGGCATGTTTGGTGCAGCTTCTGCTCTTAAAATCTATGATGATTTAGAGCACAGTATGTGTGGATGGCATTTTTAAAACCCTATCTACATGTAGCAGAAAGGTGCTTATTGTTTTGCAGGAAATTTTCAGATTTTGACCTTCCTTTTCCCCTTTGCAATTTATTTCTAGATGGCAATTTTAAGGACAAGTGGCAGAATCTGTACACACAAAGGAGAAGTGGACACAAAATAGGAAAAAAAAACCTTACAATTGTTTGTCTTTTTGTGGAATAGCCTCATATATACTTTTGTACTGACAAAATATGTGCTCTGTGTCTTTGTCAATGTAAGGACGCAAAATATCCCACACCTGCAAAAAAATAAATAAAAATAATAATTACAAAAAATAATAAATGCATTTTATGTGTTCTTTTCATTGGGTCAAAACTCTAATTTAATAACAAGGCCCTATTATGACAGGATCCCAAAGTGACAGTGAAGACAACCCCATGTGGAGATGACTTTGGAGTTTATTTTCAAGTTACTTATTAGACCTTACTATCATTACCTTTAATTCCCATAAGGGTGTATGGTTACATAAGCTGAACGCTCAGAAAAACAGACAGAAGGAAAATTGATGCATTTGAACTATGGTGCTAGAGTAGAATGCTACAGATACCTTAGACTGCAATGACAATGAACAAGGTAGTGTTAGATTGTGTTGAAACCGAAAATATCACTAGAGGGCAAAATCATGAAACAGCGACTCTCTTTTTTTGGACATGTGATGCGCTCTAACTCACTGGAAACAGTACTTATGCTTGGAAATGTAGGTGGGAAGAGAAGATCAGGACCACAAAGAACAAGATGGCTAGATACAATCAAGGCCACCACCATGTCAATCGCGGAATTGAAAGAAGCCGTGGAAGATAAAAATGAGTGTAGAACATTGATCTATGGAGTGACCGAGGGTCGGATGCGACTGAAAGGATAAGCATCATCATTACCTCTGACATTACTACAGTCAGGTCATGTGACAAATCTTTGTATTCAATCTTATTGGTTGGGTAAAAGCCATGTAGAGCCAAGCATCCTTTTTTCTTTAGTACTCGAGCTGCTTCACTAGCAAATTTGTCTACTTTGAACCAATGAGCAGCAAGACCAGCATTCACCAGGTCCACAGAATTATTCTCTGCTGGCAATTTCTCAGCTGGTGCCACCCTGTAGACGGAACAGAGATGATTGCCAGAGGAACTAATGTCATCTAATCCTCAGTAGCATCAGCAGGATGGGTAGATCCAGTGTAATACTCACATGTACGACACATTGTCCAATAAATTATATTGATTAGCCAAATTTATTTGGGATTCACTGATGTCTATTCCCTGGATCTTCTTGAAGTGAGGAGCTAGAGGTATAGTATATCGTCCAGTCCCACATCCACCATCGACCGCCATCTCAAGAGGCTGCCCATTGCGCTATAGAAAAGTGCAGAATGCAATTAGTAAAGCTGAAATTCTTTCCACATACACAGTGCTGATTATAGTGGCAGCTGTATATGGTAGGTGCATACAATCATTTTTTGGACAAATTTGAAAATATTGTGGTGTATTTCTATAGAATTGTCTGTTTACATATGAGCATCATTAATATATCCATCAGGAATCCACAATGATAAATACTTGCCAGAAATATATACCATATTGTAGGACAGCAGCTACATTAACCCTTTCCAATCCACTGTCTGACCTCTGAAGACATTATGATTTAAGGCTGTACAGGTCCGATGTTGGAAGACGTCCATCAGGGTTCTCTTACTGTATATTGCCAGCCTCTCTGCTGTCGAAGCCTATCCAATGTGTCACCTCATGCAGTACTGGCTTTAGCCAGCAGATAGCACCGTTGTATAATGGCAGAAAAAGAGTACGTTCTCTAGGAAAACCAGGATACAAATTGGATTGGAAAGGGTTAATGCAAGATACTACTATATAGCTGTCTGAAAACAGACATTTATTAGGACTGCAGATTATTAAATTACGTTAAAAGCTAAGATTATGGGGAAGTGTTTAGTGAGGTCCTCACATTGGGGAGCTCTTTTAGCGCATGAAAGATATAAGTATATCAAGCTATTACTGGGGATTTTCTTTTTCTTAAACAATAAAATGATAGCTGCTCCACATAATGAAAAACATTTTTATTGTATTTAAACTTATAAAAATGCCTTCATCACAGATATTCCAGGGCTTCTAATAGAACAGCACCACCTGCTGATACTATTTTGTGCCCTTCTCAATAAATGTTCCAAGTTGGTCACACATGCGCTCCACTGGGTATGTAGGGGGATCCCTGGTGTGGTGATCAGCTGCTTCTTAACCTGCTGGGTCTTCTCTGCATGTCAGAGTAGATGCTGAACAATTACCACTGCAGTAATGCTCTCTCAAGCTCTTATCACTTGCTCAGCATTTACCCTCTCTATAAGAGAAAACCCTATGGCTTCAGAAGCAGCTGCTCACCACAACAGGGATCCCTCTACAGATCCCTCCACAAATGAGACTGAGCGTATGTGATCATTTACAAGACTGAGCATGTGTGACTACCTTGGAACACTTACTGGGCAGGATGCAGAACAGAAACAGCAGGTGGGGCTGTTTTAATACTATTTCTGAAATATATCTGGGGATAGAAACGTTTTTTAGTAGTAGATGCAAAAAATTATTCTAATTATGTGCTGTATGTAAGTATAAACAATTTTTTTTATAGATCAGTTAGTGCTATTTTATCTTGGATTTCGACCGTACTGCGATGGAGCCTTCAATGTAAATGTGATCCTTGTTCGGAGAGAGAAAATCACAAACTTTCTTCTAGGTTATAAAACTGGCTTAAATGCAACTGAAACAACTCTGTAGTGTGAGACCCCCGCCACACAATTTCTCATATCATAGCCTCTTTGAAATCTATAACAATGACATGGAAAAGTTGTATGGTGGAATTTTTTGCAGCTATGTTTGAGTAGATCAGTTTTGAACAGGGCTGGGCTTTAATACACCAAGGATACTAGAAGCAGTCATATGAAAGTGAAAAGGAAGGAGACATAGATTAGATATTAGAAAAAACTATTTAACAGTGAGGGTGATCAATGAGTGGAACAGGTTGCCATGAGAGATAAGTTCGCCTTCAATGGAAGTTTTCAAACAGAGGCTGGACAGACATCTGTCTGTGAAGATTTAGTGATCCTGAATTGAGCAGGGGGTTTGACCCGATGACCCTGGAGGTCCATTCAAACTCTATCATTCTATGACACTCTTATTTGATTACAGATTCCACACATTTTCTCTTTAGTCAGTGTTGCCCATAGGGGTTTTAATCCCGCTCTCTTCCTGTAATATTCATTTGAAAATGCCATCATTAATGTTTTGCTCTTAGGTTTCTTGATACAGTTGTAATTCTCAAACAATTGAACCCAGTCTCTTAGAAGCTGAAACAACTCCGGTCCTGAAGAGAGATCTTGGGAGCTTGCAGAAAATGTCAATGTACTGTTAATATTCTTTTCAAGAAGTGTTCCTGTTGCACCCAACTTTTCTATATTCCCCACTCCTGACTTCAGCTTGAACTTTGATCACAACTGATCTGTTAGGTGTATTACCTAAGCCTCTGCCTGTCTTATCATTATGCAAGAACACTGCCTATCCTGACCTCGGCCTGCATATTGACTATGTTTCTGCATAACCCTCTGATACCATGTTATGCTGCTTCTGATCTATTCATATCAAGACTACTCTTGGTGTAATGGCCTGGGGTCCAAGAATCCAAAGACCATATCCCAATTGGAGGAATTAAAGAGTGAAATCTTGGAATGTCATAGATGCTGCCCTCACGAGTAGTCCAAAATCAAATTAGTCAAAGGCACTGTGAGTATATACCCACTGTATTACCTAATCTATAATTTAGACAGTATTTTTGGTATAACACAGAGGGTTATATTTAATCATTTTTTATTAATTTGCATATAAAAAAATACAAACAAAGGGACAAGTAGGTCTCTCAGGACCTATAAACAGGATATATAAAAAGGTACATTATTTTGAGAGTCTAGGAGCCAGAGCCAACATAAACTCCTGCTAACATTCATGGAGTGTAGAGTTATTTATTGTATAAAAGGAGTAATAATAGCCTACATAACCATACTTTTACATAACTGCTCTGTGCTTGCGGTCCTTGGCATTATAGTCCCTTCCAATAACTGCAGAAAAGAAAAAAGATAAGGACATAGAAAAGAAAGAAGGAAGAGAAAGAAAATAGAAACATTTGTGGGAAAATAATAAGTGGATTTATAAGTTGTGGGGGTGGTGGTAAGGTAGGGAGTTCAAAATAGTAATCCCCATTGTCACGCAAAGGATATAAACATAGTAACATAGTAACATAGTATGTAAGGCCGAATGAAGACAATGTCCATCTAGTCCAGCCTGTCTATCCTACTGTGTTGATCCAGAGGAAGGCAAAAAACCCCAAGGCCAGAAGCCAATTAGCCCTTTTGGGGGAAAAATTCCTTCCTGACTCCTTAATGGCAATCAGACTGTTCCCTGGATTAACCCCTAATAGTTCCTACCTGCCTATATACCAGGATTGACACTTAACCTAATATTTATATCCTGTAATATCCTTCTTCTCCAGAAAGACATCAAGTCCCCTTTTAAACTCCTCTATGGATTTTGCCATCACCACTTCCTCCGATAGAGAGTTCCACAGTCTAACTGCTCTTACAGTAAAGAATCCCCTTCTATGTTGGTGATGAAACCTACTTTCCTTTAATCGTAGCGGATGTCCTCTTGTTACCGTCGTGGTCCTGGGTGTAAACAGATCGCGGGAGAGATCCATGTGTTGTCCCCTCATGTACTTATACATGGTTATTTGGTCGCCTCTTAACCTTCTTTTTTCTAGAGTAAATAGTCCCAATTTGGATAGCCTCTCTGGGTATTCCAGTCCCGTCATTCCATGTATTAGTTTAGTTACCCTTCTTTGAACCCCCTCAAGCACTGTGACATCTTTCCTGAGCACCGGTGTCCAGAATTGTACGCAGTATTCCATGTGAGGCCTGACAAGTGCCTTATATAATGGAAGTATAATGTTCTTGTCCTTCACCCCTATACCTCTTTTAATGCACCCCAAGACTTTATTTGCCTTTGCAGCAGCTGACTAGCATTGGTTACTCCAGTTTAGTCTATTATCCACTAATACCCCCAGATCCTTTTCCATATCACTTTTCCCTAGTGGTACCCCATTAAGTGAATATTTGTGACATTCGTTCCTCCTGCCCATGTGTCTTACATTTTTCAACATTGAGCTTCATTTGCCATTTTTCTGCCCAAGCCCCCAGCTTATCCAGGTCCGTTTGTAGCCGCACATTGTCCTCCGTTGCATTAATTATATTGTATAATTTTGTGTCATCTGCAAATATTGATATTTTGCTGTGCAGCCCCTCTATCAGGTCATTGATAAATATGTTGAACAGAGTGGGGCCTAGTACTGAACCCTGTGGCACCCCGCTAGCGACTGTGGTCCAATCAGAGTATGAGCCATTTATTACCACCCTCTGCTTTCTATCATTGAGCCAATTTTTTACCCACTTACACACATTTTCGCCCAGTCCGAGCTGCCTCATTTTGTATATTAGCCTATTATGTGGCACGGTGTCAAAGGCTTTAGAGAAGTCCAGATATACAAGATCAATAGATTCTCCCTGGTCCAGCTTAGAGCTTACTTCATCGTAGAAACTGATCAGATTTGTCTGACATGAGCGACCCTTCATGAATCCATGCTGGTGAGGAGTTATTCCCTTAATCTCCTTGAGGTACTCATCGATGGCGTCTCTCAGAATCCCCTCGAAAATTTTTCCCGTTACTGAAGTGAGACTTACTGGCCTGTAGTTACCAGGCTCACTTTTGCTCCCTTTTTTGTAAATTGGAACCACGTTGGCAATGCGCCAGTCCAATGGTACTACTCCGGTCTTGATAGTGTCTAGAAATATTAGGTATAGCGTCCTAGCTATCTCGTCACTTAGTTCCTTTAGTATCCTTGGGTTTAATCCATCTGGGCCCGGCGATTTATCAATTTTAGTTTTCTTTAGACGCTTCCGCACCTCCTCCTGCGTTAGGTATGAGATATTTTGTGAGGGGTTCGTTTTATTCCCCTGCATCTCGTGTGGCATTTCCTTTTCTTTGGTGAATACACTTGAGAAGAAACTGTTTAGTAGATTTGCTTTCCCTTCGTCATCATCCATGATTTCTCCTGCATTGTTTTTTAAAGGGCCAGCGCTCTCCCTGCGAATCCTTTTGCTGTTAATGTAGTTGAAAAATAGCTTCGGGTTGTTTTTGCTCTCTTTTGCGATCCGTCTTTCTGCTTCCTCCTTGGCAATTTTGATCGTATCTTTGCATATTTTGTTTTTTTCCCTGTATGATTTTAGCGCTTCTTCGCTGCCTTGTTGCTTTAGTAGTTTGAACGCTTTCTTCTTTTCGTTTATTGCCCCTCGTACCGTCTTGTCTAGCCACATTGGTTTCCTTTTAGCTGAGTTTCTTTTATTTTTAAAGGGAATGAACTGCTCACATGAGGCGATTAGGATCCTTTTGAACTTTTCACATTTTTCCTCCGTACTGATATTTTTGAGGATGTTGTCCCAATTAATGTTACCGATAGTAGTTCTAAGCTCATCAAATTTTGCTTTACTAAAGTTTAGTTTCTTTGCCACTCCCTGATAAGGCTTCCTATTGATTGACAGCTGGAAGTTGATTATATTGTGGTCGCTGTTCCCCAAGTGCCCCTCAACCTGCACCCCCTTTATACGTTCCGGTTTGTTGGTTAGTACTAGGTCCAGAATGGCCCTCCCTCTTGTTGGTTCCTGCACAAGTTGGTTCAGGTAATTGTCTTTAATTACTCTCAAGAACTTATCACCCCTGTGAGATTTGCAGGTTTCGTTCTCCCATGTTATATCTGGGTAATTAAAGTCCCCCATGATAATTACTTCGTTTCGCTTTGACACCTTTTCTATCTACCTTAGTAGTAAGTTTTCAGTTTCTTCTGTTGCTTTTGGTGGTCGATAGAAGACCCCTATCAGGATTTTGTTATTTTTTCCTCCCTGTATTTCTACCCACAGAGATTCCACCTGTTCGTCTCCTACCCCTATATCCTCCCGTAGCCTCGGCTTCAAGTTCGATTTGACGTACAGACATACCCCTCCCCCTTTCTGGTTCCTTCGGTCTCCTCTGAAAAGATTGTACCCCTGCAAATTCACCGCCCAATCGCACTTATCATCAAGCCATGTTTCAGTAATTCCGACTATATCATAGTTTTCATCAGTCATTCTCGCTTCAAGCTCACCCACTTTACCGATCAGACTTCGTGCATTCGTGGTCATACAATTTAAATCATTTTTTTTGTTTTTTAAGTTTGTTTTGTTGCTATTCGTACTTATGGCTGATCTATCAGTTCTAACTGTACTAACCCCACCCCCTGCTCAACCCCCATTCCCTTTGCTTGGACCCGGATCGCTAGTTACACTGGCTACCCCACTATTTCTCATTTTACCCTCCCCCCAGTCCCTAGTTTAAACACTCCTCCAGCCTTCTAGCCATCTTTTCCCCCAGCACAGCTGCACCCTCCCCATTAAGATGCAGCCCGTCCCTACGGTAGAGCCTGTAGCCGACAGCAAAGTCAGCCCAGTTCTCCAGGAACCCAAATCCCTCCTTCTTACACCAACTCCGGAGCCATTTGTTTACCTCCCTAAGATCCTGCTGCCTTTCTAGTGTGGCTTTAGGTACAGGTAGTATTTCCGAGAAAACTACCCTGGAGGTCCTTGCCCTGAGCTTGGACCCTAGGTCCCTGAAATCATTTTTGAGGGCCCTCTATTGACCTCTAACTTGTTCATTGGTGCCAACGTGCACCATGACTGCTGGATCCTCACCAGCCCCTCCCAGTAATCTGTCAATCCGATCCGCGATGTGTCGAACTCGAGAACCAGGAAGACAACACACTGTTCGACGATCCCGGTCTTTATGGCAGATTGCCCTCTCTGTCCCCCTAATAATTGAGTCCCCCACCACTAGAACCTGTCTAGCCTGCCCTGCGCTCCCCGTCCCCGTCTCACTGGAGCAGTCATCCCCCTGGCGTTCAGAGGGCGTGTCGTGCTGCAGCGGTGCTGGCTCTGTAATGGCATTGCCCTCATCTGCCAACGTTGCAGACATGTTGGGTTGTGCCAGTTCAGGACCAGCCTCCCTGAATCTATTCCCTCTACGCCTCCCTCTATCTGACACCCAGCTGACTGCCTGCTCCCCCTGCTCTTCCGTACTACCATCCGCCCCCGCCTCTACCCCAGCGAGTGTCTGCTCAGTGAGCACCAAACTCCTTTCCATGATGTCAATGGCTCTCAGTGTTGCCAGTTGCCCATTTAGATCCAGAATTTGGGCTTCTAAATGTTCGACGTGCACGCATCTTGCGCAACAGTATGCACCCTCGATCGGCTGATCAAGGACCACATACATTGCACAAGTAGCACACTGGATGACATTGCCAGGCATGGAGCTCATCCTAATGGGGATCTACAATTTACTTGTGGAAGTAGTGAAGATAGACTTGTTCACACTCCGCTCACACGCTGCTACAACCGCTGACCCGCTGCCGCAACTGCTGACCCGCTGCCGCAACCGCTGACCCGCTGCCGCAACCGCTGACCCGCTGCCGCAACCGCTGACCCGCTGCTGCAACCGCTGACCCGCTGCTGCAACCGCTGACCCGCTGCTGCAACCGCTGACCCGCTGCTGCAACCCCTGACCCGCTGCTGCAACCCCTCACCCTCCGCTGCAACCCCTCACCCGCTGCTGCAACCCCTCACACGCTGCTGCAACCCCTCACACGCTGCTGCAACCCCTCACACGCTGCTGCCTCTGTGCAACCACTCACACGCTGCCGCTCTCACGCAACCTCTTACCCGCTGACACTTATGCGCAACCAGTCACAAATTTTTTTTTTTTATACCCCCCTCACAAACACTTAGACCCCCAGACACACACACACACAGAAGACACAACTAACCAGATACACAGAAAACACACACTTAGCTCACAAACACACACAGAATATACTTATCAGCTCCTCCACTCCTCCGCTCCTCCTGGTGACGTCACCCGCTGTCCCGGCGGCCGCTCACTCTGCCCTCCTGTCTTAGCTGCTCCGCTGAACTCCTGGTGGCCTCTTGGCGCTGGCTGCTGCGCTCCGGTCTCTCTGGTCTCTCCTGCCCCCGCACCTGCTTCGGCTGCCCCCGCACCTGCTTCGGCTACCCCCGCACCTGCTTCGGCTACCCCCGCACCTGCTTCGGCTACCCCCGCATCTGCTTCGCACCTAGGTCGACCCTGGGCCTTATGTAAGTATCAAGAAAATATACTGCGGAACTCAATTAAGGACTCAAAGTCAATCCACGGTTGCCACACCGACAGAAATTTTGACAGTTACCCTGGAGTGTTCTGCGCATAGTTCCTCCATATAGCATATTTGTATTTGTACCACCTTATTATTTTGTAATTTTTTTTCTTGAGCGGCACATGCCAAGGATAATTTATACCTGAAGATAAACCTCTTTTGCCAGTTATTTTGCAAGATTGTGTTGCCCAGCTCCCATTCCCAAGCCAGTTTGAAGCTAGGATCACTCGTGAATGATTTATGAATCAACAAGCCATATTTCAGGGGTACTGTATGTGTGGAGGGGACTCCTGGGTAAACAAATTCTCAAAGGATGTGAGGGTGGATTTAAAAGCTTTCTTGTCACCTTGAGTGGTAAGGAAAGAGTGCAATTGGTGGAATTCCATCCTGCATATAAGGCTGTCTTATAATGTCCACCTTCTATTTGTATCCCTTGAATTGTGGGGTTATTCCTAATTGCTACTTCAAAATGTTCCATCACCAACATACAGAGAGGGGGCATCCCTGTCTGGTACCGATTCTTATGAGTATGGGAGAAGACAGCATTCCGTTCACTTGAACCCTAGCTGTAGGACATGTGTAAAGGCCAAGTGTGAGGGTATATGTATATATTGCCATATGTTTTTTTATGCTTTTATACCTGTATGCAACTTCTATTCAATGCTAAAATGAGAAAAACTTAATCTGTCGCCTTTAGAGATGAGCGAGCATACTCGTCCGAGCTTGATACTCGTTCAAGTATTAGGGTGTTCGAGATGCTCGTTACTCGTGACCACGCGATGTTCGGGTTACTTTCATTTTCTTCCCTGAGAAATTTGTGCGCTTTTCTGGCCAATAGAAAGACAGGGAAGGCATTACAACTTCCCCCTGCGACGTTCAAGCCCTATACCACCCCCCTGCAGTGAGTGGCTGGCGAGATTAGGTGTCACCCGAGTATTAAAATCTGCCCCTCCCGTGGCTCGCCACAGATGCATTCTGACATAGTTCAGGGAAAGTGTTGTTGATGCCGGAGCTGCTATAGGGAGAGTGTTAGGAGTGATTTTAGGCTTCAAGAACCCCAACGGTCCTTCTTAGGCCATAGAAATCGCAGATCGCACCTATGTGCGATCTGCGATTTCTGTTCTCTTCTCTATATACGCTCAATGGGGCCGGCGGCAGCAGCGCCGACCCCATTGAGAACATATAGAAGACAAATCATTCTTCTCTGCCACAGCTGTAACAGCTGTGGCAGAGCAGAACGATGTTTGCCCATTGAATTCAATGGAGCCAGCAATACAGCAGGTTCCACTGAAAGCAAAGAGCTGCCGGCGATCGCGGGATGAATTGTCGGGAAGGGCTTAAATATATAAGCCCTTCCCTGCAATTCATCCAGAAATGTGTTACAATAAAAATATATACCGGCGGGTATATAGGGCAGGCGAGGGGCTACATGTTGGGCTGCATCTCAAGTTCACAGGTCCCACTATTAAGCCACAATACCGGCAAGAGTGGGCCCCCCCCCAACAACTTTTGCATCTGAAAAGCCCTCATTAGCAATGCATACCTTAGCTAAGCACCACACTACTTCCAACAAAGCACAATCACTGCCTGCATGACACTCCGCTGCCACTTCTCCTGGGTTACATGCTGCCCAACCACCACCCCCCCGCCATGATCCAGTGTCCACAGCGCACACCAAATTGTCCCTGCGCAGCCTTCAGCTGCCCTCATGCCACGCCACACTCATGTCTATTTATAAGTGCGTCTGCAAGAGGAACCGCAGGCACACACTGCAGAGGGTTGGCACGGCTAGGCAGCGACCCTCTTTAAAAGGGGCGGGGCGATAGCCCACAATGCTGTACAGAAGCAATGAGAAATATAATCCTGTGCCACCGCCATCAGGAGCTGCACACGTGGGCATAGCAATGGGGAACCTATGTGCCACACACTATTCATTCTGTCAAGGTGCCTGCATGCCCCAGTCAGACAGCGTTTTTTTATAAATAGTCACAGGCAGGTACAACTCCGCAATGGGAATTCCGTGTGCACCCACAGCATGGGTGGCTCCCTGGAACCCACCGGCTGTACATAAATGTATCCCATTGCAGTGCCCTGGACAGCAGAGCTAACGTCAGATTAAATGCAGGTGGGCTTCAGCCCACACTGCATGCCCCAACCGGAGCAGGGTTTTTAATTCATAGACACAGGCAGGTACAACTCCCTATTGTGAAGTCCCTGTGGACCGACAGCATGGGTGGGTGCCAGGAAGCCACCGGCGGTACATAAACATATCCCATTGCATTGCCCATCACAGCTGAGGTAATAAATTCAAACCAAATCACAGTGGTATGAAAATCTATATATTGTTTGCAGAAACCCTTCACAGATATAGATTAAAATTAAATGCCTTTTATTAGTATATTTTAAAATTGTGGGCTCACATATAACACTTCTTAACGATACAAAAGAAAAGGACAAGTAACATATAAACAAAAAAAAAAAAAAAATAGGCCCTAGTAGAAATATGTAGGGTAACGTATCTCTCAGATAGATTTTTGGAGATCGATACCGCACATGAATATGGAAGAGGATAAAGGTCCAAATTTTTGGAAATCGATACCGCTCATGAATATGGAAAAGGATAAAGGTCCAGAAGAAAAAGGAGTATTATCCAACTCCAGAAAATATGCGTACCTAGATATAAATGCGGTACGAGGAGTAATACCTCTTTAGGGCACAATGTTGTAATGTATATTCATGTTGCTAAGACAATTTTTCATAGCCTCTCATTAATAGCACAGTTGCCGCATATACGGGTGCTAATTATATAGGCTCATTACAGGTCAGTGGTACTGACCAGCACGTAAAAACGGCTCGCTCGACGCGTTTCCCTGCCCTTGTAGGGGGCAGTTCCTCAGGAGCACGGGTAATGGTTGCCCGTAGATACGTGTTTCTAAAGTTGTCGCATAGAAATGATAGAGCAACAGGATTGATGCGTCAGGTCATAGTCCTGCTATAATTTAGTCCTGCTAAGATGAACCTACTCGATATTTCCCGTTACCGCTCCTTACTAGTCACTTCCGGCGCGGCACTTGTATTAGTACCGCTGTCGGACTCTCTGAATATTTGAGAGAGAGAGAGAGGGCCTTTCACTTGATCTGGCGTACACTGTGATATATGTCAGTATATGACTATCTCAAACAGCGCCTCCAGATACCAAATGGCGACCGCTATTAGGCTTAGTTATCAGCCACTAGAGCGATGCCCGGGGGTGCCCTCTTGGAGGGTTCCTGCAATATCTATTAGGGTGTTCGCATTGGTCAGCACATTGCAATGAACGATGTGGATTGATGCGACACCCAAATAGAGATAGCTCTGTCACTCGATATTAATAAAAGCGAGTGTTCTTCTATGGTCCCTGGCCGACCCTTTTAACCTAGCTGGTAGACATCCCAGCTGTGTTATATTCAGGTCAGGTGCCTTCACAGGTGAAGCTCGATTAAATAGCAGTATGTGCCTCAGGTAGGTTAGCTTCAGATGAAAGGCAGCAAACTCGGCTACATTTGGGGGATAATACCCCATTCAGAGTTCTATCATGAAGACCAAGAAAGACAGAGCCCCTCTAGTATCAATCCTAGCTGGATTGAACAGGGGTAAGAAGCAGGGACAGAGTAGGAGAGGTGGCGCCTGCGGCTCTGATGGTGAGCGGCCGGCTATGACCTCTCCTACTCTGTCCCTGCTTCTTACCCCTGTTCAATCCAGCTAGGATTGATACTAGAGGGGCTCTGTCTTTCTTGGTCTTCATGATAGAACTCTGAATGGGGTATTATCCCCCAAATGTAGCCGAGTTTGCTGCCTTTCATCTGAAGCTAACCTACCTGAGGCACATACTGCTATTTAATCGAGCTTCACCTGTGAAGGCACCTGACCTGAATATAACACAGCTGGGATGTCTACCAGCTAGGTTAAAAGGGTCGGCCAGGGACCATAGAAGAACACTCGCTTTTATTAATATCGAGTGACAGAGCTATCTCTATTTGGGTGTCGCATCAATCCACATCGTTCATTGCAATGTGCTGACCAATGCGAACACCCTAATAGATATTGCAGGAACCCTCCAAGAGGGCACCCCCGGGCATCGCTCTAGTGGCTGATAACTAAGCCTAATAGCGGTCGCCATTTGGTATCTGGAGGCGCTGTTTGAGATAGTCATATACTGACATATATCACAGTGTACGCCAGATCAAGTGAAAGGCCCTCTCTCTCTCTCTCAAATATTCAGAGAGTCCGACAGCGGTACTAATACAAGTGCCGCGCCGGAAGTGACTAGTAAGGAGCGGTAACGGGAAATATCGAGTAGGTTCATCTTAGCAGGACTAAATTATAGCAGGACTATGTCCTGACGCATCAATCCTGTTGCTCTATCATTTCTATGCGACAACTTTAGAAACACGTATCTACGGGCAACCATTACCCGTGCTCCTGAGGAACTGCCCCCTACAAGGGCAGGGAAACGCGTCGAGCGAGCCGTTTTTACGTGCTGGTCAGTACCACTGACCTGTAATGAGCCTATATAATTAGCACCCGTATATGCGGCAACTGTGCTATTAATGAGAGGCTATGAAAAATTGTCTTAGCAACATGAATATACATTACAACATTGTGCCCTAAAGAGGTATTACTCCTCGTACCGCATTTATATCTAGGTACGCATATTTTCTGGAGTTGGATAATACTCCTTTTTCTTCTGGACCTTTATCCTTTTCCATATTCATGAGCGGTATCGATTTCCAAAAATTTGGACCTTTATCCTCTTCCATATTCATGTGCGGTATCGATCTCCAAAAATCTATCTGAGAGATACGTTACCCTACATATTTCTACTAGGGCCTATTTTTTGTTTATATGTTACTTGTCCTTTTCTTTTGTATCGTTAAGAAGTGTTATATGTGAGCCCACAATTTTAAAATATACTAATAAAAGGCATTTAATTTTAATCTATATCTGTGAAGAGGTAATAAATTCATGTTTAATGCAGGTGGGCTTCGGCCCACACTGCATGCCGCAGTCAGACAGGGGTTCTTTAGAAGTGGACACATGTAGTTACAACTCCCTGTGGACCCACAGCCTGGGTGGCTCCCTGGAACCCACCGGCGGTACATAAATACATCCCATTGCAGTGCCCAACACAGCTGATGTAACGTCAGCTGTAATGCAGGTGGGCTAAAAATTAATTTGATTACACTGTAGGCGAGGGCCCCCAAAAATTGGTGTACCAACAGTACTAATGTACCTCAGAAAAATTGCCCATGCCCAACCAAGAGGGCAGGTGAAACCCATTAATCGCTTTGGTTAATGTGGCTTAATTGGTAACTAGGCCAGGAGGCAGCCCACTTAAAATAAAAATTGGTTGAGGTGAAAGTTTCAACGCTTTAATGAGTATTGAAACGTATAAAAATTGTTTAGAAAAATTATATGACTGAGCCTTGTGGGCCTAAGAAAAATTGCCCGTTCGGCGTGATTATGTGAGGTTTCAGGAGGAGGAGCAGGAGGGGGAGGAGGAATATTATACACAGATTGATGAAGCAAAAAGGTCCCCGTTTTTTATGGGGATAGAGAATGATGCTTCCATCCGCGGGTGCAGCCTACGTATTGCTTAGGTATCGCTGCTGTCCGCTGGTGGAGAAGAGAAGTCTGGGGAAATCCAGGCTTTGTTCATCTTGATGAGTGTTAGCCTGTCGGCACTGTCGGTTGACAGGCGGGTACGCTTATCTGTGATGATTCCCCCAGCCGCACTAAACACCCTCTCTGACAAGACGCTAGCCGCAGGACAAGCAAGCACCTCCAGGGCATACAGCGCGAGTTCAGGCCACGTGTCCAGCTTCGACACCCAGTAGTTGTAGGGGGCAGAGGCGTCACGGAGGACGGTCGTGCAATCGGCTACGTACTCCCTCACCATCCTTTTACAGTGCTCCCGCCGACTCAGCCGTGACTGGGGAGCGGTGACACAGTCTTGCTGGGGAGCCATAAAGCTGTCAAGGGCCTTAGAGAGTGTTGCCCTGCCTGTGCTGTACATGCTGCCTGATCTCCGCGCCTCCCCTGCTACCTGGCCGTCGGAACTGCGCCTTCGGCCACTAGCGCTGTCGTATGTGAATTTTACCATCAGTTTGTCCGCCAGGGTCCTGTGGTATAGCAACACTCTCGAACCCCTTTCCTCTTCGGGTATGAGAGTGGAAAGGTTCTCCTTATACCGTGGGTTAAGCAGTGTGTACACCCAGTAATCCGTAGTGGGCAGAATGCGTGTAACGCGAGGGTCACGAGAAAGGCATCCTAACATGAAGTCAGCCATGTGTGCCAGGGTACCTGTACGCAACACATGGCTGTCCTCACTAGGAAGATCACTTTCAGGATCCTCCTCCTCCTCCTCCTCCTCCTCAGGCCATACACGCTGAAAGGATGACAGGCAAGCAGCATGTGTACCCTCACCAGTGGGCCAAGCTGTCTCTTCCCCCTCCTCCTCATCTTCCTCCTCACCGCGCTGAGATATAGACAGGAGGGTGCTCTGACTATCCAGCGACATACTGACTTCCCCCGGCTCTGTTTCCGAGCGCAAAGCGTCTGCCTTTATGCTTTGCAGGGAACTTCTCAAGAGGCATAGCAGAGGAATGGTGACGCTAATGATTGCAGCATCGCCGCTCACCACCTGGGTAGACTCCTCAAACTTTCCAAGGACCTGGCAGATGTCTGCCAACCAGGCCCACTCTTCTGAAAATAATTGAGGAGGCTGACTCCCACTGCGCCGCCCATGTTGGAGTTGGTATTCCACTATAGCTCTACGCTGCTCATAGAGCCTGGCCAACATGTGGAGCGTAGAGTTCCACCGTGTGGGCACGTCGCACAGCAGTCGGTGCACTGGCAGATTAAACCGATGTTGCAGGGTGCGCAGGATGGCAGCGTCCGTGTGGGACTTGCGGAAATGTGCGCAGAGCCGGCGCACCTTTCCGAGCAGGTCTGACAAGCGTGGGTAGCTTTTCAGAAAGCGCTGAACCACCATATTAAAGACGTGGGCCAGGCATGGCACGTGCGTGAGGCTGCCGAGCTGCAGAGCCGCCACCAGGTTACGGCCGTTGTCACACACGACCATGCCCGGTTGGAGGCTCAGCGGCGCAAGCCAACGGTCGGTCTGCTCTGTTAGACCCTGCAGCAGTTCGTGGGCCGTGTGCCTCTTATCTCCTAAGCTGAGTAGTTTCAGCACGGCCTGCTGACGCTTGCCCACCGCTGTGCCGCCACGCCGCGCGACACCGACTGCTGGTGACGTCCTGCTGCTGCTGACACATCTAGATTGCGAGGCAGAGGTTGAGGAGGAGGAGGAGGAGGAGGAGGAGGAGGGGGGTGCTTTAGTGGAGGAAGCATACACCGCGAAGATACCACCACCGAGCTGGGGCCCGCAATTCTGGGGGTGGGTAGGACGTGAGCTGTCCCAGGCTCTGACTCTGTCCCAGCCTCCACTAAATTCACCCAATGTGCCGTCAGAAAGATGTAGTGGCCCTGCCCGCCTGTGCTTGTCCACGTGTCCGTTGTTAAGTGGACCTTGGCACTAACCGCATTGGTGAGGGCGCGTACAATGTCGCGGGAGACGTGGTCGTGCAGGGCTGGGATGGCACATCGGGAAAAGTAGTGGCGACTGGGAACTGAGTAGCGCGGGGCCGCCGCCGCCATCATACTTTTGAAGGACTCCGTTTCCACAACCCTATACGGCAGCATCTCCAGGCTGATAAATTTGGCTATGTGGACGGTTAACGCTTGAGCGTGTGGGTGCGTGGCGGCATACTTGCGCTTGCGCTCAAACACTTGCGCTAGCGACGGCTGGACGGTGCGGTGCGAGACATTGCTGGATGGGGCCGAGGACAGCGGAGGTGAGGGTGTGGGTGCAGGGTGTCCTGAGAGGGGGGTTGGATCTCAGTGGCAGGTTGGGGCACAGGGGGAGAGGCAGTGGTGCAAACCGGAGGCGGTGAACGGCCTTCGTCCACCTTGTGGGGTGCTTGGCCATCATATGTCTGCGCATGCTGGTGGTGGTGAGGCTGGTAGTGGTGGCTCCCCGGCTGATCTTGGCGCGACAAAGGTTGCACACCACTGTTCGTCGGTCGTTAGGCGTCTGACTTTTAATGAAGCTTGCTCCATGTGATGTGGGCATTCTCCTTACAGTTCTGTGCACCTTGTGTAGATAATAAAAATGGATGGTTTTTTTTCTGACCTGATATGGTCAGAATTGTGTTGTATGTGTGTTGCCTGGCAACCTAGGGTAAAACCGGATGTGACATCACATGGGTGGTGTTATACATATTACCATTCCACCACCATGCTATGTGTGTTGCCTGGCAACCTGGGGTAAAACCGGAAGTTACATCACATGGGTGGGGTTATACACATTACTACTCCACCACCATGCTATGTGTGTTGCCTGGCAACCTGGGGTAAAACCGGATGTGACATTACATGGGTGGGGTTATACACATTACCATTCCACCACCATGCTATGTGTGTTGCCTGGCAACCTGGGGTAAAACTGGAAGTGACATCACATGGGTGGGGTTATACACATTACCATTCCACCACCATGCTATTTAAGAGCAGACTGCTGCACCAAGTGGGCATACGGAACATGGAGTCTGAACTGTGTTTTCACTAGTTTGTTGGTACGTATCATCACAGTTTTTAACCTTTATATTGTGATTTGCATGATTTTACATTTGTTTGTACATATGTTTGTATGTGTATATATTTATACCCAGTGGCTATACATGTTTGTTATTGTTTTTGTAGGCTTGAAAAAGACCTTGTTTGTAGGTCGAAACGTCGCCTCTTTTAAAACTGTGAAACAATAAAATATGCTCCTTTAATCAAGAAGCCTTTTTTTGCATCATTACATGCTGCCACAGCTTTGCTATAGTATTGAGACCTTAGAGCACCTCGGCCTCTGCAGGGTGGCATGGCGCGAGGGTGCGCTTTGGGAAACAGTTGGTGGATTATTCGGTCTGGCCCTGCCTCTACCCCTGGACACTGCACTGCCTCTTGCAACCTGCCCTGCTGCTGCCCTTGCCTCCCCCTCTGAAGACCTGTCCTGAGTAGGAGTTGCACACCAGGTGGGGTCAGTCACCTCATCGTCCTGCTGCTCTTCCTCCGAATCCTCTGTGCGCTCCTCCCTCGCACTTACTGCCCTTACTACTACCTCACTGCAAGACAACTGTGTCTCATCGTCATCGTCCTCCTCACCCACTGAAAGGTCTTGAGACAGTTGCCGGAAGTCCCCAGCCTCATCCCCCGGACCCCGGGAACTTTCCAATGGTTGGGCATCAGTGACGATAAACTCCTCTGGTGGAAGAGGAACCACTGCTGCCCAAACTGAGCAGGGGCCCGAGAACAGTTCCTGGGAGTCTTCCCGCTCCTGAGCATGTGTCATTGTAGTGGAGTGAGGAGGCTGGGAGGAAGGAGGAGCAGCAGCCAGAGGATTCGGATTTGCAGCACTGGACGGCGCAGAACTGTGGGTGGATGATAGCTTGCTCGAAGCACTTTCTGCCATCCACGACAGGACCTGCTCACACTGCTCATTTTCTAATAAAGGTCTCCCGCGTGGACCCATTAATTGGGCGATGAATGTGGGGACGCCAGAAACGTGCCTCTCTCCTAATCGCGCAGCAGTCGGCTGCGATACACCTTGATCAGGAGCTCGGCCTGTGCCCACACCCTCACTTGGGCCTACGCGTCCTCGTCCACGTCCTCTAGGCCTACCCCTACCCCTCAGCATGCTGTATTACCAGTGATTTCCCAGCCAGGAAATAAATTGGCGCAAGCCTGCAGGCCAAATAGAATGTTTCCCTTTTTTTTTTAAAGGGGAAGGCCAACTGACTATATTCAATCAGATAAGAAATGTGTTCCACAGAACTGCAGTGTTATATGAAGTGCAGCAGAGCGGTGATTTTTCCCAGGCAGGAAATAAATTGGCGCAAGCCTGCTGTTAAACGTAGCTGGCTGCGTATGATTTCTTTACGTTCTCCACCCTCCACACACGTACCCAGAACGCTGAGGATTGTCAGAGGCAGGCCAGATAGAAGGTTTCCCTTTTTTTTAAAAGAAAAGGCCCACTGACTATATTCAATCAATAATATGTCTTCTGGCCCTGCCTACACAATTCTGTCCCTGTAGTATTACTGCAGGGCGCAATGCTCTGCACAGCCGATTTTGAAAAAAAAAAAATGCAACACTGCTAACAGCAGCCTGCACAGTACTGCACACGGTTAAATGTGGCCCTAAGAAGGACCGTTGGGGTTCTTGAAGCCTACACTCACTCCTAACACTGTCCCTGCCTAACCACCACTTCTGTCCCTGTAGTATTACTGCAGGGCGCAATGCTCTGCACAGCCGATTTTGAAAAAAAAAATTGTGCAACACTGCTAACAGCAGCCTCCACAGTACTGCACATGGATAGATGTGGC
This sequence comes from Eleutherodactylus coqui, assembly GCF_035609145.1. Taxonomy (NCBI): domain Eukaryota; kingdom Metazoa; phylum Chordata; class Amphibia; order Anura; family Eleutherodactylidae; genus Eleutherodactylus; species Eleutherodactylus coqui. The sequence goes on along the minus strand of NC_089844.1, from coordinate 28,438,252 downwards.
CCTAAGAAGGACCGTTGGGGTTCTTGAAGCCTACACTCACTCCTAACACTCTCCCTACAGCAGCTCCAACACGATGCAGTGTGACTGATGCCCAACCATTGGAAAGTTCCCGGGGTCCGGGGGATGAGGCTGGGGACTTCCGGCAACTGTCTCAAGACCTTTCAGTGGGTGAGGAGGCCGATGACAATGAGACACAGTTGTCTATCAGTGAGGTAGTAGTAAGGGCAGTAAGTCCGAGGGAGGAGCGCACAGAGGATTCAGAGGAAGAGCAGCAGGACAATGAGGTGACTGACCCCACCTGGTTTGCTACGCCTACTGAGGACAGGTCTTCAGAGGGGGAGGCAAGGGCAGCAGCAGGGCAGGTTGCAAGAGGCAGTGCGGTGTCCAGGGGTAGAGGCAGGGCCAGACCGGATAATCCACCAACTGTTTCCCAAAGCGCCCCCTCGCGCCATGCCACCCTGCAGAGGCCGAGGTGGTCAAAGGTCTGGCAGTTTTTCACTGAGAGTGCAGACGACCGACGAACAGTGGTGTGCAACCTTTGTCGCGCCAAGATCAGCCGGGGAGCCACCACCACCAGCCTCACCAGCATGCGCAGACATATGATGGCCAAGCACCCCACAAGGTGGGACGAAGGCCGTTCACCGCCTCCGGTTTGCACCGCTGCCTCTCCCCCTGTGCCCCAACCTGCCACTGAGATCCTGTTAAGGTACATATTACCAGTCTGACTGGGGCATGCAGTGTGGGCCGATGCCCACCTGTATTGTATCTGACGTTAGCTCTGCTGAGTAGGGCACTGCAATGGGATATATTTATGTACCACCGGTGGGTTCTTGGCACCCTCCCATGCTGTAGGTGCACACGGAGTTTAACCTACATCTGTCCACTTCTAAAGAACCCCAGTCTGACTGGGGCATGCAGTGTGGGCCGAAGCCCACCTGCATTAAGCATGACATTACTACCTCAGCTGTGCTGGGCAATGCAATGGGATATATTTATGTACTGCCGGTGGCTTCCTGGCACCCACCCATGCTGTAAGTGCACACGGAGTGTAACCTACATCTGTCCACTTCTAAAGAACCCCAGTCTGACTGGGGCATGCAGTGTGGGCCGAAGCCCACCTGCATTAAGCACGACATTACTACCTCAGCTGTGATGGGCAATGCAATGGGATACATTTATGTACAGCGGGTGGGTTCCAGGGAACCACCCATGCTGTGGGTGCACACGGAATTCCCATTGCGGAGTTGTACCTGCCTGTGACTATTTATAAAAAACCGCGGTCTGACTGGGGCGTGCAGACACCTTGACAGAATGAATAGTGTGTGGCACATAGGTTCCCCATTGCTATGCCCACGTCTGCAGCTCCAGATGGAGGTGGCACAGGATTGGATTTCTCATTGCTTCTGTACAGCATTGTGGGCTTTCGCCCCACCCCTTTTAAAGAGGGTCGCTGCCTAGCTGTGCCAACCCTCTGCAGTGTGTGCCTGCTTTTCCTGTGGCAGACGCACTTATAAATAGACATGAGGGTGGCGTGGCATGAGGGCAGCTGAAGGCTGGGCAGGGACAGTTTGGTGTGCGCTGTGGACACTGGGTCTTGGGGGGTGGGAGGGTGGGCAGCATGTAACCCAGGAGAAGTGGCAGCGGAGTGTCATGCAGGCAGTTATTGTGCTTTGTTGGAGGTAGTGTGGTGCTTAGCTAAGGTATGCCATGCTAATGAGGGCTTTTCAGAAGTAAAAGTTGTTGGGGGGGGGGGGGGCCCACTCTTGCCGGTATTGTGGCTTAATAGTGGGACCTGTGAACTTGAGATGCAGCCCAACATGTAGCCCCTCTCCTGCCCTATCCGTTGCTGTGTCGTTCCCATCACTTTCTTGAATTGCCCCGATTTTCACACATGAAAACCTTAGCGAGCATCGGCGAAATACAAAAATGCTCCGGTCGCCCATTGACTTCAATGGGGTTCGTTACTTGAAACGAACCCTCGAGCATCGCGATAAATTCGTCCCGAGTAACGAGCACCCGAGCATTTTGGTGCTCGCTCATCTCTATACGTAATCTAATTCTCTCACTTCCTGATGTCATTTTATATGAAGGAAACGTTGCATGGTTACCTCCACGTGCTCTTTCCTGGGTAACGCAGAGAACTATGCAAAATGGTGAACATATGTTTTTCCTCAGTATCTCTAAAGTAACCACGACTTCATAAGATTTTCCGTGTGAACACCAGATAAACACCAGTACCAAATTAACTCGGGCGAAGCCGGGTATATCAGCTAGTATATGTATATATGTACAAATGGTTAACTGAGCTTGCTTTTAGTGAGAGAAGGATTGTTTACTTGAAGCTGCAGCTTGTGTCTAGCTTCCAAGGCCAAGCGATAACAGAGCGACAGAGAAGGAAAGGAAGGGGGGCTGAATGATACCCACGCATTCTTAAATATATCAGCATTTAATATAGCATATAATAGTTTAAGTAAATAAGAAATATAGAATGTCTCAGTTACTCAGCAAACTTTTTCACATAATTTGTCAAAAATAGCGCTCATTCACAGTCTCATCTCAATAGAATCATGTATTTTATAACGTTATAGCACTTACCTCAATGTTTTTCAACTGATGTATGTTTGTTTGTCAAACTTTTTTTCTGTCCATCTGTATGTACTGGTACAGCTTCAATGGGGGGTGACGGGGCAAACTTGAGCGCATGGATGGATGAGAGTTAATGCCCAGTGTTCAGGCGGTGATGAATGTAAAATGTGTGATGCAGATAATGACTGGAGATAAAAGTCCCCCCCCCCCCCCCTATGCATATGACTTTGCTTGTTTGTGATGTGGATGGGCAGACAGTGGACTTTGAATGAAGGTGTGAAAATAGACGCAAGCGGCCAGTATCGAGGGGGTGGAGCTAGATGATGTAAAAGTGCATAATGGATCATCCTTCTTTTATCCACAAAGGAGGGGGTGAGAATCTTGAGCGACCAGTAAAAGTTTGTTTTTTTTCCCCCACACATTTGATAAGACATTGCAGGCAGGATCAGATTAATAATGAATTTGCTTAAAGGATATCACATTTCAAATATTAGTAGATGTTTGTAGATTATTCTGCCCTGATGTAACTCATGTCTCTGTTATTGGTGCTAACATCTTACAGGCCTTATCTGCATCTATCAAATCTTTTTCCAATGTTGTACTACCTTGAACCCGGCTACTCTTCTTCCAATTGAGTATCCTAGTTCAAAGGGGGGGAGGAGAAGGCATAGGTGATCTAGGTAGTGCAAATCAGCCATTTTTAAATTTTTTGCAAAAAGATTCTGATCTATTTGAAATAGAATATCAGCCTGATTGTCTAGCAGTGATGCAACAAGAAAATTTAAGTTTTAAAAAGTTACTCAAACTCCTTGTTAACAATGCATATTTTGAGGTTTTTTTTTATAGATGGTCCCAGGGTAAGGATGGACGACTCAACACTGGATATGCAGTGGTCACACAACAAGATGTCCTAAAAGCAGAAGCTCTGCCTCCGCCTGTCTCAGTACAAGAAGCGGAACTAAAGGCCCTCACTGAGGCGTGTAGAGTGGCAGAAGGTAAGACGGCAAACATTTACACTGACTCCTGGTATGCATTTGGCATAGCTCATGATTACGGCCCAACATAGTAGGCCAGACAGTTTTTTACCTCAACAGGACAGCCAATTAAGAATGGTGCAGCAGTGCAGAGTCTCATGGAGGCCCTACTTCTACCTGACAAAGTGGGAAGCTCACACCAATTCCTACACCGGAAAAACAAGAGGCAACATCATCACAGACCACTCTACTCATTTTAGGGATTGCAAATTGGCTACACTCAGCTCCCACTTGTTGGGAAGTATGAATATGTGCTTGTTGTTGTTGATTTCTTTTCAGGTTGGAAAGACCTACCCTGTTACCAAAGTAGAAAAGCAGGTAACCGCACAGAAGCTCATAAATGAGGTAATCCGCAGATACGGGGCACCGGAAGTGATGGAGTCAAACAAAGGTACACACTTCACAGGTGAAATAATGCAACACATCATGTCTGCTCTGGGTATATTCCAGGCTTTTCACACACCCTACCATCCACGGAGTAGTGGGAAAGTAGATCCAAAAGGCAATGGAGGAAATGGGCAAATCTTGAATGGAGTGCCTTCCATTAGTTTTTTTTTCAGGTGGATACATGCCACAGTAGCTGAGTTTGGGGAATTATTTTCTTGTTAATTTTGTCATAGGCCTTTCCAAGGAATTGTCAATAACGCATTCTGCAGTCTCTGCTTTTCTCCCAGGTCCTACAGATGAGTGTCACAATCTGAAACCAGGTGACAGGGTCTATGTAAAAAAGTTTGAGAGAGAAACCCGGTTTGAAGGTCCCTACCAGATGCTGTTCACCACCCCAACTGCAGTCAAGCTCGAAAGAAAGTCCACTTGGATCCACACTTCGCACTGAAAAAACTCATGATCCTGCATATCCTTTACATGCTATGGGCAGGGTTGGGGACCTTGGCGGAAGTGGATGTCACAGTGACATTGTGGTACAATTCCTCTAACATACACCTTTGACTACTGTACACTAGCCCCCTGTTTCAGGGATCAGAACAAATTAATACAATTAAACATGCAGTATGAAGACTACACTGAGGGTGAGAATCCAACATCGCATCATGCTAAGAGAGAAGTTGACGCTCCAGGTGGTAACTTTGATCCACATGTACACATAGATGCAATAGGAGTGCCAAGGGGGGTGCCAGATGAATTTAATTCTAGAGATCAGGTTAAAGCAGGTTTTGAGTCCTTATTTGCTATTGTCACTACGGTATTAACAAGAATGTAGACTGGATAAATTATAATCCCTTTGATCAAAAAGAGTATGAGTAAGGGACTGGACAATGTGACACCAGCGTTTCCCTTGTTTGAAAAAGATGAAGAGCCAGTTCCGATAGTGCTAACCACATACGTTACCAGAAGAATGGAGAGATGGACTAGTACTGCGCCTGCCCCGATCTTCTAAGATGGATTGTCAGTGGATTTCCCATTTGCCTAGGGATAGTGCAGAAGACCTTAGGTTCCGGCAAGGGCGCACCCTGTGGGGTGTTAACTTGTACAGATAGAGGGTATGGATGCCCAGAAATGAGCGCAGGGAATTCATGGCCTCCTTCTGAGGTAAGGTAGGGATCCCCCCTCCTAGGAGTAGGGATTTACTGGCAGTGGGGAAACCCTGACGCAAGGGAGAGGTGACCGAGGAAGAGTGCAAGGCCTGGTGCTTGATCTCCATATTAAGTTTTTAGGGGGGTTTGTGAGGGTATATGTATATATTGCCATATGTTTTTTATGCTTTTATAGCTGTATGCAAGTTCTATTCAATGCTAAAATGAGAAAAACTTAATCTGTCGCCTTACACCAGATATTCCAAAGGCCTTGCAAGGCGAAGACAAAATGTATCTTAAACACCGCAAGGAAGAACCGGATACGAAGGCCGTGTGCTTGGCTGTTTTCCCAGAAGCGCTGTATCTAGATAACGACTGTTCAACTACGTATATGATTTTCACTGTCTCAGGCGGAAATCCGGACTTTACATATATGGTTATGCGGTGAATTTGAGCCAATGAGACCATTACCCATTCCTAGTGATGTGACCAAAGGGTATAAGACCCTTTGTAATCTGTAATAAAGTGCGCAGTCATGTCCCCGTGTGAGGAACTATACCAGACCTCCGTGTGTGGTGTCTCTTCTTTACCGCCGGCAGCGGGGCATTGGGGTGGGCCAGATTGGTGCTGTACACAGAAATTTCCCTTGACACAAGGACTCTATACAAGAATTTTGGGCCTAGACCAATTTGTTTAAGGAATGTCAGAAATCTCCAATGGACTCAAAAGTTTTTTCTGCGTCCGCTGATAGTAAGCATAAGCGTTCTGACCTACTCTGCACTCTGGATGTTATAAACAGGGTTTTTATGAGATTATATTTTGCCTCCTTGCCCTTAATAAATCCTACCTGATCTGTATGTATAATGGAAGGGAGGAAAGTAGACAATCTGTTGGCTAATGCTTTAAAAAAGATTTTAATATCTACATTTATCAGGGATACGGGCTATAGTTGGTGGATATCACTAGTAAGGAGTATACATATCCCATCAAACCGCCCCTTTTGGAAAAGTGACAGGAACCGCGCCCCATGACCTCTGACCCCTGACCTCTGGTCCTTCCCTTTGATGTGACATCTGACAGCCTACTGGCACCTGGGGGCCCCATCAGCATTCCAGGCCTGTGATGTATCATGAGACACGCTGTGAATACAGCATGTCTCATGATAATAAAAGGATTTATTATATTTATAGCCTGACTTGCTGTTATGTACCATTCAAGAGTATAAGGTTTAATATATAGAATGCATCCTCACCCCTAATAAGCTTTAATGTATAGCCTGACATGGCCAGTATTATTGAGAACACACACTAGACAAAAATTCTACGTTTTATAAAGTTTTTATTGAGCTCACTGAATACATAAACGACGTACGATAAAAAATATGGCTTATAGAGTTATTGCATAAATGAATGCATAAACAGCATATTCACAAGAAAAGTACCTGTAAAAAGTGAGTTTGCCTTTGAGGAGATTATTATTTAATTTCCATGTCCACTGTCTATCCATATGGCTAGGCAGCATGAGGTCAAGGAAAATCAGGGCATGGTCAGACCACACCATGTACCAAATAGAGGCTGAAGGGTTCTAGGATAGTGCAAGGTGACTGAGAAAAAAAGTAATCAATGCGACTATAAGAGTCATGTGGGTGAGAGAAAAAGGTTAGGTCCTTGTCTTGTGGGTGTAAAATACGCCACGCATCTACTAATTGCAGAGAGTGTAGCATGTGTTTGTGTCATTTTAGCTGACTTATTGGGACGGTGCCCCGAACTGCTGAGGTGTCTATACTAGGGATTAGGGTAAGTTTAAAGTCCCTTCTGACTATAAGGACCCCTTCGGTGAACTCAGTTACCCTATTCAAAAAAGTGTGAAAGGCAGCGATTTGGTGCTGATTTGGGGCATACCAATTAGCAACAGTAATCTTGGTTGATTCAATGGTTAATTTTATGAGAGCATAGCGGCCTTGAGTGTGCAAGAATTCATTAATCAAGATATGGGCTAAAGATTTATGAATTGCAATTGATAGTCCACCTGAGCAGGATTTGGAGTTGGCACTGTGGAACCAACGGGTATTGTAGTCGTCTTGTATATTTGGAACACGTCACACTTTAAAATGAGTTTCCTGGAATATAATCACCTGTACCCCTTGCTTGTGCAAGTGATAGAGGGCTTGGGATCATTTCTGAGGGATGTTAAGTCCTCGTATATTTAGTGAGCATAGTTTTAGGGGTGCTATTCGCAGTGGGAGGGGGAATGCGATGGAAGGAAAGAAATAATAAAAGGGGGTGGTTGTGGGAAAGTACAAAAGTGAGTAGCAGGAGATAGGAGGTACTACGAGCTCAGTGGTGAATGAGTTTAACCCACCACGCGAAGATGAAACTGGTAATTGAAAGGGGGCGGAGCTAGCCGCACAGGAAGGAAGACGCAGCCTGCCAAGCTCCCGGAGGCAGCAATAGAAAACGGCCCATAACGCCTTACCCGAGTCCCGGACACCGCGGAAAGCTTCACCGCTAAGCTCCTGACCACCTAAGAAGCATTTTGACACTGCTCCGGACCGCCGCGGTGGAGGTTGCGAGTGGGGCCTAGGCAGACTACCGCATCCCCAGCCTCGATTTCCGGGCGCCGGCGGCCGGAGCGAACGAGCTAGACGGCAGGCGCACAGCTGAAGGTAGGAGGCAATAGATCCCAACAGGGGAACACAGGAGGGCTCACAGACGGGGCTGCCAGCCCCTCCCCTCTACCCTGGCGATACTGGAGCTTGAGGAAGCGGGAGAGAACAGCGTGGGGCCTGCAACCCCCCCCCTTCCCCAGCAGCTACTAACTGCTTCTTCAGAGGCGACGGGACAAAGGAGGGAGAGACACAATTAAAGCATAGACCCTCCTTCCTCCCCTATTACCACCATATAAAGTCCCTTCCACAACTGCACTTGGGGACTGCTGAAGGGCTCCTGTGCCCAGAATAGACTTTGTGGCCCAACTGGCAGACAGCCAGCATATAATCCCCCCACAGCACAGGTTGGTGAGCTCATTAGGCTCTGAAATCAGGTGTGTGAGCACCAATAAAACACCATTACGGACACTGTCCGCCTGCCTGCACTACCCTGATAACGGACGCCACCAGCCACCCCATAGCGCACCTCGCCTACAAGAGAGATTGCCTCTATACCTTCTTTCCGCTCACCCAAGAGCAATACCAGACACAACGACTGGGAGAGTTAACCACTCTGCGAGATCAAACGAGCAAATCTAAACCCCGGTCACGCGTGCCTAACCCAACGATACACGCTCCCGGGTTAAAGGGACGAAGAGGACGTAAAATGGGCATATAATCTTTACAATGTGATAACAGGCCCCTGAGACACATGTGAACACCAACAGCAGACACAGAACCACACCACACAGCCGCATAATCCTGAGTTAACAAACCACAGCAATACGCGATTAACACCTCCGCAAAATGGTAAAAATTGGGAAAGACAAAAGCAAAGACCACGCTGAAACGCCCAAACCCAACAAGAACCAAGCGGAGATGGATAAGTACCTAAAAAAGAAACACAGCTCCCCGGCGGCACAAAAACAGAGACCCCCTCGGGAAATTGCTGCAGACCCACATTCGGAGGACTCAGACGAGGAAAGTGTCTCAGCTGCTTCAGAACACAACGAGGAACTTGACAGGGACCCAATATCCCGCTCCTTCTTAAAAAAAAATTCTCACCCAAGCCATATCTCCAGTCCTAAAAGAACTAGCCGATATAAAAACTGAAGTAATGCAAATAGGCCACAGAGTAGAAGACCTAGAGACAGCCCAGCAAGAGCTGACTCAGCATAACCTAGCTCTCCAAGCTACTGTCTCGGAGCAACAGGACCAGATAAACCAGGCAATGCTGTTAATTGAATATCAAGAAAATAGAAGCCGGAGGAAGAACATCCGTCTCAGAGGCCTACCAGAATTTATAGCTCCAGAGGCATTAAACTCTGCCGCCCTACAGATATTCCAATCACTTCTTGGAGAAGATAGAGCGGATAAAATTGTGATAGAAAGAATTCACCGAGCCCTGAGACCAAAACCTCCACCACTGGAGCCCCCAAGAGACGTCATCTGCAGTCTACTGAACTATCTTGATACCTCTGCGATCCTTCAGAAGGCTAGGGAATTAAGCGAGATTCTTTACGAAGGGAACAAAATCCTTCTATTCCAAGACATTGCTCCCAGCACTCTGGCCAAACGGCGCATATTAAAACCCTTAACAGAAGCACTCCGAGCAAGGAAGCTACCGGTGAGATGGCTTTACCCGTTCGGACTCGCAACCATTAAGGACGGCCAACAAATAATCATTAGAACACCGAATGACCTCTCAAAAGTGTGGGAGAGACTTGAGATCCCTCCTATTGAAATACCATCTTGGCTACCGTCAGTCAAAAACCCCGTTGCCTCAGCTGAAAAAGCCTGAAAATTGGACAACCAACAAAGCCCCCAGGACCCCGAGACAAAAAAAAGAATACAGGCTGAAACCCAAGATGGACTGACTATCACCGTTCCTGACCACTCGCCACTGGATGACTGGGAAACCCAGCTCCCTTTTGCTCTCACTCACTCCCCCCCTCACTTTTTCCATCCTTCCTTACATCTTCCTCTTATACTTAGAGCTCGAACGCTACAGGCTTCTGGAGGAGAGGGAGGTGGACTGAGAAAGAGAGAAGTCCGCCGACTACTTCGCAGACACGATGGAAAGACCTGAGAAGGTAAAAGACGTCGGGAGCGGGGTCACGGTCCTGAATATTCTACCCTGGTGCCAGGGGGGACTTGGACCCTTCCCCCCCTCTCTCACCCTTTCCTCTCCCCCCCACCCCCCCTACATATGGGTCTCCCTGGCCCGCCTGGCACCCCCTGCGCACAAACAACAGAGACCCAATCTCATCACCTACTCAGGACTTAAAAGCAATACCGCCGCTGTGTTCCGGTGTTGGAGCCCCCAATACTAGATGGGGACACTTGACCGGAACCTACTACGTGGCTAACCAGTCTGCCGACAATCTAAGTTGCACCTTTATATGTATTTTCTGTGTTCGACATTTACTGTTTGATAAGCTTGAGGTTTGATGTTCACATGGCCTTCGGGGGTCGCACCTGACATAAAAAAGTGTGCGTCCAACCCCCCCCCCCACTCCACAGAGAGGGGGAGAAGCCAAGGGGTTATTTCCCCACCCCGAGGACTGACCGAGGAACAGACCCGGGGCCCCTCTGGGTACGGCCCTCCCTTTCACCCGTGCTTGATATGTTTCCTCTATTTCCCACTTTATGTGGAGTTTAATTCTTTTGTTAACACTTGTTTAAGCAGCAAACCAATGTATTATCTATTGCAGGGAGGTGGAGCGGAGCCAGACCTCACAACAATTCCCCTGGAAACAGAAAATGGCAGAGATTAAAGTCACCTCATTTAATGTCAGGGGCTGGAACAACCCCCAAAAAAGATCCCAAATTCTAAACCTTATGAAAAAACACTCCCCGGAAGTACTGTTTCTTCAAGAAACCCACTTCCGCCACAAACATATCCCTAGACTCCCAACCTACACATATAATCAATGGCACCATAGCACACATTCCTCTGCCTCTAGAGGCGTGACCATTGCAATACACAAAAACGTCCCCTTCACGCCTACGGGGTCTGAACAAGACCCAGGGGGGAGATATTTATTTTTAAAAGGAACCATAGCCCATAGACAGGTCTCATTAGCCAATCTGTATGCCCCCAATAAAAATCAGGTCCAGTGGCTTACACGGACCCTAGCTAAATTTAGAGAATTTGCGGAGGGGCTGCAGGTAGTCGGTGGTGATTTTAACGTAGCTTTTGAACACACATCGACACAACTTCAAGCACCACATCGATCCCCTGTAGCCAGGTCCGCAAATTAAAGAGCCTATTGGCGGATTTGAACCTACGAGATGCCTGGAGACTGAAAAACCCTAACCTTAGAGAATAAACATACTTCTCTCACATTCACAAATCATATCATAGAATTGATTATCTATTAATCTTAGGCAAATTCCTACACTCAGTCACTGCGGCCGACATCGGTCAAATTACTATATCAGATCATGCCCCTGTTACTCTCTCGTTGATAGTGGACAGCCTGCCGAAGAGGGAATGGAACTGGCGCCTAAACTGCACGCTGATAAATGGGAGGGAAAACCTCTCTAGCTTAACCGAAAAATTGAAGGAATTTTTCTTAATTAATGATTCCCACGAAATCCCCGTCCCAATTATTTGGGAGGCCCACAAAGCCTTTATAAGATGGGAACTGATATCATTGGGCGCCAGAGCCAAACGCCAGAGAAATGAAGAAATCAATTCCCTCTTAACCCAAATATCACATAAAGAAACTCTTCATAAAAATAGCCCTGAAGATAAAACCCTAAAAGAACTCGCAAATCTAAGAGACAAACTTAAAAACGTACTAAACATAAAATCCGCAAAGACCCTGTTCTCCGCCAAATATAAAATTTATACACATGGAGACAGGGGATCAAAGACAATGACGAGACTTATTCAAAAACAAAGAGAGAAAGCCTTTATCTCCCAAATTAAGACCCCCACAGGAAAGACGGCGACATCCACTGAAGATATCACCTCAGAATTCGAAAAATACTATACCGATCTATATAACCTAGACAAAGACACTGAGAAACTACAAGACACTACAGTTATCTTCTTAAAAAACTTAAATCTCCCTGGTCTATCAGAAGAGGACGCCTCCTCACTCTTGCGCCCGGTTATGGATGACGAGGTGATGGAGGTTCTGACCTCTATCTCCAACGGGAAGAGCCCTGGTCCTGATGGACTCCCTATCTTATATTATAAAAAAATTGCCAGTACATTAACCCCATATCTAACTAAACTCTGTAATTCCCTACTCTCGGGATCGCCCTTACCTAAACAATCTTTAGAGGCCCATATTTCACTTATTCCCAAGGAGGGCAAAGACCCAAATTTATGCAGCAACTATAGGCCGATTTCGTTACTGAACACGGACATTAAACTATGGGCAAAATTATTAGCTCAAAGAATAACCCCTTTCCTCACTAAACTAATAAACCCAGATCAGGTTGAGTTTGTACCGGGCAGAGAGGGTAAATTCAACACGACTAGAGCAATCCATGCTATTCACTATGCCAAGCAAAACAAACTCCCCTTAATTTTACTATCTACAGACGCCGAAAAGGCCTTTGATAGAGTTAAATGGTGCTACATGGAAGCCGTCCTGAACAAGTTTGGCTTTCCGCCTACATTTATCAAAGCCATCCTTTCTCTTTACACAGAACCAACGGCCAAAGTACAAATTAATGGCACACTATCCAGGCCCTTCGCCATATAAAATGGCACCAGGCAAGGTTGCCCACTATCCCCAACGCTCTTTATATTGACAATGAAGACCCTCCTACAAGAAATTAGGCAAAATTCGGAAATCGTGGGCCTCCAGGTAGGGGACATGACACACACCACTGCGGCCTTTGCTGATGACCTCCTTGTGTTGGTCACCAACCCAACCAGGGCAATGCCGGCACTTATGGGAACGTTCAACCTCTTTGGCAGGCTGTCCAATTTTAAAATAAACTACGATAAGTCAGAAGCACTAAACATCTCAGCCTCACTCCAAGTAGTTAAAAAACTGAAAGATCAATACGCTTTTAAATGGCCGACATCCAAGATTAAGTACCTAGGCATCACATTAACAGCCAACCCCTCCCAGCTATACGAAGCCAACTTCACCCAGCTGACCAAAAAAGTGAAGACCCAACTCACACAATTCAACATCCCACTAATCTCATGGCTAGGCAGAAAAAACCTCATCTCCACCTATATACTACCCCAAATAATTTATATTCTGCACTCGGTCCCAATAGAGATACCGAGCATCTTTTTTAAGCACCTACATAAACTCTTCACAGGATTTATATGGGACAGGCACAAACCAAGACTGGCATTCTCCATTCTTACTCAAAAACGCCCTCAGGGAGGTGCGGGGCTCCCAAATCTCCAGCTCTACCACAGGGCGATTCACATCGCCAGATGGATTTCCCTGTTAGGCAGAGAAGCATACACCCCCTCACTGGACTTGGAAAAGGAGATGCTAGGTAGGGACAACCAAGTACTGCTCTGGATAAATGGGCCACCTCTCAGCAAACAAGCACATCTTAGCTCGATCACGAAATGTACAATAAAAACACTGAGACTCGTGAGATCAGCAGTATTGGAAGAAAAGTCCCTCCCCCCAATGACCCCGGCTGCCCTGGTACCGGCCATTTTAGCAAACAAACCAATCAGAACGGAAGGGGTATGGGACAGATTGGGCGACCTTACAATTCACGATATTCTTAAAGGTCCTAAATTAACCAACCAGACGCAATTGGACATTCTCTTACCACAGCTATCCCTAGATTTCCTGAACAGGGCGGGCCTCTTTTATGCCCTGAGGCGATTCCAGTCAACAAACCTTGGAGTCCTGAGAGACCCCCTCTGGTTCGAGACATACATCACGCCCTCCTCCCGCCCGAAGAAGTTGGTTACCCAACTCTACAAAGGCCTTCTCTTACAATCTGCTACTGACAAACCCTGGTTCCTCAGGGAATGGGAGAGAGAACTGGATCTAATTCTGAGTAGAGAAGAGACTCTTAGAGTTTTAAAAAACTCGCACGGATTCTCTAGATGCGTCCGGGTCCAAGAGAACTCATATAAGATCTTGACAAGATGGCATAGAACCTCTGTCACATCCTCTAAGATGAACCCTGAGTCATCAGCCACTTGCTGGAGATGTGGGGAAGAAAGAGGAACTACCCTACACATCTGGTGGCATTGCACCAGAATCAAACCCTTCTGGCAATCAGTCAATAAATTGATTAACAAAATCTGCCATACAAAACTTACCCTTGAACCAGAGGAGATCCTCATCTGGCTACCTACAAAACAATTTAAACCATCCCACAAAAACCTAATGACTACCCTTCTCACAGCAGCCAAACTACTGATCCCCCTTTTCTGGCAGAAAACAGATACTCCACAAATCGCACAATGGATAGAGAAGGTATCTCAAATCTACAGATTTGAGGAGATACAGGCCTGGGAAAACGGCTCAAGAGAAGACTTTGTGGCCCTCTGGGCACCCTGGGTGTACTTTCAGGGTGACAGAGAAAATCTAGATCATTAAATAAGAAACTGACTGCCATTAAATAAATAAAAAAATCAATGGTCCGCTCGGCTCCGCCTTACGTTTATGTTACATTTAAATAATCTGTACTTTGCTGCATGTTTTTCCCCCGTTACTCATCCCCTTTTGTTCTACCCAAACTCTTTACCCTCCCCCCCCCCCCCATACCCTCTTGTTCTTTGCCCTGCGTCAATGCCAGATCTGTAATACTTATTCCTAGGACTGCTTGCCCTCACATCTCAGCTTAAAATGTTATTTGAAACGCCACGTGGCCCTGCGCGGCCTAACTGCATTGAAATATCTCTGGCATTGTCACTCATCTTAATAAAAAGAAATTGTTTAAAAAAAAAACTGGTAATTGAAAAAACAACAAAGAAGAAGAGAGAAAAAAATAAAAAAAGGAAAAAAGAATGTAAAATTCAGAAACTGATTGTGCAACCAGATATACGAACACGGGGTTTCTAATGGGTAGCGGGCTTTCTAACAGAGAAATCTCCTCCTGCCCCAAGAAGACAGTAATACGCTGTACCAAAAATTGTAAGGCATCATCATTATCAAATTGAAATACATTAGTTCCCAGTGGGCCAATTTATTGTAGTCTAAGACCCCTGAAAACCCACGTCCAACTACATGGTTAGTATACCCGTCCATGTATGTTTGTGTTTTCTATGCCTCCCCTACTAATAAACAGTAATGCAAGCAGTGGGTTCAATTGTCAAACTCATGTTTAGAGTACACCCCTTGGTTAGCTGTAAGATTTATATTTTGCCCCCAGCATATGACAGACCATCTGGCGCCTCAACATTGGAGCAGGTAGATAAGCTTCACAGCTTGACCCAAGCAACCAATTGAGAGACTGCTCAATTGGGAAGTCTGCTGAAATAAAAGCATTAAATGGTTATGTCCACATAGCTGGAGAGTTCTTGTGGTTGGGTGCACTACACACCAAGTGCACTGAGAGGGCTGCTGTACTTAAGCCTTTGGGTGGTTGGGATGAGGGCTAATGGGGTTTGGCCCAGTGATCATGTGGAAGACACTAAGCTGAAGGGGAGCTAGGAGGACCTGGGTTCTGTCTCCATCTGGATCAATCCTTCCACATCATTGGCCCATTCTCTGGAGCTGTGGATGTGCCATTTCAGGTAGTGCTGTAGGGAGAGACCGCCAGTCAAGAATTCTTGTCGGAATGTTCAAAGCTGATGTAAAAGTAGGAATGTCCCCGGGGTTCTGAAAAACTAAGCAGCCCTTGTGATTGACCTGTAGGCAAAATGGGAATCCCCAAATGTTTGAGATATTGTGTTAGCACAAGGACTCCAAGAGGGGGCTAAGGGCCTTTTATTTTTGCAAAGTAAGGTGAGACAGGTCGGGAAGCGACTGTATGCACTTACCCTGAAACTTTATGAGTCGACGATCCCTGGCTTTATGCTTTATGGCCTCCTTCATTTGATATCCATGGATGCGACAGATGATGTCCTGTGGATAATCCGGGTCCTCAGACTTGGGGGCCCAGAGACCTGTGTGTGCGGTCTAGTTCAAGAGGGGAGTCCAGGAGGACCTCTAAGATGAAATTGAAAACATGACGGAGTGTACCTTCCAAGTTTTGGTGGTCCACTTCCTTGGGGATTCCACATACCGTTATGCTGTTTCTCCTTCCCTTTATTTCCACATCATCTAGCAAGTCCATCGGGTACAGTATCTGGTATGCTTGAATTGAAATCAGTGATTCCTGTGTATTTACTGGTTTCGTGAGGTCAGCTAAAGAGGACTCAACTGAAAAGACTCTCGTATCCATTTGGTTAACCTCTGGACTGTGACCAATTCTGTTTTATATAAAGTCTCCAATCTGGTGATGTACACCTCCATATCTGCTTTGGTTGATTTGGCTTTAATGTGGGAGCTAAGGGCTCTGATCTCTGCCACTGATGCTGTGTCCTGCATACTGTGAGCAAACATGTCTGCCACGATGTGTGGGGATGCTGGATTAGATTCCAGAGTACCTGGCTGAACCCTGCCAGTGGGTGATGGAACTGACATCTGGCAAATTTTCCCTTTGACTGGGAGTGAGGGGTGGGAGGAATGGAGGCAAGTCCAGTAACTGAATGCTGTGAACAGTACTCTGTGACATCGCAGGGGAGTTAATCATCCCAGTCATTTCCTCACTATCTTGGGATGCAGCACCACATGTAAACAGAGATGTGCCCGCCTCTGCTCTGCAACCCCTTCTGTATACAGTGCTGCTGCTGCTCCACACTGACATCTCCTTGCGATCTCCTCCCTCCTGGAGCTGCGTTCTTTGCCGGGGCTGGAGCGCTGAGATTCTCCATGATTCCTGCTGGTGAAACTGTTTCCTGCTTTGCTGTGGCCATGGCCACCATGATGGCCGGGCTCTGCTGTAGATCCACGTGCAGTGAGCCGGAGAGGAAGTGCTGAATACCTTGCAGTGCTTGCGTTCCAGCTGGAGGGGAGGTATGTGTGTGTTGTGGGTGTAGGGGGGGTTCCTTCTCTTGTTGCCCATATTTTCTTTTTCTTGATGCTTTAGTGTCTTTTATTTTGGCTTACTCTCTAGGCAGCATGGGAGGAGAGGATTTGCATGTTCTCACTGCTCCATAGCCAGGCTATGTCCCCTCTTACGGAGGGTTATTAATTGTGTTGTTGTAAAAACACTTGGGGAGTCTCTTATATCGCTTGCTGCTCTAATTGAGCCTTAGGCCGCCTGCAGATGACCGGGTCGGATCCCGCTGCGAGAATCCGACGCGGGAGCAGCACATCACTCAGCTGCTCCCGCGGCCCCGGATTTTTCATGTGCCAGCTGCCGGGCAGCCGGCGCATGCGCAGACCGGAGCCGGCGGCCGGGGAGTGACATTTCTGTACGGGGCTCTGCGAGACTGCACAGGAATAGAGCATACCACGATTTGTTTTCTGCACGTGATTTCGTGCAGACAAATCGCGGCCGTCTGCATAGGATTGCGTATTGTAATGCAATCCTATTCAGGCGTGTACGGGCAGAAATTCTGCAGGGAATCCTGCCACAGAATTTCTGCCCATGTGCAGGAGGCCTTAGGTAGACAAGAAACAATTTGATAATAAGGCACTCATCAGTGCTGACAATGTCTGTGTCAGATTTAATAGGGATAAGTGGAATGGTTACCCACACTTTTGAATTTATTCATAAATTTCTAGGAGGAATTACAGGGGAATAGCACAATTGAGAGTTCTAATAAAATATGTCCCATAATTGTTATTTTATGGATAATGCCAAGTATTTACTCTCATATAGGAAAAGAACCAGCAGATTATCTTTCATCATTACATATAAATATGATTGGAACAATTCACTTAGTAGCACATCTTAGTATACTTACTTTCACTTGCACAAAGTCTAAAACCATATTGATGATTTCTTTGGAAACTGGAATCATATACTTGTGATAAACTGATGAAAATGTCTTGTTCTTGAACAGTTTGCTTGCCATGGAGATATAGATGCTTTTATAATATAAAAATGCTTTACCTATCAAACAATAAGTAGATTGGTTACCAAAAGCACCATTTTAATTCAATCTTATTTTATTGTAAAGCCTGCCAAATTATTTGATAGGAAAAAGTAATATGCAATACAAACTTGTGGAACATGTGTAAGTGGATGATGGTAGTTAACTTTTTCTTTTTCTGTTCTATTTTGTTGAAACTTGTTCAAGCATGTGTCCACGGACTGCTAGATAGGGCAACCCATGCCTGGGGCAATATGCCTTTTTATCTGTCTACACAGGGTAAACACAAGGTTTCCCTGGCAAGGTTTTCTCCCTGCTGATCTGTAAGGCAGGGTGGGATATAAAAGGACGGTTCCCACCTTGCCTTACAGATCAGCAGGGAGAAAAGAAAAAGCATTCCTAATCCCTGTAAGCGAGAAGATTGTCGGGATTAGCTGGGTCTAGCTCCTCAGTGGACATCACCAGACCGCGCGCGCGAAGTTGTACACTTAATAGTATCTTCACTATCAGTTGTAACTTCACAACAATTTTTGACTCTTAGAAGATTGGAAGTGGACATCATTTTGATATATGACATTTGACAGAACAACTCAGGATCTCCTCAGAAAATGGTGTTTATTTTACGTGTGCATAGACACTGGTCGATTCATATCTTTCAACCAGAGTTACTATACAGAAAGATTCCAACACCCTTATACATTGTGGGGTGGCTTAAATAACAGATTCATAACTATTGGTTAACACTAAGAATTGGGCTATTTTGGTTTCCAATTACAACGGTGTGAACAGAGAAAACCTACAAGATACTCCAGTTCTCTGGCTGATAACAAAGAGGCAATAGCAGTTAAAAGTACATTAATTTTGTCGTCATACCACATTTTGACAACATGGAAACGGAGAGGAGCCACATGGTGGAGCCGCTGCTATATGCTATATGTTTATAGATCTACCAGAGAAAACGCCAAACTTCACCTGCCAGAAATGCAAGCTTGTGTCTCTACTGGAGGAAAAGGTGCATAGTCTTCAGGAGAGAATAGCTATAATGAAGCTTATTAAGGAAGGTAAGGATTTCCTTGACAGAGCAGAAAAAAGTCTTCAAATTTTGAAGGAAAAGAAATCTCCAGTGTACCTGCAGAAGCAGAGGAATGGAAGCATGTGACCCAAACAAGGAGGAGGATCAGGATTCAGCACGGAAACCAGTACCAGGTTCTTGATCAGAGGAGAAAGAGGTCCAGCAAGAAATGACTCTACCCACAAAGAACAGAGCAGAGGAGAAAGAGGTACAGCAAGAAATGACTCTATACACAAAGAACTGTGTAGTAAGCATACAGAGTCCTCTTGAATGGAGAAAAAGAAGTGCTATTGTGATGGTAGAGTGTGCAAGTGCAAACTGTTGAACAATTCTCCAGAAGGTCTGAATCATCCCACAGCCCCACAAACAGTGAGCTATATCTACTTCTGATTCTTCACATTTGAAACAGCGATCAGAAGGATAAATGTCCATTTTCAATCTTTTTATCGATATATATATAATATCTATCTATAATTTTCTGTGAAACAATATGGCATTTTGAGTATGAACAGGTTGAGTGCCATGGCGCCTTCAGTCAGCTGATCAGTATGGATCCCAAGCAGCAGTCTCCCGCTTATTAGATATTGATGCTCTATCGTGAGGCCATTAATTTTAAAGGCATGATAACCCCATTAAGGATATAGGCAATTTATATGTGAGGAATTTATTTATATTATGCTACATTTTCATTAAATATTTGGTAACTTACTTGAGTGTAGATGTTTACCAGTTTACATGTTTGTATATTTTACAAGTAAGTACTAGGTGCAGAATTTGCAGGTGCTTGTCTGTGGTTTGCTCATATAACTCACATTAAGATGGTTATTCTTCCACAGGTCTTATGCTCGTTTTTAAATAGTCTTACTAAGGGTTGAGAAAGTAGTTTACAAAGTTTGTATTGCATTTGTAATAATTTGATTTGGAAATTTAAAGTGCCATGAACTGAAATTAGGAATTTCTTTAGGCGTGTTTCTGAAGTCAAAATGGTTATAGCAGAGTCTGAGAAGTACTTAATGGTGGCTCAACATGAGCAATATATTTAAAAGGGGGAAAAGGAACTTATTATTTGTATAGCACCAAGATATATTCCTCAGCACTTTCAGGTAATTTATTTCTTTATTACATCCCAGCAAGCTGGGTACTTATTTTACTGACCTCAGAAGGATGGAAGGCAGAGTCAACCTTGAGCCGGCTACCTGAAACAAAGTAACTTGCAACCTTCAGGTCGTGAGCGAGAGCTTAGGACTGTGTACTGCTGCCTTAACACTCTGTGTTACACGAGGTTTATGATGTTGATATTTAAACCTGTGTAAATTTACTACTATGTGGGAGAACATCAAATTAGTTAAAGGCTATAAAATGAACAATAGAAAATTTGGGGTCTTAACCCCTTCCAGAATCCGCCGTGTATGTATGACAGATGTTGGGTGCCATTATATAGGGTGGCTTCAGTTTCCGAACCCATTGTATATGTGGTGGGCATGGTTTGTCTTTGACAGTGGCAAGACTTAATAGAATACTGTCAAAAGTGCAATTCTCTGCAATACTGAAGTATTGCAGTATTTTGTTCATGCAATCAGGCAATTGCTAGTTCAAGTTCCCTATGTGAATTTAAAAAAAGTAACAATAAGATTAATAAAAGGTTTATCATTGTTAGTAAATTAAAATAAAATATTAAGAGTTTAAAAACTGCCCTTTCCAAGTCATTGCATCAAAAAAGTAAAAGCTTTGTATTGTGGTGCTCGTAAGCCCCATTTAGACACATAGATTATCACTCGAAATTCGTTATAATGATAAAAGTGAGCGATGGTTTTGCTTCTAAAGATGGGCGTTTTTTCCTAACAAAAATCATTGGAAAATATCAGGCTTTTTAGTCGTTGTATTATTATTGTGTAATGTTTGCATTAAAAACTCCCCTAAAATCGCTGAATGACTGAACGATGTCATTTTGAACAAACGAAAAGCAAACGGGCGAACTATGGATTTTAAGCGGACTGAAAGATAAACGATGAGTGAATCTTTAACGAAAACTGCACTACGGGCGCAAGATAGACACAACGATTATCGCTTAAGTGATGGCTTTTGAGCAAATTTAGAGCGATAATCGTTGTCTAAAAGGGCCTTCAGAAATCCTATTCATTTAAATATCACAGTATTTATCTCAAATTTTGAACTCCTTGACAGGAGTGGTCATAATGGAGTACATAGCTAGGTAAAAAAGACAGGTCTAGTGGTTAGTATAAACAATTGTTGTGCAGTTTTATTCAAATATTAAATGCGTTGGTCATCCTATTCCCAAGAGTAAATTGAATAAAAGGGGGTCAAAATATCTTATGCTCCTCAGCATGGTACCAATAAAACCAATGTCTAACCCTGTATATGAAATGATTACTGTAACTCCTCAACGGTATAATTATTTCAAATAATTCATTAAAAACACTTTTATCACCTGCTCTGTGAATGTTTAGATCAGTGATTAAATTGTTCCTTACCTTGTGAAGAGAACAAAATCACTGTAGCAGGACGAACACCTGATGATAAGTTCAAACTATTCACTGTAGGGTTCGAGAAGAAAACTAAAATATAACTTTTAATAAATAATATATTAAAAAGGAACTTGAATCTCAAGTTTCCAAAGGGACACACACAAAAAAAAACATAAACCAGTTGCTTCTTCAGTAGGTAATCCCCACAAGGCTAGTATAATGAGGGATACCGTATCACCTGAAGAGCAGAAAAGAGGGCTCATATCAAGTAAAAGACCATTTTGCGGCTTGGACGATAGTTAGAGGCTACCCTGTAATGAATATAGTGTAACCACTGCCGTTTACTGAAAGGGTCAACCCCACTTATATATTCAAAATTTAGTCAGAGGTTTCCTTGGTCTACTGATGGAGATTTTGATCATGAGTGTGCTTGGGAAGAAAAAAGTTTCACCTCACTAGCACATTTTTTAGAGACCAAACGGAAATTAATCCTAAGAGGAATAACACCCTAGCAGGAGAAAGTGCCTGGGATGTAAATAAATCCCCGTATTGCGCACAATCTAACCAACCAAAAAAGAAAATTAGGGTGGATTCCTTTAAAAAAAAGATGGTATCGGCAGATCAATACTAGCAAAAAAACAGCCTGGGGCTGTAAATAGAGGATAAAGACGTAGCTTTTTTTCAGTAAATTACGCAGTTCAACGCATTTCTGCCGCAATCAATGCGGCGTCATCAGGAACCTATTTCTTAGCACAGCGTCTAATAGAGTAGTAGAAATATCCTCACTTGCTAGATAGTAGCGCTAGCTAAACTATAGCAAAGGATAGCGATAGGAGAGATAGATGATGCTATCACTAAGAAGGATTCAATATTCCCCCAAAGATTCCCCTTTAAAATAAAAAAGATCAGAGTGGTAGCAGCACCAGCCCTTGTGGTAGGCTGGCGGCTAATGACCCATTGTGTGTTTCAGAGGGGTTTAAATAGTGGACTGGTTCCTCCCTTATTATGCCATTGACCACTGGGGTTCTAACATGGTGTAACTCCGCCCAGAAGTGGGCGTTCTGTATCCATAAGTACTTAGTTTAAGGAGCTTGTGTACTGGTTGTGTAAAGCATGCACTCTATAACTGGTTCATTACTTGCAGATAATGGCTAGTGAGCCTCGTGTGGCCAGAGTGTAAGCTCTCGCCTACGACCTGAAGGTTGCAAGTTCGATCCCCACATGCGTCAGGTAGTCGACTCAGCCCTCCATCCCTCCAAGGTCGGGACACTACATCTCTCATGGTAAAGAGCGTGAACAGTGTATTCCTAAGTTGCAGCAGAGCTCACAATGGGCGATCTTGGGCTACCACAGACATAGCCTATTGGATCCATAGGATGCCAGAAGTGGTTCTGAATACAGACGGCCAGATCATCAAAGTTGCTCTGTTTGGAGAAAGAGTAACCCCATGCATAAATAAATGTTATAACACTGTAGGTGCCAGCTTCTGTGAGAATGTTGAAGCATTGACTGAGGTGAATGAGACCCAATCTACTCCAAGAAACATGCAAGGATTACAAATAGGTGATGCACACAGTTTAATACCCCTTAATCAGTGGAGTTATCTGAAATCTGTTGGTACCCAGGCCCATCAGATTTAACTCCAGTATAACTTTAGATACAGAAATAGGAGGAGGTGGTCACACTATTGGCGCCTAAAAACCACCTGTTGGAGAATCCGTATAAGGATACTTATGCACAAAGGCTAGTAGTATAAAACTGTTCGCTCAACACAGAAAGATAGACAGGCAGATTGTAGCATGGACCCACTATTACAGAAAACATGCAAATGACAAATTTTCGTTGAGGCCCAGTGGTTGTAGACAGTCGATGCGATACGTCCATTGTGACTCCTTTTGAAGGAGTTGTTTATCAAGGTTACCCCTCCTTCCATAACTCCTGATGGACTCCACTCCCTGAAACTTTAACAGGTCTGGGTTGCCCCCGTGGTAATCCCTCATGTGATTTGCCACAGGCGTTTTGTCACCCCGCCTGAATTCCTGCTTTGTCTTCCCTACATAGTTCTTCCTGCAGGGGCACGTAGCCATATAGACCAAATAGGAGGAACGACAGTTAAAGAACTCTCTCAAGATGTATGTTTTGCCAGTACTAGCACTGACAATCGTATCCCCCTTCAGTATATTGCGGCATGCTTGGCAATCAGAGCAGGGAAAGGTGCCTGTGGGTCTGGAGATCGTAAGCCAATTTTCAGATGGTTGTGTCCTAAGGTGGCTCTTTACAACCCTGTCCCTGATGTTGCGACCCCTTCTAAAGGTAAGTAGTGGATTCGTGGGTAATACAGTTTTAAGGTCTGGGTCCTCTTGGAGGATCCCCCAGTACTTGGACAGAATGTTGCGCATATAAGGGACTCCATTGTCAAAGGTGGATATGATCCTCAGTTGACTGTCGGAGTTCTTTATCTTAGGGACTAACAACGTTGACCTGTTCTGTTGTTTGGAGAATTGATATGCCATTTCAATGGAGTTAGTGGGATAGCCTCTATCAGCAAATCTCTTTTTTAAGTCCGTGCTTTTAATTTCAAATTCCTTTGGGTTTGAACAATTGCGTTTCAGGCGCAGGAACTGCCCCTTGGGTATCCCTTTTTTTAGGGAATAAGGATGGGCGCTGTCCCAGGCCAGGAGGCTATTTGAAGCAGTTGGTTTTCTAAAGAGGGAGGATTCAAGAAATCCATCAGTTGTTTTGCTAAGACGAACATCCAAGAATGAGATGGAATTTTCTTGGATCTCCATGGTAAGTTTGAGGTTTATTGAATTGGTATTCAGAATATTGACAAATTCTGCAAAGGAGTCTTTAGTCCCCTTGTACAGAATTAGGATATCGTCAATAAACCTCAGCCAAAGCGGAATGTTTTCCGTATACCTGGCGAGCTCCTCTGTGAAGACCATCCGTGCCTCCCACCAGCCCAGGAACAAATTTGCGTACGATGGGGCACAAGGACTCCCCATCGCGGTGCCCCTGAGCTGGTGGAATAGATGGCCTTCGAACAGGAAGTAATTTTTTGTTAGTACAAAAGTTAGGAGATTTTGGATAAACTGATTATGATGTTGAAAAGCATTCCCTCTCTGTTTTAGAAAGTATCCGACTGCTTCAATTCCGATGTTGTGAGGAATCGAGCTATATAGCCCCTCTACGTCCAAACTAGCCAATAGGGTGCCTGGTTCGATGTAAATGCCGTCAATCAATCTCAGTACATCAGTGGTGTCACGGACGTATGATGGTAGTGCCGTCACAAAGGGGCGCAAAATGCGGTCAATATATATACCTGCATTTTGTGTAAGGTTTTCTAGCCCCGAGACTATAGGCCTGCCTTTTAGAGGGTCCAGGCCTTTATGGACCTTAGGCAGGCTATAGAAGGTGGAGATTCTAGGATATGATGGCAACAGAAAATCATATTCCGAGGAATTAATGCAACCCAGAGATTTGGCTTGTAAAAGGATTTTTCTAAGATCAATGAGGAACGTATCCGTTGGGTCTGATGACAATTTCTGATATGTTTCACCGTCATCTAAAATCCGTTTACACATCAAGACATATTGGGACCTATCCATTGCGACAACGTTCCCCCCCTTGTCTGATGGCTTAATCACCAGGGCCTCATTTTTTTCCAGTGATTCCAAAGCTTTTAATTCATCGGGGGTAAGGTTGTTTCTTATTCTCTGAGGAACCTCAACGTCTCTGATTTCGTTGAAAATAATTTTTTCAAAGATATCGATGTGTGTAGAGGTGTTCGCTGGTGGATTTTTTGTACTCTTATTTTTGAGTTCAGTGAACGGACCCTCACCTTCTCTCCTGGTGTTATCCCTCTCCAAAGCTTCAAGAGCTTCTAAACCCGGTAAGTCATTTGATTCTAGACCCAATTCTTTCAACTTTCCTCTATTCTGCACGGCAAAAAACTTCCTCCATCGGAGTTTTCGTAGAAAGAGCGCAATGTCCTTCGTCCAAGCAAACCTGTCGAAACGGCATGCTGGGACGAAGGACAGGCCTCTCTCTAGAACAGAGATCTGGCTTGTAGTCAAAGTTTGTGATGATAAATTAATGACCCTCAATTTATCACCTGGATCATTGATGTCTTTATTCCCAAAGACATGAGGGATGGGGGTACTTTTGGGAAAAGGGCCAGATGGATTCATACCCTCTTTTGATGTCTCAGCCAACAAAGAATTGATGGATGGACTAATTACTGAGACATGACCAGTCTCTACAGGGGTATCACAGTTCATCTTTGAGATAGGGGCCATTATATTTAATGCAGCGGAGTTATATTGGTGTCTCTTCTCCCGCGCATGAAATATTGGCCAATAGGTTGACCCAAAATGCCTGTGTTCCTTGTTTGTGGTCTGCCCCTTCCCCGAGTTCGACCCCTTGGTCTTCCCCTTCCTACTCCTAAAAAATAATTCCTACCGGAATTAGAGGAGTTAGCTTCACCCTCCGAAAATTCTGCTTCGGATGAACTAATTTCTGAGCCTGATTTTTTATCCTGATTTCTATACACTTTGTTGTCTCTGAAATCCTGCATGTCGCGCATAAAGTACTTGTGTTTTTTTTCCTTTATATAAATGACATACTTGTCAATGTTATCTTGGAGAATTTTTTCCTTTATTGCGAACTCAGGATCAGACGAAAAAGATTTTGCCTTATCAATGGCTTTATTTAGTACTTTAGAATTTCTCTCGAGGCTCAATTTCTCCTCATCCAGGAGGAGCCCAATGAGCCTCAAAGAGGACTCCGTATTTTCCTTATCCCACCTAGCCATAAAGTCTGGCGTGCGGCATTTCGGAGGGGGTAAAAGGGAGGAGCGCAGTCCTCGAGGGACGATCCGGTGTTCAAGGTACTTGGTGAGCCCTTGGACTTCCCACCAAGTACGTGTATACTCTTTGTATACAATATTCAGATGTTTAAAGCATGTCCTTATATTGGTGTAGGACTGTTGAGGGTTAAACTCTTTGTCAGAAAAAACTGTGTTGGCGTCGACTAGCCAATTAGTAAGATCCCTTTCAGCTGAAAGGAAGCCCGCCATATTAGACTTAAATTTCAACAAAATCACTGTAGCAGGACGAACACCTGATGATAAGTTCAAACTATTCACTGTAGGGTTCGAAAAGAAAACTAAAATATAACTTTTAATAAATAATATATTAAAAAGGAACTTGAATCTCAAGTGAAGAGCCACCAGCAAAGAACTGTCCTGGATTTCCTTTGTGGAACCACGGCTTACTCAATTTGGAATGTTTACACCCTTCCAGATTAATTCTGAATGGATAATGCGCATAAGAAGATTTCACACTGACACAGGTTCAGCATGTATAAGCTTCCTCAATTCTACTTTAATGTTGGGCCCGCAGCCTCTTTTAAAAGAGTTTAACATATCTGGGCAGGTCAAAGATTACATAGATACAATGTATTGTTCAATTATTGGATAAGCATCTTGCAATTCTTCCATCCTCCGATCATCTGTGATTGGCCATTAGGTGGTGGGTTGTCTTGGACCCACGTGTGGTTCCTTCGATATGATTGGATGTTACATCATGAACTATAAATTGTACAAACCTCCCATGTTATTTGCATACGTTTCCAGTAAAATTGCTTGGGTAATTTCAGACTGCGGTTATCTATGTCTGAGTTATACTTCTCCTAAAGGCACGAACAGCTGGAAAAAAATAAATAAATATATATATATATATATATATATTGCTTTCATGTTAAATTTCCTTTGTCAGCAGAGTTATAGAACAGATATTTTCATATAAACGGAAGTACCTATTGCATAACTGTAAGAACATTATTTTTGTAGCAAGACAGAAGGCAAACATGTTATACAGAATGTTAATTGATAAATGTCCACTGCCAAAGGCCCACAGTCCAAAATATAGAAATATTTGGTTTCCACTACAGAACACAATGATCTCTATGCACATCCTGGTATTTAAATACTGTCACACTGTCACACATACAGTTCATTTTGCTAAGTCATAGTTATATCCTTAGGTAGCCTAGAAGGAGGGTTGTTTGGTATATGTAAGTACTGTTTATTTGTTAGCAAGTCATCTGATGTGGTATGTTTGGCGTATGAAATAATGTCGCTCAGAGAAATCTAAGAAAAGAAAAGTGAAGTTTACCGATCCATGCATATGATAGTCTTTTTGCGCCCTCTACTGGCTAGTGTGAGTAATTATAGCTGTTATATAATTTGGTATGATTCATTTTCCTATTGACAGTAATGGCCATGTGCTGCTCTCAGACAGGAAGCTCAGAGAGAAGCTAATCATCTGCAAGATTGCAGGCACATCCAGGCGACTTGAGGTTCTTGTACCAAGGACTGCAGATTGTCCATTATGCAGGGCATTGCCTATGCCGACTCCTGACTGAGCAGCAGTGGATAGACTTCAGATTAACTCTATGCTGCTAACAGAAGAACATAACTAGTGCAGTTTTGCTAGGCCCAGCGCTGCCACATGTCTGCCATGGCCTGATTTCTGAGTTCCTCAAACCGAGGATGAATATTTTACTGCACAAACTAGTATACACGTGTGAGTACCAGTATGGAGTACGCGCTTGCTGATATTCCGTGGACTCCAGTGTTAAAGAGACTTTCTTACTCTAATGCTCCAGTTTCTGGAGCTGAAAGGAATGAACTGTTACATTGTTACCCGGTTATCAGTTCTGTTAATGCGACATTTGAAGTAATAATTATCTCAAAACATCATGTGTATAAATCTCATGGTAATGTTGATAAAAATCTATACAGATTGCTCAAAATGAGTTTTTATCAACAGAGCAAAAGCTTTGAATCAGACAGATTTCAAGATGCTTAATCGGTCTAGAAAAAGACTGCTAGTGCAGCATATATTTATTTAGGATATCAGCAAGAGCAGAAATAATATACATGTATTAATAAAGAGAATGGACTCTGTGTTGTATTGGTTGAGAGTGTGCAGATGTGGACAAGTGCGCAGGACATGTGTGACCTAGATGTTTCAGAATGGCTCTAAAGCAATACATCTTATTGGCTGTGGAAGTATGCCGTAACAGTTAAATTGTCAGAGGAGATAGGCAAATTAGTTACAAAAACTATGACCGTGTGAGTCTATGGTGACTGAAGAATAGGCAATGGATATAGTAGGCTGTCTGAATGTTTCTGAGAGAGTTTATTTCTGGTGCAAGTTTCACCAGCAGATTCATAGTCCTCTACATCTTTCCTCATGGTGGGCCACTTGAAAACTCGATGACCTGCTGGTTTGGAGTCATGACCACAAGCAATGATGCTTCTGATGATTCTTTATGGGTCCACGTGGTAGACCTTTATTGCAAACAGAGCAGTGTGAGCACATCCTGTCGTGGATGGCAGAAAATGCGTCTAGCAATGTATCGACCACCCAGTCTTCTACGCAGTCCACTACTCCCGGCCTGGGGACTGGAACTCTGAATCCTCTGGGTGCTGCTCCTTCCTCCTCCCAGCCTCCTCACTCCATGAAAATGACATATTCTGATGAGCAGGCAGACTCCCAGGAACTGTCCTCGGGTCCCTGCCATGAGTGGGAAAAACTGGTTCCTCTCTCATCTGAGGGTTGAGATAGCCGCAGTTACCAGCACTATCCACTGGCTTTAGAGTCTTGTCCCACTGCACACAGCCTCTATTATCTACAGGTCTCTGCGAGCAATAAATTACCCCTAGGTATCAGCGCAAGACAGCGGGTTACTTTTTTCAAGTCACAGCATAGAGCCTCCGCTATCTACAAGTCTCTGTGTGCGGTGAATTAAGCCACAGTTGTCAGTGCTGTACAGTGGGGTAATTTATTTGGGCCCTGCTCTATTCTTAATCCGCCATGATGAGGAGTAGAGGTAAGGGTTGAGGACGCGGACATACAAGCGAGGGTGTGGGCACAGGTCGAGTTCCTGGTCCAGGTGAATCACAGCCGGCTGCTGCGGGATTAGGAGAGAGGCAAGTTTCTGGGGTCCCAAGTTTCATATCCCAATTTATCGGTCCGCGTGGTAGACCTTTATTACAAACACAGCAGTGTGAGCAAGTCCTGTCGTGGATGGCACAAAATACATCCAGTAATGTATTGACCACCCAGTCTTCTACGCAGTCCACTACTCCCGGACTAGGGACTGCAACTCTGAATCCTCTGGCTGCTGCTCCTCCTTCCTCCCAGCCTCCTCACTCCATGAAAATGACATATTCTGATGAGCAGGCAGACTCCCAGGAACTGTTCTCGGGTCCCTGCCATGAATGGGAAAAAATGGCTCCTCTCTCACCTGAAGAGTTTGTCGTGACTGATGCCCAATAGAGATGAGCGAACGTGCTCGGCCACGCCCCTTTTTCGCCCGAATACCGCGATTTCCGAGTACTTCTGTACTCGGGCGAAAAAATTCGGGGGGCGCCGTGGCGGCACGGGGGGTAGCAGTGGGGAGTGGGGGGGAGAGGGAGAGAGAGAGGGCTCCCCCCTGTTCCCCGCTGCTACCCCCCGCACCGCCACGCCTCTCCCCGCCCCGCGGCACCCCCCGAATCTTTTCACCCGAGTACTGAAGAACTCGAAAATGGCGGTACTCGGGTGCGTACGTACGTTCGCTCATCTCTAATGCCCAAACATTGGAAAGTTCCCGGAGTCCGGGTGATGACGCTGGGGACTTCCGGCAACTGTCTTAAGAGCTTTCAGTGGGTGAGGATGATGATGAGACACAGTTGTCTGTCAGTGAGGTAGTAGTAAGAGCAGTAAGTCCGAGGGAGGAGTGCACAGAGGATTTGGAGGAAGAGTAGCTGGAAGATGAGGTCTCTGACCCTACCTTGTTTGCTAAGCCTACTGCGGAGAGGTCTACAGAGAGGGAGGCAAGTGCAGCAGCAGGACAGGTTGGAAGAGGCAGTGGAGTGGCCAGGGGTAGAGGCAAGGCCAGAGCGAAGAATCCCTGAACTGTTTCCCAAAGCACCCCCTCGTGGCAAGCCTCCATGCAGAGGGCTAGGTGTTCAAAGGTGTGGATATATTTTAGTGAGAGCACGGACGACCGATGAACAGTGGTGTGCAACCTGTGTTGCACCAAGATTAGCCGGGTAGCCACCACTACCAGCCTCACCACCACCAGCATGCGCAGGCATATGATGGCCAAGCACCCCACAAGGTGGGACGAAGGCCGTTCACCGCCTCTGGGTCACACCACTGCTTCTTCCCCTGTGCACCAGCCTGTCACACAGAACCAATTCTGCTCCCTGGACACAGGCACGAGCGCCTCCCGGCCAGCACCCACACCCTCACCTCCACCATCCTCCACTCCATCCAGCAATATCTCTCAGCGCAGCGTTCAGCTGTCGCTAACACAAGCGTTGGAGCGAAAGCGCAAATAGGCCACCACCCGCACGCACAAGCTTTAACCGTGCACATTGCCAAATTAATCAGCCTGGAGATGCTGCCGTTCGGGCTTGTGGAAACGGAGGCTTTCAAAAACATGATGGCGGCAGCAGTCCCGTGCTACTTGGTCTCCAGTCGCCACTATTTTTCCCGGTGTGTCGTACCAGCCCTACACCAGCATGTCTCCCGCAACATAAATCGTGCCCTCACCAACGCAGTTACTGGGAAGGTACACTTAACCACGGACACGTGGACAAGTACTGGCGGGCAGGGCCACTATATCTCCCTGACGGCACATTGGAGGAACTTGGTGGAGGCTGGGACCGAGTCAGAGCCTGGGACTGCTCACGTCCTACCCACACCTAGAATAGTGGGTCCTACCTCGGTGCTGGTATCTGCGGAGTTTTATGCCACCTCCTCCAACCCCCCCTCCTCCTCCTCCACCACATCTACCTCTCAATTAAGAAGTTTGAGCACGTCGCCAGCAGTCGGTAGCGCGCGGCGCAGCAGTGGGCAAGTGTCAGCTAGCCGTGCTGAAACTAATCAGCTTAGCAGACAAGAGGCACACGGCCCCCGAGCTGTTGCAGGGTCTGACAGATCAGACTGACCTCTGGCTTTCGCTGCTAAGCCTCCAACCAGGCATGGTCGTGTGTGACAACGGCCGTAACCTGGTGGCGGCTCTGCAGCTCGGCAGCCTCACACACGTGTCATGCCTGGCCCACGTCTTCAATCTGGTGGTTCAGCGGTTTCTAAAAAACTACCCCCACTTGTCTGACCTGCTCGGCAAGGTGCACCACGTCTGCCCACCTTTACGAAAGTGCGCCATGGACGTTGCCACCCGGAGGACCCTGCAACGTCGGTCTCAGCTGCCAGAGCACCGACTGCTGTACGACGTGCCCACACGCTGGAATTCTACACTGCACATGTTGGCCGGGCTGTACAAGCAGCGTAGAGCAAGAGTGGAATACCAGCTGCAACATGGGCGGCGGAGTGGTAGTCAGCCTCCCCATTTCTTTACTGAGGAGTGGGCATGCATGGCAGATATCTGCCAAGTCCTCAAAAACATAGAGGAGTCTACCCAGATGGTGAGCGGTGATGTGGCAATCATTAGCGTTACCATCCTGCTGCTTTGCCTGCTGAGAAGTTCGCTGCAAAGCATAAAGGCCAACGCTTTGCGGTTCGAACAGGAGATGGGTGATGACAGTATGTCGCTTGATAGCCAGACCACCCTCATGTCTATATCTCAGCGCGTTTTGCGGAAGGATGAGAAGGGGGAGGAGCAGGAGGAGGAGGGAGAAGAGACAGCTGGGTACACTGCAAAGGGTACCCATGCTGCTTGCCTCTCATCTGTTCAGCTTGTATGGGCTGTAGAGGAGGAGGAGGATCCTGAAAGTCAGCTTCCTAGTGAGGACAGCGATGTGTTGCATACTGGTACCCTGGCACACATGGCTGACTTCATGTTAGGTTTTCTTTCCCGTGACCCTTGCGTTAGACGCATTCTAGCCAACACGGATTACTGGGTGTACACCCTTCTTGACCCACGGTATAAGGAGAACCTTTCCACTCTCATTCCCGAAGAGGAAAAAGGTACGAGAGTGATGCAATACCACAGGTACCTGGTGGAAAAAGTGATGCTAAAGTTCCCATGTGACAATGCTAGTGGCAGAAGATGCAGTTCCGAGGGCCAAGTAGCAGGGGAGGCGTGGGGATCAGGCAGCATGTCCAGCGCAGGCAGGGGAACACTCTCCAAGGCCTTTGCCAGCTTTATGGCTCCCCAGCAAGACTGTGTCACCACTCCCCAGTCAGGGCTGAGTCGGAGGGAGCACTGTAAAAAGATAGTGAGGGAGTACATAGCCGATCGTACCACCATCCTCCGTGATGCCTCTGCTCCATACAACTATTGGGTGTCAAAGCTGGACACCTGGCATGAACTTGCACTGTACCCCCTGGAGGTTCTGGCCTGCCCTGCCGCTAGCGTCTTGTCAGAGAGGGTGTTTAGTGCAGCTGGGGGAATGATCATGGATAAGCGTACCCGCCTGTCAACTGCCAGTGCCGACATGCTTACACTCATAAAGATGAACAAAGGCTGGATTTCCCCAGACTTCTCTTCTCCACCGGCGGAAAGCAGCGGAACCTAATAATTCTTTTCACTGCAACAGGAGAAAAAAGCATCCTCTATCACCACAAGAAAAGGGGAAATTAGCTTTGTCAATCACTCTCAGATATTATTACTACTCCTCCTCCTAAAACAGCATGTCATCACGCTGAACTGCCAATTTTTCTGCGGCCCAAAAGGCTCTGCTTAAAAGTTTTATACAATTTTTCAAAGTTTCAAAAGTATTGATACTTTAACAGGAACCAATTTTTTTCACAGGTCTGCCTCCAGGCTCTGTTACAAATTAAGCAACTGCGAGCTGTATCTTTAAAAAAATGTTTATGGGTTTCACCTGCCCTCGCGGTTGAGCAATTTTTCAGGGGTGCACTTTTACTCTTGGTACACCAATTTTTCTGGCCCTTGCCCATACTGTTATCTAACTAATTTTTCCGGCCTTCACCTACACTTTTGGTACACCAATGTTTCAGGGGTTTGCCTACACTCTTGCTACAGAAATGTTACTGGGGTCTGCCCATACTTCTGCTACAGAAATGTTACTGGGGTCCGCCGATACTCTTCATACACCAATGTTTCAGGAGTTCGCCTACACTCTTGCTACAGAAATGTTAAATGGGTCTGCCTATACGTCTGCTACAGGAATGTTACTGGGGTCTGCCTATACTTTTACTACAGAAATGTTACTGGCGTCCACTTATACGTCTGCTACATAAATCTTACTGGGGTCTGCCTATACTCTTGGTACACCAATGTTTCAGGGGTTCGCCTACACTCTTGCTACAGAAATGTTACTGGGGTCTGCCTATACTTTTTCTACAGAAATGTTACAGGGGTCTGCCTATACTTTTGCTACAGAAATGTTACTGGGGTCCGCCTATACTCTTGGTACACCAATGTTTCAGGGGTTCGCCTATACTTTTGCTACAGAAATGTTACTGGGGTCTGCCTCTACTTTTACTACAGAAATGCTACTGGGTCTGCCTATACTTTTGCTACAGAAATATTACTGGGGTCTGCCTTTACTTTTGCTTCAGAAATGTTACTGCGGTCCGTCTATACTCTTGGTACAGAAATGTTACAGGGGTTTGCCTATACTGTGAGTGAACAAAGACTTCCTATCGCAGTGTTTTACCTATCTGGCACAAATACACTGATTGACAAGGGCAGAAATGTGGGCCGAGGTCCTTGGCGGGGTGAACTCTGCCATGTTTGGGCAGTCTGATTGCTTCCTTTGTAATATCATCTTTGTGCACTGACAGCATAGGCAAGCCCAAGGAAGTCAAAGACTTCCCCTTGCGATGTTGAGCTATCTGACACCTACACAGAATGAATAGTGTGTGGACACATGGATTTCCTATTGCTATGTAACTCGCGGCACCTTGGGTTACACAAGGTGGAGGCTGGAACCGAGCCTGACCCAGAGCCTGCTCACGTACTTTCCACACAGACTAATATGGGTTCTACCTCTGTCATGGTTTCTTTGCCTTGTTATGCCACCACCTCCTGCTGCTTGAGGTCTGGGCATCAGCGCTGGGCAACATGTATTTTCTCTCGTGTTACCACAGTTATCTGAGACATTGATTTGGGCCAAACAAAAAGAGCGTTACTACATTAATGAGATTTTCACAGCTGCACTAGCATCCGAGTCTGCTTTATGCCCACGATTACTGAGGGTGTGAGCCAAGGTTGAGGTCCTTGGCAGGGTGAAACTGCCTTGTTTGGGCGCTCTGATATCTTTATGTGTAATACTTTCCTTGGGTGCCAGGGGCTCCTCTATGCCGTGGGTGCACAAAGACTTCCCATTGCATTGTTTTACCTGTCTGGCACAAAAACACTGACTGACTATGGCAGAAATGTGGGCCGAGGCAGAGGCCCTTAGCAGGGTGAAACTCTGCCATGTTTGGGCACTCTGATTTCCTCATGTGTAATACCATGCTTGAGTTCCTTGGGCTCGCCTATGCTGTGAGTGCACAAAGACTTCCCATTGTGGTGTTTTACCTGTCTGGCACAAATACACCGACTGACTAGGGTAGAAATGTGGGCCGAGGTCCTTGGCAGGGTGAAACTCTGCCATGTTTGGGCACTCTGATTTCTTCCTGTGTAATATTATCTTGTGCACTGACAGCATAGGCGAGCCCAAGGAACTCAAAGACTTCCCATTGCGGTGTTGAGCTATCTGACGCCTACACAGAATGAATTGTGTGGGGACACATGGATTTCCCATTGCTATGTAACTCACGACACCTTGGGTCACACAAGGTGGAGGCTAGGACCGAGCCTGACTCAGGGCCCGCTCACATGCTTCCCACACAGAGTATTGCTGCATTGTGGAGATGTTTAGAAGTGCTGACACCTAAGTCCCCTTTATGCCCACATTTGCGGCTCCTGACAATTTTGTGATGGAGGTGGCACGGGACTGGAATGATGATCGTACGTCAATTTATCATCAACTCTCAACAGCATTGTGGGCTATTGCCCACACTTTCAAAGAGGGTCGCAGCCTAGCCCTGCCAACCCTCTGCAGTGTGTGCATCTGGTTCCTCCTCATTAATTACGCACCTATAAATAGACATGAGGGTGGTGTGGCTATGAAGCGAACGTGTGGCATGAGGGCAGCTGAACGCTGTGCAGGGAAAATTTTGGGTGTGCTGTGGATGCAGGGTCGTCGAGGGGGGGGGGGGGGGGGGGGTTGGACAGCAATGCCAGCAATGCAACCCAGGAGAAAAGGCAGTGGTGTCACCCACAGGCAGTGATTGTTCTTGGTTGCAGGTAGTGGGGTGCATAGTTAAGATGTGCCAGCGCATGTGCCTTGCTAATGAAGGTTTGTCCGAAGTAAATTGTTAGGGGATGACACCAGACTCTTGCCCCCATTTTGGCTTAATGGTGGGACCTGGGAGCCTGAGATGCAGCCATGCCTGCTGCCCCTGCCCTTCCCTATCCGTTTCTGTGATGTTTCCATGACTTTCTGGTGTTTTCTGGTGTTTCACAAGTCATCACCTAAGCGGAGCATCGGTCCCATGCAAAAATGCTCGAGTCGCCCATTGACTTCAATAGGGTTCGTTACTCGAAACGAGCTCTCGAGCGTTACGAAAAGTTTGACTCGAGCAACGAGCACCTGAGCATTTTGGTGCTCACTCATCTCTACCTACAATCCTTCTGCATGGAAAGAGACCTTCTAAATACAGATGACCACTATCTCCTTTGGTCCAATGAGAGAATACAAACACAAAATAAGCTTATGAGCCCGACTACACATGCCACAATCAAACTAATAAGAGTTACGTCAAAATGGTTCTGAAACAGGCAAACTCTCCCCCCACTCACCCGCCACCCTAATACCCCTTATCATTAGCAAATAATCTTCTCCACTCTCACATATCTGGAACAGAATATCCATAACAATATATGAAATCCTAAAAGGTCCTAAAATTACTAAATTAGAACAAATTGTACCTCTCACCCCAAACTACAAAACAAATTTCTTGGAAGCATGCAATCTTTATAACCTACTCACAAAATTTCAGTAACTCTACCATAAGGCACTAAAAGGCCCACTATGGTTTGAAACATATCTATCTTTCCCCAATCCTTGTAAAAAAATGAATCTCTAAGCTTCACAAGGAAGTACTCCTAGACTTGGCCCCATGCAAGCTGTGGTACTTAAGGGAATAGGAAAAAGAATTAAACATCACCCTGTCTAAAGAAAATATAGACAAAATCCTAAGCAGGTCTTATGGTTTCTCAAGATGTGTCCGCATTCAAGAAAATTAATTTAAACTGATTATGAGATAGTACAATACTCCCCATCAACTATTAAAACAAAATTTAACACTCTCTGATAGCTGTTTCAGATGCGGCCACCAAGGAGACACCCTCCTCCACATTTGTTGGAATTGCTCAGGGATAGTTCCATAATGGAAACAAATATTTTGACAAATAAACAAAATGTGTTTGACCTCAATAATTTGGCACCAGAGGAGGTAATACTGTGGCAACTAGCTAAAAACTTTACACCAAGGAAAGACTCCCTGCCAGCAATCCTATTATCCGCAACCAAGCTATTAATCCCTCTAATGTGGCAGAACAAAGATTCTCCTTCCCTAATTCAATGGGAAAACAAAATGCACCAAATATACCTCTTTGAGAAACTCATAAGCTGGGAGAACAGCACCAGAAATAAATTTCTAACTATCTGGTCACCATTGATTGATTTAAAAAAATAACCAGTAGATCACAATAATATCAATCAGGTATCTCACTTCCACTTAACACAAACACATCCCTCTCATCCATTGAGGGTTTTACATACAGTTATGGAGGAAATACCTTATAAATAACGAAAAAGCAAGTGTTCAGGCCATAATCTATTAAGAACTAGTTTATATGACTATCTACCTCTCTCATCTCACCTTTCCCCCCTTTTATTGGTTTATAGGATACTGTTTCAATCGTTATTAACATCATGATTGTCTTATGATGAGTTTAGAAATTAGTTATGTTTATTTCTTGATTTATCATTCTAGGTCGGCTGGTCCTAGGGTGGTGTTGAAGAAATTTAATCCCCTTTAACTGGGGCTGATGCCTTTTATACTTCAGCAGTGTCATGCTGACGTTTAAAGATCTATCATCTGATTACAACATTGCATAAATTATTGAAATAGTAGAGACACACTATCTATCCAACAAATGGTTTGGCTTTCTTATATTATTTACACAAGAATCTGCTGTCTTTCATTAATGGTGTGGACTTCTATTGTCCAGCTCTTATGAAAACTAGAATCGTCACCATCAGATGTTAGCTTGTTTTTGCCAGAATAATGTTCTACTTAAAATAAACACTTTTGAAGCCAAAAATGTATGTGCTCATATACCTTGAATTATGTAACCATATCCAGAGCAGCCCACTTGTGTACATTAATTAACACCCCTTTTGTGCCTCAATAAAACACAGCAATGAGCAGGGGGAGGTAATAAAACTTGCCACCATTGACTGTTATTCAGATCTTCTGAGTCTAAGTCTTCATTAGAGATGAGCGAGCACCAAAATGCTCAGGTGCTCGTTACTCGGGACGAAAATTTCGCGATGCTCGAGCGTTCGTTTCGAATAACGAACCCCATTGAAGTCAATGGGCGACACGAGCATTTTTGTATATCGCCGATGCTTGCTAAGGTTTCCATTTGTGAAAATCTGGGCAATTCAAGAAAGTGATGGGAACGACACAGCAACGGATAGGGCAGGCAAGGGGCTACATGTTGGGCTGCATCTCAAGTTCCCAAGTCCCACTATTAAGCCACAATAGCGGCAAGAGTGGGCCCTCCCCCCTCCCAACAATTTTTACTTCTGAAAAGCCCTCATTAGCAATGCATACCTTAGCTAAGCACCACACTACCTCCAACAAAGCACAATCACTGCCTGCATGACACTCTGCTGCCACTTCTCCTGGGTTACATGCTGCACAACCCCCCCCCCCCCGCACGGCCCAGTGTCCACAGCACACACCAAAGTGTCCCTGCGCAGCCTTCAGCTGCCCTCATGCCACGCCACCCTCATGTCTATTTATAAGTGCGTCTGCCATGAGGAGGAACCGCAGGCACACACTGCAGAGGGTTGGCACGGCTAGGCAGCGACCCTCTTTAAAAAGGGCAGGACGATAGCCCATATAGAGAAGCAGTGAGAAATATAATCCTGTGCCACCGCCATCAGGAGCTGCACACGTGGGCATAGCAATGGGAAACCTATGTGCCACACACTATTCATTCTGTCAAGGTGTCTGCATGCCCCAGTCAGACCGCGTTTTTTTATAAATAGTCACAGGCAGGTACAACTCCGCAATGGGAATTCCGTGTGCACCCACAGCATGGGTGGCTCCCTGGAACCCACCGGCTGTACATAAATGTATCCCACTGCAGTGCCCTGGACAGCTGAGGTAACGTCAGCTTTAATGCAGGTGGGCAAAAAATTAATTGGATTACACTGTAGGCGAGGGCCCCAAAAAATTGGTGTACCAACAGTACTAATGTACCTCAGAAAAATTGCCCATGCCCAACCAAGAGGGCAGGTGAAACCCATTAATCGCTTTGGTTAATGTGGCTTAATTTGTAACTAGGCCTGGAGGCAGCCCAGTTAAAATAAAAATTGGTTCAGGTGCAAGTTTCAACGCTTTAATGAGCATTGAAACGTATAAAAATTGTTTACAAAAATTATATGACTGAGCCATGTGGGCCTAAGAAAAATTGCCCGTTCGGCGTGATTACGTGAGATTTCAGGAGGAGGAGCAGGAGGAGGAGGATGAATATTATACACAGATTGATGAAGCAAAAATGTCCCCGTTTTTGATGGTGATAGAACTATGCTTCCATCCGCGGGTGCAGCCTACGTATTGCTTAGGTATCGCTGCTGTCCGCTGGTGGAGAAGAGAAGTCTGGGGAAATCCAGGCTTTGTTCATCTTGATGAGTGTTAGCCTGTCGGCACTGTCGGTTGACAGGCGGGTACGCTTATCTGTGATGATTCCCCAGCCGCACTAAACACCCTCTCTGACAAGACGCTAGCCGCAGAACAAGCAAGCACCTCCAGGGCATACAGCGCGAGTTCAGGCAACGTGTCCAGCTCCGACACCCAGTAGTTGTAGGGGGCAGAGGCGTCACGGAGGACGGTCGTGCGATCGGCTACGTACTCCCTCACCATCCTTTTACAGTGCTCCCGCCGACTCAGCCTTGACTGGGGAGCGGTGACACAGTCTTGCTGGGGAGCCATAAAGCTGTCAAAGGCCTTAGGCCTCATGTCCACGGGGAAAATCGGATTCTGCAGCGGGTCCCTCCTGCCCCGCGGACATGAGCGCTGAAAATAAGAATAAATGACAATAAACTCACCTCCCATCCGCTCCGTTTCTTCTCTTCGCGGCGGCGTCATCTTCTCTCGTCGCGGCCGGATCTTCATTCTTCGGCTCGGCGGATGTGCACGATGACGTCGGTGACGTGCCCCGCGCATGCGCCGGGCCGAAGCAAAATGATCCGGCCGTGGCTGAGAGAGGATGGCGCGGCGCCGAAGAGAAGAACCGGAGCGGGTAAGTAAAATGTGATTTTTGTGTCCCGCGGATCCGGACGGCTTCCATAGGCTTCAATAGAAGCCCGCGGGAGCCGTCCCCGCGGGAGACCCGCATGAAAATGGAGCATGGTCCAGATTTTTTCATGCTCCATTTTTTTTAAAATCACTTTTATTGACTTTTATCTACCCGCGGGTGGTCAATGCATCCCTATGGGGTGCGGATCCGCGCGCGGGAGAAGAGTTAAAATCCGCTGCGGATTTTAATTCTTCTTTTCCCCGTGGACATGAGCCCTTAGAGAGTGTTCCCCTGCCTGTGCTGCACATGCTGGCTGATCTCCGTGCCTCCCCTGCTACCTGGCCCTCGGAACTGCGCCTTCTGCCACTAGTGCTGTCGGATGGGAATTTTACCATCAGCTTGCCCGCCAGGGTCCTGTGGTATAGCATCACTCTCGAACCCCTTTCCTCTTTGGGTATCAGAGTGGAAAGGTTCTCCTTATACCGTGGGTCGAGCAGTGTGTACACCCACTAATCCGTAGTGGCCAGAATGTGTGTAACGCGAGGGTCACGAGAAACGCATCCTAACATGAAGTCTGCCATGTGTGCCAGGGTACCTGTACGCAACACATGGCTGTCCTCACTAGGAAGATCACTTTCAGGATCCTCCTCCTCCTCAGGCCATACACGCTGAAAGGATGACAGACAACCAGCATAGGTCCCCTCAGCAGTGGGCCAAGCTGTCTCTTCCCCTTCCTCCTCATCCTCCTCATGCTCCTCCTCCTCTTCCTCAACGCGCTGAGAAATAGACAGTAGGGTGCTCTGACTATCCAGCGACATACTGTCTTCCCCCGGCTCTGTTTCCGAGCGCAAAGCGTCTGCCTTTATGCTTTGCAGGGAACTTCTCAAGAGGCATAGCAGAGGAATGGTGACGCTAATGATTGCAGCATCCCCGCTCACCATCTGGGTAAACTCCTCAAAGTTTCCAAGGACCTGGCAGATGTCTGCCAACCAGGCCCACTCTTCTGTAAAGAATTGAGGAGGCTGACTCCCACTGTGCCGCCCATGTTGGAGTTGGTATTCCACTATAGCTCTACGCTGCTCATAGAGCCTGGCCAACATGTGGAGCGTAGAGTTCCACCGTGTGGGCACGTCGCACAGCAGTCGGTGCACTGGCAGATTAAACCGATGTTGCAGGGTGTGCAGGTTGGCAGCGTCCGTGTGGGACTTGCGGAAATGTGCGCAGAGCCGGCGCACCTTTCCGAGCAGGTCTGACAAGCGTGGGTAGCTTTTCAGAAAGCGCGGAACCACCAAATTAAAGACGTGGGCCAGGCATGGCACGAACTGCAGAGCCGCCACCAGGTTACGGCCGTTGTCACACACAACCATGCCCGGTTGGAGGCTCAGCGGCGCAAGCCAGCGGTCGGTCTGCTCTGTCAGACCCTGCAGCAGTTCGTGGGCCGTGTGCCTCTTCTCTCTTAAGCTGAGTAGTTTCAGCACGGCCTGCTGACGCTTGCCCACCGCTGTGCTGCCACAAGGCGCGACACCGATCGCTGCCGACGTGCTGCTGCTGACACATCTTGATTGCGAGACAGAGGTTGCGGAGGAGGAGGAGGGTGGTTTAGTGAAGGAAGCATACACCGCTGCAGATACCACCACCGAGCTGGGGCCCGCAATTCTGGGGGTGGGTAGGATGTGAGCGGTCCCAGGCTCTGACTCTGTCCCAGCCTCCACTAAATTCACCCAATGTGCCGTCAGGGAGATATAGTGGCCCTGCCTGCCTGTGCTTGTCCACGTGTCTGTTGTTAAGTGGACCTTGGCAGTAACCGCGTTGGTGAGGGCGCGTACAATGTTGCGGGAGACGTGGTCGTGCAGGGCTGGGACGGCACATCGGGAAAAGTAGTAGCGACTGGGAACTGAGTAGCGCGGGGCCGCCGCCGCCATCATACCTTTGAAAGCCTCCATTTCCACAACCCTATACGGCAGCATCTCCAGGCTGATAAATTTGGCTATGTGCACGTTTAACGCTTGAGGGTGCGGGTGCGTGGCGGCGTACTTGCGCTTGCGCTCCAACACTTGCGCTAGCGACGGCTGGACGGTGCGCTGACAGACATTGGTGGATGGGGCCGAGGACAGCGGAGGTGAGGGTGTGGGTGCAGGCCAGGAGACGGTAGTGCCTGTGTCCTGAGAGGGGGGTTGGATCTCAGTGGCAGGTTGGGGCACAGGGGGAGAGGCAGCGGTGCAAACCGGAGGCGGTGAACGGCCTTCGTCCCACCTTGTGGGGTGCTTGGCCGTCATATGTCTGTGCATGCTGGTGGTGGTGAGGCTGGTAGTGGTGGCTCCACGGCTGATATTGGCGCGACACAGGTTGCACACCACTGTTCGTCAGTCGTCTGCACTCTCAGTGAAAAACTGCCAGACCTTTGAGCCCCTCAGCTTCTGCAGGGTGGCATGGCGTGAGGGGGCACTTTGGGAAACAGTTGGTGGATTATTCGGTCTGGCTCTGCCTCTACCCCTGGACACCGCACTGCCTCTTCCAACCTGCCCTGCTGCTGCCCTTGCCTCCCCCTCTGAAGACCTGTCCTCAGTAGGCGTAGAAAACCAGGTGGGGTCAGTCACCTCATCGTCCTGCTGCTCTTCCTCCGAATCCTCTGTGCGCTCCTCCCTCGGACTTACTGCCCTTACTACTACCTCACTGATAGACAACTGTGTCTCATCGTCATCGTCCTCCTCACCCACTGAAAGCTCTTGAGACAGTTGCCGGAAGTCCCCAGCCTCATCCCCCGGACCCTGGGAACTTTCCAAAGGTTGGGCATCGGTCACGACAAACTCCTCCAGTGGGTGAGGATTCGGAACCATTGCTGCCCATTCTGGGCAGGGGCCCGAAAACTGTCCCTGGGAGTCTGCCTGCTCCTCAGAATGTGTCATTGTAATGGAGTGAGGAGGCTGGGAGGAAGGAGG
Organism: Eleutherodactylus coqui; assembly: GCF_035609145.1. Taxonomy (NCBI): domain Eukaryota; kingdom Metazoa; phylum Chordata; class Amphibia; order Anura; family Eleutherodactylidae; genus Eleutherodactylus; species Eleutherodactylus coqui. The sequence goes on along the minus strand of NC_089844.1, from coordinate 28,395,338 downwards.
AGCAGCAGCCAGAGGATTCAGAGTTGCAGCAGTGGACGGCGCAGAAGTCTGGGTGGTCGATAGATTGCTGGATGCACTTTCTGCCATCCACGACAGGACCTGCTCACATTGCTCATTTTCTAATAAAGGTCTACCGCGTGGACCCATTAATTGTGAGATGAATGTGGGGACGCCAGAAACGTGCCTCTCTCCTAATCCCGCAGCAGTCGGCTGCGATACACCTGGATCAGGAGCTCGGCCTGTGCCCACACCCTGACTTGGGCCTCCGCGTACTCGGCCGCGTCCACGTCCTCTAGGCCTACCCCTATCCCTCAGCATGGTGTACTACCAGTAGTGCAGAAACAGAACGCTGTAATTAAATGTGCCGCTTATTGGCCTGTGGTTGGATGCTGACTTCGTTTACGGAACGCACAGCAGAGCCAGGAAAGAATTTTGTGCAAGCCTGCTGTTACACTTAGCTGGCTGCGTATGAATTAGGACAACTACCCCCAGCAGAGACCCAGTACCCTGAGGACGGTCACAGGCAGCCCAAATAGATTTTTTTTCCCAAATGTTTTTGGAAAGGCCCACTGCCTAAATACACTGAATATGTCTTCTGTCCCTGCCTCACCACTACTGGCCCTGGACAATGTAAAATTACTGCAGACTGTTTCACTGTGGACAGGAATACAGCGGTGATGTAAGAGGCAACACAGAGCCAGGAAAGAATTTTGCGCAATCCTGCTGTAACACTTAGCTGGCTGCGTATGAATTAGGACAACTACCCCCAGCAGAGACCCAGTACACTGAGGACGGTCACAGGCAGCCAAAATAGATTTTTTTTCCCAAATGTTTTTGGAAAGGCCCACTGCCTATATACACTAAATATGTCTTCTGTCCCTGCCTCACCACTACTGGCCCTGGACAATGTACAATTACTGCAGACTGTTTCACTGTGGACAGGAATACAGCGGTGATGTAACAGGCAACACAGAGCCAGGAAAGAATTTTGCGCAAGCCTGCTGTAACACTTAGCTGGCTGCGTATGAATTAGGACAACTACTCCCAGCAGAGACCCAGTACACTGAGGACGGTCACAGGCAGCCCAAATAGATTTTTTTTCCCAAATGTTTTTGGAAAGGCCCACTGCCTATATACACTAAATAGGTCTTCTGTCCCTGCCTCACCACTACTGGCCCTGGACAATGTAAAATTACTGCAGACTGTTTTTTCACTGTGGACAGGAATACAGCGGTGATGTAACAGGCAACACAGAGCCTGGAAAGAATTTTGCGCAAGCCTGCTGTAACACTTAGCTGGCTGCGTATGAATTAGGACAACTACCCCCAGCAGAGACCCACTACACTGAGGACGGTCACAGGCAGCCCAAATAGAATTTTTTTCCCAAATGTTTTTGGAAAGGCCCACTGCCTATATACACTAAATATGTCTTCTGTCCCTGCCTCACCGCTACTGGCCCTGGACAATGTAAAATTACTGCAGGACGCAATGCTCTGCACGGCCGATATACAAAAAATAAATAAAATGTGCAACACTGCAAAAAGCAGCCTCCACACTACTGCACACGGTTAGATGTGGCCCTAAGAAGGACCGTTGGGGTCCTTGAAGCCTAAAATAACTCCTAACACTCTCCCTATAGCAACTCCAGCAAGACAGCACTTTCCCTGAACTATGTCAGAATGCATCTGTGGCGAGCCGCGGGAGGGGCCGATTTATATACTCGGGTGACACCTGATCTCGCCAGCCACTCACTGCAGGGGGGTGGTATAGGGCTTGACCGTCGCAGGGGGAAGTTGTAATGCCTTCCCTGTCTTTCTATTGGCCAGAAAAGCGCGCTAACGTCTCAGAGATGAAAGTGAAAGTAACTCGAACATCGCGTGGTGCTCGTTTCGAATAACGAGCATCTCGAACACGCTAATACTCGAACGAGTATCAAGCTCGGACGAGTATGTTCGCTCATCTATAGTCTTCATTAATGGGTGTTGTCACTAGTGACTGATTATTTCAATTCTACTTGGTATTGGTGATTTCTTAGGGACTTAAAGAAGTTCACTTACATTTTGGAGGCACCAGCAAGATATTGCTAGAATAACACAGAGTACTGAACAAAGAGCAGCAGACTTCTCCATTTGGAAAAGCATAGCCCAGGGTAGGAAAACTTTCTCTTGACTCTTCCCTGGGAAGGGGGACGCCTGCTGGGTCAGTGGTCGGTGCGTTCTCAGCAATACTGAACTTTGCTCCCTATAAGGTAGAATTACTTTTTTATTATTTGTAAATTGTTTCTTGTGTTTCTTATGTTTTCTCTGTGCTATTTCTGAAGTCTGTCTTACAGCACTGAGTCTGCTGCTGGGTTTAAGCCAGCTCTGTATCTCTGTGCTTATGTGTGCTTTAACTCCTGATTGAAGGCCCATTTACACCAGCCAATGATCACTAAAAAATCGCTAATCACGATTGTTTTAGCGATCATCGGCGCATCTAAACGCGTGCCCATCATGCGCTTTTCGGGCACTGCTAGCTGATCATTAAATTCAGTCCAATCTAAAAATCGTCATTCACTCTTATCAGCAGTTCTCCACATTGAGTGCTGATAGCATTGTTTCCCCATAGAAAACAAAGGATCTGAGCGCAGATAATAGCCCTTGGGCTATTAAAGGGGTTGTCCCGCGCCGAAACGGGTTTTGTTTTTTTTTTAACCCCCCCCCCCCCGTTCGGCGCGAGATAACCCCGATGCAGGGGTTAAAAAAACAAACCGGGTAGTACTTACCCGAATCCCGGCGGTCCGGCGTCTTCATACTCACCTGCTGAAGATGGCCGCCGGGATCCTCTCTCTCTGTGGACCGCAGGGCTTCTGTGCGGTCCATTGCCGATTCCAGCCTCCTGATTGGCTGGAATCGGCACGTGACGGGGCGGAGCTACACGGAGCCGGCATTCTGCACGAGCGGCCCCATTGAAGACAGCAGAAGACCCGGACTGCGCAAGCCCGGCTAATTTGGCCATTAGAGGCCGAAAATTAGTCGGCACCATGGAGACGAGGACGCCAGCAACGGAGCAGGTAAGTATAAAACTTTTGATAACTTCTGTATGGCTCATAATTAATGCACAATGTACATTACAAAGTGCATTAATATGGCCATACAGAAGTGTATAGACCCACTTGCTGCCGCGGGACAACCCCTTTAACTGCATTCAGCGAAGGCTTTTTTTGCACACTTAATTGCGATCTTTTAGCGATCATCTGCTGGTGTAAATAGGCCTTAACTGCTCATTTCCTGTTCTGTCTGCTACATTGTGTTGTGTGTCAGTAATTGTACTATCATTGATAATAATTTTGATGTTTCACAAGGGAATTCTGGCATAGATGCATAGCTGCTGACATTTCTGTAGTGTGATATCCTCTGTGGTGATTTAGATTTGTTTTTCTCACATCTGATCTTGCCTGGGATCTACAACTCTAGTGTTAGGGCTTAGCGCTGGAGTGTAGAAGATACATAACTGTGGGGTGAATTAGCTGGTCACCAACAGTTTTGTGAGTAAGGAAAATTACATAGCAGGATATCTAAAGGAAAGACTAGCACTCTTTGACAGATTTGCTATGTGTGTGATTCTCACAAACTTCAACACGATGTCAAAGTATAAGCCAAGCATTGTTGATTTGTCTAGGATGACGTTTCGGAGATCAGCTGTGAGAAATGCAGCTACCATACTGCGGAAAGCCAAATCACCAAAAACTGGCAGTCCTGACCTTAATGCCTAGGGCTAATTTTCAGTACCTGCAGATTGATCGATGTCTTCTCAAACTATTCAGAAGGTTGGCCCTGTTCCAAATCAGGTGCAAAAACTATTGCAAAGAAAGTGTTGTCAGAGATTGTTTGCAGGTATGCAATACCAGAGGTGATTAAGGGTGATAGAGCAGTGGTAAGGTGGAGTGGTTAAATGGATTTACATAGTGATGTTTGCAAAGGTGGCCAGCCTCTTCTCTAATCTCCAGGGTGCCTCATTTATGTGTCACTTCGGTGATTAAGAGAGGAGGAGGAAGGTAGAGAATGCTAGGAACTAGTAACTAGTTGGATATTGGTATGTTGAGAGCTACATTGCTGACGGTTAAATTGAAACCAGATATTTTATCAATGTGCAATAGAGTAGGTTAAGTTAAAAAAAAAGAGAACGTAAGAGCGCTGTCTTAAAGAAATCATGCTCAGATAGTTTATATAGATCTGTTACCTCTATGTATATAGAGGTAACAGATCTATATCATATGAAATATGATGGATTATGACTAGAGATGAGCGAGCACCAAAATGCTCGAGTGCTCGTTACTCGAGTCAAACTTTCAGTGATGCTCGAGAGTTCGTTTCGAGTAACGAACCCCATTGAAGTCAATGGGCGACTCGAGCATTTTTGTATATGACTGGTGCTCCGCTAAGGTTTTCATTTGTGAAAATCTTAGCAAATCACCAAAGTCATGTAAAAAACACAGAAACTGATAGGGCAGGCGAGGAGCAACATGCAGGGCTGCATTTCGGGCTCCGAGGTCTCACTATTAAGCCACAATAGAACGAAGAGAAGAACGATGTTAGCCCATTGAATTCAATGGAGCCGGCAATACAGCCAGCTCCATTGAAAGCAATGGGCTGCCAGCGAGCGCGGGATGAATTTTCGGGAAGGGCTTAAAAATATAAGCCCTTACCTGAAAAAGAAAGATTTTAGTGTAAAAAAGAATAAAAATGCAGGCATTCTCTTCAATGGAGCCGCCGCTGCTGCTGCCGGCGACTCCATTGAAGACAATGGTCCGCTGGCACACCTGAATTCTTTTTCAGGGAAGGGCTTTACATTTAAGCCATTCCCTGGAAATGAATTAAAAGCGATTTAAAAAACAAAAAAAATAGATACTCACCTCCCTTCAGCTGCTGGGGCACAGCCGCATCTTCTCCTGCTGTCCCCTGCACTGTGGTGCTGAACTGCTGTCATTCAGCTGAGAGCTGCGCTGAGCCAATCAGAGGCAGCATTCACTCACCCATTCATGAATTCATGAATGGGTGTGAGTGAAATCTGCCTCTGATTGGCTCAGCGCTGAGCCAATCAGGGGCATGTCTGACTCACACCCCCTTCACACCCACTGCCAGCTGACCGCAGCTGAACTCCGTCTGCCAGGACCAGGTGAGTGTATATATTTTTTTTATTTTTACACATTTCTGGATGAATTGCAGGGAAGGGCTTATATATTTAAGCCCTTCCCGAAAATTCATCCCGCACTCGCTGGCAGCCCATTGCTTTCAATGGACCCGGCTGTATTGCCGGCTCCATTGAATTCAATGGGCTAACATCATTCTGCCGGGACAAGGTAAGTATATATATTTTTTTACTTTTTACACATTTTAGGATGATTTTCAGGTAAGGGCTTATATTTTTAAGCCCTTCCCGAAAATTCATCCCGCGCTCGCCGGCAGCCCATTGCTTTCTATGGAGCCGGCTGTATTGCCGGCTCCATTGAATTCAATGGTCAGTGCTCGTTTAATCGAGACGAGCACCGCGTGGTGTTCGTCTCGAGTAACGAGCATCTCGAGCACCCTAATACTCGAACGAGCATCAAGCTCGGACGAGTATGCGCGCTCATCTCTAATTATGACTAGATTTAATAATCTGTGTAAATGATTTGTTATTTGTGTGTTTGCACTGCGATTGTGGGTACATAGCTAGTTATATCTGGGCACAATAAAAGATGATTTAGACCAGATCACGTAAGTGTATATTTTCACTTGAAGATACCCCCTGATTCTGCTTCATGTTTGTGTGGACTTGTAGAAGCCAGACATAGGTGCAGATGTTTGGCTATAGTACTCCATAGCCGGACGATCGATAATATGTAAACAGGAGATAAGTTCTAGCCTAAATGAACCTGATAAGGAGTGGAAGTTGATAGATCTTACTTGCTTTAACAGACAAACCTTTACAAAATCATTTAGTGGATGCTGATGATATTTGTATCCAGCTGTTAGTTTTTAGAAACTGTCCTGTAAATCTCATTGATGCAAAAGTGTGAAGCGCTATTAATGCAAGCATAATGGGGGTATTGAGATGTGCTTTGATCACCCTTATTTTTGCATTTGAGGTTTAATGGTCTAAACAACTGGCAGGACTCAAAGGGGTGGGGCTGGATGATGTGGAGAGAGGAAGTATGTATTGGGTCCCTCTCCCAAAAAGGAGGGTGTGAGGCAAAAACTCTGAGAAGGTTAGACTGACAAAGTATGAAAGTTGCTAATTAAAAAACGTACGAATGATAAATCTTAAGATTGTGTTGTAAACTTGATTAACTTGAGTTGTAATGTTTGAATAATATCAAGGAATTATTACTGTTTGTTCAAAAGACTAATTAATACATGAGGTGTATGTATAAAGCATATAGAAGTTGTGCATGCTGTCATAGAGATAGATATTTATTAGGCATAAAAGCTAATAGGGTCACTCTGGGCAGAGATTGATAAAACGGACATATAGAAACTTGTTTCATCTATTTTTATGGATGGATGAAGAAGAGTACCACAAGACTCAAGACTGTGTTTTTGTTTTAATTTATTATGGACGGGATTATTTGCGATCAAGGTTATTTTGGACTGAGTAAATTCATGAGCTGAGTTATATCTGACAGGACATTAGAACTTTGCAAGCGTGATTTTATTTTTTTATCTTCTCTAAGTTCAATCTGTATCTCTCCATACATTGTGAATTTTCAACTGAGCCTGAAGAACTGACAGGTGTTTATAACAGTGCCCAACTGTCAGCTGATGACTAGTCAAAGGAGGGCTAAGCATTATAGCTCCTCTCTGGAGACCTGAGGTGACCAATGGTGTACAAAGGGCATCTGAAAGAGTAGAATCTACAATGAACAGGGGGCTCTATAGCCACCTGTGAATACCTTACACTCATGGATACGAAGAATGAGGAGATTGACTGACACCAGACTAACCATGGAAAGTAATAAGGGCACAATAACCCCTATGCTTCCCTGCATCAGAGACCCTATATATTTGGGATCTAAAAAAGAACAAGGGAAAAAGACTTCAAGATAAAGAGACATTTGTATTCCACATATGACAGTTTTGTTGTTGTTTTCTTTTATATATATATATTTTTTTTACTCAAGCCCAGGTTTGACAGGATTGGTTTTGTGTTGCTAGCAAATGAAATGCTACGGGACAGTGTAATTAAATTATTGTGATATTAGATTATCTGATTGTTTATGCAATGTATCATTGTCATGAAAACATGACAGTGGTTGAAATCCCCGCCTCCAGAAACACACGTGCCTTCAGCCAATTACAGCCATTCAATGACATCATTGTCATTGGCTGTGATTGGCTGAAGGCACGTGTGTTTCTGGAGGCGGGGATTTAAAGCCCTTCGTAGAGAAAGCAATGCTCTGCCGGGAACCAGGAGGGAGCGACATCCTGCAGCAGCGGCGCAGAACGCCAGGAGAAGTGAGTAATGATTTTTATTCTTTGCTCCACTGTATTACCGGCGTATAAGGTGACAGTTGGGGGGTCGTCTTATACGCCCCGTCGCCTTATACGCCGGTATATATTTTTATTGTAACACATTTCTGGATGAATTGCAGGGAAGGGCTTATATATTTAAGCCCTTCCCGACAATTCATCCCGCAATCGCCGGCAGCCCATTGCTTTCAGTGGAACCTGCTGTATTGCCGGCTCCATTGAATTCAATGGACAAACATCGTTCTTCTCTGCCACAGCTGTTACAGCTGTGGCTGAGAAGAATGATTTGTCTTCTATATGTTCTCAATGGGGTCGGCGCTGCTGCCGCCGGCCCCATTGAGCGCATATAGAGAAGAGAACAGAAATCGCAGATCGCACATACGTGCGATCTGCGATTTCTATGGCCTAAGAAGGACCGTTGGGGTTCTTGAAGCCTAAAATAACTCCTAACACTCTCCCTATAGCAGCAGCACTTTCCCTGATTTATGTCAGAATGCATCTGTGGTGAGCCGCGGGAGGGGCAGATTTTAATACTCGGGTGACACCTAATCTCGCCAGCCACTCACTGCAGGGGGGTGGTATAGGGCTGGAACGTTGCAGGGGGAAGTTGTAATGCCTTCCCTGTCTTTCTATTGGCCAGAAAAGCGCGCAAATTTGTCAGGGAAGAAAATGAAAGTAACCCGAACACCGCGTGGTACTCGTTACGAGTAACGAGCATCTCGAACACCCTAATACTCGAACGAGTATCAAGCTCGGACGAGTATGCTCGCTCATCTCTAATTATAATCACTTTCTTGATCACATTATGGAATTTTCTAATCCTGTTTTAGTTATAAAAGCTATAGGTAGTCAAGGGTGGGGTCTAGGGGTCATAGTGTGCCATCTGGGCCTGCCATAATGTTGAAAAAAAACTGTTAAGATCCCACTTAAATTTTTCTCTAAAGTCCTTATACCCATTTCAATGACCAAAAATTGCTATGTTTTGACTTAATATTTTATGTAGAAAATATTACAGCAGATTCATAAACATGTTTTCAGTTTCATTCCAAATCTATTATCATCCTTTCAAAGTACTCATAACCTGCAATCAGGAGATTGAAGGCCTTTACCAAGTTCAATTGACTACTCCTACTTCTGTAAAGGTGTAGAGGAAAGGAACAAAAGGAAATATTTGACTTCTCTTACTGTATTATTTGCAAAATTTCAATTGTGTCTAGTGAGCATGCATTAGATAAAGAATGCAGTAACAAATTCATTATGTATCATGAGATCATATCTAGAGTGAGAAATCTGTTAGAATGTTGGGTATGCTCTCATGCCTCTGTTTTAGCTAAAGCTTGCTATGAAAAAGCTATGAAAAATGATATTATTAATGGTAAAGCATATTCTTGAAGTTTATTTCCTAATACTGTGTTATTAGTTTATATTGCAGATGCGTTCATACATGGGATACAGATTGAGCTTCCAGTTGGCATCTATGGAGTATGTGGGAGTAATGCATATAGACGTGTATTTTAGCCAAATTGGAGCCAGCCACTTGGGTTTGGAAAAATGATGAATTTCCTTACCAATATATTCCTTCAAATGTGTTGTATAAGTGTGATGTGCCTGACAAGAAGGTACATTTTGCTTATACTCACTGAGCCTGCAAAGCAGGGGCAGTGATGGTTGGACCCATAGGTATGGTGGTCAACACCTTAACCCCTTAGTGACAAAGCCTGTTTGCGCCTTAATGACCAGGCCAAAGTTTGCAAATCTGACACGTGTCAATTTAGCATGGAAAAACACCAGAAAAGTTTTGCATATCCAAGCGATTCTGACATTGTTTTTTCGCCACATGTTGTACTTCATTTAGACCGATAGAATTTGTGTTTATTTATTAAAAGCGCCAAAATTGGGAAAATATTGAAAAAATCGTCATTTTTTCACATTTACAACTGCAATATCTCAAATATGTGCAAACATAATATAAAAATTTTTGCTAAGATATATATTTACATCCGTTTACTTTATTTTGGGCGCACATTGGAAAAACTTTTTTTTTTTTTAACCATTTAGGAGACGTACAAATTTAACATTACTTTCCAGCATTTTGAGGAACACTTTGTTTTCCTACACCAAGCCAAGATTGGAAATGCTCATAGGAGTCAAAATGATAGATACCCCCACAAATGACCCCATTTTAAAAACTATACCCCTTACCGTATTCACTGAGGGGTGACATGAGTGTTTTAACCCCAAAGTTTTTTTTAGGAGTCAATGCAATTTGGAAGAGAAAAACTAAAATTTCATATTTTTGCAAATATGTAATTTTAAAGACAGGACTTTTTTCTATAGTACACATGAAAATGAGGATTTGCACCCCAGAATGGATAAGCCTGTTTGTCCCGTGCTCAGAAACATACCCATTGTGGCCCTAGTATTACGTCTGTATGCACAATGGGGCCCAAAATGAAAGGAGCAACCGGTGGCTTTCGGAACAGAAATTTTGCTTGAAGGAGATTTAGGCCCTATTGCACACTTGTAGAGCCATTGAGTGACCAAAACGATGGAGAACGCCCACAAGTGACCCCATTTTGAAAAGTAGACCCCTTATCGAATTTATCTAGAAGTACAATGACTTTTTTGACTTCACAGTTTTTAAATGAATCTAAGCCAAGCCGAAGGAAAAAAATTACGATTTTCATTTTTCTGGTAATTTTGTCATTTTAAAAGCAGTTTTTTTTGTACAGCACATATACGAATGAAAACTTGCACCCCAAAATGGATACCCCTGTTTGTCCTGTGCTCAGAAACTTACCCATTGTGGCCCTAATCGTATGTCTGGATGCACAGTGGGGCCCAAAATGAAAGGAGAAACCGGTGGCTTTCGGAACAGAAATTTTGCTAGGAGATTTAGGCCCTATTGCACACTTGTAGAGCCATTGAGTGACCAAAACGATGGAGAACCCCCACAAGTGACCCTATTATGAAAATTAGATCCCTTAATGAATTTATGTAGGGGTACGATGACTTTTTTGACTTCACAGTTTTTGAATGAATCTAAGCCAAGCCGAAGGAAAAAAATTACGATTTTCATTTTTTTGGCAATTCTGTCTTTTTAAAAGCAATTTTTTTTGTACAGCACGTATATGAATGAAGACTTGCACCACAAAATGGGTACCCCTGTTTGTCCTGTGCTCAGAAACATACCCATTGTGGCCCTAATCTTATGCCTGGATGCACAATGGGGCCCAAAATGAAAGGAGCAATCGGTGGCTTTCGGAACAGAAATTTTGCTTGAAGGAGATTTAGTCCCCATTGCCCACTTGTAGAGCTATTGAGTGACCAAAACGATGGAGAACCCCCACAAGTGACCCCATTTTGAAAAGTAGACCCCTTAACAAATGTATCTAGAGGTACGATAACTTTTTTGACTTCACAGTTTTTGAATGAATCTAAGCCAAGCAGAAGGAAAAATTATGATTTTCATTTTTTTGGCAATTGTGTCAATTTAAAAACAGATTTTTTTGTCCAGTGTACATAGGAATGAAGACTTTCACCCCAAAATGGATACCCCCATTTGTCCTGTGTTTAGAAACATACCCATTGTGGCCCTAATCTACTTAAAGAAAACATGGCTCGGCCTATAATGGAAGGAGCACCCGTTGGATTTCAGGGTACAACGGAATAAATTCCAGGCTCCATTGCCCACTTGTAGAGCCATTGAGCGGCCAAAACAATAGAGAACCCCCACAAATGACCCCATTTTGAAAACTAGACCCCTTAACAAATTCATCTAGGGATGTACTGTGTATTTTGATTCCACAGTAGTTGAATGAATCTAAGCAAAGCAGAAGGAAAAAATTACGATTTTCATTTTTTGGCAATTTTGTCAATTTAGAAACTGTTTTTATTGTACAGTGTACATAGGAATGAAGACGTTCACCCCAAAATGGATACCCTCATTTGTCCCGTGTTCAGAAACATATCCATTTTGGACCTAATCTACTTACAGGACACATGGCTAGGCCCATAATGGAGGGAATGCCCGCTGGATTTCATGGCAGAACTGAATAAATTCCAGGCCCCATTGCCCACTTATACGGAAAAATAATTGACTTCCTAAAAGTAATTTAATCCATCCCCATTTTTTTTGCATTCCCTAAATATTAGATAAAGGTAATAATATAAACTGCGTTTTATGTCCGAAGACAGGGGTAGTTACGGAGGTTGGTTGGGTTGGGCACATGGGGCAAGAAAACCGTGTATCCCCCCCTCCTCTCATGCTTTTTGAGGGGCATTTCGTACCCTCAGCAGCAGGGATAGGGTGTAAAAAGTGGCGCTCTGTGAGGCTTTGTAATCTTGCTGCGGTGCAGCGGTCTCACACAGAAGGCGCTCAACAAGGTGCTCCTGGAACTGCATGAAGGCATGGGGCTTCTTGTAAATTACAGATTACAGGTAGTGGTCTGAATAACGCCGGGCTCACACGGCCGTAGGTGGAATCCGCTTGCGGAGGCCCGCAGCGGATCCCATCTGTGAGCCGGCCGTGACCCTGCGTACGGCCGCGTAATGTACTGCGCATAACTGTCCACTCACACAGGCGGTCATGCGCAGTACACCGTTGTTTGTTTTTATTTCCCGCGCCGTCGCTTATAGATGACCCGGGTACCCGCAACCCGTACACAATGTGTTTGCATATGGGCTGCGGGTATATCCGCGGTCATAGAGCACAATGGGCTCTAGGTCGCGGATATCCGCAGTAAAATATAGCATGCCGTGTTCTGTTTCTGCAAGTGGATTACGTAATTCCGACCCACTAATTGGGGGGAATTGTGTAATCCAATGCATGTGATTGATGCATGGATTACTGCTGATCAAGCGCATGCAGAACCCGTAATTCCTCTCCGGTCATGCGTGACCGGCCTAATGTTATATCGCTACTTTATCACATCACCGGGGACCGCTCAACGAGGCCACCCGTCACTGCTCCAAGCATTCAGCGACCATTGGTTGCTGGGAGCAAGGAGATTTAAAATTTCCTGGGCTCCCCGACTCCTGCGAATGTGTTCGGCATGTTGCCGGCGGGGGCATGCGCAGCAGCCGGAAGGGTCCATGGAGGATAATCGCATCTGGATTCAAATGCGGAAGCCTCCGAGAAGATGTTTCATTTCCCCCCACTGATCGCATCGGTGAAGGGAGATGAAATTTACACTTTTTAAAGAACTTTTACGTGATCGCCATTATGCATTGGATAACGGCGATCACGTGACCAGTAACTGCATACCGTGGTGCCCCGTGACATCTCCAGGCTCTTGGCTACCTTGGGTAGCCAGCAGCAGGGAGATTTTAAATTTCTTGGGCAATATTTCACTTTTGCGCATGCCTCCGCCATCATGCTTGATCCCATCAAGGAACAAATCCAGGGACCTTGGGTACGTAATTTCATCCCCCCCTTACGGATATGATCCGTAAGGGGAGATGAAACTTTAACTTTATAAACTTTTAATTTTTTTTTTTTTTTTTTCTTTTTAACTTTATATGATCACCGTTATCCGATGGATAAAGGTGATCATATCACTGTAAACCACATACAGCGGTCCCCAGTCATATCTCCCTGCACTCAGCTAACTGTGACAGCCGGGTGCAGGGAGATTTTGAATTTGCCGGGCTCGCCGGCCTTCTGCGCATGCGCGCCACATCGGCACATCGCAGAAGCCAGCGGGGGGTCCGGAGACCGGCCGGAGGACATGGAGGAAGCGGGTTGAGTATTTTCACCTTCCCTCATGGATCCGATCCATGAGGGGAGGTGAAACTTTTCTTTTTTTTACACTTTTCTACACTTTTCTGCGATTGCCGTTATCCATTGTATAACAGCGATCGCGGTTCCGGGGACCGCTCACCGTGGTCCCCGCTGGCATCTCCTGCCTCCCGGCTACCTACAGGAGCCGGGAGCCAGGAGATTTTAAATTTCCCGCGCCGCCGGGCCCTCTGCGCATGCGCGCCAAGCGGCATTACGTCAGCTACGAAGGACGGCTACGGGGCCCGGAGCATCGGGAGAGCGGGGAGCAGCATGCCGGACCCAGGTGAGTAATTTCAGCTGTTCCAATGGATCCGATCCATCAGGGCAGCTGAATATGTAACTTTTTTTCAACTTTTGTTTACTTTTTTGCGATCGGCGCTATCCATTGGATAGCGCCGAACGCAATTCCGGGGGGGGGGGTCCGAACAGCCCGGGATGACAGCTTCATGCTGTCGGCAACCTGCGGACACCAACAGCATGGAGCTGTCACGTCCACAGCCCGAGGGGCTTTATTCTCTGTAGGACACATGTTTTTACGTCCTCAGAGAATAAAGCCCACTTCGGGAGGACGTAAAAACACTATGGGCTGGTCGTTAAGGGGTTAAGGAACACCCACATGATAGAAGCACTTGGAGATGCTTTTGATATCACAGATATATTATTTGATGCACTTAAGGTTCAAAATGAATACACTAAACAGTTAATTCTAGTCACTAATCAACATACTGTAGTATTAGATTATTTTATAGCCTCATAACAAGGGTTATTTCAAATAGTTGTAATCTAATCATTGTTAAGGTTCTAATTTTACTGTTTTGAAATAATCATGAGCACTAATTGCAGATATTTTTCAGGAAACTCCAGTGAAATCTGTGGAGCAGTCTGCCTCTGATGTGCATTTTAGGACTGATATGACAACTGCTAAGCTAACATGTACCTTATATGGAAAATATACTCAAGAATTAACAACTGCATTAACTGTGGACACCTACTCTCATCATACAGGGCCAAAGATTTATACACATTGGACTGTACACAAGAAATGTTTATATCATTTTTTACTTGACTAATAGAGTAACCATATGATATTAATTCAGCATTTGCATATATGTGCATATTTTACATTTATCTTCTCATGGCTTTGTTTGGTATAATGTTGGAGGTTGTAGCTACAGGGACAGAGAAGGCATGCACCATTTGGGGGAATTGGGGAGTCAGAGGAAGATCTCTTGACAATCCTCAGGAGTGGGCCTTTGTTAGGAAGTAATAGCGGGTTTACCTTGCCATCGTCGAGGCATGGTGTCAGGATATTCTAGAGAAAATAAAAGTAGGGAACTGTTAAAGAAATTGAATCCCCTTTAACATGGATTGATGCCTTTAATACTTCAGCAGTGTCATGCTGACCTTTAGGCTGGGTTCACACAGGGCGGATTTGCTGTGGAAATTCCACGCGGAATGTCGCCGCGGCAAATCCGCCTGCGGCCGCTAATCTATAGGTTAGCCAGCCATGTGGACGAGATTTCTCAGAAATCTCGTCCACATGGGACGGCGAATCCGCTGCGGTTAATCTGGCAGAAACCGCGGCTTTGCTGACCGCAGCATGTCCATCCTTTTTTTTTTTCTATGGGAGCGCCGGCCGCAGCGGAAGACCGAGTGGCCGGGCCGCTTCAAAGCTTTCCACGGCGGTTCTCCCGGCAGAAATCTTGCGGTTTTTCGCTGCAGCCAAACCGCGGGATTTTCGTCGGGAATCAGCCCCGTGTGACCCCAGCCTTAAAGAGCTATGAACTGATTATAATGTTGCACAAGTTCTGGGAAAAGTAGAGACACGCTGTCTATCCAACAAATGGTTTGGCTTTCTTAAATTATATACCCAAGAATCTCCTGTCTTTAATTAATGGTGTGGACTTGTATTGTCCAGCTCTTATGAAATCTAGAATTGTCACCACCAGATGTTAGCTTGTTTCTGCCAGAATAATGTTTTATAGCCAAAAATGTATGTGCTCATATACCTTGAATTATGTAACCATATCCAGAGCAGCCCACTTGTGTACATTAATTAACACTAGAGATGAGCGAACGTACTCGTCCGAGCTTGATACTCATTCGAGTATTAGCGTGTTCGAGATGCTCGTTACTCGTAACGAGTACCACGCGATGTTCGGGTTACTTTCACTTTCATCTCTGAGACGTTAGCGCGCTTTTCTGGCCAATTGAAAGACAGGGAAGGCATTACAACTTCCCCCTTTGACGTTCAAGCCCTATACCACCCCCCTGCAGTGAGTGGCTGGCGAGATCAGGTGTCACCCGAGTATAAAAATCGGCCCCTCCCGCGGCTCGCCACAGATGCGTTCTGACATAGCTGAGGGAAAGTGCTATCGTGTTGGAGCTGCTATAGGGAGAGTGTTAGGAGTTATTGTAGGCTTCAAGAACCCTAACGGTCCTTCTTAGGGCCACATCTAACCGTGTGCAGTACTGTGGAGGCTGCTTTTTGCAGTGTTGCACATTTTTTTTTTTTTTGGTATATCGGCCGTGCAGAGCATTGCGCCCTGCAGTAATACTCCAGGGACAGAAGTGCTTAGGCAGGGAGAGCGTTAGGAGTATTTTAGGCTTCAAGAACCCCAACGGTCCTTCTTAGGGCCACATCTAACTGTGTGCAGTACTGTGGAGGCTGCTTTTTGCAGTGTTGCACTTTTTTTTTTTTTGGTATATCGGCCGTGCAGAGCATTGCGCCCTGCAGTAATACTCCAGGGACAGAAGTGTGGAGGCAGGGACAGAAGACATATTATTGATTGAATATAGGCAGCGGGCCTTTTCTAAAAAATATTGGGCAAAAAATCTATTTGGCCTGCCTGTCACTGTGCTCAGTGTTCTGGGTCTGTCTGTGCTGGGTGTAGTAGTTCTACAACAAAATCATACGCAGCCAGCTAAGTGTTACAGCAGGTTTGCGCCAAATAATTTCCTGGCTCTGTCTGGGCTCTGAAATCACCGCTGTGTTGCAGTTAACAGTGCAACACTCTGCAGTTCTGTGACATACCCTAGGGACAGAAGTGTGGAGGCAGGGACAGAAGACATATTATTGATTGAATATAGGCAGTGGGCCTTTTCTAAAAAATATTGGGCAAAAAATCTATTTGGCCTGCCTGTCACTGTGCTCAGTGTTCTGGGTCTGTCTGTGCTGGGTGTAGTAGTTCTACAAAATCATACGCAGCCAGCTAAGTGTTACAGCAGGCTTGCGCCAAATTATTTCCTGGCGTTCCGTAAGCGAAGTCAGCCTCCAACCACAGGCCAATAAGCGGCACATTTAATTACAGCGTACTGTTTCTGCATTACTGGTAATACAGCATGCTGAGGGGTAGGGGTAGGCCTAGAGGACGTGGACGCGGCTGAGAACGCGGAGGCCCAAGTCAGGGTGTGGGCACAGGCCGAGCTCCTGATCCAGGTGTATCGCAGCCGACTGCTGCGGGATTAGGAGAGAGGCACGTTTCTGGCGTCCCTACATTCATCGCACAATGAATGGGTCCAGGCGGTAGACCTTTATTAGAAAATGAGCAGTGTGAGCAGGTCCTGTCGTGGATGGCAGAAAGTGCTTCCAGAAATCTATCGTCCACCCACAGTTCTGCGCCGTCCACTGCTGCAACTCAGAATCCTCTGGCTGCTGCTCCTCCTTCCTCCCAGCCTCCTCACTCCATGAAAATGAGACATTCTGAGGAGCGGGCAGACTCCCAGGAACTGTTCTCGGGCCCCTGCTCAGATTGGGCAGCAGTGGTTCCTCTCCCACCAGAGGAGTTTATCGTGACTGATGCGCAACCATTGGAAAGTTCCCGGGGTCTGGGGGATGAGGCTGGGGACTTCCGGCAACTGTCTCAAGACCTTTCAGTGGGTGAGGAGGCCGATGACGATGAGACACAGTTGTCTATCAGTGAGGTAGTAGTAAGGGCAGTAAGTCCGAGGGAGGAGTGCACAGAGGATTCGGAGGAAGAGCAGCAGGACAATGAGGTGACTGACCCCACCTGGTTTGCTACGCCTACTGAGGACAGGTCTTCAGAGGGGGAGGCAAGGGCAGCAGCAGGGCAGGTTGCAAGAGGCAGTGCGGTGTCCAGGGGTAGAGGCAGGGCCAGACCGAATAATCCACCAACTATTTCCCAAAGCGCCCCCTCGCACCATGCCACCCTGCAGAGGCCGAGGTGGTCAAAGGTCTGGCAGTTTTTCACTGAGAGTGCAGACGACCGACGAACAGTGGTGTGCAACCTTTGTCGTGCCAAGATCAGCCAGGGAGCCACCACCACCAGCCTCACCACCACCAGCATGCGCAGACATATGATGGCCAAGCACCCCACAAGGTGGGACGAAGGCCGTTCACTGCCTCCGGTTTGCACTGCTGCCTCTCCCCCTGTGCCCCAACCTGCCACTGAGATCCAACCCCGCTCTGAGGACACAGGCACTACCGTCTCCTGGCCTGCACCCACACCCTCACCTCCGCTGTCCTCGGCCCCATCCAGCAATGTCTGTCAGCGCAGAGTCCAGCCGTCGCTAGCGCAAGTGTTTGAGCGCAAGCGCAAGTACGCCGCCACGCACCCGCACGCTCAAGCGTTAAACGTGCACGTAGCCAAATTTATCAGCCTGGAGATGCTGCCATATAGGGTTGTGGAAACGGAGTCCTTCAAAAGTATGATGGCGGCGGCGGTCCCGCGCTACTCAGTTCCCAGTCACCACTATTTTTCCCGATGTGCTGTCCCAGCCCTGCACGACCACGTCTCCCGCAACATTGTACGCGCCCTCACCAACGCGGTTACTGCCAAGGTCCACTTAACAACGGACACGTGGACAAGCACAGGCGGGCAGGGCCACTATATTTCCTTGACGGCACATTGGGTGAATTTAGTGGAGGCTTGGACCGAGTCAGAGCCTGGGACCGCTCACGTCCTACCCACCCCCAGAATTACGGGCCCCAGCTCGGTGGTGGTATCTGCGGCGGTGTATGCTTCCTCCACTAAAGCACCCTCCTCCTCCTCCAACGCAACCTCTGTCTCACAATCAAGATGTGTCAGCAGCAGCAGCATGTCGGCAGCAGTCGGTGTCGCACGGCGTGGCAGCACAGCGGTGGGCAAGCGTCAGCAGGCCGTGCTGAAACTACTCAGCTTAGGAGATAAGAGGCACACGGGCCACGAACTGCTGCAGGGTCTGACAGAGCAGACCAACCGCTGGCTTGCGCCGCTGAGCCTCCAACCGGGCATGGTCGTGTGTGACAATGGCTGTAACCTGGTGGCGGCTCTGCAGCTCGGCAGCCTCACGCACGTGCCATGCCTGGCCAACGTCTTTAATTTGGTGGTTCAGCGCTTTCTGAAAAGCTACCCACGCTTGTCAGACCTGCTCGGAAAGGTGCGCCGGCTCTGCGCACATTTCCACAAGTCCCACACGGACGCTGCCACCCTGCGCACCCTGCAACATCGGTTTAATCTGCCAGTGCACCGACTGCTGTGTGACGTGCCCACACGGTGGAACTCTACGCTCCACATGTTGGCCAGGCTCTATGAGCAGCGTAGAGCTATAGTGGAATACCAACTCCAACATGGGCGGCGCAGTGGGAGTCAGCCTCCTCAATTATTTTCAGAAGAGTGGGCCTGGTTGGCAGACATCTGCCAGGTCCTTGGAAAGTTTGAGGAGTCTACCCAGGTGGTGAGCGGCGATGCTGCAATCATTAGCGTCACCATTCCTCTGCTATGCCTCTTGAGAAGTTCCCTGCAAAGCATAAAGGCAGACGTTTTGCGCTCGGAAACAGAGCCGGGGGAAGACAGTATGTCGCTGGATAGTCAGAGCACCCTCCTGTCTATATCTCAGCGCGGTGAGGAGGAGGAGGAGGAGGAGGAAGATGAGGAGGAGGGGGAAGAGACAGCTTGGCCCACTGCTGAGGGTACACATGCTGCTTGCCTATCATCCTTTCAGCGTGTATGGCCTGAGGAGGAGGAGGAGGAGGAGGAGGAGGAGGATCCTGAAAGTGATCTTCCTAGTGAGGACAGCCATGTGTTGCGTACAGGTACCCTGGCACACATGGCTGACTTCATGTTAGGATGCCTTTCTCGTGAGCCTCGCGTTACACGCATTCTGGCCACTACGGATTACTGGGTGTACACACTGCTTGACCCACGGTATAAGCAGAACCTTTCCACTCTCATACCCGAAGAGGAAAGGGGTTCGAGAGTGTTGCTATACCACAGGACCCTGGCGGACAAACTGATGGTGAAATTCCCATACGACAGCGCTAGTGGCAGAAGGTGCAGTTCCGAGGGCCAGGTAGCAGGGGAGGCACGGAGATCAGGCAGCATGCACAGCACAGGCAGGGCAACACTCTTTAAGGCCCTTGACAGCTTTATGGCTCCCCAACAAGACTGTGTCACCGCTCCCCCGTCACGGCTGAGTCGGCGGGAGCACTGTAAAATGATGGTCAGGGAGTATGTAGCCGATCGCACGACCGTCCTCCGTGACGCCTCTGCCCCCTACAACTACTGGGTGTCGAAGCTGGACACGTGGCCTGAACTCGCTCTGTATGCCCTTAAGGTGCTTGCTTGTCCTGCGGCTAGCGTCTTGTCAGAGAGGGTGTTTAGTGCGGCTGGGGGAATCATCACAGATAAGCGTACCCGCCTGTCAACCGACAGTGCCGACAGGCTAACACTCATCAAGATGAACAAAGCCTGGATTTCCCCAGACTTTTCTTCTCCAGCAGCGGACAGCAGCGAAACCTAAGCAATACGTAGGCTGCACCCGCGGATGGAAGCATCGTTCTCTATCCCCATCAAAAATGGGGACCTTTTTGATTCATCAATCTGTGTATAATATTCCTCCTCCTCCTCCTGCTCCTCCTCCTGATACGTCACATAATCACGCCGAACGGGCAATTTTTCTTAGGCCCACAAGGCTCAGTCATATAATTTTTCTAAACAATTTTTATACGTTTCAATGCTCATTAAAGCGTTGAAACTTTCACCAATTTTTATTTTTACTGGGCTGCCTCCAGGCCTAGTTACCAATTAAGCCACATTAACCAAAGCAATTAATGGGTTTCACCTGCCCTCTCGGTTGGGCATGGGCAATTTTTCTCAGGTACATTAGTACTGTTGGTACACCAATTTTTGTGGGCCCTCGCCTACAGTGTAATCCAATTAATTTTTTGCCCACCTGCATTACAGCTGACGTAACATCAGCTGTGTTGGGCACTGCAATGGTATATATTTATGTACCGCCGGTGGGTTCCAGAGAGCCACCCATGCTGTGGGTCCACAGGGAGTTGTAAATGCATCTGTCCACTTTTAAAGAACCCCGGTCTGACTGGGGCATGCAGTGTTGGCCGAAGACCACCTGCATTAAACATGACATTATTAACTCAGCTGTGATGGGCAATGCAATGGGATATATTAATGTACAGCCGGTGGGTTCCAGGGAGCCACCTATGCTGTGGGTGCACACGGAATTCCCATTGCGGAGTTGTACCTGCCTGTGACTATTTATAAAAAAACGCGGTCTGACTGGGGCATGCAGACACCTTGACAGAATGAATAGTGTGTGGCACATAGGTTCCCCATTGCTATGCCCACGTGTGCAGCTCCAGATGGAGGTGGCACAGGATTGCATTTCTCATTGCTTCTGTACAGCATTGTGGACTATCGCCCCGCCCCTTTTAAAGAGGGTCGCTGCCTAGCCGTGCCAACCCTCTGCAGTGTGTGCCTGCTTTTCCTCTTGCAGTCGCACTTATAAATAGACATGAGGGTGGCGTGGCATGAGGGCAGCTGAATGCTGGGCAGGGACACTTTGGTGTGCGCTGTGGACACTGGGTCGTGGGGGGGGGGGTTTGGGCAGCATGTAACCCAGGAGTAGTGGCAGCAGAGTGTCATGCAGGCAGTGATTGTGCTTTGTTGGAGGTAGTGTGGTGCTTAGCTAAGGTATGCATTGCTAATGAGGGCTTTTCAGATGCAAAAGTTGTTGGGGGGGGCCCACTCTTGCCGCTATTGTGGCTTAATAGTGGGACCTGTGAACTTGAGATGCAGCCCAACATGTAGCCCCTCGCCTGCCCTATCCGTTGCTGTGTCGTTCCCATCACTTTCTTGAATTGCCCAGATGTTCACAAATGAAAACCTTAGCGAGCATCGGCGATATACAAAAATGCTCGGGTTACCCATTGACTTCAATGGGGTTCGTTATTCGAAACGAACCCTCGAGCATCGCGAAAAGTTCGTCTCGAGTAACGAGCACCTGAGCATTTTGGTGCTCGCTCATCTCTAATTAACACCCCTTTAATGCCTCAATAAAACACAGCAATGAGCAGGGAGGAGCACCAGAACCTGCCCCCATTGACTGTTATTCAGATCTTCTGAGTCTACGTTAATGGGCGTTATCACTAGTGACTGATTATTTTAATTCTACCTTGTATTTGTGATTTCTTAAGGACGTAAAGTAGTTCTCCAACAGTGGAATCAGAAGACAAAATATATCTTGAATAATAAAGGAAGACTAGGCAAGTTATTTTATTATTAAGCTCAGGAACAAAGATTATAAAGTGTTTCTCAGAGCATAACATCTCAGCATGTCTATCAGTTTGACTGTCTGCACACGGCCAGATTTGCATTGCGGTATCCGGAGTGGGTGTCCGCCTCCAGATTCCTCAGCAAATACCGCCATAGCATTCCATGAAAAAACGTTTTTTCCTATCCCAAGCAGAAATCAATTGTGAGGAAGAATCGCAGCATGCTCTATTGTGAGGCCGATTCCATGCAGATGGCTTCCATTCAAGTCAATTGAAGATGTCCGACCTGCAGCCCTTCTGCAATCATCATTGTGGAAAGGTCATGGAATCCGCATCATCACCTAGCGACAGTGCAGCATAATCTGTAATATACATGTGCGAGGGTGCGACATCCGGCACATCTGCGGTACAGATAAAGAAGACTGCGGACAGGTATGCAGGTTTCAGCGGCCAGGCACAGGGTTGGATTATGCTGCGAGATTCCGCATGCTAAATCCGACCTGTCCATGTGCAGACGGCCTCTCTGTAGCAGCATTAGCACACACTCTGTGCTCTACCTGTATTGGTTAAAGCTGTGTTATAATAACTTTTTTAAAACACAGCTTTATTAACAATGTGACAATATCCATAGAGGCGGGCATTTGTACACAAAAACTGTATTTGTTGTAGAGATGAGCGAACGTACTCGCAATGAGTACTTACGCACCCGAGTACCGCCATTTTCGAGTACTTCAGTACTCGCGCGTAAAGATTCGGGGGGCGCCGGGGGGCGGGGAGAGGCGCGGCGGTGCGGGGGGTAGCAGCGGGGAACAGGGGGGAGCCCTCTCTCTCTCCCTCTCCCCCCCACTCCCCGCTGCAACCCCCCGCGCCGCCACGGCGCCCCCCGAATTTTTTCGCCCGAGTACGGAAGTACTCGAAAATCGCGGTATTCGGGCGAAAAATGGGCGGGGCCGAGCACGTTCGCTCATCTCTAATTTGTTGTAATAAGCATAGTAATACCCTTGGTTTTATCTCAGTTTTGGATTTCTGTTACATTTTTAGAGCAGAGAAACTGAAATAAAACTGCAAGAAACTGATCACTTTTTCAATGGGTTTTCAAAAAACGGAATCTTTTCAATTTACTTCACTTCATTTTGTCTTTATAAATCACAGTTTATCAATCACAGCCAAGGGAATAAGGCCTCTAAACTTCTAGCTAACAGGATTCAAGCCAAAGAAGCTAAAGTTAAAATCCCATTTATGTTTGACTCTCATAGCAACAAGATATTTAATCCCTGCAAAATAGCAGAGAAATTTGCTTGCTCTTATAATTTGCTGTACAACTTTAAAAAGCCCTTCTCAATTAGCAGTGGAACTAGACCAGGCTGTCCTATATCACTGATAATTTTTGCCCTCATAATGAAACTCTTTGCAGAGTATGTAAGATCTTTTCAGGACATCTCTGGAATCCAGGTAGGAAATAAAGATCACAAAATAGGCTTACATGCAGACTATAATATTCTAGCCTACTGTAACTACAATAGTTGATAAATTCACTAAAGTTTCTTATTTTAAAGTTCATTCCTCAGAATTGCAAATCCTCAACCTTGATTTTAAAAAATCCATGATATTCTTCCTTGCGAATAAGTATAAATTTAGCTGGGTTGATGAAGCTCTCTCATACTTAGGTATATACCTAACATCCTCGACATCTAAGATATATAACTTAAACTTTAAACCCCTTCCTTCATTGATTAAAACTGAATTAAATAGGCTTAGAACACACAGGATCTCTTGGTCGGGTAAAATTTAAGTGTTTAAGATGTTGATTCTTCCTAAGATACTCTATTTTTTTTTTTTTCTCCCATTTTCCTACTAATGTCTTATCTTAAAACCATGCAATCAATTTTAATATTTTTTATTTAAAAAAAAAAGAAACCTTGGGTGAAAAGATATATTTTTGAGTAAGGGCGCCCACCCACTGGCGATTTTTTTTCCTTTGCGTTTTGCGTTTTTTCTCAAGAGCAATTAGTTTTGAATGTACTCCTGTCCACTGGCATTTTTTTTTTCAGTCCGTTGCAATTTTTAACATAGGAACTGTCAGTTGCATATGTGTCCTTATTTTTCTCTTAATGCACCCATGAATGTCAATGTAAATTAATGGAAAAAGCCGCGAAAATGCCGCGGAACAGCCGCGAAAAACGCTGCGGAAAACGCGCCGAAAACGCTGCGTTTTTCACGCACGAAAATCGCAAACGCCAGTGGGTGGGCGCCCTAAGACTGAAAAGTATCTGTCTGGGATGATTTAGTGAATCCTGCACTGAGCAAGGGGTTGGACCAGATAACCCTGGAGGTCCCTTCGAACTCTACCATTCTATGATTCTATGACTTTACATACATCGGAAAAATAAAGGCCTTGGCTCACCTTTAATTTCACTACTATAGAGCCACTGTTCTAGACAAATTCAAATTTTATGGTCAAATGATTCATCAAAAAATGGGTGTGCATTGAAAAATTTTAGTCTAGGCTAGCACTCTCTGAAATATATTTTATTAGCTCAACTATTTTTCAACTCTAAATTTACAGCTATTCTAACTTGCTGCTGCCAATGTCTGGAACGTAGTGGCAAAAAAGAAGAAACGGATCTTCTTCCCTTTGCACAAAGCTGATATAAATCTGTTAGAGGTTGCAATTAGGTTTAACTCAAATTAACCCATTTTGGGTTAATTAGTGCTTTGTACTATTCTCAGAGTTGACTACTTCATACTGTATTTTAAACCATCCTTTAGAAAGTATTAATAAAAAATTGTAAAATTACCTAAAAATTCAGATCTCAGATGACAAATGGAGTGTTCCTAAATGTACAAACAACTTTGAGAATTCTAGAAAAGTATTGAATATGCACAATTTTCGCTTTTCGATATATTTGATAAGAATAATGTACAGGCCTGGAGAGCCTTTCAAAGACCACACGTCTACATCATGTGTCCCAAAAGAGTCCGTCTTTATTTAGCCAGGTAAAAGTTTAAATAAGGTTTCAACACAGGAAGTTAAGTAATTTAGGATACAGTTACATTATTTTGTGTGCTGATAGGTCATTCTCAGAAGAAGGTATTTGTGAGGTAGCTGTGAGATCATTCACCCGGGAGGAGCTTCCCTTGAGCATGCTCTATTCATTCTTGACTTGTGGCACGAAGGAAATACTTCCTGTCTCTCTCTTACAGTCAGCCATTTCCTGTCCCTTTACACAAAGACATTCCTAGATAAGTTCTTTGCTGGTTAGAACCGGTTTGACCACTTTATGGACACAAAGCACTGCTCCTTTAATTCTTGTGGAGGTGGGGGGGGGGGCGATGTTCCATTCCCCCAGAGGATTAGATTATAGACACAATATAGTATCTTCACAGTTGACAACAGAAAATACAGACAAAATGGTGAACCTATCAGCCATCCCCCACACATAGGTAGTACATAACTTCTTACGTTCTCAATAAAATGTCTCCTCAATTCTCTACATGCTGCTAAAACTGTGGCTCAAAAAATGGTATTTAGTACATTTATTGTGGAATTGTCCATATGTTTCAAATTTCTGGAGTCGGGTTTTTCAACTAATGTCAAACTTTAGTACCATTTAATTTCAACCAAACCCTGCCTTAGCTTTACTAAACATAGATGCTAAACAATTCCCTTCCAACATATGCACTCCCTAAGGACACTTTCATAGAGCCATAGGCGTTTTTAACTGCACCTACCAGTGCCATAAAAGTGTGTGAACGGGCAGACAAATATGACTTTGTGTGCCCGTTCAGACAGCACGGGCCCCGGGGTATATACGCAGAGGCTGCAATGCCGTTACCTCCCCCTCACCGGTTCACCTCCTCTCTCCTTCCCTGCGGCTGTTTGCAATGGGCATGGGTGGGAAGGGGCAGCACTAAGCACCTGCCCCTTGTCCACAGCCAGCAATGAGAGGGAGCATTGCAAACAGCCGGAGAGGAGGAGAAGAGAAGTGGGAGGGAGTTTAGCAGTCATGCTGCTAAACTCTCTCCAACCTCCCTTCTCTGGCCGCTGTCATTGGCTCCCATAGGAGCCCATGCAGCGGCCGATGTATTCCAGTGGAAAGATATTTCCAGGACTATCTTTTCGGCCCTGCGTTAAAGCGGCCAGAGCTATATTGGTACAGCCAGGCGCCTTTATGCTGCTGGAATATGGCCATGTGATCTGATGCATTGGAAAAAAATCTATTTAAAAAAAAGTAGATTATATGGCATGTTAAATAGTGCAAAACAAAAAATGCAACATGTCCTGCAAAGAACAAGCCCTCGTGTAATTATGTAGCCAGTAAAATAAAAGAGATATTGAAAGTGGAGAAGCAAAAGAGAAAATGAGAAAACAGACTACAGCGGGAAGGCGTTAAACAATGTTTTTTTTTCTGGCCATTCTTCTTTAAAGCCCAACTCTGTGACATATGCAGCTTATAGAGGTCCTATGAACAGAAGCTTCCATCTTGTTGTAGATCATTGATGCCCCTAAAGAGTTATTGTTGTTGTTGAGCCTTATGAGCCTCTGACTAATGTACTCCTTGCCAAGTCTGTGCGTTTTGGTGGATGGCCTTCTCTAGTGAGTGTTGCAAGTGTGCTGTATTCTTTCCATTGTATTATAATGGATGTAAAGGTGCTCTGTGCGATATTCAAAGTTTTGGATATTTTATATAACTTAACCCTGATCTAAACTTCCCCACAGCTTTGTCTATGTTTGTCTCCAACCTGTTTGGTGAGTTCATTAGTCTTCATGATGTTTGCACAGTGATGTTGCTGACTCAAAGGGGTCTTTCAAAACAGGTTGAATTATTCCTTGGCCCCTTGAGGTCCATTTATACACAACGATTATCGCTCAAAATTCATTCAAACAATGTCTTTTAAGCGATAATCGTTGCATATAAATGCTACCATCGTTTGCTTTTCTGCCAAATTATGATTTTTAGTTCATCATTTGGCCAGCTAGCTTATAGCAGGGACAGTATGCTGTGATTCTCGGCGGGGAGCGCTGATAACATTGTTTCAGCTGCTGTCCCGCTGGAGAACAATAGAGCTGTATGAAGATAACAGATCACCCGCTGTTATCTGCATACAGCTAAGGGAAGGCTCATTTGCATGCAAATGAAGCTACTAAGCTATTAATGGACATTAGTGCCCATTAGTTGTTTATGCAAAGTTATCGCTCACAACTGTCATTCAAGCTAGCTTTTGAACAAATTTTGAGCTATCAACTTTGCGTGTAAATAGGGCTTTAGTGACCAAGCTTGTTTGTGCCTTAATAACCAGGCAAATTTTGGAAATCTGATGTGTCATTTTAACATATAATAACTCCTTAAGGCCTTGGTCAGATAAGCAAATTTTTAGTGCATGAATAGGCACACTTAAAAAGCGGCTCTATTAGAATCAATGCTTTGCAATGAAAGCGTTCACATGTACGTTTTTAGAAGAGCTGAATAATCACATCTGCAGAAGATAGGGCATGCAAGTACAAGTTCACCCATTCACATGATTTTTCTACACGCAATGTATGATGGGTTTTTTTGGTACATCTATTCATGCACGTTTGACCGAGGCCTAAAGGTTTTGCATATCCAAGTAATTATGACATTGTTTTTTTTAAACACATATTCTTCATTTAGGTGGTAAAAATAGACTGATAGAACTTGTGTATATTTATTTAAAGGGACAAAATTGGGAAAATTTTGAAAAAATTGTCATTCTTTCAAATGTTCAACAGCAATATGTCAAACATGTGCAAAAATACTGTACAAATTGTTATACTCATCGGTTTACTCTATTCTGGAAGCACATTGGAAAACCTTAGCTTTCTGTAACCATTTAGGAGACTTACAAATTTAACATTGATTATTAACATTTTGAGGAACATTTTGTTTTCCTACATCAAGTCAAGATTGCAAAGGCTCATAGGTGTTAGAATGATAGATACTCCCACAAATGACCCCATTTAAAAAAATACCCCCCTTAATGTATTCACTGAGGAGTGTCATGACTATTTTGACCCCACAGGTTTTTTTTTCAGGAGTTAATGCAATTTAGAGGAGAAAAAAAAAAAAAAAAAAATTTTGTAATTTTGCAAATATGTCATTTTAAAGGCAGGTTGTTTTTCTATAGTACACATGAAAAAAGGCTTTATAAAAATGGATAAGCCTGTTTGTCCTGTGTTCAGAAGCATATCTTTTTTTTTTTTTTTTTCTTTTTTTTTTAAAACATATTTTTATTGAGATTTCCAAATACAAAACCAGGTTACATACAAACAAGATTGCAGTGATAAAGATCGCAAGGCTAAGAGTGTTTCTCCTAGCGACAGTATTTTCAGTAATTTTACAATTTGCAATAAACTACATTGAAACAACAGATTTTTTTTTTTTTTTCTTTCATAAGCAATATAAACTAACTTTATCTTGGTGGGCTACATAAGGTGTCATGATAGCCTTCGTTCTATACAAACATAAATTAAAGCAAAACCTAAGTGGGAAGGGGACGGGGGTAGGGAAAGAGGGGTGGGGAGGGAAAGGGGTAGGTGGTGCTATGCGCTTATGTGTGGGGTTGCCCCCTCGGTCTTACTTTGCGGTCGCTGCCTCCTACCAGGAGGAGGGAGCCTGTCTTAGGCGCGGTCGGTCTGCCAGGCGTGGTCCACGCCCGTGTCCCTCGCACCGTCTGTTCCAACGTCCGGGGCCTCCCTCACGGTACAGTTCGGTTTTTTTTTTTTTTTTTTTGTTTCAGTGTTATAAATGTAATTATGGTTGAAGGTCCTTTATTTTCAGGCCTATGTGTTTCCCTGAGGTTCTCGTACCAGCCCCGGGAAATTCCCGGTGCCGTGAGGCGGGCCTCACTGGGGAATTCTTTTCCACAGCTCCCATTCCTTTAGAAATTTGTCCCGAGTATTAGTTTTCCAACTCGTTAGCTCCTCTAGATTGTATATTAAATCTACCCTGTCTCTCCACTGTGCTGTGGTAGGGGGGGATTTTTGTAGCCATCTAGTTGGGATTAAGGCTTTCGCGACGTCTAACAGTAGGGCAATGATTTTATCCTTAAGGGGGTGAAAGTTATCCGTCGGTATCCAAAGGAGCACCATTTCTGGTGTTAGTTTTAAATTTGGTTTAACGGTTTTGATTGCTCCTTCGATGTCCTTCCAAAAGGAGCCCAGTGCTGGGCAGTCCCACCATATGTGTCTGTACGAGCCTGTCGCGGTGTCACATCTCCAGCACTTCTCGTGGGGAGCTAATTTGTGCGTATATAGCCATTGGGGTGTTCTATACCACCTTGCTAGAATCTTGTAGTGGCTTTCTTGTAAGAGTACGCAGGGGGATAATCCGAAGGCCAGTCTGAGGATGATTTTTGTGTCTTCCGCGGAGATGGTGATGTTAAGTTCGCGTTCCCATGAGGTTAGATAGGCGGGCTTATATCCTGTATAGGGTGAGATGTGTTTTTTGTGTAGGTTTGAGATGATCTTATTTTTAGGGGCGCCTTCCAGGTAGAATTTCTCGAACGGTGTTAAGGGCCTAGTTGATTTATATCTCTTGGCAAAGTCCTCTATTGTTTTAGTAATCTGAGCTTTTTGTAGGAAGGGGATATTTAAGTCTGGGGCTAAGAGCTGAACAGCTTCTCTTGCTCCTTGGTGAATTATGGGTTGTAGGTCTCCTAATTTGATTCCTGCGAACCTCTCCCAGACGCTCCTAGACACCGGGTCTGGCTCAAGCCCTAGTAGTTTACCCAGAGTGTTCATGGGCGTGATTGGGGAGGGGTCCGGGGCTATCTTGGATCTCAATGAGTCCCAGGTCTCGCAGGGAGCCCTCAACAGGGGGTTAAATCCCCTGGAGCTGTAGCTGCGTCGAGAAGGGTGCCAGAGGTCGTCAAGTGTGGTGTCTCCATGAGCGTATTTAGCCAGGTTTAGTAGCAAAGGGTCTCTTGTCGGGTGTACCAGGTCCAACCAGTAGCTGAGTTGGATGGATCTGTGTATGTCTGGAACATGTGGCAGGTCAATGCCCCCCTCCCCTCTCCTTCTGGAGAGCAAGGTGTAGGCTATACGCGGTTTTTTCTGTTTCCAGATGTACTGAGAGAAAAGTCGTCGGAGGGCTTGGAAGAAGGACCCGGGTATGTAAATCGGAAGCATGCGCATTTTGTATGTTACGATGGGAAGGACATATGACTTGACAATGTTCTTTCTTCCGAACCATGAAATATATGGCAAGTCATATGACCGTAGGATGTTTTTGATTACCGTGAGGAGAGGTTGGAAGTTGGATGTGTAGAGGTTTTCAGTTTTTTTGGTAATTTTAATGCCAAGATAGTCTATAGCGTCTTCCGTCCATGTGAAGGGGGAGATGGACTTTAGTGTAGCACTGGCTTTCCGAGGGACCGATACATTGAGGATGGTCGATTTTGAGTAGTTTATTTTGAAATCCGATATGGTGCCGAATGATTCCAGCAAAGAAATCAATTTGGGTATGCCTATTGCCGGATTAGAGATCAGGAACATGATGTCGTCCGCAAAGGCGGCTGTGGTGAATGAGAGGTTACCTGCTGTAATCCCTCTAATTTCTGGGTGTGTTCTGACTTTGTGTAGCAAAGGTTCTAGGGCCAGTACAAAGAGGATCGGGGAGAGCGGGCACCCCTGCCGAGTTCCGTTACGAATCCCAAATGCGGGCGATAGAGTGTTGTTTACTCTCAATCTCGCATGTGGGCTACTATAAAGAGAAAAGATTGCCGATATCCAGGCGTTTGGGAAGTTAAAGTTGGCCAGAACTCTTTCTAGGTAGGTCCAATTTACTCGATCGAACGCCTTTTCGGCGTCAGTGCCTATTAATACCAGTGGGGTTTTTTGTAGTTGGGCTAATCTTATTGCGTGCAGTATTCTGTGGCTATTGTTCTTTCCTTCCCTACCCTTTATGAAACCTGCTTGTTCCTTGTGGATCAATTTGGGGATGAGGTCTTCCATCCTCTTGACCATGAATTTTGCCCATAGTTTCATATCATGGTTGATGAGTGAGATTGGTCTGTAATTTGTACAGGACGTGGGATCTTTGTTCTCTTTGTGTATGAGTGTGATGTGTGCCTCGAGGGCTTGCTTGGGGAGTTCACCTCCCTGCAGGAGGGAGTTAAATAACTCTTTTAATTTGGGGGCTAGGGTTGGTTTAAAGGTTTTATAGTATCTGTCTGAGAGGCCATCCGGCCCCGGACTCTTGCCTGCCGGGCTTGAGTCGATTAGGTCCTCGACTTCCTGGTCAGTCACTGGTGTCAGTAGGGCTAGTGCGGATGTCTCATCTAGTTTTGGTAGGTTTGTTGTATGTAGGAAGGAATTAATTCTTTCTTTTTGCAGGGCTTGGTCTATTGGGCTTGGACGATCCCTCAGGTTGTACAGTTTTGTGTAGTAGGAGTGGAAGGCTGAAGCTATGTCCTGGGAGTTGGTGGCTATCTTACCCGACTGATCTTTTATCGCGCTGATGTGGTTTCTTTTCTGTGATTTTTTTAATAAAGCTGTCATGTATTTGCTGCCCTTATTGCCTTGGATATATACCGATTGTTTGAGATGTAGATGATTTCTGTTGAATCTAGAGCGTAAGAGGCTTCCCAACTCTCTTCTTTTGTCTGTTAGTTCATCTAAACTTCTTTTTTTTTGTGAGAGTTTCGCTATACTTTCTAGTTTTGCTATTTGAGAGAGTAGGGTGTCAATCTCACGATGCTGTTTTTTCCTAATTTTAGCTCCAAGGGCAATGAGTAACCCCCTCATGTAGGCCTTGTGGGCCTCCCAAACTATCGGGGTTTTTGGCTCAGTACCGCTGTTGAGCTGGAAGTACTCCTCTAGGAGTTCCGTAAGCTTAAGTCTATCCTCTTCTTTATCTAGTATTGTATTATTCAAGCGCCAGGTTCGCTCCCCCGGGCCTTCCGAGGAGATCCTAACGTCCAAATGGATGGGCGCGTGATCTGAGATCGTTATGGTCTCGATTTTAGCCTGTCCTACCTGTGGCAAGAGGGAGTTAGAGATAAGTAAATAGTCGAGTCTTTGAAAGGACTTATGAGGTTGCGAATAGTGGGTGTAGTCTCTGGTCGTGGGGTTAAGTGTTCGCCATGCGTCTGTTATGCCCAAATCCTCTAGTTCTTTAATTAGCCTGCTGAGTCGTCCCTGCGAAACCTGGGATCTGCCCCTAGAGGAGTCAAGGAGGGGATTAAGAGTTATGTTTAGATCCCCGCCCAAAATTATCGCTCCCATGGCGAATTCTCTAAGAATTTTTATTTGCTTGGTGACCCACTCTGTTTGTCGGGTATTTGGGGCATACAGATTTGCTATTGTTAGTTTCACCCCGTTGAGGGTGCCTTTTATGAAAAGAGTCCTACCTTCTTCATCTGAGTATTCCGCAAGGGTCTCGAAGTGCACCGACTTGTGGAACAAGATCGAGACCCCCTTGGAAGCCGAAGTGGGATGGGAGCAGTGGAAATGCTGTGTAAACTGTTTCCCCGGGAGGGAGAAGGGCCTATCCCCCTTGATATGTGTCTCCTGTAGGAGGAGGATTTTTGTGTTGTATTTTTTTAAAAGCTGTGAGATCCCATACCTTTTTCTCGGCGTGTTGAGGCCCCGGACGTTGAAAGACGTGCACCTTAGCTCCTCCGTCAGCGACGTTGACAGTGGTATGCTGCTGGACATCTGCAAAATGAGGAAGAGGTTTTAAACCAAGGGAAAGTGGTTTGGTACGGGGGTGTATCGGTGGTTCCTGTTCCGCCTTCGGGTGGCGACCGATCAGGGGCGCGTGGCCAAGCCGCTCTTTAGTGAGACGGGTTAGTCACTGGCGTTCAGATGGCGCAATGAAAAAATGTGGATAAAGGGATGGGGGGTAGGTGGGTGAGGTTGGGGTGGGTATAGGGTTTTTGGGGAAGTAGGTTTCACTACAAGAACAAAAAACCGTAAAGACGGTAATCAAAATGCTCCCTCTCTGTATGGGAAAGGGCTGCAGGCGAGTGGCAGACTATGATCTGCTCTCGTCTATTTTTTTCGGGGGAACGGGGGTAACTGTCATAAGTTTTAACTTTGAACAGAAAAACTTGCCTGATCTGGATGAGGCAAACAAGCACCCCTTATCAGGGTGTATAGTTAACATTATTCTACTTTCAGGAGAATGGGTACGGGTAGGGCAAGCGGGGAACTTCATCCCGGGTGTCTCGGGTGGAGGACTAGAGATGGGGGGAGGGGGGGGCCCCGGTGCGGCGGCGGGGTCCCCCGTCGTTTCACCTAGTCTGAGACCAGGTCATGGCGGGTGTAGTAGAAGGTCTGTGATCAGCAATCATGGATCGTCGACTGTACTTTCCTCCCTGGGTTTCTTCCTGTGGCTGTTCCTGGAGGAGTTTGCATGTGTTGCTATTCTCCAGCTCTCCGTAGCCGGTAGCTGGGGTAAAGCAGGGATGTCTGGCAATGGGAGCCAGTTTGGTAAGTCTATCGGCTCTAGGTCCAAGAGCCGCCAGCTGCCCCTCAGATCCTCCGGCGATCTTATGTTGAGCCTTTTGCCTTTATGTGTTATCCCCAGGCCAAAGGGGAACAGCCAGGCGTATTTGATGCTTTTGGCTTGTAAGGCGTCCAGTAGTGGTCTTAATAGCCTTCTCTTGGCCAGGGTGGTAGGGGCTAAGTCCTGATATAATTGAATTGTGGCCCCTGCGTATTGGAGGTCTCGACGGTTTCTTGCTGCCTCCAAGATGGCTGCTGCGTCTGGGAATGTCAGCAGCTTGCAAATCAAGTCTCTAGGAGGTTCCCCTGTGGCTGGTTGCGGGCGTAGGGCTCTGTGTACCCTTTCTATCTTCATCTCCTTTGCTCTCTCAGCGCCCACCAGTGAGGCAAAAATCTCTAAAGTCACTTTTGAGAGGGCTTCCGCCGCCCACGATTCGGGGACCCCCTTAATGCGAACGTTGCTTCGCCGGCTGCGATTTTCCAGGTCCTCCTGCATAAGGAGAGACCTGTTGAGCTGTTGGTGTTGAGCTTTTAATATATGCTCCATCTCCAGTGCGTGGGAGGTGAATGCTTCTGAGGTGTTCTCCAGCTCCTCTACCCTCCTCCCCATATGCCTCATTTCTTCTTTGATGCCCGTCAGCTCTGTCAGGACCGGGCTCAGAGCGCTGGAGATAAGCTCCCTCATGAAGCTTTTTGACACAGCTCCGTCTTCCTCTCCCTCCGAGGACGACTCACCCTCCCTCACTGTCGGCGGTGCTGGGGCAGCTGCGGGCGCCATCTTGCCTGAGGAGCGCGGGGAACTCGTGGTGCGCTCTCTCAGGTACCTCTGCATATCAGCTTGTCCGCGGGCCGGTCGGGGTGTCCCCAGATGTTCTCCGCTCTTCTCCCTGCTGAATTTGCCCATTTTAGCGCTTTATTGCTGCTTTGGGGTGCTTGCGGGCTTGCCTCGGTGCCGGAGCTGTCTCACTGCACGGCCATCAGTCTCCGCGGTCAGGCTCCGCCCCCGTTCAGAAGCATATCTATTGTGGCTCTAATCTCATATCTGTATGCACAACGGGGCCCAAAACTAAAGGAGCAGTCGGTGGCTTTCGGAACAGACATTTTGCTTGAAGATGTTTTAGGCCCCATTTCACACTCTTAGATCTCTTGAGCTGACAAAACTATAGAGAACCTGCACAAATGTTCCCCTCTTGAAAATTAGACCCTTTTACCAAATTCATCTAGGGGTGTACTGTGTATTTTGATCCCACAGCTTTTGAGTGAATTTAAGTAAGTGCCCATTTAGACGGGACGAATGTCGGGCAAACGATGCCCGACACTCGTTCCCGCACATACTTGCTCTCATGCTGCTGCACTGGAGCTAGTATTGCTGGTTCACAGCGGGGCAGCTGGAGGAGATTTCTTTCCTCGTGCTCCCCCGCCACACTCTATAGACACAACATAGTGGCTGTTCAATACTGAACAGCTGCTATTTACACTGAATGATCATCATTCAGCTCATCGTCTATCATTTATGCTGCACAAACGATGAATTATGAGCTGAAAGATCATTGTTTAGCATAAATAGCAGCCATTCAGTATTGAACAGACTCTATGTTAAGTGAATGGAGAGGGGTTAGAGAGAGCGAGGAGTGACATCTCCTGCATCCCCCCTGCCCCCCTGCTGGCAGCTCTGTGAGCAAGCCAGGGATACTGGCTCCCATGCAACAACACATGGGGGAACGAATGTTGAGCATCTTGGCCCAGTATTTATCCCTTTTAAATGAGCCTTAAAGCAGAAGGTAAAAACTACAATTTTTTAGTGGCTTTCAGAACATAAATTTTGCTTGAGGTTGTTTTAGGTCCCATTGCACACTTGTAGGGCTCTTGAATGGCCAAAATGATAGAGAACTC
Organism: Eleutherodactylus coqui; assembly: GCF_035609145.1. Classification (NCBI taxonomy): domain Eukaryota; kingdom Metazoa; phylum Chordata; class Amphibia; order Anura; family Eleutherodactylidae; genus Eleutherodactylus; species Eleutherodactylus coqui. The sequence goes on along the minus strand of NC_089844.1, from coordinate 28,360,188 downwards.
ACACAAATAACACCATTTTGAAAACTAGACCCTCTAACAAATTCATCTAGGGGTGTGCTGTGTATTTTGACCGTACAATTTTTGAATGAATCTAAGCAAAGCAAAAGGAAAAATCAGATTCTCATTTTTTTGCCAATTGTGACATTTTAAAAACAGTTTTTTTTTCTACAGAACACATATAAATGAAGACTTTCACCCCAAAATAGATACCCCTATTTGTGCATACCCATTACAACCCCAATCTGCTTACTGGACACAAATGGCTAGGCCTGCAATGGAGGGAACACCCTTTGGCTTTCAGGGCACAACTAAATAAATTACGGGCTTAGGTATGTAATTTCATCTCCCCTCATGGATACGATCTGTGAGGGGAGATGAAAATAACTTTTATAACTTTTTTACACTTAATTTTTACTTTACATGATTGTCGTTATGAATTGGATAACGGCGATCATGTGACCGGGGACCATATACTGCGGCCCCCGATGATATCTCCCTGCTCTTTGCACTGTTTGACAGCCCGCATGGGTGGTCACTAAGACCTCATGTCCACGGGCAAAAGATGATTTTAAATCCGCAGCGGATCACCCGCATGCGGATCTGCACCCCATAGGGATGCATTGACCACCCGCTGGTAGATAAATACCCGCGGATGGTCAATAAAATGAATTAAAAAAAATATGGAGCATGAAAAAAATGGACATGCTCCATTTAGGTGAGGGTCTCCCACGCGGACGGCTCCCACAGGCTTCTATTGAAGCCTATGGAAGCCGTCCGGATCCGCAGGAGATCTAAAATCAGAATATACTCACCTGCTCCTGATCTTTCCTTCTTCGCGGCATGATCTTCTCTCCGCCGTGGCCGGATCTTTTTTCTTCGGGCCAGCGCATGCATGCAAAAGATCTGGAGCGTGCGGAGAGGTGAGTAATTGTTATTTTCAGCGCTCATGTCCGCGGGGCAGGAGGGACCCGCTACAGATTCTCCATGGAGAATCCGTAGCGGGCCTGATTTTCCCCGTGGACATGAGGCCTAAGGGGTTAACCTATGAGAAGCCTCCAGCAAAGAACACAATAATCTCTCTACACATTCTGGTATTTAAATATTGTCACACATACGTTTATTTTACTAAGTCATAGTTATGCCCTCAAGTAGGATGTGAATTTGTGACAGGAGTAAATAACCATTAATTATTACATTTACTTTCACCGTAAGGCTGCCTGTCCACAGACGATGATCTGCTGGCGATAAATCGCCCGCGGATCATGCACTGTAAAGCTTTCTATAGGGTTGCTATGGAAAGCACAGCGCCAGTGTCCACGAGCGGAGAATCATAGCAACTCTCCACTTGCAGGATTTAAATTACGGCATGCTGCGATTGCCGTGATTCTCCGCGGTGAGCCTGTTAGCGCTCCCCCTCCTCTCCCGTGGCGGAATATCGCTAGCGATATTCCGCCTTGGCCGTGGACAGGGGCCTAATTCTCAGTAATACACAAGCATATGTAGAAACACTGCGTTTTTTTACGCAGCATTTTATTGCATGCAGAGCTGCATTTTTATGAGCGTTTGCCTGTGTTTTTACTGCATATTTTTATGCAATAACAATGCAGGTAGGCAAGCTGATGTCACAACTTTTTTCTCCTCTTCCATTGGCATAGTAGCCTGTGTAAAAAACGCAGTAGTACATGTACGATTGTGTATTTACTGCATTTTTTACGCACCCCATGCATTTAAACAGGCGATGTAGGGCATGAAATATGCTGTACACTGCTGAAAAAGAAATATGCATGTGTGGTTTTGCACAAAAACACTATTGTGAAAGGCTCCACTGAAATAAATTGAGGTTTAGTGTTGTGCATTTCACACGTGTAATTTGCAGCAAAACTAGGCTTGTGAAAGTTGCCTTGAATTCTCATGTTATGGAATTTATGGTTACCACAGATATGTAAAATATTATATTGCAATCCAACGTCATAAGGCAGAACCGAGACTGCATTTCACCTATGGTACAAAGACAGCACCAGTATGATAGGATGCCATACCTTGAGTCTTGATTTTATTTCTGAATTGAATATCAAAAGCAAAACAATACAATTTTTCCACATGCAAAGAATTCTATAAATTCCCTGCGGGGAGTTATTGAGGAGCTTAATAAATACTGAAGGTCACCATGCAAAAAAGAACCCTAACACAACTGGATCAGTGAAAAAAATGAAAACCTTATGGGGACAGAAAGCAAAATTAATTTTCTTTAAGTTGTACTATATAAAAAAGAAGCTCTATAAATTTGTGTTAGCGCAAAATTCGCTATTATAGATATACCGTGTGTTCCAAATTTAGATAATATGTGCAGGCCTGGAGAGCCTTTCAAAGATCACAAGCCTACATCATGTGTTCCCAGAAGAGTCTCTAGCTTTATTAAGCGCGGGTAAAACTTAAATAAGTTTCAACACAGGAAGTCAGGCAATTTAGCAGTTACAGTGAGCTGATAGGCCATTTTCAGAGGGAGGTATTTGTGAGGTAGCTTGTGATGTCATCCATCTTGGAGGAACTTCGGTGAGCACGCTCAGTTCATTCTTAAATTTGGTCTCATGAGAAGAACATCCTGTTTCTCCTCTCTGCTTGACCAAGACAAAGACAATCCTAGATAGGTTTTTGCCAGTTAGAACCGGTTTGACCAGTATTGGGACAATAGGCACTGCTCCTTAAATTCTTGTGGAGGTGGGGGCGATGTTCCCTGCCCCCAGAGGTTCAGACTGGAAACAGAACATAGCATCTTCACAGGTGACAAAAATACAGAAAATACATATAGGATATCTCCCACAATTCCCTCCTTTGTTGTGCGTATTTTCATTCTCCTGGATAGTTTTTCCTTCCTATTTGTGTTCTCGGGCCTTTCCCTACCGCCTACAGGGGACCCTAGCTGTCACCTCTGCCCTGGGAAATGCCTCCTGCCTTATCCCTTACTACTGCTGGGTGATATCCAGGATAAGGAAAATACCTCACAACACGTTACAGTTTCCCAACGGTATTCTAGGTAGATGGCTCCTGAAAGATTGATCTTTTTCACATTTTCTGCATAAGCCACCTTGTTCATAGTTTAGATGATATAATATGTCTATTGTGATCGGCTTACCATGGTGTGATTTCAGGTTATATTGTTTGTTACATGTTAACATTGGTCTGATTACACAATATGGCTGAAACATTGGTACACTTACTGCTACCTTATTGTATCTATTGACATTTTTCTGATCTTTGACACATTACCAGGGGCGTAACTATAGAGGATACAGAGGATGCGGTTGCACCCGGGCCCAGGAGCCTTTTGGGGGCCCATAAGGCCTCTCTTCTTCATAAAGGGAACCCAGTACTATGAGTAAAGCATTATAGTTCAGGGTCCAGTTTTTCATCGGGGCCCGGGAGCTTCAAGTTACGCCTCTGCACATTACATATGAAACATTAATAACCCTCTTCATAAGATGTACGTCTTCTGTTACCCTTATGAGGAAGAAGAGAAATGACAGCCCAATGACCGCAAGGGTCCTACATATAACAAAGGATTATGGGCCACATTTGTCTCCTTCCTTGATAATCTTTATTCAATGTCTGACATGAGCCCAAATTAGCTTTCTTCAAGTTTCACTGAGATTGTAGTGGTTAACAGCACTTGAAAGGGTTCTTTGTATCTTGATTCCAAGCTCTTCCTTGCGTCTTTTTAGAACAACTAAACCACCTGAAAGCAAACTATGCAACTCTTGATCTGGAAACAAGGAGAATACACATTTATGAGTGACAGTTGATATAACTCCTGATATAAGGCACTCACATGGGAGGTGAGGCCCTCCTTTTTGGCCTGGAATAAGCATAGGCCTATTACAGCAGCATTACCAAACAAAACCTTCAGAGGGACTCAACTTAGTCTTATATTCAGGCGTGGTTCTGACCAAGTAGATGACTAATAAAATGTTTACCTCGATTATTTACTATGACTTCTGGTGTATCCAAATATTCAAAATTACTTTCATAAAACATATTCTTAGGTCATATTTTTGGCGTGTTAAAAAAAATATTTTTATTTTATTTTTTTTATTTCTCAAGCCACGCCTCCAAATAACATAAAAAGAGGTCTATGCAAACCAACAACTCCAAACACCTACCTGTGGTAGCTGTATGCTATCATTTTGCAGTCACTGATACAGATAGTCTGGCTCGCATCGAGAAGGTACCTTGACCAATTGGCCTGGATTGTAATGGGCGCATATTATGCATCCCTGTACAAACCCTATTGCAGCAGTGTTGAACCTTGGGGTAAGCCAAGCAGAAGACACCATACCACACATTACCTCCTTGGATGAATGGGTTAGCTCATGGATCAGGTGTGACATCATGGAGTACAGCGTGCAGGGGAGGCACAGGCTTTTACCTTTCTGCCAGACCCCAGTAGCATTCCGCTCGCTTTTCCACTCCTCCTTTTTCTTCTTTTGAGGCCTGTTCCTGTAATTCAAGCAACAGAGAAATATCTACACCTGTTTCAGGTGCAAGCAGGTTACCAGCCGTTACCTCATTCAAGGGAAGTCAGGCTGCTCCGGTGCCTGCTCTCTGGTTCCTTCCAGCCTCAGTAGTTGTCTCTTTGGCGTAAGCCTGGACTTTGATGATAAGTCACCTGTGCGGAAAGAGCTAAAAACTTGTAGAACAAAGACACTGCTTCTGCATTCTGGATTGGCTTACTCAAGGACCCCATGAAACTTCCACTGTGCCACAAAGGATGTGAAATTGTATACGATTCCCAATGTGTACCTTAAAGGAGAAGTCCCGCGCCGAAACGGGGTTTTTTTTTTTTAAACCCCCCCCCCGTTCGGCGCGAGACAACCCCGATGCAGGGGTTAAAAAAACAAACAGCACAGCGCTTACCTGAATCCCGGCGGTCCGGCGTCTTCATACTCACCTGCTGAAGATGGCCGCCGGGATCCTCTGTCTTCGTGGACCGCAGCTCTTCTGTGCGGTCCACTGCCGATTCCAGCCTCCTGATTGGCTGGAATCGGCACGTGACGGGGCGGAGCTACACGGAGCCGCTCTCTGGCACGAGCGGCTCCATAGAAGACTGCTGAAGACCCGGACTGCGCAAGCGCGGCTAATTTGGCCATCGGAGGGCGAAAATTAGTCGGCACCATGGAGACGAGGACGCTAGCAACGGAGCAGGTAAGTATAAAACTTTTTATAACTTCTGTATGGCTCATAATTAATGCACAATGTACATTACAAAGTGCATTATTATGGCCATACAGAAGTGTATAGACCCACTTGCTGCCGCGGGACATCTCCTTTAAGTCGGTGCAGACACAAACAGTCTTACCTGCAGCCAGCTTACATATTTCAGTGAGCGCCATCACCTCTATTTCCTGCGTAACTGAGTGTCTCAGGAGGAAAAGAGTGGTTTTTGTATAATTACCTCTTTCTGTTGGTTACCACTGCATAGCCTGTTTTACTTGTCCATTTCACCGATATTTGGAACCATCTATGGGTAAAACTCAAGATTTACATTAATCATGGCAGTTACAACATTATTGTTAGGACCCCTAGTTTCTCTTTTCATTAATCTTCCGACAATCATACAATCATGTGCTTGCTATTTAATGTTATGGTCTGCGCCTGCTGCCCCTTCCTCTCAACCTTCTGAATTCAGTAAAAGACATGAAACGGCATTTGGAACTATACCCCTCTTGATTGTGATATGTGAGGGTGCTAGCAGGGCAGTTTCATACGTAACTAGTCTGGAAGCTGAAAGATGTTTAGTTTGCACTCTATGCAGTATTTTATGGCCCCTTGAGGGAGCATGACGTTAAGGGGCCCCACACCATCTCTGGTACCTGTACGAAAACATACTTCAAACAGGAGAGGAAATATTATTATTACAAACTACAACCATAACAACTGCACCAATGATGGTTAACTACTGATTTACTAAGGGACTAGTATCCCTGATAGCATTTGGGATATATTCAATTTCTGGCATCAAACATTTACTTATTTTTTTATCAAATGTAATGATTTTCACGTAAAATACTGTTAATTGAAAATGAGATACTCTCTAAAATAGAACTTTTGTTATTAATTTGACTAAAGTACTCATCAAGTGTCTCTAGTACACAACTATCTCATTTTAGTATCTTAATTCAATGATATTCAAATTAACACAACTCAATATTTTTAAATTCTCCACCTACTCCAAGAACCTATATATATATATATATATATATACTCAGGAATAAAATTCGATGCCCCTCCTTTGGTCACCTACATTTGTTCAAGTGAGAGACTTAACATGGAGTCTAAGAGTGACCTTCCCTCTATACATTACCACAATATACATAACTATACCAACATCCACTTAAATGGAGACACACTTCTCTCCTAGGCTGGTCTGTGTGGAGGGTGGAGCAGGACCTCTTCCTATTGTTCTTACTTCCCATCTCCTTACATCACCTAGCTCCACCCCCTGTGGTCTGGCTCAGCGTTTGGTCTTTCTTTCCTCATTTCATTTCTAGCCACCGGACAGTACGCATACCATATAACACAATCTAACTCTCATACGGGCCCTTCATTTATACCCACAAATTCACACTCACTGGGGTTTTCATTCACTCATATACAGACTGATAAGTATCTCATGTGAAGTAGAAACTGGGATTGTATTTACTGTTCATAGAACTTCCCATATTGAACAAAGTATATATATAAGAAAAACTCCTATGTACCGCGGTTTTTTACATATTTTGTTCAGAATAGGCTATCCAATGACAAACACAATACAACTTATGCCCATTTCCACCCACATACTTATATTCACCACTCCAGATAGCAACTATTATCACCGTTCATTGTTAAACCTTCTACCTTTCCTTAACTCATTGACTTGCTTTTTCCTTCACCCACTTTTGTGTGTCCAGTTGTGTTTTTTTTTTTTACAAAACATCATCTCATTGAATTTGCTTGCGAGTCTTTGATTTTTCCCCACACCTCACGACGCAGGTTTGGCTTATCTCACTAATAAGCACTTACAGTTTCGACCCTGCTCTTTTATGTCGTAATTAGAAAAATCCTATTATTATTGAGATTCTCTCATCCCACAACTCGTAGCACAAACTTTTACTTTTGGCACTAGTCCTCAAAAAATTCGTTGGGCCCACTACAATTGGATAGGTATCTCGGCCGGCTCACTCTTCCATCAGACAGGCCTCTCTGCTGTCTGGTACCAATTACTCCAAGCCAAAATCCTTTGAGTTGATGTATGCCAACATGGCAAATGAAAGCATTCCATGTATACCCCTCCCCCCACATAACAAAGGGAGACCTCAGCCACATGTTGCTCACCGCATGGACACACTACTCTGTTTTTAACCTTCAGCTAAAATAGCTTACATCAACTTTCCTTTTTACTTTCTTTTAACAAGTTATACTACACATTCTTTGTTCCTTATTAACCTGCACAGTCTGTTCACACCATTCACTACTACAGAGACAATACAAAACCCCCCATAGCTCACACCTTCTTACACTCAGGACATTACTTCACAGACAACATAAAAACCACACAGTATATCTACTTGATTGTTCTTTTGATACAGACTTATCATATTTCAACTCACCCGGCCTGGGGCGGATCATAGCAGAGAGGGAGAGATGGTACAGGTATAAGAATAGCTTATTACCTTGTTTGAGCTCATTATCTGTCCGTCTCTGCTTCGAAGTCCCCTTGTGTCCAGATAACGATGAAATATCTTCATATCTCTGTATCTTCATTATCTCAGCGGTGCCTCCAAATTTGTTAGCGCAAAATTCGCTATTATAGATATACCATGTGTTCCAAATTTAGATAATATGTGCAGGCCTGGAGAGCCTTTCAAAGATCACAAGCCTACATCATGTGTTCCCAGAAGAGTCTCTAGCTTTATTAAGCGCGGGTAAAACTTAAATAAGTTTCAACACAGGAAGTCAGGCAATTTAGCAGTTACAGTGAGCTGATAGGCCATTTTCAGAGGGAGGTATTTGTGAGGTAGCTTGTGATGTCATCCATCTGGGAGGAACTTCGGTGAGCACGCTCAGTTCATTCTTGAATTTGGTCTCATGAGAAGAACATCCTGTTTCTCCTCTCTGCTTGACCAAGACAAAGACAATCCTAGATAGGTTTTTGGCAGTTAGAACTGGTTTGACCAGTATTGGGACAATAGGCACTGCTCCTTAAATTCTTGTGGAGGTGGGGGGGGGGGGGGGCGATGTTCCCTGCCCCCAGAGGTTCAGACCGGAAACAGAACATAGCATCTTCACAGTTGACAAAAATACAGAAAATACATATAGGATATCTCCCACATTTGTTATTACAGTAATTATACTGCCCCGCAGAATAAAGATTATATCAATTTTACTACACCGTAAATACATCATATGGCATGTTAAATGGTACAATGGAAAAATACAACTTGTCCTGCAAAAAACAAGTCCTCATGTGACCAGAAAAGTAAAAGAGCTATGAATATTAAAAGTGGAGAGACAAAGAAGAAAATGGGAAAACAAAAAAAAGACGGCAGCAGGAAGGGGTTAAGCAATTGCTTATTTTCTGTCCATTCTTTTTTAAATAGACTAATGCTCTAGTTATGGTGGAACTGTCCAAACTGTTGGAGCAAACTAAAAAGGTGAAAGAAACTTGCAAAGGGCTAGACAGGCTTTGGAAAGTGAATGTACTGGGCTAAGCCATGAGGTGAAAGTGCTATTGGAAGACAAGTGCAAGACTATTGTAAGAGAAACACGGTAGAGACACAGCTACAAGAGCTACAAGTAAAAAATGCACTGAAGGTGACATAGTACAGGCAGAACTGTCTGAGAAGGTAAACAGACTGCAGGTGAAAATGGAAGCTCAGATTAAAGTCTCAAAAGCTGGTGCAAGAAGAGAGGCATCAGAGTCTTGACCTTGTGCATTCTTGAAGAGCATGGGAGTTGAGAGAAATGTGTTCCACCAGCAGTTAGAGGAAGATGCAGAAACATTTGTTGCCATCGGGGGACAAATACGGGGGCCTTAGGTATGTATAATACCATCTCCCCTCACTGATGTGATCTGTAGGGGGAGATGAAACTAACTTTTTTTCTACTTTACATGATCTCCATTATCCATTGGATAACAGTGATCACATGACCAGAAGCTGCATACCGCGGCCGCCTGTAAAATTTCCAGGCCTTCAGCTATGTTTGGCAGCCAGAACCAGGGAGATTTTAGATTTCCCCGGCAATGCTCAGCTTTTGCGAATGCGTCCACCATTTTGCTAATGGGAGCATGTGTAGAAGCTGGGGTAACGTCCGTGGATAAGTCCGGGGGCCTTAGGTGTTTAATTTCACCTCCCCTCATGGATACGATCTGTGAGTGGAGATAAAAACTTTTACTTTTATAACTTTTTTTACACTTAATTTTTACTTTACATGATCGCCGTTATGCGTCAGATAATGGCGATCACATGACCGGGGACTATATACTGCAGCCCCCAATGATATCTCCCTGCTCTCAGCAATGTTTGACAGCTGGGAACATTTCCCAGGCTTCCTCTCCTTCTGCGCATACGCCCAACATTTGATGTCTGACAAGCATATGCAGAAGATGGTGTCAAGTTCTGGTATGACCAGAACACCGCGGACCTCACGGAGAATGGAGGTGAGTACTTTCAGTTCCCCTCATGGATCCAATCCTTGAGTGGAGCTGAAATTTTTACTTTATCTCCCTTTTTTATTTGCTTTTATGCCACTGCCATTTTCCATGGGATAACAGCGATCACGTGACCGGGGGTCACACACCGCAGCCCCCCATGACAACTTCAGGCTCTCGGCTATCTCCGGCAGCTGTTAGGAGAGTGCTGTCACATGCACAGACACTGCATGTTTTTATGGCCCTGTAGAATAAAGCACAACCACTGAGGACGTAAAAACCCGAATGGGTGGTCACTAAGGGGTTAACCTATGAGAAGCCTCCAGCGAAGAACACAATAATCTCTCTACACATTCTGGTATTTAAATATTGTCATGCATACATTGATTTTACTAAGTCATACTTATGCCCTCAGGTAGGATATGAATTTGGTTTTGTCACGCTGCTGAAATGTGACAGGAGTAAATAGCCATTAACAATTACATTTACTCTAGCCTTAATTCCCAGTAATACACAAGTGTATGTAAAAACACTAAAATTTTTTTTGTTAAATCACTTTTTATTGTAAAAATTTGCATTTCCAAACATCTTTTACATATTCTTGGATATTCTTTTACATGTTAACATCATATCATTTATCATATCTTATTTCAGTGAGATAGCAAGATGCCAACTTAGTTTTTGCTTAACTATAAATCTTAACAGTCCAACTTATGTTGATCTCTGTCTTGGCTCTCAGGCTGTTCAGGCTCGCTAGTAGAGATGAGCGAGCACCAAAACGCTCGGGTGCTCATTGCTCGAGTCAAACATTCCGTAAAGCTCGAGAGCTTGTTTTGAGTAACGAACCCCATTGAAGTCAATGGGCAACTCGAGCATTTTTGTATGGGACCGATGCTCCGCATAGCTGATGACTTGTCAAATACCAGAAAATATCAGAAAGTCATGGAACCACCACAGAAATGGATAGGGAAGGGCAGGGGCAGCATGCATGGCTGCATCTGGGGCTCCCAGGTCCCACTATTCAGCCAAAATGGGGGCAAGAGTCTGGCGTCACCCCCTAACAATTTACTTCGGACAAACCTTCATTAGCAAGGCACACGCGCTGGCACATCTTAGCTAAGCACCACACTACCTGCAACCAAGGACAATCACCATCTGCGGGTGACACTGCTGCCTCTTCTCCTGGGTTACATGCTGGCATTGCTGTCCAACCCCCCGCACGACCCTGCGTCCACAGCGCACACAAAATGTTCCCTGAGCAGCATTCAGCTGCCCTCATGCCACATGCTTGCTTCATAGCCACACCACTCTCATGTCTATTTATAAGTGCGTACTGGATGAGGAGGAACCAGAGGCACACACTGCAGAGGGTTGGCAGGGCCAGGCGGTGACCCTCTTTGAAAGTGTGGGCGATAGCCCACAATGCTGTTGAGAATGTATGATAAATTAACATATGATCATCATTCCAATCCCGTGCCACCTCCATCACAAAATTGTCAGGAGCCGCAAACATGGGCATAAAGGGGACTCAGGTGCCAGCACTTCTACACATTTCCACAATGCAACAATACTATGTGTGGGAAGCATGTGAGCGGGCCCAGGGTCAGGCTCGGTCCCAGCCTCCACCTTGTGTGACCCAAGGTGCCGCGAATTACATAGCAATGGGAAATCCATGTGTCCCCACACAATTCATTCTGTGTAGGTGTCAAATAGCTCAACACCGCAATGGGAAGTCTTTGAGTTCCTTGGGCTCGCCTATGCTGTCGGTGCACAAAGATGTTAATACAGAGGAAGAAATCAGAGCGTCCAAACATGACAGAGTTTCACCCCGTCAAGGACCTCAGCCCACATTTCTACCCCAGTCAGTCAGTGTATTTGTGCCAGACAGGTAAAATACTGCTATGGAAAGTCTTTGTGCACCCGCACCATAGGCGAGCCCAAGTAACTTAAAGATGGTATCACACATAAAGAAATCAGAGCACCCAAACATGGCAGAGTTTCACCCTGCCAAGAGCCTCAGCCCACATTTCTACCCTAGTCAGTCAGTGTATTTGTGCCAGACAGGTAAAACACCACAATGGGAAGTCTTTGTGCACCCACAGCATAGGCGAGCCCCTGGGACCCAAGGAAAGTATTACACATAAAGAACTTAGAGCGCCCAAACATGGTAGTTTCACCCTGCCAAGGACCTCGGCCCACACCCTCATTAATCGTGGCCATAAAGCAGACTCGGATGCTAGTGCAGCTGTGAGCGTCTCATTAATGCTCCTTTTGTTTGGCCCAAACCACTGTCTCAGTTAACTGTTGTAACACGAGAGAAAATACATGTTGCCCAGCGCTGATCCCCAGACCCCAAGCAGGAGGAGGAGGTGGCATAACAAGGCCAAGAAACCATGACCAAGGTAGGACCCGCAATACTCTGTGTGGGAAGTACATGAACGGGCCCTGGGTCAGGCTTGGTACTAGCCTACACCTTGTGTGACCCAAGGTGCCGTGAGTTACATAGCTATGGGAAATCCATGGGTCCCCACACACTTCATTCTGTGTAGGTGTCAGATAGCTCATCACTGCAATGGGAAGTCTTTGAGTTCCTTGGACTCGCCTATGCTGTGGGTGCACAAAGATGGTATTACACAGGAAGAAATCAAGGTGCCCAAACATGGCAGAGTTTTACCCCGCCACAGACCTCGGCCTTGGACCACATTTCTGCCCAAGTCAGTCAGTGTATTGGTGCCAGATAGGTAAAGCACCACGATGGGAAGTCTTTGTGCACCCACAGCATAGGCAGACCCCAGTAAAATATCTGTAGCAAAAGTATAGGCGGAACCCAGCAACATTTTTTATAGCAAGAGTATAGGCGGACCCCAGTAACATTTCTGCAACAAAAGTATAGGCGGACCCCTCAAACCATTCAGTAGAAACTGCATAGGTGGACCCCTCAAACATTTCTGTAGCAAAAGTATAGGCAGAGCCCAGTAACATTTCTGTAGCAAAAGTATAGGCAGACCCCTGTAACATTTCTGTAGCAAAACTATAGACAGACCCCTGTAATGTTTCTGTAGCAAGGGTATAGGCGGACCCCAGTAAAATTTCTATAGCAATAGTATAGGCAGACCCCAGTTACATTTCTGTAACAAAAGTATAGGCAGACCCCAGTAACTAGAGATGAGCGAGCACCAAAATGCTCGGGTGCTCGTTATTCGGGACGAACTTTTCGCGATGCTCGAGGGTTCATTTCGAGTAACGAACCCCATTGAAGTCAATGGGCGACCCGAGCATTTTTGTATTTCGCCGATGCTCGCTAAGGTTTCCTTGTGTGAAAATCTGGGCAATTCAAGAAAGTGATGGGAACGACACAGCAACGGATAGGGCAGGCGAGGGGCTACATGTTGGGCTGCATCTCAAGTTCACAGGTCCCACTATTAAGCCACAATAGCGGCAAGAGTGGGGCCCCCCCCTCCCAAAAACTTTTACTTCTGAAAAGCCCTCATTAGCATGGCATACCTTAGCTAAGCACCACACTACCTCCAACAAAGCACAATCACTGCCTGCATGACACTCCACTGCCACTTCTCCTGGCTTACATGCTGCCCAACCGCCCCCCCTCCCCCCCACAGCGCACACCAAAGTTTCCCTGTGCAGCCTTCAGCTGCCCTAATGCCTCACCACCCTCATGTCTATTTAGAAGTGCGTCTGCCATGAGGAGGAACCGCAGGCACACACTGCAGAGGGTTGGCACGGCTAGGCAGCGACCCTCTTTAAAAGTGGCGGGGCGATAGCCCACAATGCTGTACAGAAGCAATGAGAAATAGAATCCTGTGCCACCGCCATCAGGAGCTGCACACGTGGGCATAGCAATGGGGAACCTATGTGTCACACACTATTCATTCTGTCAAGGTGTCTCTGCATGCCCCAGTCAGACTGATAATATGTACCTTAACAGTAACCGTGTTGGTGGTAATGTGGTGGTGACTGCAGACCTAGTAGCGCGGTTTTATTTTGTTGGTTTTCGGAATGTGGCCAGGATTAAGTGGGCCGTGGCGGGGGGATGGTGGGGGGTCTCTCTTGTAGTGTCGGTAAAGGTGAATTTCTTGGACTGCCACCAGACGAACCAATGCAAAGGCATTTGCCAAGAATGTTTGTTTTCCCTGTTGGAGGAGGAGGGGGATGTTTTTGAGGCACTACGTGTCCTCTACACGTGTCCGTGGTTATATGCACCTTTACAGTAACCGCGTTGGTGGTAATGTGGTGGTGACTGCAGACCTAGTAGCGCGGTTTTATTTTGTTGGTTTTCGGAATGTGGCCAGGATTAAGTGGGCCGTGGCGGGGGGATGGTGGGGGGTCTCTCTTGTAGTGTCGGTAAAGGTGAAATTCTTGGACTGCCACCAGACGAACCAATGCAAAGGCATTTGCCAAGAATGTTTGTTTTCCCTGTTGGAGGAGGAGGGGGATGTTTTTGAGGCACTACGTGTACTCTACACGTGTCCGTGGTTATATGCACCTTTACAGTAACCGCGTTGGTGGGAAATGGCCTCGCCGCCATCATGTCTTTGGGAAGCCTCTGTTTCCACACCCAGAGACATACCATTAGCAGCGGTATAGGCAGAGCCCATAATTCGTAACATTTCAGCCGTAGCATTAGGACAGGCCCCACTAACATATCACTAGCAGCATTATAGCGGGAGCGCAGTCTTCGTTCCATGTCAGCAATAGTAGCACTCAAGACAGGCCCCAGTAACAATTCCGAAGCAGCATTATAGCGGGAGCGCAGTCTTCGTTCCATGTCAGCAATAGTAGCACTCAAGACAGGCCCCAGTAACAATTCCGAAGCAGCATTATAGCGGGAGCGCAGTCTTCGTTCCATGTCAGCAATAGTAGCACTCAAGACAGGCCCCAGTAACAATTCTGAAGCAGCAGTATAGTGGGAGCGCAGTCTTCGTTCCATTTCAGTAGCTGCAGTATAGCCAAGGCCCAAGTTACATTTATGTAGCTAAAGTGTAGGCCAACCCCACACACCTTTCTGTACCATGAGTGCAGGTGAAGAACATACAAATTGCTATGATTACACTGTAGGTGAGGGCCCCAAAAAATTGGTGTACCAACAGTACTAATGTACCTCAGTAAAAATTGGCCATGCCCAACCAAGATGGCAGGTGAAACCCATTAATCGCTTTGGTTAATGTGGCTTAAGTGGTAACTAGGCCTTGAGGCAGCCCAGTTTAACGAAAAATTGGTTCAAGTTACAGGGGCTGTCCCGCGCCGAAACGGGGTTTTTTTTTTTTTCAACCCCCCCCCCCCGTTCGGCGCGAGACAACCCCGATGCAGGGGTTAAAAAAGATCACTGGACAGCGCTTACCTGAATCCCCGCACTCCGGTGACTTCTTACTTACCCGGTGAAGATGGCCGCCGGCATCCTCTCCCTCCGTGGACCGCAGGGCTTCTGTGCGGTCCATTGCCAATTCCAGCCTCCTGATTGGCTGGAATCGGCACGTGACGGGGCGGAGCTACACGGAGCTACACGGAGCCCCATTGAGAAGATAAGAAGACCCAGACTGCGCAAGCGCGTCTAATTTGGCCATTAGACGGCGAAAATGAGACGGCAACCATGGAGACGAGGACGCCAGCAACGGAGCAGGTAAGTGAAAAACTTTTTATAACTTCTGTATGGCTCATAATTAATGCACAATGTACATTACAAAGTGCATTAATATGGCCATACAGAAGTGTATAGACCCACTTGCTGCCGCGGGACAACCCCTTTAAAGTTTCAACGCTTTCAAGAGCATTGAAACATATAAAAATTGTTTCGAAAAATTAGATGAGTGAGCCTTGTGGCCCTAAGAAAAATTGCCCGTTCAGCGTGATTACCTGAGGTTTCAGGAGGAGGAGCAGGAGGAGGAGGAGGAATATTAGACACAGATTGATGAAGCAGAAATGTCCCCGTTTTGGATGGTGAGAGAGAACGTAGCTTCCATCCGCGGGTGCATAATACGTATTGCTTACGTATCGCTGCTGTCCGCTGGTGGAGAAGAGAAGTCTGGGGAAATCCAGGCTTTGTTCATCTTGATGAGTGTTAGCCTGTCGGCACTGTCGGTTGACAGGCGGGTACGCTTATCTGTGATGATTCCCCCAGCCGCACTAAACACCCTCTCCGACAAGACGCTAGCCGCAGGACAAGCAAGCACCTCCAGGGCATACAGCGCTAGTTCAGGCCACGTGTCCAGCTTCGACACCCAGTAGTTGTAGGGGGCAGAGGCGTCCCCGAGGATGGTCGTGCGATCGGCTACGTACTCCCACACCATCCTTTTACAGTGCTCCCGCCGACTCAGCCTTGACTGGGGAGCGGTGACACAGTCTTGCTGGGGAGCCATAAAGCTGGCCAGGCCCTTAAAGACTGTTGCACTGCCTGGGCTGTACATGCTGCTCAATCTACGCACCTCCCCTGCTACATGGCCCTCGGAACTGCGCCTTCTGCCACTAGCGCTGTCGGATGGGAATTTTACCATCAGCTTGTCCGCCAGGGTCCTGTGGTATAGCAACACTCTCGAACCCCTTTCCTCTTTGGGAATGAGACTGGGAAGGTTCTCCTTATAGCGTGGGTCGAGCAGTGTGTACACCCAGTAATCCGTAGTGGCCAGAATGCGTTGAATGCGAGGGTCACGAGAAAGGCATCCTAACATGAAGTCAGCCATGTGTGCCAGGGTACCTGTACGCAACACATGGCTGTCCGCACTAGGAAGATCACTTTCAGGATCCTCCTCCTCCTCCTCCTCCTCCTCAGGCCATACACGCTGAAATGATGACAGGCAAGCAGCATGGGTACCGTCAGCAGTGGGCCAAGCTGTCTCTTCCCCCTCCTCCTCATCCTCCTCCTCCTGAACGCGCTGAGATATAGACAGGAGGGTGCTCTGACTATCCAGCGACATACTGTCTTCCCCCGGCTCTGTTTCCGAGCGCAAAGCGGCTGCCTTTATGGTTTGCAGGGAACTTCTTAAGATGCATAGCAGAGGAATGGTGACGCTAATGATTGCAGCATTGCCGCTCACCACCTGGGTAGACTGATCAAAGTTTCGAAGGACCTGGCAGATGTCTGCCAACCAGGTCCACTCTTCTGAAAAGAATTGAGGAGGCTGACTCCCACTGCGCCGCCCATGTTGGAGTTGGTACTCCACTATAGCTCTACGCTGCTCATAGAGCCTAGCCAACATGTGGAGCGTAGAGTTCCACCGTGTGGGCACGTCGCACAGCAGTCGGTGCACTGGCAGATTAAAGCGATGTTGCAGGGTGCGCAGGGTGGCAGCGTCCGTGTGGGACTTGCGGAAATGTGCGCAGAGCCAGCGCACCTTTCCGAGCAGGTCTGACAAGCGTGGGTAGCTTTTCAGAAAGCGCTGAACCACCAAATTAAAGACGTGGGCCAGGCATGGCACGTGCGTGAGGCTGCCGAGCTGCAGAGCCGCCACCAGGTTACGGCCGTTGTCACACACGACCATGCCCGGTTGGAGGCTCAGCGGCGCAAGCCAACGGTCCGTCTGCTCTGTCAGACCCTGCAGCAATTCGTGGGCCGTGTGCCTCCTATCTCCTAAGCTGAGTAGTTTCAGCACGGCCTGCTGACGCTTGCCCACCGCTGTGCTGCCACGCCGCACGACACCGACTGCTGGCGACGTCCTGCTGCTGCTGACACATCTAGATTGCGAGACAGAGGTTGAGGAGGAGGAGGAGGAGGAGGAGGGTGCTTTAGTGGAGGAAGCATACACCGCCGAACATACCACCACCGAGCTGGGGCCCGCAATTCTGGGGGTGGGTAGGACGTGAGCGGTCCCAGGCTCTGACTCTGTCCCAGCCTCCACTAAATTCACCCAATGTGCCGTCAGGGAGATGTAGTGGCCCTGCCCGCCTGTGCTTGTCCACGTGTCCGTAGTTAAGTGGACCTTGCCACTAACCGCATTGGTGAGGGCGCGTACAATGTTGCGGGAGACGTGGTCGTGTAGGGCTGGGACGGCACATCGGGAAAAGTAGTGGCGACTGGGAACTGAGTAGCGCGGGGCCGCCGCCGCCATCATAGCTTTGAAGGACTCCGTTTCCACAACCCTATATGGCAGCATCTCAAGGCTGATAAATTTGGCTATGTGGACGGTTAACGATTGAGCGTGCGGGTGCGTGGTGGCGTACTTGCGCTTGCGCTCCAACACTTGCGCTAGCGACGGCTGGACTGTGCGGTGCGAGACATTGGTGGATGGGGCCGAGGACAGCGGAGGTGAGGGTGTGGGTGCAGGCCATGAGACGGTTGTGCCTGTGTCCTGAGAGGGAGGTTGGATCTCAGTGGCAGGTTGGGGCACAGGGGGAGAGGCAGCGGTGCAAACCGGAGGCGGTGAACGGCCTTCGTCCCACCTTGTGGGGTGCTTGGCCATCATATGTCTGCGCATGCTGGTGGTGGTGAGGCTGTTGGTGGTGGCTCCCCGGCTGATCTTGGCGCGACAAAGGTTGCACACCACTGTTCGTCGGTCGTCAGGCGTCTCTGTGAAAAACTGCCAGACCTTAGAGCACCTCGGCCTCTGCAGGGTGGCATGGCGCGAGGGTGTGCTTTGGGAAACACTTGGTGGATTATTCGGTCTGGCCCTGCCTCTACCCCTGGCCACCGCACTGCCTCTTGCAACCTGCCCTGCTGATGCCCTTGCCTCCCCCTCTGAAGACCTGTCCTGAGTAGGCGTTGCACACCAGGTGGGGTCAGTCACCTCATCGTCCTGCTGCTCTTCCTCCGAATCCTCTGTGCGCTGCTCCCTTGGACTTACTGCCCTTACTACTACCTCACTGCAAGACAACTGTGTCTCATCGTCATTGTCCTCCTCACCCACAGAAAGTTCTTGAGACAGTTGGCGGAAGTCCCCAGCCTCTTCCCCCGGACCCCGGGAACTTTCGAATGGTTGGGCATCAGTGACGATAAACTCCTCTGGTGGGAGAGGAACCACTGCTGCCCAATCTAAGCAGGGGCCCGAGAACAGTTCCTGGGAGTGTTCCCGCTCCTGAGCAGGTGTCATTGTAGTGGAGTGAGGAGGCTGGGAGGAAGAAGGAGCAGCAGACAGAGGATTCGGATTTGCAGCACTGGACGGCGCAGAACTGTGGGTGGATGATAGCTTGCTCGAAGCACTTTCTGCCATCCAGGACAGGACCTGCTCACACTGCTCATTTTCTAATAAAGGTCTCCCGCGTGGACCCATTAATTGGGCGATGAATGTGGGGACGCCAGAAACGTGCCTCTCTCCTAATCGCGCAGCAGTCGGCTGCGACACACCTGGATCAGGAGCTCGGCCTGTGCCCACACCCTCACTTGGGCCTACGCGTCCTCGGCCACGTCCACGTCCACGTCCTCTAGGCTTACCCCTACCCCTCAGCATGCTGTATTACCAGTGATTTGATTTCCCAGGCAGGAAATAAATTGGCGCAAGCCTGCAGGCCAAATATAATTTGTTGTCCTTTTTAGCAAAGGGAAGACCCCACTGCATATATTCAATGAACAAGAAGTTTAATATCTGTGGTGTGGCCCTCAAAAAGTGTCACACAACTATAGTGTAGCAGAGTTATTAACTCTAGCAGAGCAGGTATTTGCCAGTCAGGAAAGACAATGGCGCAAGGCTGCACTCAACCGTAGCTGGTTGCGTCTGATTTTTGTACGTTGTCCACGCAGCACACACGTACACGGAGACCTTAGGACTGACACAGGCAGGCCAAATATAATTTCTTTTCCTTTTTTGCAAAGGGAAGCACCCACTGCGTATATTCAATGAACAAGAAGTTTAATATCTGTGGTGTGGCCCTCAAAAAGTGTCACACAACTATAGTGTAGCAGAGTTATTAACTCTAGCAGAGCAGGTATTTGCCAGTCAGGAAAGACAATGGCGCAAGGCTGCACTCAACCGTAGCTGCTTGCGTCTGATTTTTGTACGTTGTCCACGCAGCACACACGTACACGGAGACCTTAGGACTGACACAGGCAGGCCAAATATAATTTCTTTTCCTTTTTTGCAAAGGGAAGCACCCACTGCGTATATTCAGTGAACAAGAAGTTTAATATCTGTGGTGTGGCCCTCAAAAAGTGTCACACAACTATAGTGTAGCAGAGTTATTAACTCTAGCAGAGCAGGTATTTGCCAGTCAGGAAAGACAATGGCGCAAGGCTGCACTCAACCGTAGCTGGTTGCGTCTGATTTTTGTACGTTGTCCACGCAGCACACACGTACACGGAGACCTTAGGACTGACACAGGCAGGCCAAATATAATTTCTTTTCCTTTTTTGCAAAGGGAAGCACCCACTGCGTATATTCAATGAACAAGAAGTTTAATATCTGTGGTGTGGCCCTCAAAAAGTGTCACACAACTATAGTGTAGCAGAGTTATTAACTCTAGCAGAGCAGGTATTTGCCAGTCAGGAAAGACAATGGCGCAAGGCTGCACTCAACCGTAGCTGGTTGCGTCTGATTTTTGTACGTTGTCCACGCAGCACACACGTACACGGAGACCTTAGGACTGACACAGGCAGGCCAAATATAATTTCTTTTCCTTTTTTGCAAAGGGAAGCACCCACTGCATATATTCAATGAACAAGAAGTTTAATATCTGTGGTGTGGCCCTCAAAAAGTGTCACACAACTATAGTGTAGCAGAGTTATTAACTCTAGCAGAGCAGGTATTTGCCAGTCAGGAAAGACAATGGCGCAAGGCTGCACTCAACCGTAGCTGGTTGCGTCTGATTTTTGTACGTTGTCCACGCAGCACACACGTACACGGAGACCTTAGGACTGACACAGGCTGGCCAAATATAATTTTTTGTCCTTTTTAGCAAAGGGAAGGACCCACTGCGTATATTCAATGAACAATAACTGTGTTGTGGCCCTGCCTACACAATTCTGTCCCTGTAGTATCAATGGAGGGTGCAATGCTCTGCACAGACGATTTTTAGAAGAAAAAAAAAATGCAACACTGCTAACAGCAGCCAGCACAGTACTGCACACACTTCAATTTGGCCCTAGAAAGGACCGTTGAGGTTCTTGAAGGCTACACTCACTCCTAACACTCTCCCTGCCTATACACCACTTCTGTCCCTAATGCCGGGTGCAATGCTCTGCACTGCCGATTTTGAGAGAAAAAAAAAAAAAACACTGCTAGCAGCAGCCTGCACACAGGTAGATGTGGCCCTGAGAAGGACCGTTGGGGTTCTTGAAGCCTACACTGACTCCTAACGCTCTCCCTACAGCAGAACCAGCACGATAGTACTTTCCCTCAGCTAACTCACAAGGCATGTGTGGCGAGCCGCGGGAGGGGCCGACTTTTATACTCGGGTGACATCTGATCGCCCCAGCCACTCACAGCAGGGGGGTGGTATAGGGCTTGAACGTCACAGGGGGAAGTTGTAATGCCTTCCCTGTCTTTCAATTGGCCAGAAAAGCGCGCTAACGTCTCAGAGAGGAAACTGAAAGTAACCAGAACACCGCGTGGTACTTGTTACGAGTAACGAGCATCCTGAACACCCTAATATTCGCACGAATATCAAGCTCGGACGAGTACGTTTGCTCATCTCTACCAGTAACATTTCTATAGCAAAAGTATAGGCAGACCCTAGTAACATTTCTGTAGCAAAAGTATAGGCAGACCCCAGTAACATTTCTGTAGCAAAAGTATAGGCGGATCCCAGTAACATTTCTATAGCAAGAGTATAGGCGGACCCCAGAAACATTTCTGTAGCAAGAGTATAGGTGGCCCCCAGTAACATTTCTGTAGTAAAAAGTATAGGCAGACCCCTGTAACACTTCTGTAGCAAGAGTATAGGCGGAACCCAGTAACATTTCTGTAGCAAAAGTATAGGTGAACCCCTCAAACCATTCAGTAGAAACTGTATACGCGGACCCCAGTAACATTTCTTAGCAAAAGTATAGGTGAACCCCTCAAACAATTCGGTAGAAACTGCATAGGCGGACCCCAGTAACATTTCTGCAAGAAAAGTATAGGCAGACCCCTGTTGCATTTCTGTAGCAAGAGTGTAGGCGAACTCCTGAAAACATTTGGTTATCAAGAGTGTAGGCGAAGGCCGGAAAAATTAGTTAGATAACAGTATAGGCGAGGGCCAGAAAAATTGGTGTACCAAGAGTACAAGTGCACCCTTGAAAAATTGCTCAACCCCGACGGCAGGTGAAATCCATAAACATTTTTTAAAGATACAGCTCGCTATTGCTTAATTTGTAACAGAGCCTGGAGGCAGTCCTGTGAAAAAAATTGGTGTCTGTTAAAGTATCAATACTTTTGAAATGTTGAAAAATTCTAAAAATCTTTTAAACAGAGCCTTTTCGGCTGCAGAAAAATTGGCAGTTCAGCGTGATGACATGCTGTTTTAGCAGGACTAGTAGTAGTAGGAGGCGTAGTAATATCCAAAAGTGATTGACAAAACTAATTCCCCCTTTTTTGTGGTGATAGAGGATGCATTTTTCTCCTGTTGCAGCGAAAAGAATCATTTGGTTCCGCTGCCTTCCGCTGGTGGAGAAAAGAAGTCTGGGGAAATCCAGCCTTTGTTCATCTTTATGAATAATAATAATAATCTTTATTTGTATAGCGTCAACATATTCCGCAGCGCTTACATAGACAGGGGGAATACAAAAAGACAAAAGTACAAAAAATTACAGAACCACGGTTACAATCGTAATCAGTTGATGGAAACAATAGGAGTGAGGGTCCTGCTCCAAATGAGCTTACATACTACAAGTAATGGGGAGATACAGAAGGTAAAATGGCTGGTGATGTGCACAGTATGGCAAGGTGAAGAGTGAGGGATGCTATATACAGACAATGGTCAGACATTTCGCCATGTGACGGCAGGATCAGTATGACTGCAGGAGCGGTTTATGACAGCTAGCAGGGATTGCAGTCAGTAGATCAGGGAGCATGTTATTAGGCAGCATATAGAGGAGTTTGTTTAGAGAATGCGGTATGCCTCCCTGAAGAGGTGCACGCCTAAAGTTTTTCAAGTCCTGGATTGCCCGGGTATCCTTTGGTAGTGCATTCCAGAGGACTTGTGCTGCCCTGGAGAAGTCTTGGAGGCGGAAGTGAGAAGTTAGAATTAGAGGGGTGTGCAGTCTAGTTTCGTTTGCCGAGCGGAGAGCCCGGGCTGGGTGATGGATTGAGATGGATTTATGAGTGTAAGCATGTCAGCACTGGCAGTTGACAGGCCGGTACGCTTATTCGTGATGATTCCCCCAGCTGCACTAAACACCCTCTCTGACAAGACACTAGTGGCAAGGCAGCCAGCACCTCCAGGGCGTACAGCGCAAGTTTTTGCCACGTGTCCAGCTTTGACACCCAATAGTTCTATGGAACAGAGGCATCACGGAGGACGGTGGTACGATTGGCTACGTACTCCCTCACCATCTTTTTACAGTGCGCCTTGACTGGGGAGTGGTAACACGGTCTTGCTGGAGAGCCATAAAGCTGACAAAGGCCTTGGAGAGTGTTCCACTGCCTGCGCTGGACATGCTACCTGATCCCTGCTCCTTCCCTGCTACTTGGCCCTCTGAACTGTGCCTTCTGCCACTAGCGCTGTCAGATTGGAACTTTAGCATCACTTTTTCCATCAGGGCCCTGTGGTATTGCATCACTCTCGTACCCCTTTACTCTTCGGGAATGAGAGTGGAATGGTTCTCCTTATACCGTGGGTCGAGAAGGGTGTACACCCAGTAACCGTGTTGGCCAGAATACATCTAATGCGAGGGTCATGGGAAAGGCAGCCTAACATGAAGTCAGCCATGTGTGCCAGGGTACCAGTATGCAAGATATGGCTGTCCTCACTAGGAAGATGACTTTCAGGATCCTCCTCCTCCTCTACAGCCCATACACATTGAACAGATGAGAGGCAATCAGCATGGGTACCCTCTGCAGTGTGGCCAGCTGTCTCTTCTCCCTCCTCCCTCCTCCTCCTTCTCCTCCCCCTCCCCCTTCTCCTCCTCCTCCAAAACGCGCTGAGATATAGACATGAGGGTGGTTTGGCTATCAAGCGACATACTGTCTTTCCCCATCTTCTGTTCCAACCGCAAAGCGTCGGCCTTTATGCTTAGCAGCAAGCTTCTCAGCAGGCAAAGCAGCGGGATGGTAACGTTAATGATTGCCGCATCGCCGCTCACCCTTTGCGTAGACTCCTCAAAGTTTCCGAGGACCTGGAAGATATCTGCCATCCATGCCCACTCCTTAGTAAAGAATTGCGGGGCTGATTACCACTCCGCCGCCCATGTTGCAGCTGGTATTCCACTATTGCTCTACGCTGTTCGTACAGCCTGGCCAACATGTGCAGTGTAGAATTCCAGCATGTAGGCACGTCGCACAGCAGTCAGTGCTCTGGCAGCAGAAACCGACAGGGTGGCAGTGTCCGTGGTGGACTTGCGGAAATGTGCGCAGACGCGGCACACCTTGCCGAGCAGGTCAGACAAGTGGGGGTAGTTTTTCAGAAACCGTTGAACCAGCAGATTGAAGACGTGGGCCAGGCATGGCATGTGTGTGAGGCTGCCGAGCTGCAGAGCCGCCACCAGGTTACAGCCGTTGTCACACACGACCATGCCTGGTTGGAGGCTCAGCAACAAGCCAGAGACTGGTCTGCTCTGTCAGACCCTGCAGCAGCTCGGGGGCCGTGTTCCTCTTGTCACCTAAGCTGACTAGTTTCAGCACGGCTTGCTGATGCTTGCCCACCGCTGTGCTGCCACATCACGCGCTACTGATTGCTGGCGACATGCTCACACTTCTTAATTGAGAGGTAGATGTGGCAGAGGAGGAAGAGGACGGGAAGGGTTTGGAGGAGGTGGCATAAAACGCCGCAGATACCAGCACCGAGGTAGGACCCACTATTCTGGGTGTGGGTAGGACGTGACGGGTCGCAGGCTCTGACTCAGTCCCAGCCTCCACCAAGTTCACCCAATATGCCATCAGGGAGATATAGTGGCACTGCCCACCAGTACTTGTCCACGTGTCTGTGGCTAAGTGGACCTTCTCAGTAACCACGTTGATAAAGGCACGATTAATGTTGTGGGAGATGTACTGGTGTAGGGCTGGGACGGCACACCGGGAAAAATAGTGGTGACTGGGGACTGAGTAGCCTGTACGGCAGCATCTCCAGGCTGCTAATTTGACAATGTGTGGGTGGGTGGCGGCGTATTTGCACTTTCGCTCCAACGCTTGTGTTAGTGACAGCTGAACACTGCGCTCAGAGACATTGCTGGATGGAGTGGAGGACCGTGGAGGTGAGAGTGAGGGAGCAGACCGGGAGGCGCCCATGCCTGTATCCTGGGAGGGGAATTGGATCTTTGTGGCAGGTTGAGGCGCAAGGGAAGAGGCAGTGGTGTGACCCAGAGGGTGTGAATGGCCTTCTTCCCACCTTGTGGGGTGCTTGGCCATCATATGCATGCGCATGCTGGTGGTGCTGAGGCTAGTAGTGGTGGCTCCCCGGCTGATCTTGGTGCGATACAGGTTGCACACCACTGTTCGTCGGTCATCCGCGCTCTCACTAAAAAACATCCACACCTTTGAACACCTAGCCCTCTGCACGGATGCTTGCCACGAAGGGGTGCTTTGGGAAACAGTTGGGGAATTCTTCGATCTGGCTCTGCCTCTACCCCTGGCCACTCCACTGCCTCTTCCAACCTATCCTGCTGCTGCATTTGCCTCCCCCTCTGAAGCCCTGTCCTCAGTAGGCTTAGCAATCCAGGTGGGGTCAGTCCCCCCATGGTCCAGCTTCTCTTCCTCCGAATCCTCTGTGTGCTCCTCCCTTGGATTTACTGCCCTTACTACTACCTCACTGACAGACAACTGTGTCTCATCATCCTAATCCACAAAAATCTCTTGAGACAGTTGCCGGAAGTCCCCAGCCTCATCACCCGGACTCCGGGAACTTTCCAAAGGTTGAGCATCAGTCACGGCAAACTCCTCAGGTGAGAGAGGAACCATTTTTTTCCCACTCATGGCAGGGACCCGAGAACAGTTCCTGGGAGTCTGACTGCTCAAAATATGTAATTTTCATGGAGTGAGAAGGCTGGGAGGAAGGAGAAGCAGCCAGAGAATTCAGAGTTGCAGTCCCTTGGCCGGCGGTAGTCGTTTGCGTAGAAGACTGGGTGGTCGATACATTGCTGGAGGTGTTTTCTGCCATCAACGACAGGACCTGCTCGCACTGCTCTGTTAGTAATAATGGTCTACCACGCGGACCTGTAAATTCTGATATGAAGCTGGGGACCCCAGAAACTTGCCTCTCTCCTAATCCCGCAGCAGCCGGCTGTGATTCACCACGGCCAGGAACTCGGCCTGAGCCCACACCCTCACTTGGACGTCCGCATCCTCAACCTCGACCCTTACCTCTACTCCTCATCATGGCGGATTAAGAATAGAGCATGGCCCAAATAAATTACCCAACTGTACAGCACGGAGAACTGTAGCTTAATTCACTGCACATAGAGACTTGTAGATAGCGGAGGCTCTATGCTGTGACTTGAAAAAATTAACCCGCTGTCTTGAGCTGATACCTAGGGGTAATTTACCGCACGCAGAGACTTGTAGATAGTAGAGGCTGTGTGGAGTGGGAGAAGACTCTAAAGCCAGTGGATAGTGCTGGTAGCTGCGGCTATCTTAACCACACCAAGGAAAGTATATTGTGAGATACTCTGCACAGCGGAAGAGCTGAAATACTTTGCAGTGGACCAGGAAATATTACAGTACTGTTTAGCGGTGAGACCTCTGTCTAATGCACTGCAGACACAGGACAGTATAACTAAAGTAGTTTGCAGTAGTCTAGGAAATGTTAGAGTGCAGTTTCATGGTGAAAGCTGGTTGTACGGCACTGCAGGCTGAGAACGCTATTACGGAAAGGCTGGGAACAGGCCTAGATGCGTAATATAAAAATTGATGCACTACTGCTCCCAGCCAGCCACAACTGTAAAGCACACGGTCAGATGTAGCCCTAAGAAGGACCGTTGGGGTTCTTGCACGGAGGATCAGGACTGTATAACTTTCCGTATAGAAGTGGCTGTGTCCCTAAACTCTGTGTTATGCACAGCACAAACAGAACTGTATAACTGAAGTAGTTTGCAGTAGGCTAGGAAATGTTAGAGTGCAGTTTCATGGTGAGAGCTGGTTGTACGGCACTGAAGGCTGAGAACGCTATTACTGAAAGGCTGGGAATAGGCCTAGATGCGCAATTCAAAAATTGATGCACTACTGCACTACAGGAAAGGTTTTGCCACTGGCTGGCATCTGTTGATCATAATGGTAGTGGGGGGGTCCATGTCTGCCCAGATTGCTCATAGTTTAGATGCTCTGGAGCTCCATGTCACCTGACTGCCCATTGCTTCAGTCCATTTGTTAGTAGGACTGCAGTGCAGATGGGCACTGGCATGGTTAGTCTGCACCTAACCTTTGGAAGTAGACAAAACTATCCCAGTGGTAGGAGCCCCTTTTTTCTTCAGTGAATGGTCTCTCCATTTAATCCCTAGCTGCTGCTGTTTCCTAGCCGCTCTTCTTCTACACAGAAGGTGATTGCCTCTTCCATCCTGTGAATATGTGTACATATGTAAAAAATGTGTGTCAGCATACCTGTGTATGCCTTAGCTGTTATTGGCTGCAGTGCCTGTGACGTCCCGCAAGCAGGGCAGGACCGAAGCTTGTACACAAATAAAGCAGCAGAGGACTGAGAGGTATTGCAGAACATAGCAGAGGTGGAGAAAGGTGCGTATATGCTTGATTATTATGTTAGTGCATAGGGAACAGGGTTTAGAGAAATATTACAACTCAGAAAACACCTTTAACTCTATGTCTACATGGGAAGTCTTCTTTGAGTATCCCCCACAGATTATCCACATACAAGCCAGTAAAAAATCTGCTGGCTCTGTGGATATAAAACCTGCACCGTAGGCCAATTTATGCAGAAGACTTTTCCAGCAGCGCGTGGGTGAGTTTCCTGAAATCTCATGCACATTGCTTACTCTGTAATATGCTGCATATTTTCTATATAGGAAATCCCAATTGGAAAATACACAATGTATATACTGGGCGTAGAAGTACCCTAAAAGCATGTCTGTGTGTTTATAAGATGCTGTGTTGTGTGCTAATACATGTACAGTTAGGGCCAGAAATATTTGGACAGTGACACAAGTTTTGTTATTTTAGCTGTTTACAAAAACATGTTCAGAAATACAATTATATACATAATATGGGCTGAAAGTGCACACTCCCAGCTGCAAAATGAGAGTTTCCACATCCAAATCGGAGAAAGGGTTTAGGAATCATAGCTCTGTAATGCATAGCCTCCTCTTTTTCAAGGGACCAAAAGTAATTGGACAATGGACTCTAAGGGCTGCAATTAACTCAGAAGGCATCTCCCTCGTTAACCTGTAATCAATTAAGTAGTTAAAAGGTCTGGGGTTGATTCCAGGTGTGTGGTTTTGGATTTGGAAGCTGTTGCTGTGACCAGACAACATGCGGTCAAAGGAACTCTCAATTGAGGTGAAGCAGAACATCCTGAGGCTGAAAAAAAAGAAAAAATCCATCAGAGAGATAGCAGACATGCTTGGAGTAGCAAAATCAACAGTCGGGTACATTCTGAGAAAAAAGGAAATCACTGGTGAGCTTGGGAACTCAAAAAGGCCTGGGCGTCCACGGAAGACAACGGTGGTGGATGATCGCCGCATACTTTCTTTGGTGAAGAAGAACCCGTTCACAACATCAACTGAAGTCCAGAACACTCTCAGGGAAGTAGGTGTATCTGTCTCTAAGTCAACAGTAAAGAGAAGACTCCATGAAAGTAAATACAAAGGGTTCACATCTAGATGCAAACCATTCATCAATTCCAAAAATAGACAGGCCAGAGTTAAATTTGCCGAAAAACACCTCAAGAAGCCAGTCCAGTTCTGGAAAAGTATTCTATGGAAGGATGAGACAAAGATCAACCTGTACCAGAATGATGGGAAGAAAAAAGTTTGGAGAAGAAAGGGAACGGCACATGATCCAAGCCACACCACATCCTCTGTAAAACATGGTGGAGGCAATGTGATGGCATGGGCATGCATGGCTTTCAATGGCACTGGGTCACTTGTGTTTATTGATGACATAACAGCAGACAAGAGTAGCCGGATGAATTCTGAAGTGTACCGGGATATACTTTCAGCCCAGATTCAGCCAAATGCTGCAAAGTTGATCGGACGGCGCTTCACAGTACAGATGGACAATGACCCCAAGCATACAGCCAAAGCTACCCAGGAGTTCATGAGTGCAAAAAAGTGGAACATTCTGCAATGGCCAAGTCAATCACCAGATCTTAACCCAATTGAGCATGCATTTCACTTGCTCAAATCCAGACTTCAGACGGAAAGACCCACAAACAAGCAAGACCTGAAGGCTGCGGCTGTAAAGGCTTGGCAAAGCATTAAGAAGGAGGAAACCCAGCATTTGGTGATGTCCATGGGTTCCAGACTTAAGGCAGTGATTGCCTCCAAAGGATTCGCAACAAAATATTGAAAAAAAAATATTTTGTTTGGGTTATGTTTATTTGTCCAATTACTTTTGAGCTCCTAAAATGTGGAGTGTTTGTAAAGAAATGTGTACAATTCCTACATTTTCTATCAGATATTTTTGTTCAACCCTTTAAATTAAACGTTACAATCTGCACTTGAATTCTGTTGTAGAGGCTTCATTTCAAATCCAATGCGGTGGCATGCAGAGCCCAACTCGCGAAAATTGTGTTACTGTCCAAATATTTCTGGCCCTAACTGTATGTAAAAGCACATTGCACACGCATTACAGGAGCATTTTACAAAGGAAAGCAAAAACAATGTTTGCAAAGCTACTGCAAAATGTGTCCGATGTCATAATTCTGCTGTAGTTCTGGCTGATATTGCAGT
The DNA here is from genome assembly GCF_035609145.1 of Eleutherodactylus coqui. Lineage (NCBI taxonomy): Eukaryota > Metazoa > Chordata > Amphibia > Anura > Eleutherodactylidae > Eleutherodactylus > Eleutherodactylus coqui. The sequence continues at coordinate 28,330,594 of NC_089844.1, read as the reverse complement.
CTATAGTTGTGCCAAACAGCCTGCACTCCAATTAGACTGAGCACTGCTGAGATCACATGGTCCTGCAGGAACATCCAGCGTAATAGATGTGGCCCTGGCATCCCCATGGTAACAACATTTGTCCAATGCGTAGGATCATTGACAATGAAATGCAGAATAAACAGATATATAAATAAAAGCAAAGGCAGAAAAAAAAATATCTGCTCAGTGCAGGATTCACTAAATCATTCCAGACAGATACTTGTCTAGCCTTTGTTTGAACACTTCCATAGTGGGAGAACTCACCATCTCCCATGGTAACCTGTTCCACTCATTGATCACCCTCACTCTAAGAAAGTTTTTTCTAATATCTAATTTGTGTATCCTCCCTTTCAATTTCATCCAACTGCTTCTATACTTTTCTTGTGCAAATGAGAATAGGCATGATTCCTCTGCACTGTGACAACCTTTCAGCTTTTAGTAGACAGCTATTAAGTCTCCTATCAGCCTCCTTTTTTGCAAGCTAAGCATTCCCAGATCCTTTACCCGTTCCTCATAGGACATGATTTGCAGACCGCTCATCATCTTGGTAACTCTTCTCTGAACTTGCTCCAGTTTCTCTATGTCTTTTTTAAAGTGGGGTGTCCAGAACTGGACACAGTATTCCAGATGAGGTCTGACTAAGGAAGAGTAGAGGGGGATAATTACCTCACGTGATCTAGACTCTATGCTTCTCTTTTTGGCTGCTGCATCACGCTGTTGACTCATGTTCAATATGATCTATTAGTATACCAAAGTCTTTTTCACATGTGCTGCTTAGCCTAATTCCTCCCATTCTGTATGTGCTTTTTTTTATTTTTCTTGCCCAGATGTAGGACTTTGCATTTCTCCTTGTCAAATACCATTCTGTTAGTTGCCGCCCACTGTTCAAGCTTTTCTAGATCTTTTTGAATACTCTCCCTCTCTTAGTGTTACACAGAAGAAATACAACAGAAAAAATTCATCCCACGCTCCTCACAGCAGAAGAGCATAAAATTCTTTCATCAAAAGAAGACTCTATAATGGTGTAGACAAATCCAGAATCCTCGCGGTACTGGTGAATGGCTTAGTCCATATAAGCAACAAACAAAATGACAAACAACAAATAAAACCTTTTGATGGGATAGGTGCAACGCGTTTCAGGGTCCTGACACTCTTTTCTCAAGCTGCCTCTTATTGACAGATCGCTCCTTAAATAACTGTAGTAATCTCCGCCATTAGTGACATCATCACGTCAAAACGTGATGACGCACAACATGACTGCAAAAGCACATTCCATGTATTACGTTCTACAGAGGTTTCATTGCAGTTCAAAGCTAAATGCAGGCACAATCCTAATCTTCTCACAGTCAGGGGGCTGGAGACCCATCAATGGCAAAGGGAGAGGGACAATTAAAGTACAACTCATTTTTAGACCACATAGAGCTCTTCTCCCTAAGATAAAAATTTTATATTCAAACTTGTTTTTGTTACTTAAAAGATTAAAAACACATCTAACGGCAAAACATCTAAAAACATGTCATTATTTTGGAATATGAAAAAAATATATATATATTAAAAAAAAAAAACATTGAATAATTTCAATTCATTATTAAATAGCACATTATTTACTATTTATCAATAAATAGTACTATAGCAGCAGGAAGAGAACATATACTAGTGGCTTACTGCCTTGTCAATTCCATATTTGGTCATTTTTTCAAAAAGTATGCTATGAGATACTTTGTCAAATGCTTTACTAAAGTAAAAAAAAAACTATATCTACCACATTTTCTGATCAACCCAGTCCGTGATTCTGTCATAGAAGGAAATTATACTTTTCTCGCATGACTTGTTTGTTACAAACTCATTCTAGCTCTAGTTAATTACTCCATTCTCATCCAGGTTTTTGCAGATATGCTGTTTAGTAATTTGTTTAAAGATCCCGGTACAGAAGTCAAGCTCACAGGCCTGTAGTTTTCTGGATCCACCTTGCCGGTTTTGAAGATAAGGACAACATTTGCCCTCTTCCAATATTTTGGGATTTCTCCTGTTCTCCAGGAATTTTCAAAGATTATGGCGAGTGGTTCAGCAATTACCTCTGCTGCTTCTTTTAGTATCCTAGGATGTTATTCGTATGGATCTGGAGACTTGAATTAATTACGTTACCTAAGTGTTCCCTCACCATCTCTCTGTTTATAGATAGCTTGCATTCTTTTATTCCCCCAATAGCACAAAAAAAGATCAGTTGATGTTACGTCTGCTTTCTGAGAAAAAAACAGAATTAGGGCGCCCACCCACTGGCGTTTGCGATTTTCGTGCGTGAAAAACGCAGCGTTTTCGGCGCGTTTTTGCTGCGTTTTCCGTGCGTTTTGCGGCGTTTTTTGCGGCGTTTTCGCGGCTTTTTCGTGCCTTTTCCATTAATTTCCATTGACATTCATGGGTGCATTAGGAGAAAAATAAGGACACATATGCAACTGACAGTTCCTATGTTAAAAATCGCAACGCACCGCAAAAAAAAACGCCAGTGGACAGGAGTACATTCAATTCTAATTGCTCTTGAGAAAAAACGCAAAACGCAAAGAAAAAAAAATCGCCAGTGGGTGGGCGCCCTTAGGTCCAAGATAGCAGATCCACTTGTTTTGTCTTCTACCCTTTGCAAAATAAAGTTGTCAGCAAGAGCAGATAAGAATTTGTTGGACTCATTACTTTTGCCTGAGAGAGATTCCCAACAAATATCTGGATAGTTAAAATCTCCAATGATCACTATGTTGTACTTTTTAGAGAACTTGGCCATCTGATGTCGAAAGAGTTCATCCATATCTTCTGCTTCTCCAGGCAGTCTATAGTAAATGCCTATAATGGTGTCCTTTCTGTTATTCTGGTAGTCAACACAAAGGGAGACGTCAGCAGTACAGCCAAAAAATGCCTCAACAGTGGGAAATATATGTTATGGACTCGGACTCCAATTGATCATTGTAGATAATCAAGAGGTTTCAGGTAGCAGCACAATAGGGAAACATAAAGAGTAGAGATGAGCGAGCACCAAAAGGCTCGGGTGCTCGTTGCTCGAGTCGAACTTTCCGCAATGCTCGAGGGTTCATTTTGAGTAAAGAACCCCATTGAAGTCAATGGGCGACTCGAGCATTTTTGTATATCGCCGATGCTCTCGAAGGTTTTCATTGGTAAAAATCTGCAAAACCCAAGAAAGTGATGGAAACGACACAGAAACGGATAGGGCAGGCGAGGGGCAACATGCTGGGCTGCATTTCAGGTTCCCAGGTCCCACTATTAAGCCACAATAGCGGCAAGAGTGGGCTCCCCCCTAACAATTTTTACTTTGGACAAACCCTCATTAGTAAGCCACACATTAGCTAAGCACCACACTACCTCCAACTAAGCACAAGCACTGCCTGCGGGACACACCGCTGCCTCTTTTCCTGGGTTACATGCTGCCCAACCCCCTGCATGACCCAGTGTGCACAGCGCACACCAAAGTGTCCCTGCGCAGCCTTCAGCTGCCCTCATGCCACACTCTGGCCCCATAGCCACACCACCCTCATGTCTATTTATAAGTGCGTCTGCCATGAGGAGGAACTGGAGGCACACACTGCAGAGGGTTGGCAGGGCCAGGCAGCGACCCTCTTTAAAAGGGGCGGGGCGATAGCCCACAATGCTGTACAGAAGCAATGAGAAATCCAATCCTGTGCCACCTCCGTCAGGAGCTGCAAACGTGGGCATAGCAATGGGGAATCCATGTGCCACACACTATTCATTCTGTCAAGGTGTCACATAGCTCAATCAACACTGAAAGGGGAAAGCCGTCTGCGCTCTGCCCCCTACCCAAGTCAGTCAGTGTCTTTGTGCCAGACAGGTCAAACACCGCGATGGGAACTAAGTTTGCACCAACAGCATAGGTGGGTCCTAGGAAACCCAAGAAATGAACAAAAAATTGATCTGAGCGGCCAAACATGGTAGACTTGCACCGCGCCCACAGCATAGGCCTCGGCCCACAGATTCAGCAATCCTAGGCAGGAAGCGGACTTTCACTGCACCCAGGACATAGGCCTCTGCACAAACCCTCAGCAATCGCGGGCCTACAGCGGACTCCAATGCTAGTGTAGCTGTGTACGTCTCATTAGCGCTGTATTGCTCCTTTAGTTGGTCCCAATGCAGTGCCCCGGATAGCAGAGCTAACGTCAGATTAAATACAGGTGGGCTTCGGCCCACACTGGATGCCCCAGTCAGATTGGGGTTTTTTATAAGTATACACAGGCAGGTACAACTCCCTAATGTTAAGTCCGTGTGGTCCAACAGCATCGGTCGGTCCCAGGAAGCCACCGGCGGTACTTAACTAAATCCCATTGCATTGCCCAGCACAGCTGAGGTAACGTCAGATTAAATGCAGGTGGGCTTCGGCCCACACTGCATGCCCCAACCTGACCGGGGTTTTTAATACATAGACACAGGCAGGTACAAATCCCTAATGTGAAGTCCCTGTGGACCCACAGCATGGGTGGCTCCCTGGAACCCACCGGCGGTACATAAATAAATCCCATTGCAGTGCCCAGCACAGCTGAGGTAGCGTCAGATTAAATGCAGGTGGGCTTCGGCCCACACTGCATGCCCCAGTCTGACAGGGGTTTTTAATAACTCAGCATATAAAGGCAGCATCCAAAGTTCAATAAAAGACTTCTTTATTTAGACCAATAAAAAATGGAGGATAAAGCAGGCAGCCTGAGTGGTTCTGAGGATTTGTTGTGGAACTTTGGAGTCAGGTCCCTATCAAAGGCTTTGCATCTTCTAAACAAGCTTCATGCTTATGGCATACAACAAGTGAGTGCTGCTGTTGCGTGCTATATTATTAGGGGTTTTTAATACATACACACAGGCAGGTACAACTCAATAATGTGAAGTCCGTGTGGACCGACAGCATGGATGGCTCCCTGCAACCCACCAGCGGTACATAAATAGATCCCATTGTAGTGCCCTGGACAGCAGAGCTAACGTCAGATTAAATACAGGTGGGCTTCGGCCAAGAATGTTTTCATTGTTGGAGGAGGAGGAGGAAGGGGAAGTTTTTGAGGCAGTACGTGTCCTGTCCCCGTGTCCGTGGTTATATGCACCTTACCAGTAACCGCGTTGGTGGGATAGTGGTCGCGACTGTGCACCTATTAGCGCGGTTTTATTCCGTTGGTTTTCGGAATGTGTCTAGGATTAAGTGGGCCGTGGTGGGGGGCTTTCTTATTATGTCGTTTAAGGTGAAATTCTTGGACTGCCGCCAGACGGACCACTGCGAAAGCATTCGCCAAGAATGTTTTCATTGTTGGAGGAGGAGGACGAGGAAGTTTTTGAGGCAGTACGTGTCCTGTCCCTGTGTCCGTGGTTATATGCACCTTCCCAGTGCCCGCGTCGCTGTAAAGTTGTCGCGCCTGGGGAACCTAGTAGCACGGCCTCGCCACCATCATGTCTTTGGGAAGCCTCCGTTTCCACAACCCTGTAACATTGCAGTAGCAGCAGTATAGGCAGAGCCGAGAATTAGTAACATTTCAGTGGTAAGAGTATGCACAAACCCCTGTAACATTTCATTGGCAGCAGTAACGACAGACCCCACTAACATTTCATTTGCAGCAGTATACACAGACCCCAGTAACATTTTAGTAGTATCTGTATAGACAGAACCCAGTAACAGTTCAGTAGTATAAGTCTAGACAGACCCCAGTAACATTTCAGTAGTATCAGTTGCGACATGCCCCAGTCGCATTTCAGTTCCAGCAGTGCAGACAGACCCCAGTAACAGTAACGTTGAAGCAGTATGGGCAAAGCAGCAGATAAACAATTCCCTGGCAGCAGTGTAGGGAGAGCAAAGTATTTGTAACATTTCAGTAGTAGCAGTATAGTCAGACCCCAGTAACATTTATGTAGAAGCAGTATGGGCAGAGCCCACTATTAGTTACATTTCTGTTATAGCAGTATAGACCTGCCCCAGTAACATTTCCGTTGAAGCATTATGGGCAGAGCCCAGTATTAGTAAAATTACAGTAGTAACAGTGTACACCAAAGAAGATAACATTTCAGGAGCAGAAGTATCGGCAGACCGAAGTAACATTTCTGTTGCTGAAGTATAGTCAGACCCCTGTAGCATTACTGTGGCAGAAGTATAGGTAGGCAGAACAGAGTTACATTTCTGTAGCAAAAGTGTAGGCCAACCCCTGACACAGTGGTGTACCATGAGTGCAGGCGAAGCCCATAAAAATTACTTTGTAGGCGAGGGCCCGAAAAATTGGTGTACCGACAGTACAAATGTACCCCAGAAAAATTGCCCATGCCCAACCCAGAGGGCAGATGAAACCCATTAATCGCTTAGCGTACTGTGGCTTAATTTTTAACTAGGCCTGGAGGCAGCCCAGTCTAAAAAACAATTGGTTCAGGTGGAAGTTTCAATGCTTTAATGAGAATTGAAACAGATAATTATTATTTAGAAAAGTTATATGAGCATTTTGGCCCACAGAAAAATTGCCCATTCGCGGTGATTACGAGAGGTTTCAGAAGGAGGAGTCGGAGGAGGACGAATATCATACACAGATTAACAAAGGTCTTTAGGTAGCACTGCTGTCCGCTGGTGGAGAAGAGAAGTCTGGGGAAATCCAGGCTTTGTTTATCTTTATGAGTGTAAGCCTGTCGGCGCTGTCAGTTGACAGGCGGGTACGCTTGACCGTGATGATTCCCCCAGCTGCACTAAACACCCTCTCTGACAAGACGCTAGCCGCAGGGCAAGCCAAGACCTCCAGGGCATACAGCGTGAGTTCGGGCCACGTGTCCAGCTTTGACACCCAGTAGTTGTACGGAGCAGAGGCGTCACGGAGGACAGTGGTACGATCGGCTACATACTCCCTGACCATCTTCTTACAGTGCTCCCTCCAACTCAGCCTGGACTGGGGAGGTGTGAGACAGTCTTGCTGGGGAGCCAGAAAGCTGGCAAAGGCCTTGGAGAGTGTTCCCCTGCCTGCGCTGAACATGCTGCCTGATCTCCGCGCCTCCCCTTCTACTTGGCCCTCGGAACTGCGCCTTCTGCCACTAGCGCTGTCAGATGGGAAGTTTACCATCAGTTTGTCCACCAGGGCCCTGTTGTATTGCATCACTCTCAAACCCCTTTCCTCTTCGGGAATGAGAGTGGAAAGGTTCTCCTTATACCGTGGGTCAAGCAGTGTGTACACCCAGTAATCGGTAGTGGCCAGAATGCATCTAACACGAGGGTCACGAGAAAGGCATGCTAACATAAAGTCAGCCATGTGTGCCAGGGTACCTGTACGCAACATATGGCTGTCCTTACTAGGAAGAACACTTTGAGTATCCTCCTCCTCCTCCTCCTTAGGCCATACACGCTGAATGGATGAGAGGCAAGCAGCATGGGTACCCTCTGCAGTCGGCCCAGCTGTCTCTTCCTCCTCAGGCTCCTCCCCCTCCTCCTCCTCAACGCGCTGAGATATAGACATGAGGGTGCTCTTACTATCCAGCAACATACTGTCTTCCCCCGCCTCCGTTTCAACAGCAAAGCGTCAGCCTTTATGCTTTGCAGGGAACTTCTCAACAGGCATAGCAGGGGAATGGGGATGCTAATGATTGCAGCATCGACGCTCACCATCTGGGTAGATTCCTCAAAGTTTCCAAGTACCTGGCAGATATCTGCCATCCAGGCCCACTCCTCTGTAAAGAATTGAGGAGGCTGACTCCTACTACGCCGCCCATGTTGGAGTTGGTATTCCACTATAGCTCTATGCTGCTCATACAGCCTGGCAAACATGTGGAGTGTAGAGTTCCACCGTGTGGGCACGTCGCAAAGCAGTCGGTGCACTGGCAGGTTAAACCGATGTTGCAGGGTCCGCAGGGTGGCAGCGTCCGTGTTGGACTTGCGGAAATGTGCGCTGATCCGGCGCACCTTGCCAAGGAGGTCTGACAAGTGTGGGTAGCCTTTCAGAAACCGCTGAACCACCAAATTAAAGAGTGGGCCAGGCATGGCACGTGCGTGAGGCTGCCGAGCTGCAGAGCTGCCACCAGGTTACGGCCCTTGTCACACACGACCATGCCCGGTTGGTGGCTCAGTGGCAAAAGCCAGCGGTCGGTCTGCTCTGTCAGACTGTGCAACAGTTCGTGGGCCGTGTGCCTCTTCTCTCCTAAGCTGAGTAGTTTCAGCCCGGCCTGCTGATGCTTGCCCACCGCTGTGCTGCCGCGCCGCGCAACACCGACTGCTGGTGACGTGCTGCTGACAAGTCTTGATTGCGAGGTAGAGGATGCGTTGGAGGAGGAGGAGGTCAAGGAAGGTTTAGTGGAGGTGGCATACACCGCCGCAGATACCAGCACCGATCTGGGGCCCGCAATTCTGGGGGTGGGTAGTACATGAGCGGTCCCAGGCTCTGAATTTGTCCCAGCCTCCACTAAATTCCCCCAATGTGCCGTCAGGGAGATATAGTGGCCCTGCCCGCCTGTGCTTTTCTACTAATCTGTGGTTAAGTGAACCTTGCCAGTAACCGAATTGGTGAGGGCGCGTACGATGTTGTGTGAGACATGGTCGTGCAGGGCTGGGACGGCACACCGTGAAAAATAGTGGCGACTGGGGACAGAGTAGCGTGGGCTGCCGCCGCCATCATGTTTTTGCACGCCTCAGTTTCCACCAGCCTGTAGGGGAGCATCTCCAGGCTAATCAATTTGGCTATGTGGACATTTAACGCTTTAGCGTGCGGGTACGTGGTGGCGTATTTGCGCTTTCGCTCCAACGATTCTCTTAGCGACAGCTGGACGCTGCACTGAGAGACATTGCCGGATGAGGACAGCGGAGGTGAGGGTGTGGGTCCAGGCCAGGAGATGGTCGTGCCTGTGTCGTGAGAGATGGGTTGGATCTCAGTGGCAGGTTGGGGCCCAGGGGGAGAGGCAGTGGCGCAAGCTGGAGGCGGTGAACGGCCTTTGTCCCATCTTATGGGGTGCTTGGCCTTCATATGCCTGCGCATACTGGTGGTGGTGAGGCTGCTGGTGGTGGCTGCCCGGCTGATCTTGGCGCGACAAAGGTTGCACACCACTGTTCGTCGGTCGTCCGCTGTCTCAGTGAAAAACTGCCACACCTTAGAGCACCTTGGCCTCTGCACGGTGGCTTGGCGTGAGGGGGTGCTTTGGGAAACAGCTGGTGGATTATTCGCTCTTGCCCTGCCTCTACCCCTGGCCACCCCACTGCCTCTTCCAACCTCTCCTGTGGCTGCAATTGCCTCCCCCTCTGAAGACCTGTCCTTAGTTGGCTTATCACACCAGGTGGGGTCAGTCACCTCATCATCCAGCGGCCCTTCCTCCGAATCCTCTGTGCGCTCCTCCCTCGGACTTACTGCCCTCACTACTACCTCACCGATAGACAACTGTGTCTCATCGTCATCGTCCTCCTCACCCACTGAAAGCTCTTGAGACAGTTGCCGGAAGTCCCCAGCCCCACCCCTAGGACCCCGGGAACTTTCCAAAGGTTGGGCATCGGTCACGACAAACTCCTCCGGTGGGAGAGGAACCATTGTTGCCCAATATGGGCAGTGGCCCGAGAACAGTTCCTGGGAGTCTGCCTGCTCCTCAGAATGTGTCATTTTTATGGAGTGAGGAGGCTGGGAGGAAGGAGGAGGAGCAGCCAGAGGATTCAGAGTTGCAGCAGTGGATGGCGTAGAAGACTGGGTGGTTGATAGATTGCTGGATGCACTTTCTGCCATCCACGACAGGACCTGCTCACACTGCTCATTTTTTAATAAAGGTCTATGACGTGGACCCAAAAATTGCGATATGAAGCTGGGGACCCCAGAAACTGTCCTCTCTCTTACTCCCGCAGCAGCCGGCTGCGATTCACCTGGACCAGGAACTCATCCTATGCCCACACTCTCACTTGGGACTCCGCGTGCTCGACCGCGATCGCGTCCACGTCCTCTGCCCCACCCCTCAGCATGCTGGATTAAGAATTGAGCAGAGACAGAGCGGTGTAAAAATGTTTGTGAATTATTGCCGCGCAGTTGGTGGCTGCCAGCGGTAATATAACGCAAAATGAAGCCAGAGATAAATTATAAGGAAGGCTGCACTTAGGCCTAGCTGTGAACTATGCAGTTTGGATGAACATGAAGTCCCACAGGCCACGCAGGAAATGCACTGGGTCTCTGGTTGTAGAAAATGTGTGATTTCTTGGCGTACACTTAGAGGCAGACTGAACTGAGGCAACACACAGTGCGGACAGAAAAATGTTTAAATGAAGGCTGCACTTAGGCCTAGCTGTGAACTATGCAGTTTGGATGGACGTGAAGTTCCACAGGCCACACGGGCAAATGCACTGGGTCTCCGGTAGCCGTATAATTTTTATTTTTTTTTTAAATCTCCTTATTTTTCTATGCAATGCAGGCTGAGGCTATGCAGTGTGTATTGCACTTTCAATCTATGGGCGTCGGGCACACCGTACACTTGTGAGACAGCACATGTATAACACAGAGCGTTGTAGAAAATGTGTGGTTTCTTGGCCTACACTTAGAGGCAGACTGAACTGACGCAATGCATAGTGCGGACAGAAAAATGTTTAAATGAAGGCTGCACGCAGACTCTGCTGTGCAATACAGAGGTACTACAACTCCCAGCTACCACGGAGTTAAATGCACACGGTCACAGTTTGCCCTAAGAAGAACCGTTGGGGTTCTTGTAGACCGGATTCTACACTACCACTGTCCCTGCCTGACCAATACTGCCCCTATACTCAAGTACAGACTGCAGCCTGAGAACGCTACAGCCGGCACGCCCGATATACATAAAAAAAAAATTGTGCAAAACTGCTCACAGCAGCCACAACAGTAATGCACTAGGTGAGCTGTGGCCCTAAGAAGGACCGTTGTGGTTCTTGAAGACGCTAACACTGTCCCTATAGCAGCTCCAGCATCAGCAGCACTTTCCCTGATCTCTCTTAGCGTGTGTCTGTGGCGAGCCGCGGCCGGGGCAGATTTAAATACTCAGGGGTCACTTGATCTCGCCAGCCACTCACTGCAGGGGGGTGGGATAGGGCTGGAACGTCACAGGAGGAAGTTGTAATGCCTTCCCTGTGTTTCTATTGGCCAGAAAAGGGCGCAAATTTCTCAGGGAAGGAAATGTAATGGAGTTGAGTGCCGCATGGTGCTCGTCTCGAGTAACGAGCATCTTGAGCACCCTAATGCTCGAACGAGCATCAAGCTCGGACGAGTGCGCTCGCTCATCTCTAATAAAGAGTCTTCCTAAAGAATTATTTGTCTACTGAAAATGGGCTTTAGGAGCTCTAATTTCCCTTGTTTGCTTCCCATGCTCTATGCATTTGTGTAAAAGCATTTTAGTTTGTGTTTGGTGTCTCTTGCTCCTCTACTTTCCTTCTGATTTTTTTTGTCTTTGTTCTTTCTATCCACTTTTAATACTAAGGTTCTCAATTGTATACATTTGCTGTATATTTTTACCTAATCCAATATGAATGGCAGCAGACACACTTAGGTGCAATAAAACAGGTTTTTTCTTTATTCCATCCTCAGTAGATTACACGAGTCAGCAGACATGCGGATTCTCTATTGGTTTGAATTAGTGCGGAATACCGCTAATCATCCATACAGGAGACCATTGTGGATTCTGCAATTCAAACCTGGCCGTGTCTAGGCGGCCTTAGACTTCTCTTTTTTTCATTTACTTTGCATTTGTTAATTTACAAAAATAAACTATTGGCACCTCTATTTTTGAAAGCATTTATACTTTGCAACATTTTTTACATACCTGTTTAAAACTTTTGCACAGTACTGTAGCATTGTGGTAAATGTAGCCCAATAATGAACAGTTAAAATTGCATAAAGTTGTCCATAAACTTAAGGGCTTATTCACACGGGCATATATGCTGCCCCTCTGATGCATTGGCGTACACGCTGGCAGTGGCAGCTACATAGATTTCTATGGGAGCCTATGTTAGCTGCCAGAGAAGGGAGGTGGGAGAGAGTTTAGCATCGTGACTGCTAAACTCCCTCCCCCTTCTGTTTTCTTCTTCGCCCCTTGACGCTGTTTGCAATGGGAGGGTAAGGGGCGGAGCTAAGCTCTACCCATTCCGCCCCCTCCCATTGCTGGCTGTGGACAAGGGGCAGGGAGAGGCGGAAGCTTAGCTCTGCCCCTGTGTCACTTCCTCCCATTGCAAATGGCCGGAGAGGAGGAGAGAGAAGGTGAGCCAGCTAGGGGGAGGGAAGGGGGGATGTCTTCCCAGACCCCATGGCATTCCGGTTTCTTTATATATGCCCCGGGCCCTTTGCCGGTCAGGCATTTTTACGGTGCCGTCGGGCGCACATAAAACGCTTATGGCTGAGTAAATAGGCACTAAAGGAAAACTTTGTGGAAAAGTCTGCTGACTTTTACATATTTCAAGAATAGTCCATTTTCACAGATTTCATACAAAATATTACTCAAAATCACTATGGTTCTTGTGAATTTGGTTGAATTATTTAGAACGCATCACCAAGATTAATATACTGGAGATCAGAAGGTACAAACAGTATAATTGGGAACACCAGTTCTAAATATAAGGGCCTGCCTTCTGGCAACCACAAAAGCAAATTGGAATAATGGAGCTATTGTACGAGTATCACTAGCTCTTGCAATTTAGATCTAATTGCCAAGCTGCACCTGCATTTGCAAATTCGGCCTGGGTAAAACATGAAGGTTAGCACCCTAGAAAGGGAGACAGCATGCTTCATCAGAGCTAAACTCAGGAAGTGTTTTCATTCACATCATATGAATTTCACGAAGAGGTGCATAAATTCAGAAAGGAAACTTAGATTTCTTAAAGGAAGTAGGAGTATAAATTTATAAAATTCACATAGATTTAACCCCTTGGTGACCAGCCCATAGTGTTTTTATGTCCTAGCTAAGAGGGCTTTAATCCCCAAGGACGTAAAAACATGTATCCTGCGGGGATTACAGCCAAGTGGGCAATGGACATGACAGCTCCATGCTGTCAGCCCCCGGAGGTAGCTGACAAAATGAAGCTATCATGGTGGGCTGCGGGGAACTCCCCCCGGCAAAGGGATCGGCGCTATGCAATCGATAGCGCCGATTGCATTAAAGTGCAAAAAAGTTTTTAAAAAGTCAAACATTCAGCTGCCTTCATGGATCGGATTCATGGAAGCTGCTGAGATTACTCTCCCCAGTCCACTGTGCTGTCTCGTGGTGATCTGCTCTTCCAGGACCTGATGCCAGCCTTCTGTGCATGCGTGCCAGGAGTCATTACGTCAGCCGCATGTGCAGAAGGCCGCTGAGCGGTCCCCGGGCCAGTGATTGCCGTTATCCACTCGATAATGGTGAGGACAGAAAAGTTTTAAAAAAGTTTAAGTTTCATCTCCCCTCATGGATCCGATCCATGAGGGAAGGTGAAAATACTTACCGTGGGGTTGCCACCTTTGTCACAAAAAAATACCGACCATTGTTAAAAAGGGGCGTGGCTTATCATCCGACCATGGTTAAAAGGGGCGTGGCTTATCACAGCATGTCTGTCCATTGGTGATTGTTCATTGCATTACCCACTGTGACAATCCGGCCATGGGTAGGGCAGTGAACACTTTCCATAGTGTTGCTATGGAAAGCACAGACACGGCATCTATCAGTGGAGAATCATTGCGATCATTCAAAATCTTGGCATGCTGTGATTCTCCGCAGTGAGTCTATCTACCAGATAGACTCACCGCAGAGATCGGTTAGCACTCTCCCCCCCCCCCCCCCCCCCCCCCACGCTGGCAATATTCCACCTCAGCCATGGACAGGGGGCCTTATTATTCTACACACTCTCCTCCATCTCTTAATTACTTTCCTTGCACTCTGCTCCCTCTTCTCTCCTCCCCCTCATTACCTTTCACCACAGCAGCAGCTTCCTCTTCTTTCCATAGAACTGCGTTAATGATAAGCCCCGCCTCTTCCAGTGCGGTCAGGTGACCCTTCCTCCTAGTAGCCCATACACTATAGCAGGAGATCAAAGCCGTCCGTCAGCTCTGCAGTCCGGCCATGTACCTGGCCTCCACAGACTGTTCCCTTCAGAAAGCATTCAAAAATACCGGCCTGTAATAGAGCCAGTAAAAAAATACCGTCACCGGCCTGGAGGTAAAAATACCAGCCAGAGAATTACCGGTCAGGTGCCAACCCTAGTCCTCCGTGATTTCCTCCAGCTTTCGGTATCTGCCATGAGCTTCTGCGCATGCACCGATGTGGCGCACATGTGCAGAAGGCCGGAGAGCCCAGCAAATTTAAAATTCCACTGCACCCCACTGTCAAAAGATAGATGTATGCGGTTACCAGTCACATGATCACTGTTATCCACTGGATAGCAGTGATCATGGAAAGTTAAAAAGTGTAAAAAAAGGTTAAAAAAATTTAACAGTTTCATCTACCATTACTGATCGTACCCGTGAGGAGAGTTGAAATTACATACCCAAGGTCCCCGGATTTGTCCCCTGATGGGATCTTTATCCACAAATCACACCCTGGCTTCAGCGCATGCGCCTGTCAGTATTATGGCAGACGCAGGCGCAAAAATCAAGTATTGCCCGGGAAATTTTAAATCTCCCTGCTCCTAGCCACCAAAATTAGCCAAGAGCATGAAGATGTCACGGAGGCCCACGGTATGCACTTCTTAGTCATGTGATCGCTGTTATCCAATGGATAATAGCGATAACATAAAAGTTGTTTTTTTTTAAGTTGAAGTTTCATCTCCCCTCACCGATGTGATCAGTGAGAGATGAAACTTCTTACCGGAGCCCTCCGCATTTGAAACCGCAATCCAATCATCCTCGACGGACCTTCCTCGACTCCTGCGTATGCCCCTGCCGGAAAAAATGCCAGACATATGCACAGAAGCCAGGGAGCCCAGGAAATTTTAAATCTCCTTTCTCCTGGCAATCAACGGTCACCAAGAGCGGTGACCGCTGGCCTGTTGAGCGGTCCCCAGTCATGTGATAAAAAGGTAGCAATCTACCTTGTGCTTTATGGTCGCGGATATACCCGCAGCCCATATGTAACTAGCTGAGCAGCGGTGGGGGTAATATAAATACGAAAAAGGTGTACTGCGCATGACCGCCTGTGTGAGTAAACAGTTATGCGCAGTACATTGCGTGGCCATACGCAGGGCCATGGACGGGCTCACAGCTGAGATCCTCTGTGGGCGTCTACAAGCAAATTCCACATACAGCCGCGTGACCCGAGCGTTATTTAGACTGCTACCTGTAATGCGTAATTTACAAGAAGTCCCCGGGAACACTTGCCTTCCTGCAGTTCCAGGAGCAGCTTGTTGAACACCTTCTGTGTGAGACTGCCACACCTCAGCAAGCTTACAAAGCTTCACAGAGCGTTACTATCTACACCCCATTCCTGCCACTGAGGTCAAGAAATGCCTCCCAAAAAAGCATGGGAGGAGGGATAACTGGTTTTATTGACACCATGTGCCCATACCAACCAGCCCCCCTAATTACCCCCGTCTTCAGACATACCACACAGTTTAGATTATTACTTTTATCTAAGATTTGGGGAACACCAAAAAATTGGGGTGGGGGGTGATTTTTAGGGAGTCCATTTTTTTTAGCGATGGGCCCTGGAATGTATTCAGTTGCAGCGGCTCCATTGAAGAGAATGCCTGCATTTTTATTCTTTTTTACACTAAAATCTTTCTTTTTCAGGTAAGGGCTTATATTTTTAAGCCCTTCCCGAAAATTCATCCCGCGCTCGCTGGCAGCCCATTGCTTTCAATAGAGCCGGCTGTATTGCCGGCTCCATTGAATTCAATGGGCTAACATCGTTCTTCTCTGCCACAGCTGTTACAGCTGTGGCAGAGGAGAACGATCGTTATGCTGACAGTGGGGGGGGAGGGGGGTCTCACTCTTGCCACTATTGTGACTTAATAGTGAGACCTCGGAGCCCGAAGTGCAGCCCTGCATGTTGCTTCTCGCCTGCCCTATCCATTCCTGTGTTTTTTACATGACTTTGGTGATTTGCTAAGATTTTCACAAATGAAAACCTTAGCGGAGCACCAGTCATATACAAAAATGCTCGAGTCGCCCATTGACTTCAATGGGGTTCGTTACTCGAAACGAACTCTCGAGCATCACTGAAAGTTCGACTCGAGTAGCGAGCACTCGAGCATTTTGGTGCTCGCTCATCTCTAATGTGGATGTGATTTTTTTTTCCCAGCGTGCGGATCACTGCCGTCAGGCAGAACAAAGAACAATTCCTACACTGAAAAAATGTTTTCTATTCTTTTGACAGATGAGTAAATTAGAGCTAGCAACAGCCATAGGATGTCTCTTCAAGACAAGCCAAGTGTTCAAGAACCCGACCTTTTCATCAGTTTATCACAAGTATATGATTCCCGTTTCTGAAGAAATTATCAATATGGTTTTATCCTTTGTGCAAGTAAAAGTAAGTATACTAAAAAGACATGTTATTAGGTAAATTATTCCAATCCCGTTTGTATGTAATGATGAAAGAAAACCTGTTGGTTCTCCTGCTATATCTGAGTAAATACTTGCATTCTCTCTAAAACAATAATTCTGGGACATCTTTTATTGAATCTCTGCATTATGTAATTCCCCACCTAGAAATGAATGAATGAATCGACAAGCATGAGTAATCATTCCACTTATCTGAAGAGAATGTCCATGTGAAATCTGATATTGTCAGCACTGATTGGTCAATAGATATCAAACTGTTCCTTTTCCAATTTAAGGGCTTATTCACACGCTTTTCACGGCCAGCCGATATACCATGTGATGCTACCATGCACAGGCTCAGCATATATGAGGTCAGGAAGGAAGAGGGGAGACAGCTTAGCTCTGCTAAACTGTCTTCCCCTTCCCTAACCCCTTGCTGGCTTACCTCCTCTCTCCTCCCCTCCAGTTGTTTGCAATGGGAGGCGCGAGGTGGAGCTAAGCTCCCTTACCCTCCCTGACTCTTATCTGCAGCCAGCAATGGGAGGGGCAGGGTGGAGCTTAGCTCCACCCCCTCCCATTGCGAACAGCCTGGAAGGGAGGAGAGAGAAGGAGAGAAGCGAGAGGGAGTTTAGCATTCATTGGCCGCTGTCATTGGCTCCCATAGGAGTCTATGAAGCGGCCGATGTAGTCCAGCCAGGAAGATAGTTCCAGGACTATCTTTCCTACCCGGCATAAAAGTATTGCGTGATCACACAGGAAAGCCTGTGTGATCTGATGCATTGGAATCCAATGCATCAGATGGTACTGTATATCGCCTTGCCGTGAAAACGGTGGCTGATATACGCTCATGTGAATAAGCCCTAGGGCCACCTTCACACAAACGTATTTGCGCAGTGTGTTATGCAAGAAAAATTTGTGCACATAAAATGCAGTGAATAGAAACCATTGATTTCAGTGGGTTCGTTCACATAAGCATATTTTGTATGCACATTTTATTTGCACAAAAAAATATGCAACACATTCTATTTTCCTGTGTATTTGCGCCCATTTCAGTGGACAGGAGCATGGCTGCAGGTTTTTTTGCGTGCCCTAGAAGTACAGTAAAGCACATGAATATGCCACACCCATTTCACAAAAATGTAGTGCAAATGCGTGCGTAAATACAAAACCTCCTCATTTCACTTCGGGAAAGTAGTAATGCTTTCAGTGGATGAACCTTACCTCGCACTCTCGTATACCAAGCACACGGTGTGATGCTACCGCCTACTCCATTGATGCGATGCAAGGGCACACCCAAAAATAGGATGTGTCGCGATGTGGGGAAAAATAAAAACGCTCATGTATAAGACTCCATTCAAAAGAATGGGTTTCATATTCGTAGGAGATTTCTGCGCCTCACAATGCACAAATTTTGCACGAGAATCTTACCTGTGTGAAGCCGACCTCAGGGAGTTGCAATAGGACTTTTCACATAAGATGGAATTAGGTTGCAGGATGCAACTAAATTCACAGGAATTTCACGCCAAAATCAATAGGTCTAACTGCAGATTTTGATGCAGAATTGCAGGCAGGTTTTAAGCCATTTTCAATTTTGTATTAAAATCAGCAAGTAGCCTGCAGATTTTAGTGTGGAATTTACTGGGCTTGCGTTGCATCATGTGTCTTTTCACAGCAAACACAATAAGGCTGTATTCACACGGCCCATATTCTCATGCCAGCTCTGTCCATGTCTGAGATGGACAGAACCCGCACTGAAAATGTACCCATTCTTTTGAATGAGTTCATTCACGAGCAACTTTTCACTTTGATGGTTCGAGTTAAAAGAAAATCACTCCATGCCCTATTTTTGTGCGAGTCCCACACAAGAATGGGACATGTAATGGGCTGTGCAATGTAAGTTGCACCCGAGGATTTCTGGTGCATTTTCCTTTCATCATCTGAATATGGCCTTAATACCTTGTCTGCACCACATCATATTGTATATTTAGAGGTTAAAGGGCTGGTCCAGGGTTAGAAAAACATGGCTGCTTTCTTCCAAATACAGCACCACCTTTGTCTGTGGGTTGTGTTTGGTATTGCAGTTCAGCTCTTACTCACTTCAATGAAGCTGAGCTGTAATACCACACACAATCGTATGGACAAGGGTGGCGCTGTGTTTGGTAGATAGCCATATTTTTCTAACCCTGGACAATCCCTTTAAAGGTCCAAAAGGATTAGGAGAACATATTGCATTTTTATGTACTATTTCCACTTTTGTCTGTTAGCATTTTGCGGGAGAGGTAAACTGACATCAGTTCTAGGTATGCATGTGGGCAGGGAGGCACCATATTAGATCGTTGGCTCTGGCAATAGCTCATCTCTTCTGAGAAACAGAAAAACAGCTGCAACCTCTCCACAACAAGGATCCCTTCACATATTCAGTGCAGCGAAGAGCGAAGCAACACTGCGAAAAATGAAAATGGAGAAAAAAGGGCCATCTTCTTAAGCGCTAAATGCTGCTCATGTGTAAACAGACAATTCTATAGTAATATACCATATTGTATGTGGAAATAATTTCAGCTTTACTAATTGCATTCTGCACTTCTTCATAGAGAAACGGGCAGCCTCTTGAATTGGCGGTCGATGTTGGATGTGGGACTGGACGATACACTACACCTCTAGCTCCTCACTTCAAGAAGGTCCTGGGAATAGACATCAGTGAATCCCAAATAAATTTGGCTAATCAATATAATTTACTGGACAACGTGTCCTACATGTGAGTATTACACTGGATCTACCAATCCTGCTGATGCTACTGAGGATTAGATGACATTAGTTCCTCTGGCAATCATCTCTGTTCTGTCTACAGGGTGGCGCCAGCTGAGAAGTTACCAATAGAGAATGATTCTGTGGACCTGGTGACTGCCGGTATTGCTGCTCAATTTTTCAGAGTAGATGAATTTGCTAGTGAAGCAACTCGAGTACTAAAGAAAAAAGGATGCTTGGCTCTACATGGTGTTTATCCGGTCTTTGAGATTGAATACAAGGATTTATCACATGACCTGACTGTAGTAATGTCAGAGGTAATGTAAGTAAGGTCTAATAAGTAACTTGAAAATGAACTGCAAAGTCATTTCCAAATGGGGTTGTCTTCTACTGTCTTTGGTCTGCTTTTGTTTCTTGCTATGATAGAGGCTTGGCTTACTGAAAAAGGTACTTATTAGAGATGAGCGAACGTACTCGTCCGAGCTTGATGCTCGTTCGAGATGCTCGTTACTCGTAACGAGTACCACGCGATGTTCGGGTTACTTTCACTTTCATCTCTGAGACGTTAGCGCGCTTTTCTGGCCAATAGAAAGACAGGGAAGGCATTACAACTTCCCCCTGCGATGTTCAAGCCCTATACCACCCCCTGCAGTGAGTGGCTGGCGAGATCAGGTGTCACCCGAGTATAAAAATCAGCCCCTCCCGCGGCTCGGCACAGACTTATTCTGACATACTTTAGGGAAAGTGCTGTCTTGGTGGAGCTGCTATAGGGAGAGCGTTAGGAGTATTTTAGGCTTCAAGAACCCCAACGGTCCTTCTTAGGGCCACATCTAACCGTGTGCAGTACTGTGGAGGCTGCTTTTTGCAGTGTTGCACATTTTTTTTTTTGGTATATCGGCCGTGCAGAGCATTGCGCCCTGCAGTAATTAGATATAGTGCAGGGCCAGTAGTGGTGAGGCAGGGACAGAAGACATATATTGTGAGGCAGGGACAGAACACATATATTGTGAGGCAGGGACAGAAGACATATTGATTGAATATACACAGTGGGTCTTTGCAAAAACATTTGGGGAAAAAAATCTATTTGGGCTGCCTGTGACTGTCCTCAGTGTTCTGGGTCTCTGCTGGGTGTAGTAGTCCTCCTCATTCATACGCAGCCAGCTAAGTGTTACAGCAGGCTTGCGCAAAATTATTTCCTGGCTCTGTCTGGGCTGTTAAATCAGCACTGTATTGCAGTCCACAGTGCAACACTCTGCAGTTCTTTGACATACTCCAGGGCCAGAAGTGGTGACGCAGAGACAGAAGAGATATATTGATTGAATATAGGCAGTGGGCCTTTGCAAAAACAATTGGGGAAAAAAATCTATTTGGGCTGCATGTGACTGTCCTCAGTGTTCTGGGTCTGTGCTGGGTGTAGTAGTCCTCCAAATTCATACGCAGCCAGCTAAGTGTTACAGCAGGCTTGCACAAAATTATTTCCTGGCTCTGTCTGGGCTGTTAAATCACCGCTGTATTGCAGTCCACAGTGCAACACTCTGCAGTTCTTTGACATACTCCAGGGCCAGAAGTGGTGACGCAGAGAGAGAAGAGATATATTGATTGAATATAGGCAGTAGGCCTTTGCAAAAACATTTGGGGAAAAAAATCTATTTGGGCTGCCTGTGACTGTCCTCAGTGTTCTGGGTCTGTGCTGGGTGTAGTAGTCCTCCAAATTCATACGCAGCCAGCTAAGTGTTACAGCAGGCTTGCTCAAAATTATTTCCTGGCGTTCCGTAAGCGAAGTCAGCCTCCAAACACTGGCCAATAAGCGGCACATTTAATTACAGCGTTCTGTTTCTGCATTACTGTTAATACAGCATGCTGAGGGGTAGGGGTAGGCCTAGAGGACGTGGACGCGGCTGAGGATGCGGAGGCCCAAGTCAGGGTGTGGGCACAGGCCGAGCTCCTGATCCAAGTGTATCGCAGCCGACTGCTGCGGGATTAGGAGAGAGGCACGTTTCTGACGTCCCCACATTCATCGCACAATTAATGGGTCCACGCGGTAGACCTTTATTAGAAAATGAGCAGTGTGAGCAGGTCCTGTCGTGGATGGCAGAAAGTGCATCCAGCAATCTATCATCCACCCACAGTTCTGCGCCGTCCACTGCTGCAACTCAGAATCCTCTGGCTGCTGCTCCTCCTTCCTCCCAGCCTCCTCACTCCATTACAATGACACATTCTGAGAAGCGGGCAGACTCCCAGGAACTGTTCCGGGGCCCCTGCCCAGAATGGCCAGCAATGGTTCCTCTCCCACCGGAGCAGTTTATCGTGACCGATGCCCAACCTTTGGAAAGTTCCCGGGGTCCGGGGGATGAGGCTGGAGACTTCCGGCAACTGTCTCAAGAGCTTTCAGTGGGTGAGGAGGATGATGACGATGAGACACAGTTGTCTATCAGTGAGGTAGTAGTAAGGGCAGTAAGTCCGATGGAGGAGCGCACAGAGGATTCGAAGGAAGAGCAGCAGGACAATGAGGTGACTGACCCCACCTGGCTTGCTACGCCTACTGAGGACAGGTCTTCAGAGGGGGAGGCAAGGGCAGCAGCAGGGCAGGTTGCAAGAGGCAGTGCGGTTTCCAGGGGTAGACGCAGGGCCAGACCGAATAATCCACCAACTGTTTCCCAAAGCGCCCCCTCGCGCCATGCCACCCTGCAGAGGCCGAGGTGCTCAAAGGTCTGGCAGTTTTTCACTGAGAGTGCAGATGACCGATGAACAGTGGTGTGCAACCTTTGTTGCTCCAAGATCAGCCCGGGGACCCACCACCACCAGCCTCACCACCACCAGCATGCGCAGACATATGATGGCCAAGCGCCCCACAAGGTGGGACGAAGGCCGTTCACTGCCTCCGGTTTGCACCGCTGCCACTCCCCCTGTGCCCCAACCTGCCACTGATATCCAACCCCCCTCTGAGGACACAGGCACTACCGTCTCCTGGCCTGCACCCACACCCTCACCTCTGCTGTCCTCGGCCCCATCCACCAATGTCTGTCAGCGCACCGTCCAGCCGTCGCTAGCGCAAGTGTTTGAGCGCAAGCGCAAGTACGCCGCCACGCAGCCGCACGCTCAAGCGTTAAACGTGCACATTGCCAAATTTATCAGCCTGGAGATGCTGCCGTATAGGGTTGTGGAAACGGAGTCTTTCAAAAATATGATGGCGGCGGCGGCCCCACGCTACTCAGTTCCCAGTCGCCACTACTTTTCCCGATGTGCTGTCCCAGCCCTGCACGACCACGTCTCCCGCAACATTGTACGCGCCCTCACCAACGCGGTTACTGCCAAGGTCGACTTAACAACGGACACGTGGACAAGCACAGGCGGACAGGGCCACTATATCTCCCTGACGGCACATTGGGTGAATTTAGTGGAGGCTGGGACAGAGTCAGAGCCTGGGACCGCTCACGTCCTACCCACCCCCAGAATTGCGGGCCCCAGCTCGGTGCTGGTATCTGCGGCAGTGTATGCTTCCTCCACTAAACCACCCTCCTCCTCCTCCCCCTCCAACGCAACCTCTGTCTCACAATCAAGATGTGTCAGCAGCAACAGCACGTCGCCGGCAGTCGGTGTCACGCGGCGTGGCAGGACAGCGGTGGGCAAGCGTCAGCAGGCCGTGCTGAAACTACTCAGCTTAGGAGATAAGAGGCACACGGGCCACGAACTGCTGCAGGGTCTGACAGAGCAGACCGACCGCTGGCTTGCGCCGCTGAGCCTCCAACCGGGCATGGTCGTGTGTGACAACGGCCGTAACCTGGTGGCGGCTCTGCAGCTCGGCAGCCTCACGCATGTGCCATGCCTGGTACACATGCTGCTTGCCTGTCATCCTTTCAGCGTGTATGGCCTGAGGAGGAGGAGGAGGAGGATCCTGAAAGTGATCTTCCTAGTGAGGACAGCCATGTATTGCGTACAGGTACCCTGGCACACATGGCTGACTTCATGTTAGGATGCCTTTCTCGTGACCCTCGCATTACACGCATTCTGGCCACTACGGATTACTGGGTGTACACACTGCTTGACCCACGGTATAAGGAGAACCTTTCCACTCTCATACCCGAAGAGGAAAGGGTTTCGAGAGTGATGCTATACCACAGGACCCTGGCGGACAAACTGATGGTAGAATTCCCATCCGACAGCGCTAGTGGCAGAAGGCGCAGTTCCGAGGGCCAGGTAGCAGGGGAGGCGCGGAGATCAGGCAGCATGTACAGCACAGGCAGGGGAACACTCTCTAAGGCCCTGGACAGCTTTATGGCTCCCCAGCAAGACTGTGTCACCGCTCCCCAGTCAAGGCTGAGTCAGCGGGAGCATTGTAAAAGGATGGTGAGGGAGTACTTAGCCGATCGCACGACCGTCCTCCGTGACGCCTCTGCCCCCTACAACTACTGGGTGTCGAAGCTGGACACGTGGCCTGAACTCGCGCTGTATGCCCTGGAGGTGCTTGCTTGTCCTGCGGCTAGCGTCTTGTCAGAGAGGGTGTTTAGTGAGGCTGGTGGAATCATCACAGATAAGCGTACCCGCCTGTCAACCGACAGTGCCGACAGGCTTACACTCATCAAGATGAACAAAGCCTGGATTT
This sequence comes from Eleutherodactylus coqui, assembly GCF_035609145.1. Lineage (NCBI taxonomy): Eukaryota > Metazoa > Chordata > Amphibia > Anura > Eleutherodactylidae > Eleutherodactylus > Eleutherodactylus coqui. Next base: position 28,306,789 of record NC_089844.1, on the reverse strand, counting down.
CCCCAGACTTCTCTTCTCCACCAGCGGACAGCAGCGATACCTAAGCAATACGTAGGCTGCACCCGCGGATGGAAGCATCGTTCTCTATCCCCATCAAAAACCGGGACCTTTTTGCTTCATCAATCTGTGTATAATATTCCTCCTCTTCCTCCTGCTCCTCCTCCTGAAACCTCACATAATCACGCCGAACGGGCAATTTTTCTTAGGCCCACAAGGCTCAGTCATATAATTTTTGTAAACAATTTTTATACGTTTCAATGCTCTTTAAAGCGTTGAAACTTTCACCTCAACCAATTTTTATTTTAACTGGGCTGCCTCCAGGCCTAGTTACCAATTAAGCCACATTAACCAAAGCGATTAATAGATTTCACCTGCCCTCTTGGTTGGGCATGGGCAATTTTTCTCAGGTACATTAGTACTGTTGGTACACCAATTTTTGGGGGCCCTCGCCTACAGTGTAATCAAATGAATTTTTAGCCCACCTGCATTACGGCTGACGTTACATCAGCTGTGTTGGGCACTGCAATGGGATATATTTATGTACCGCCGGTGGGTTCCAGGGAGCCACCCATGCCGTGGGTCCACAGGGAGTTGTAACTGCATGTGTCCACTTCTAAAGAACCCCAGTCTGACTGGGGCATGCAGTGTGGGCCGAAGCCCACCTGCATTTAATCGGACGTTACCTCAGCTGTGATGGGCACTGCAATGGGATACGTTTATGTACAGCCGGTGGGTTCCAGGGAGCCACCCATGCTGTGGGTGCACACGGAATTCCCATTGCGGAGTTGTACCTGGCTGTGACTATTTATTTATGAAAAACCGCGGTCTGACTGGGGCATGCAGACACCTTGACAGAATGAATAGTGTGTGGCACATAGGTTCCCCATTGCTATGACCACGTGTGCAGCTCCAGATGGAGGTGGCACAGGATTGGATTTCTCATTGCTTCTGTACAGCATTGTGAACTATTGCCCCGCCCTTTTAAAGAGGGTCGCTGCCTAGCCATGCCAACCCTCTGCAGTGTGTGCCTGCTTTTCCTCTTGCAGACGCACTTATAAATAGACATGAGGGTGGCGTGGCATGGGGGCAGCTGAAGGCTGGGCAGGGACAGTTTGGTGTGCCCTGTGGATACTGGGTCATGGGGGGGGGAGTTGGGCAGCATGTAACCCAGGAGAAGTGGCAGCGGAGTGTCATGCAGGCAGTTATTGTGCTTTGTTGGAGGTAGTGTGGTGCTTAGCTAAGGTATGCATTGCTAATGAGGGCTTTTCAGAAGTAAAAATTGTTGGGAGGGGGGGGCCACTCTTGCCGCTATTGTGGCTTAATAGTGGGACCTGGGAACTTGAGATGCAGCCCAACATGTAGCCCCTTGCCTGCCCTATCCGTTGCTGTGTCGTTCCCATCACTTTCTTGAATTGCCCCGATTTTCACAAATGGAAACCTTAGCGAGCATCGGCGATATACAAAAATGCTCGAGTCGCCCATTGACTTCAATGGGGTTCGTTACTCGAAACGAACCCTCGAGCATCGCGAAAAGTTCGTCTCGAGTAACGAGCACCCGAGCATTTTGGTGCTTGCTCATCTCTAGTACTTATTTCTTTCAATAATGATTTTCTATTTTTCATAGGTGTGTGAAATTTTGTACACGTATGCTGAAAAATACATAGAGGATGTTTTTTGTCAGTACAAAAGTATATATGAGGTTATTCCAATAAAAGACAAGCAATGGTAAGTTTTTTTCCCTTATTCCCCCCCCCCCCCAACCCCCCACCCCAACAGTCACATTAAATGAAGAAAAACGATCCTAAAAAATGTAATTTTTAAAATTTTAGATATATTTGGCATAGAACTTAGTTGCTCTAAAGGAAACCTGTCATGTCCCCCACAGCACCATAAACTAAGTTATGGTTCTGTTAGAAGATATGACAGGGTGTCAGGTGATGCATATATTTTTTAACAAATTTTATTTATTTTAAAATTAACAGAGGGCATTTTAAAAAAAGTATACAGAACAAGTGACATTTTTTTTTATACTCCCTGATCCCGCGATACAGCATTGTCCCCTCTGAAATCAGCTCGTGGTATGGATATTCGGAAGCGGGGAACGCAATGAAAACCCCCCCGTGGACAGGCAGTCTAACGGGGTTAGATAGTACCATTGAAAAATATAACTTGTTCCACAATAAACAGGCCCTTAGACATTTACATTGATGGATAAATAAAAGAGTTATGATATTTTAAAAGGGGGAGGGGAGGAAAAAACATCCTTAAGGGGTTAATAATCAAGTCAGAAATCTGGGTAATTTTACAAGCTTCACTTAGTTTTTTTGTGCAATTGTACATACAACAATCACAGCAGCATGCAAAATCAGAATATTGTATAGTGTAAAAGCTGAAATATTTAAATGCTTTACTATATGCAAATTAATGAACAAAAAAATATAGATATTACATTTTTTTGTAACAAAAACCAGATGTAAATACTAAAGAAAGCACTGATCTTGCAGTTATGATGCCTTTTAATGGGTAACTGAAATAAAAGAAATGCTAAACAACAAGCTTTCTAGAATACTTTGATCCCTTCAACTGGCCAACACCGTACAATTTTTTTTTCCTATGACAAATTCCTTTAAAATAAGTAAAACCAAAATTTCACATAATCTGATCAGAGGTAAGCGTACTGTGAGCATTGGGTAAGACGTTAATGGATGGCGCAGGGTGCTGAGAACAAGTGGAAACACTCGGGAAGTACCTTATGAAAAGACGACTGCAGAGAATGCTTTGTCACCTAAGGCAAACATGCTGACCTTCTAGGTACACTCCTTGAGGAGGAACGATACTCTTCATGACCCAAGTCTGTAGGCCTCTCACTAGCCAAGCCAGAAACCTACTGCACACTGATGAGGGGCAATCACCCCGAAACAACTGTCTGTGTATGGTTTCTGGCTTTGGTTTACAATTTCCAGACATTGTTTCAAGACTTGTTTAAATATTATAACATTGAGTTGCTAGGATGCTGCCTTCCAATAGGTGGCACTGAAGAGGTATTTTCCATCTTTCAATTTGTGTTGTTATATTGTGATTATCTGTTAATTAAAATATCTCATTGTGTGTACTTTGTCAGATAAACTATATCCTAAGCACATACCCTTCTGTTGCAGGATCACAGATATACCAGTCAAATTTCAGATGTCCATTCCTAAAATTATGGGATTTATTCAATCCATTATTTTGTATCAGGTATTTCTAGAGAAAGATGTGAAAGGAGCAGAACAACTTCTACAACAGACAGAGAAACGGTATGGTATAAATAGGTTTCTTTTCCATTGTGGTAGTAGACAACCAAAGTGAAATGAAGTGCAAGATCTATCACACAGCTGACACCAATGGTGCTGATGGATCCAGATGAACCTGGAGTAAAAAACATACATGTATTCAGACAAATGTGCTAAATGGGAACACATAATGAGACTAGAAATTGTAAATATATAACGTAAACTATGAAGATCCAAAAAACAGAGAATTATTGCCATTTGCCAACCTGTCTGCATATAATGCCCACATTATTGGACTGTACTGAGAGTTTCGTTCAATCATAGCAGACTTTGTTTTTTTAATGGGATATACAGTTACAGTACACGCTCTCTTTCAAAGTATATAATTGACCAATAACATCTATTCCAGGGGTCATCATTCAGTATTTTACATCCACACTCCTAGTGGCAGTACAGGGTCATTAGTACTATGAAAATAGTAAGTGGTATAAATAAAAATACCAACACACCCCAAAAAGCAACACAAAGGCACTCACAAAAAGCTTCTATCTAAAGCTGTTGTCATGTCCGTACAGCACATGAGCACTAAGGTCAGCACGGACGCAGGGTGATGATAACCACGACTGTAGAAAGTCGACTATTGCACTGAAGTACGTAACCCAGAAGTAGGCCCATGCGACACGAGAATACAACACTCCGCACAAGGACAGGGACTGTACATACGGTAGCAGCCACACACCACGATATGCGGGATGGTAGCACCACTCCAGGGGGAGGGAAGAAAGCCTGACTTTAACCTAGCAGGAAGGGTGATGGATGCCTGCCTAAAGCAGGGACATCGCCTCTATAAAAGCGGCGCAGCGGTCTTCTTTCTGGGCCCTGATTGTCCCTATAGGAATCCCCGGAGAGATGCACCGACATGCAAAGCAAAACAGAAATGAAAAGTAACAAACTGAAAAGGAACCAGCAGCTACTTATCTGCAGGTTGTGAAATGCCCAGCAGAGCAGAGCTCCAAACTCCAAGTTCTCCACAATGGAACGGAATAAGCAGGACTGGTCACTGCAAGTGAGAGTAATCTCTCTTCTTGTTTTTTGTCTGTCCATTTGCACTTGTGTTTGTCTACTGTGGAGGATCTGCAGCCAGAGACTCTGGTGTAATACCCCTCCACAGCTTCTTTCCAATAAGCCCCAAGTGTGTGTGTTTTTTAGTAAGAATTATTAAAGCGTTATGGTTTTTAAAAAGTCTTGTCTGTGAACAGCGATACCAAATATGTGTATTTGTTTTATTATTTAGATACTTTTATTATAAATATGGCAAGGGGTTTTTCTTTTAAACTTGTATTACTTTTTATTTTTTTTTAACAATTATTACATTTTTTAAAACTTATTTTTCCTTTTTTTTTTAGTCCCCAGAGGGGACAAGTATTTGCAATCCTTTGATTGCTCCTGCTGTATGATGTAATGCCATAACATTACATTATACAGTGGTCTGACAGGTATTCTATTAAGCTATGTCATAGGCATGGCTTGATAGGCACTCTGCAATAACAGCCCTGGAGCCTTTCAGAAGGCCCTCAGCTGGAATGACAACCGTACAGCAACCCGCGATCTCATCACGGAGGGTCCGTACAGGACCCCCGTACATTGGCCAGGGCACTTGAATGCTGCTGTCAGAATTGAGATGTGTATGCCTTATCTTTCTGCTTTTGCAGTTTTTTTATCTCCCATGTTTCCCTATGGAGCCTTCTTTTTATCACATCGTAAAGCACAATTTTCGTAGTATGCATTTTTAACCTTAGAAAGTCCTATTAACTTTTGCACAAGCAAATCGCAAATAGCAGCAATGTTTTTGTGAGAAAAAGCAGTGTTGACATTTCAAAATTGCGAGGAAAAAAGTTGCGATTTTCTCGCGGCCATATCGCGATTGCCCGTGTGAATCCACCCTTAGAGAGTACCCCAGGTTCCTGCGTGAGTACGTCCTAATCGGGGTGATACACTCACCATTGAGGTAGGGACGTTCACATTTTAGAGTCCTATGGGAATAGTACCAGCTTACTTTATTTTCTCTTTACCATTAACTATTTGTTTTCCAGGATCTGTGGTGTTAACAGTTTCCGTGCGCTTATTTCAGAAATACAGTTACCACATGTTGGCAGCTGGCATGACATATGGATGGTTCCACAGGCTGCTGTTTTAGTATTTTGGCCGAACAGAACAACACAGTTAACTATGCAATTCTGTCTGAAATTGGAATAGAGACCCACTAAATGGATACCTGAGCTTGCAGCCTGGGTCTCTGCTTCAATAATAGCAGCCTATAGAGCCTTCAGGGTTCCATCTGGATGTAGTTTTCCAGTATTCATCATTGTTTGTAATATTTCTTATGATTTTATTTAGAATTTTTCAATATTTTGGCATATGAACGTTTTTTTTATTGGTTTTGTATCTTCAGATATACTAGTAACCTATAACCATCCTAGACCACAATGATAATGGATATCAATATTAATCCTATTAATCACCCTAAATTACCACAGATACTAGGTAGAGATGAGCGAACGTACTCGGTAAGGGCGATTTCGCAATCGAGCACCGCGATTTTCGAGTACTTCACTACTCGGGTGAAAAGTACTCGGGTGCGCTGTGGGGCGGGGGGTTGCAGAGGGGAGTGGGGGGTAGCAGCGGGGAACAGGGGGGAGCCCTCTCTCTCTCCCTCTCCCCCCCACTCCCCGCTGCAACCCCCCCCCTCACCCACAGCACACCCGAGTACTTTTCACCCGAGTTGTGAAGTACTCGAAAATCGCGGTGCTCGATTGCGAAATCGCCCTTACCGAGTACGTTCGCTCATCTCTAATACTAGGTTAACCGTTAAATCCCTTCAGACCACCAGGGATCTACTGTATAGATATCTCCAACTCCTAAACCACCATATGCAAATCTTCCCATTTTGGGTATAGTAGAATGAGGAGAATATTGCCGTATGTTGCGGAAAAACGGGCAGTAAAAAACATCTGATTGTACAATACTTTGTGTCAGAAACTGTGTAGAGAAGGAGGTTTTTTTAAATGGAAGACTTGTATTACAGTAGGGAGTTTAATAAATGTTTTAACAGTGTTGCAAAATGAAGCTTTATATGTTGTAAAATATCCTTATTTGTTACAGATTTCAAGACATACTTGGAGAGAACGCTGATTCTGCATGGCTGACTATGCATGTGAAACACTACTGTGTCCTTGCTTGCAAAGATTAGGTGGAAGCTCACTTTTCAAACAACTTGTACTTGATACATGATAGCCAGTGTGATAATTAGTAGAACTGCTTTTACTTTTTTTAATCTAAAATGATATTTTTGTGCTGAAAAAAATAAATCACCCTGCAGGGCTGTCTCCTTCCTTCTAGCTTGCTATCCACTGCCTGCTTTCAGTTGATTGACAGGAGACATGCAGACCTCGGAACAGGGGTGGGAGAGGGAGATGAATTTTTATTGAAATATATAGAGAGCAAAGCAGATGGTAGAGGAAAAAAGAGACTCACACAGATGCTGCCTGCAAGCTAATTGTAAGCCACGTTTACTGTGATTTAGCTACAGAAATCATAACTCCAGTGCTCAGTCTTCCTGTACTCTGCAATACAACATGATTCTATGTGTGTTTCTATAGAGAATCTGCAGTTCTCTGTGTACAGTCTATAGAACATAGCGCAGCAGCCAGGAATGTCCTGGGTTCACAAGCCACTGGGTCACCAACACTACCCCCCCACCCCCCCTCACAGGGCGTTTGAAAAGCATCTTCCTCTGTCAGATGCATGACGGTTCCCGAACAGATCCACTGTGGATCTCACTGGTCCAAATGAGACCTCGGACTAGCAGTCTTCCTAGCTCTTTTGAGCCGTTACTTCCTCCTCTGAGTGTGACAGGAACATACTTTTATGCAACTTCCTGTCACACCCATAGGCCTTAACAATTTCACTGCAGTACCAGAAGTTCTGTCTGCAGCCCTCTACAGCCCCTTCTGTGTACTGCACTCGCACATACCTTGCAAAACGTCAAATGTAGAAAAATACAGGATACAAGTCATATAATGGCTAGAAAAAATTTCATACTGTACCAGGCACTGTCAATCTTATTATTTTATAAACCAAACACCTGAGCATCCATGAATGTTCAGATGACTTCACTTACACTTTGTTAGTGCAATAACCTCAATTGATTCATGATTTTAGGATGGGTAGAGGCAGGTTCTTCCATCAGGGGCGAACTCGTGCCCAACATTCACTAGATAACAGTAAAGCAAATGAGCAACCTGTAGGCAGAACTGGCAGACATAATAAACAGCTTGCGTCCAAAGCAACAAATGTGCAAGAAATGTTTCTAATGGAGAGCAGATTAATTATGTAATAGCTGGCATGTAAGGTTATCAGGTACTATACACAATATAGGATTAAAGGGTTTGTGCCAAGATTAGAAATAACTGTTTAATAACTATCTGCTCAATGTTGGTCTAACGTCAATGAATGGAGTGATAATGCACATGCTCAACCACCTCTCCATTCATTTAGTTACCTTTTTGAGCCCTTTGTGATGAGTAGGGGTTCCAGCAGACGCACCCCCCACAATTAGACAGTTCTCTCCCTTGGATAGTGTGTAACTTCTGAGCTTGGGGACGAAAACAAATGCAGAACCTCAATGGCACCATAGGGGAGAATATGTGAGAAGGAATGCTGTCACGTTTAACACTAGATAGAAAAGAGGTCTCCATCTCACATATTGACCCCTATGGTGCCATTCAGGTTCCATCCTGGTTTCTGTATCTATGAATATTTCTGCATAGAGGACAGAAACCAGGATGCCGGCTACTCCATTGAAAACAATGCTCTGCTGACACCCCTGCATTCTTTTTCAGGGAAGGGCTTTTCCTCTCTGCCGCTGCAGTGACCCCCTGCGGGGATAAAGAACACATCTGCCTCATGCAGCAGATGTTTCCTTCACCCCCGCTAGTTAAAAGAATTCCCTGCTGCTACATCTGCCACATCTGTGGCAGATGCAGCAGAGGAATTCTTCAATTCTCTACCGCAGCTGTCACACAGCATGTAGAGAATCCTGCTGCCGGCATCCCCGTCATTGGATTTCAGGAAAGGGCTTTAAACATAAGCCCTTCCCTGAAAATCCAATAAAAGTAGTGTAAAAAAATGTAAAAAAAACATACTCACCTTCCTTCAGCTGCCGGGGCTCAGCAATTGTGCCAACTTAAAAACAGTTTTTTTTGTACAGCACGCATATGGTTGAAGCCCTTTACCCCAAAATGGATAGCCCTGTTTGTCCCGTGTTCAGAAACATACCCATTGTAGCCTCAATTTGCTTACAGGACAATGACTAGGCCTATAATGGAGGGAACACCCGTTGGATTTCAGGGCACAACTGAATAAATTCCAGGCCCAATCGCTCACTTGTGCAAAAAAAATTGACTCCCTAAAAATAATCCCTCGCATCCCCCCTTTTTGGCATTCCCTAAATCTTAGATAAAAGTAATAATGTAAACTGTATGGTATGTCCGAAGACAGGGGTTATTACGGAGGCCTGGTTGGGATGGGCACATGGGGCAATGAAACTGGATATCCCTCCTCCTGAGTGGCACTTTTTAGGGGGTATTTCTTGACCTCAGTGGCAGGTATGGGGTGTAAAAAGTGGCGCTCCATGAGGCTTCGTAAGCTTACTGAGATCTAAAACAGAAGGCGGTCAACAAGCTGCTCCTGGAACTGCAGGAAGGCGATGGTTCCCGGGGACTTCTTGTAAATTACATATTACATATAGCACTCTGAATAATGCCAGGCTCACACGGCCATATGTGGAATCCACTCGCAGAGGCCCGCAGCGGATCCCAGCTGTGAGCCAGACCATGGTCGTGTGTACAGCTGCGTAATGTACTGCACATAACTGTGTACTCACACAGGCGGTCATGTGCAGTACAGCTTTTTTCGTTTACATTACCTGCACCGTCGCTTAGTGAATATGCTGGTATCTGCAGCCTGTACACAATGTAGCTGCCTATGGACTGCGAGTATATCCGCAACCATAGAGTGCAATGGGCTCTATGTTGCGAATATCCGCGGTTAGATAGAACATACTGCATTCTGTTTTCTGCGAGTGGATTGCATAATTATGACCCGATAATGTGACTGGAATTGTGTAATCCAATGCATTTGATTGTGGAATCTGCAATTCCGATCCAGTCGTGTGAGAGCGGCCTAAGGTAGATCGCTAACTTTTTATCATGTGACCAGGGACCGCTCAACGAGGCCACCGGTCACTGCTCCAGGCTCTTGGCTACCTTAGGTAGCTGGGAGCAAGGAGATTTTAAATTTCCCGGGCCCTCCCTGGTTTCTGTGCATGTGTCCGGCACCTTTCCGGTGGGAGATGAGCAGAGGCCGGGGGAAGGTCCGCAAAGTAGGATCGCTTTGGGATTCAAATGAGGAGGCCTTATGTAAGAAGTTTAATTTCCTATAACCAATCGCATCTGTGAAGGGGAGATGAAAATTAAAATTTTATTACTTACTTCAACGTGATCGTTGTTATCCATTGGATAACAGAGGTTACGTGACCAGAAATCGTATACTGCAGCCCCCTTGACATCTTCATGCTCTTGGCTACCTTTGGTAGCTAGCAGCAGGAATATTTTTAATTTTTCGGGCAATCCCTGACTTTTGCGCATGTGTCCACCATTTTGCTGATGGACGCATGCACTGAAGCTGGGAAAAGTCCACGGACAAACATCCCATCGGGAGACAAGTCTGTCGACCTTAGGTATGTAATTTCATCTGCCCTCACAGATATGATCCGTAAGGGTAGATGAAACTTTAACTTTTTAACCTTTTTTTTTAACTTCGCATGATCGTCATTACTAGAGATGAGCTAGCACACTTGTCCGAGCTTGATGCTCGTTCGAGCATTAGCGTACTCGAGATGCTTGTTACTCGAGACGAACACCACATGGTACTCGTGTTAATTGCATTTCCTTCCCCGCATGTTTAGCGCCATCATCTAGCGAATAGACATGCGGGGAAGGCATTACCACTTCCTGATGTGACGTGCCAGCCCTATCCCATCCCCCAGCAGTAAGTGGCTGGCGAGATCAAGTGACCGCCGAATACTTAAAGTGGTCCCGCCCGCGGCTCGCCTCAGACACATGCTGGCAGAGGTTAGGGTAAGTGCTGCTGCTCATTCAAGGAAAGTGTTAGTGTAGGATCCTGTCTTCAAGAGCCCCAACGGCCCTTCTTAGGGCTACATCTGACCGTGTGCATTACTGTTGTGGCTGACTGGGAGCAGTAGTGCACCATTTTTTTTTTTCATCTCGGGCTGTGCAAGCTATTTCATCTATAGTGTTCTCAGTCTGCAGTGTATTATACAGAGTTTAGGGAAAGAGCTGCTGCTGATATAGGGAAAGTGTTAGAGTAGGATCTTCAAAAACCCCAAAGCTCCTTCGTTGGGCTACATCTGACCGGGTGCATTATACTTGTGGCTGGCTGGGAGTTGTAGTGTATCCATTTTTGTATTATGCATCTAGGCCTGTTTCCAGCCTTTCAGTAATAATTTTTTCAGGCTGCAGTGCCGTACAACCAGCTCTCACAGTGAAACTGCACTCAAATATTTCCTAGCCTGCTGCAGACGACTTCATTTGTACTGTTCTCTGTCTGCAGTGCATAACAGTGTGTTGGGGCACAGCCACTTCTATAGGGAAAGTTATATACGCTATACAGTCCGTATCCTACATGCAAAAACCCCAAAGGTCCTTCGTTGGGCTACATCTGACCATGTGAAATGCACTCGAATATTTCCTAGCCTACTGCAAACGATTTCATTTATACTGTACTCTGTCTGCAGTGAATTAGACACAGATTGTTGGGGCACAGCCACCTCTATAGGGAAAGTTATGTACACTATACAGTCCGTATCCTCCATGCAAAAACCCCAAAGCTCCTTCGTTGGGCTACATCTGTGTGCATCTAGGCCTGTTCCCAGCCTTTCAGTAATAGTTTTTTCAGGAAAGTGTTAGAGTGGCATCCTGTCTTCCAAAACCCCAAAGCTCCTTCGTTGGGCTACATCTGACCGTGTGCATTTTAGTTGTGGCCTGCTGGGAGTAGTAGTGCATCCATTTTTGTATTACGCATCTAGGGCTGTTGCCAGCCTTTCAGTAATAGCGTTCTCAGGCTGCAGTGCCGTAAAACCAGCTCTCTCAGTGAAATTGCACTCCACTATATCTCCCTGATGGCACATTGGGTGAATTTGTTGGAGGCTGGGACCGAGTCAGAGCCTGGGACCGCTCACGTCCTACCCACACCCAGAATAGCGGGTCCTACCTCGGTGCTGGTATCTGCGGCGTTTTATACCACCTCCTCCAAACCCTCCCCCTCCTCCGCCACCTCTACCTCTCAATTAAGTAGTGTGAGCATGTCGCCAGCAGTCGGTATCGCGCGGTGGTGGACAAGCGTCAGCAGGCCGTGCTGAAACTAATCAGCTTAGGTGACAAGAGGCACACGGCCCCCAAACTGTTGCAGGGTCTGACAGAGCAGACCAACCTTTGGCTTTCGCCGCTGAGCCTCCAACCGGGCGTGGTCGTGTGTGACAACGGCTGTAACCTGGTGGCGGCTCTGCGGCTCGGCACCCTCAAACACGTGCCATGCCTGGCGCACGTCTTCAATCTGGTGGTTCAGCGGTTTCTGAAAAACTACCCCCACTTGTCTGACCTGCTCGGCAAGGTGCGCCGTGTCTGTGCACATTTCCGTAAGTCCACCACGGACGCTCCCACCCTGAGGACCCTGCAACAACGGTTTCAGCTGCCAGAGCACCGACTGCTGTGCAACGTGCTCACACGCTGGAATTCTACGCTGCACATGTTGGCCAGGCTGTACGAGCAGCGTAGAGCAATAGTGGAATACCAGCTGCAACATGGGCGGCATAGTGGTAGTCAGCCTCCCCAAATCTTTACTGAGGAGTGGGCATGGATGGCAGATATCTGCCAGGTCCTCGTAAACTTTGAGGAGTCTCCCCAGATGGTGAGCGGTGATGCGGCAATCATTAGCGTTACCATCCTGCTGCTTTGTCTGCTAAGAAGTTCACTGCAAAGCATAAAGGCCGACGCTTTGCGGTTGGAACAGGAGATGGGGGAATGCCAGTATGTCACTTGACAGCCAGACCACCCTCATGTCTATATCTCAGCGTGTTTTGAAGGAGGAGGAGGAGGGGGAGGAGCAGGAGGAGGAGGGGAAAGAGACAGCTGGGTTCCCTGCAGAGGGTACCCATGCTGCTTGCCTCCCATCTGTTCAGCGTGTATAGGCTGTAAAGGAGGAGGAGGATCCTAAAAAGTCTTCTTCCTCGTGAGGACAGCGATGTGTTGCATACTGGTACCCTGGCACACATGGCTGACTTCATGTTAGGCTGCCTTTTCCGTGACCCTCGCGTTAAATGCATTCTGGCCAACACGGATTACTGGGTGTACACCCTTCTCGACCCACGGTATAAGGAGAACCTTTCCACTCTCATTCCCGAAGAGGAAAGGGGTATGAGAGTTATGCAATACCACAGGGCCCTGGTGGAAAAAGTGATGCTAAAGTTCCAATCTGACAGCGCTAGTGGCAGAAGACGTAGTTCCGAGGGCCAAGTAGCAGGGGAGGCGCGGGGATCAGACAGCATGTCCAGCGCAGGCAGGGGAACACTCTCCAAGGCCTTTGCCAGCTTTATGGCTCCCCACCAAGACTGTGTCGCCACTCCCCAGTCAAGGCTGAGTCAGATGGAGCACTGTAAAAAGATGGTGAGGGAGTACATAGCAGATCGTACCACCGTCCTCTGTGATGCCTCTGCTCCATACAACTATTGGGTGTCAAAGCTGGACACGTGGCACGAACTTGCGCTGTATGCCCTGGAGGTGCTGGCCTGCTGTCCTGCTAGCGTCTTGTCAGAGAGGGTGTTTAGTGCAGGTGGGGGAATCATCACGGATAAGCGTACCCGCCTGTCAACTGCCAGTGCCGACATGCTTACACTCATAAAGATGAACAAAGGCTGGATTTCCCCAGACTTCTCTTCTCCACTGGCGGAGAGCAGCAGAACCTAATGATTCTGTTCGCTGCAAACGGAGAAAAAAGCATCCTCTATCACCGGAAAAAAGGGGGAATTAGCTTTGTCAATCACTCTCGGATATTATTACTCCTCCTACTCCTACTCCTAAAACAGCATGTCATCACACTTAACTGCCAATTTTTCTGCAGCCGAAAAGGCTCTGCTTACATTTTGTTTTCAATTTTTAAAATTTTCAAAAGTATTGTATGGATACTTTAGCAGAAACCAATTTTTTCATAGGACTGCCTCCAGGCTCTGTTACAAACTAAGCAACAGCGAGCTGTATCTTTAAAAAATGTTTATGGGTTTCACCTGCCCTCGCGGTTGAGCAATTTTTCAGGGGTACACTTGTATTCTTGGTACACAAATTTTTCTGGCCCTCGCCTATAATGTTATCTAACTAATTTTTCCGGCCTTCGCCTACACTCATGGTACACCAATGTTTCAGGGGTTCGCCTATACTCTTGCTACAGGAATGTTACAGTAGTCTGCCTATACTTCTGCTACAGAAATGTTACAGGGGTCTGCCTATACTTTTGCTACAGAAATGTTACTGGGATCCGCCTATACTTTTACTACAGGAATGTTACAGGGGTCTGCCTATTCTTCTGCTACAGAAATGTTACTGGGGTCTGCCTATACCTTTGCTACAGAAATGTTACTGGGGTCTGCCTATACCTTTGCTACAGAAATGTTACTGGGGTCCGCTTATACCTTTGCTACAGAAATGTTACTGGAGTCTGCCTATACTTCTGCTACAGAAATGTTACAGGGGTCTGCCTATGTCTTTGCTACAGAATGTTACAGACGCTCACAGCTGTACTAGCATCAGAGTCCGCTTTATGCCTACGATTGCTGAGGGTGTGAGCAGAGGCCTATGTCCTGGGGGAAATGCAACTGCGCCAGGTTGGGCCTGTGGAACTTCTTCCTGGTTAATCCAGTTTTTGGAGCGGTGTAAGCAACCGTAACTGATTTAAGGAGACATTCACAGCTGTACTAGAATCGAAGTCCGCTTTATGCCCACGATTGCTGAGGGTGTGGGCAGAGGCCTATGTCCTGGGGGAAATGCAACTGCGCCAGGTTGGGCCTGTGGAACTTCTTCCTGGTTAATCCAGTTTTTGGAGCGGTGTAAGCAACCGTAACTGATTTAAGGAGACATTCACAGCTGTACTAGAATCGAAGTCCGCTTTATGCCCACGATTGCTGAGGGTGTGGGCAGAGGCCGAAGTCCTGCGGGAAATGCAACTGCGCCAGATTGGGCCTGTGGAACTTCTTCCTGGTTAATCCAGTCTTTGGTGCGGTGTAAGCAACTGTAACTTATTTAATGAGACGTTTACAGCTGTACTAGCATCGAAGTCGACTTTATGCCCACGATTGCTGAGGGTGTGGGCAGAGGCCAAAGTCCAGCGGGAAATGCAACTGCGCCAGGTTGGGCCTGTGGAACTTCTTCCTGGTTCATCCAGTCTTTGGAGCGATGAAAGCAACCGCAGCTAATTAAATGAGAAGTTCACACCTGTACTAGCATCGGAGTCCGCTTTATGCCACGATTGCTGGGGGTGTGTGCAGAGGCCGAGGTCCTCGGCCGAGTGAAAGTCTGCCATGTTTGGGCACTGTAATTGCTTCATGTTTAATACTTTCCTTGGGTTTCTTTGGCTCGCCTATGCTGTGAGTACACAAGGACTTCCCATAGCGGTGTTTTACCTGTCTGACACAAATACACTGACTGACTAGGGCAGAAAAGTAGGCCGAGGCCCTTAGCAGGGTGAAACTCTGCTATGTTTGGGCACTGTAATTGCTTCATGTTTAATACTTTCCTTGGGTTCCTTTGGCTCGCCTATGCTGTGAGTGCCTCCGGTTCCTCCTCATCCAGTACGCGCTTATAAATAGACATGAGGATGGTGTGGCTATGAAGTGAGCGTGTGGCATGAGGGCAGCTGAACGCTGCACAGGAACACTTTTGTGTGCGCTATGGCGCAGGATCGTGCGCGGGGGGGGGGGGGGGGGGTTGGACAGCAATGCCAGCATGTAACCAAGGAGAAGAGGCAGCGGTGGCCCCCGCAGGCAGTGATTGTCCTTGGCTGCAGGTAGTGTAGTGCTTAGCTAAGGTGTGCATTGCTAATGAGGCTTTGTCCTAATTAAAAATTGTTAGGGGCGGTGACGCCAGACTCTTGCCCCTATTTTAATAGTGGGACCTGGGAGCCTCAAATGCAGCCATGCATGCTGCCCCTGCCCTTCCCTATCTGGTTCTGTGGTGTTTCCATGACTTTCTGAGGTTTTCCAGAGTTTCACAAGTCATGACCTATGCGGAGCTTCAGTCCCATACAAAAGTGCTCGAGTCACCCATTGACTTCAATAGGGTTCGTTACTCGAAACGAGCTCTCAAGCCTTGCGAAAAGTTCGACTCAAGCAATGAGCACCCGAGCATTTTGATGCTCGCTCATCTCTAGTAGGAACCATTGAACTGTATGTTGAAAAATTTGAAAAAGGCGTTGGCTGTAGATTATGGAGTTTCCTTGACACCTTGTAGACTGTAAAATCTGTACTACAACTCCCAACAACCTCTGGTGAGACGTTTGGCTATAACTAAGGTGACTGGATTTTCCCAGGATCAAAGCGTAACAAAGGGGTGCGGTCAGGGGGTGGGGCTTATGTATGATTTTTCCTCTATCGTACAGGGCTATTGAAAAAAAGACAAGTAGCAAATTCTGCAGCATTTCTGCATCGAAAAAACAGTCAAAATCTGTACCATTAGTGCAAATTTTGACTGGAAATCAGCTGCGTAACCGCAGCTAATTTCATAATATGCGGCACCCATCCTCATCTCCTCTAAGGTTCCCTGTTGCAGACATTCTGAAGCATTTCTGCCCCATGTGAACATACCCTAAGTCAGCTTGAGGTCAGCTACCATGTGCAGAGTGCCCTCAGTTGTAATAATGTCCCCCATATTCAGTAGTAATAGTATTCCCTGTATTAGCCTTAATAGTAATCGTGACCGCATAGTGGCCACAATAGTAATAGTATCTCCTGCATTGGTCTAAGTAGTAATAGTTAGTCCTATATTAGCCCCTGTAGTAATAGTGACCTCTATATTAGACCCAGTAGTAATAGTGACCCCCACAGTGGCTTCAGTAGTAACACTAATATTACTGGGTCTGATATAGGGGAAACTATTACTAAGCGATGCTAGGTGACTTATATATTGTGAGGGATTAGCGTCAGGATCAGGTAGCAGCCTGGGCATCCACGGCCAGAGACAGTGACACAAGGAATAAAGTTCATAGTCCAGGCTTCGCCTGGGTTTATTTTAGCAAAACAGGCCTTAACTCCAGGCCAACAGAAATTAACACCTGGTTGTCTGAGCACTCACTATACACAGATCGGTCCTGACTACTCACTGCAAAAACACTGCTTGCTGCTCACAGCCAGTCATTTCCTCAGACCTGCAGAGGTCTCACCACACACCGACCACAAGACCTGCAGGCCCAGGTTTTTATGATGCCTGATACCAGCCTCACCTGGTATGTGGGAGTGGCCATCCCACCCTTTGCTTTGACCACTCAAGGAAAAGCCGGACCGGACTATGCGGCAAGTTTGGCACGAACCGCCGATAGTACCCTACAATTCCTAAAAAGGCTCTCACCTGCCTTTTAGTTGTGGGTTGTGGCCAGTCCTGAACGGCTTCAATTTTATTGACCTGGGGTTTTATAATACTCCTACCTATTATATACCCCAGGTACCGTGCTTCTTCAAGACCTAAGGCACACTTTTTTGGGTTTGCTGTGAGTCCTGCTTTTCTAAGGGAACTCAGTACTGCCTGTACCTTAGGTAGATGTCTGTCCCAGCCTTCACTAAAGATGATGATATCATCTAAATATGCTGACGCATATTGACGATGGGGTTTGAGTATGATATCCATCAATCTTTGAAAGGTTGCTGGAGCTCCATGCAAACCAAAAGGTAGGCAGACGTACTGAAACAGCCCGTCTGGTGTGGCAAACGCAGTCTTTTCTTTCGCTGTCTCTGTAAGGGGAACCTGCCAGTAGCCTTTAGTAAGGTCGAGAGTAGAAAAGTATCTGGCATGACCCAGTCTCTCAATAAACTCGTCCACCCTCGGCACTGGGATGCCTCAAATTTTGACACGTCATTTAGCTTCCGGAAGTCATTACAGAAGCATAAAGAACCATCAGGTTTGGGTATCAGCCAGATAGGGCTGGACCATTCACTTTTCGACTCCTCAATCACCCCAAGGTCTAGCATTTTCTTGATCTCCTCAGATATGGCTTGTCTGCGGGCTTCTTGAACCCTGTACAGTTTCAAATGAACCTTTACCCCTGGTTCAGTTACAATGTTGTGTTTTATGACACCAGTACGCCCTGGTATATCGGAGAACACATCTGAATTACGTTGTCTACATTTCCCAAAACTCTTGCTTTTGGGATTTAGACAGGGACCCTGATACACACACCTCTGGGACCACACTATGGGGGGTGCTCACTGCAGTCAGGGTTTCTCTGTCCTTCCATGGCTTAATTAGATTTACATGGTACAACTGTTCTGGTTTACGCCTACCCGGCTGGTACACCTTATAGTTTACCTCTCCCACTTTTTCGATTATTTCAGGGTGGGCACCAACACTAGTACCCGATCTCTGGGGTTGAAGCTCCTCACCTTGGTGGACCGGTTATATACCCAGCTCTGGGCTTCTTGGGACTGCTGTAAATGTTCCCTAACAATGGGCATAACTGCAGCAATTCGTTCTTGTATGAGGGAGATGTGTTCAATAACACTCCTGTAGGGGTGGACTCGTGCTCGCAGGTCTCCTTGGCTATATCAAGGAGCCCCCGTGGATGTCTACCATAAACTAACTCAAAAGGGGAGAACCCAGTGGAGGGTTGTGGAACTTCGCGGATTGAAAACATTAAATATGGCAGCAGACAGTCCCAGTCCTTCCCATCCTTACTGACTACTAGAGATGAGCGAACGTACTCGTCCAAGCTTGATACTCATTCGAGTATTAGCGTGTTCGAGATGCTCGTTACTGGAGACGAGTACCACGCGATGTTCGAGTTACTTTCACTTTCATCTCTGAGACGTTAGCGTGCTTTTCTGAAAGACAGGGAAGGCATTACAACTTCCCCCTGCGACGTTCAAGCCCTATACCACCCCCCTACAGTGAGTGGCTGGTGAGATCAGGTGTCACCCGAGTATATAAATCGGCCCCTCCCGCGGCTCGCCACAGATGCATTCTGACATAGTTCAGGGACAGTGCTGCTGGTGCCGGAGCTGCTATAGGGAGAGCGTTAGGAGTTATTTTAGGCTTCAAGAGCCCCAACGGTCCTTCTTAGGGCCACATCTAACTGAGTGCAGTAGTGTGGAGGCTGCTTTTTGCAGTGTTGCACTTTTTTTTTTTTTGTATATCGGCTGTGCAGAGCATTGTGTCCTGCAGTAATTTTACATTGTCCAGGGCCAGTAGTGGTGAGGCAGGGACAGAAGACATATTTAGTGTATATAGGCAGTGGGCCTTTCCAAAAACATTTGGGAAGAAAAATCTATTTGGGCTGCCTGTGACCGTCCTCAGTGTACTGGGTCTCTGCTGGGTGTAGTTGTCCTAATTCATACGCAGCCAGCTAAGTGTTACAGCAGGCTTGCGCAAAATTCTTTCCTGCCTCTGTGTTGCCTCTTACATCACCGATGTATTCCTGTCCACAAGTGTACTGGGTCTCTGCTGGGGGTAGTTCTCCTAATTCATACGCAGCCAGCTAAGTGTTACAGCAGGCTTGCGCAAAATTCTTTCCTGCCTCTGTGTTGGCTCTTACATCACCGATGTATTCCTGTTCACAAGTGTACTGGGTCTCTGCTGGGGGTAGTTGTCCTAATTCATACACAGCCAGCTAAGTGTTACAGCAGGCTTGCACAAAATTCTTTCCTGCCTCTGTGTTGCCTCTTACATCACCGCTGTATTCCTGTCCACAAGTGTACTGGGTCTCTGCTGGGGGTAGTTGTCCTAATTCATACGCAGCCAGCTAAGTGTTACAGCAGGCTTGCGCAAAATTCTTTCCTGCCTCTGCTGTGTGTTCCGTAAGCGAAGTCAGCCTCCAACCACAGGCCAATAAGCGGCACATTTAAGTACAGCGTTCTGCTTCTGCACTACTGGTAATACAGCATGCTGATGGGTAGGGGTAGGCCTAGAGGATGTGGACGGGGGCGAGGACGTGGAGGCCCAAGTCAGGGTGTGGGCACAGGCCGAGCCAGTGCGGTGGCCAGGGGTAGAGGCAGGGCCAGACCGAATAATCCACCAACTGTTTCCCAAAGCGCCCCCTCGCGCCATGCCACCCTGCAGAGGCCGAGGTGCTCTAAGGTGTGGCAGTTTTTCACAGAGACGCCTGACGACCGACGAACAGTGGTGTGCAACCTTTGTCGCGCCAAGATCAGCTGGGGAGCCACCACCACCAGCATGCACAGGCATATGATGGCCAAGCACCCCACAAGGGGGGATGAAGGCCGTTCACCGCCTCCGGTTTGCACCACTGCCTCTCCCCCTGTGCCCCAACCTGCTACTGAGATCCAACCCCCCTCTGAGGACACAGGCACGAGTGCCTACCGGCCTGCACCCACACCCTCACCTCCGCTGTCCTCGGCCCCATCCAGCAATGTCTCTCAGCGCAGCGTCCAGACGTTGCTAGCGCAACTGTTTGAGCGCAAACACAAAAACGCCGCCACGCACCCGAACGCTCAAGCATTAAACGTGCACATAGCCAAATTGATCAGCCTGGAGATGCTGCCGTATAGGCTTGTGGAAACGGAGGCTTTCAAAAGCATGATGGCGGCGGCGGCCCCGCGCTACTTAGTTCCCAGTCGCCACTACTTTTTCCGATGTGCCGTCCCAGCCCTGCACGACCACGTCTCCCGCAACATTGTACGCGCCCTCACCAACGCGGTTACTGCCAAGGTCCACTTAACAATGGACACGTGGACAAGCACAGGCGGGCAGGGCCACTATATCTCCCTGACGGCACATTGGGTGAATTTAGTGGAGGCTGGGACAGAGTCAGAGCCTGGGACCGCTCACGTCCTACCCACCCCCAGAATTGCGGGCCCCAGCTCGGTGCTGGTATCTGCGGCGGTGTATGCTTCCTCCCTACAAATTTTTTTAGGAAAAATTATGCAATACATTATGTAAACCCAAAAATGATGCCATCAAAAAGTACAACTTGTCCCGCAAAAACACGCCCTCGTATGGCTGTGTCAATGGAAAAATGAAAAAGTTATGGCTCTTGGAACGCGACTGGAAAATGATTAGACCATTTAAAAACCTGCCCTGGTGGGTCTGACAGGGTGGTAAGAAACCCGCCACTCAAGGGGTTAATATACTTTTTAGAAAGTATTGATAAAAAATGGTAAAATTACCGTATTTTTCGTTCCATTAGACACACCGGTCTATAGGACGCACCCCCGTTTTAGAGCGGGAAAATAGGGGAAAAAAATTTGAACTCACCCAGGGACAGCAGCGCAGGGTTAGTGTCGGGTGACGGAGCAGAATAAGCAGCAGAGGTCTGAAAAACCATCACTCCATGTCACAGCGGCGCTTGTGTGCAGCAGGAGGAAGGAAGGAAGCCGTTTGGTGGAGGCGGGGAGCAGCAGTAGTACCCGCTGGCGCTCACAACCAGTCAGAGATATGTATGGGCGGCAGTGGGGAGGAGACTGGTTGCATATTTGTTCGTGCGATCGTGAGTTTAACACGCAATCGCGCTAACCAAATCACGTTTGTGCGTTAAATTCACGATCGCGCTAAAAATGGCGATCGAAACAAATTTTTGGCACATTCGCTCTATAAGATGCAGCAACTCTCCCCCCCCCCCCCCCCCACCACCCCGCTTTGGAGGGGGAAAAGTGCATCTTATAAAGCGAAAAATACAGTATCTAAAAAATTCAGATCTCAGATGACCAATGGACTGTTCTTAAATGTTGAAAAAACTTTGAGAATTCTAGAAAAGTATTGCATAGGTAGTACATAACTCCTTACACTCTCAATAAAATTTTTCCTCAATTCTTTAGATGCTGCTAAAACTGTGGCTCAAAAAATGGTATTTAATACATTTATTGTGGAATTGTCCATATGTTTCAAATTTCTGGAGTCAGGTTTTTCAACTAATGTCAAACTTTAGTAATATTCAATTTCAACCAAACCCTGCCTTAGCTTTACTAAACATAGATGCTAAACAATTCCCTTCCACCATATGCACTCCCTAAAGACACTGTCATACAGCCGTAGGCGTTTTTACCTGCACCTACTGGTGCCATAAAAGTGTGTGAACGGGCAGACTAATATAACTTTGTGCGCCCGTTCAGACAGCACGGGCCCTGGGGTATATACGCAGAGGCTGCAATGTCGTAACCTCCCCTCCTCCCCCCCCCCTCGCGGTTCACCTCCTCTCTCCTTCCCTCTGGCTGTTTGCAATGAGAGTGAGTGGGAAAAGGTGGCGCTAAAAGCCTGCCCCTTGTCCACAGCCACCAATGAGAGGGAGCATTGCAAACAGCCGGAGGGGAGGAGGAGAGAATTGGGAGGGAGTTTAGCAGTCATGCAGCTAAACTCTCTCCAACCTCCCTTCTCTGGCCACTGTCATTGGCTCCCATAGGAGCCCATGCAGCGGCCAATGTATTCCAGTGGAAAGATATTTCCAGGACTATCCTTTTGGCCCTGCATGAAAGTGGCCACAGCTATATTGGTCCATCCAGGCGCCTTTATGCTGCGGAAATATGGCCATGTGATCTGATGCACTGGAAAAAAATCTATTGTTCAAAAAAAAAAAGTACATTATATGGCATGTTAAATAGTGCAAAACAAAAAATACAACCTGCCCTGCAAAAAACAAGCCCTTATGTAATTATGTAGCCAGTAAAATAAAAGAGATATTGAAAATGGAGAAGCAAAAGAGAAAATGAGAAAACAGACTACAGTGGGAAGGCGTTAAACAATGTTTTTTTTTCTGGCCATTCTTCTTTAAAGCCCAACTCTGTGACATATGCAGCTTATAGAGGTCCTATGAACAGAAGCTTCCATCTTGTTGTAGATCATTGCCCCTTAAGAGTTATTGTTGTTGTTGAGCCTGTTGAGCCACTGACTAATGTACTCCTTGCCAAGTCTGTGCATTTTGGTGGATGGCCTTCTCTAGTGAGGGTTGCAATTGTGCTGTATTCTTTCCATTGTATTATAATGGATGTAAAGGTGCTCTGTGCGATATTCAAAGTTTTGGATATTTTATATAACTTAACCCTGATCTACACTTCCCCACAACTTTGTCTATGTTTGTCTCCAACCTGTTTGGTGAGTTCATTAGTCTTCATGCTGTTTGCACAGTGATGTTGCTAACACAAAGGGGTCTTTCAAAACAGGTGGAATTATTCCTTGGCCCCTTAAGGTCCATTTATACACAACCATTATCACTCAAAATTCGTTCAAACAATGGCTTTTAAGTAGAGATGAGCGAGCAACAAAATACTCGGGTGCTCGTTACTCAGGACGAAATTATCGCGATGCTCGAGGGTTCGTTTCGAGTAACGAACCCCATTGAAGTCAATGGGCGACTCGAGCATTTTTGTATATCGCCGATGATCACTAAGGTTTCCATTTGTGAAAATCGGGGCAATTCAAGAAAGTGATGGGAACGACACAGCAACGGATAGGGCAGGCGAGGGGCTACATGTTGGGCTGCATCTCAAGTTCACAGGTCCCACTATTAAGCCACAATACCGGCAAGAGTGGGCCCCCCCCCCCCTCCCAACAACTTTTACTTCTGAAAAGCCCTCATTAGCATGGCATACCTTAGCTAAGCACCACACTACCTCCAACAAAGCACAATAACTGCCTGCATGACACTCCGCTGCCACTTCTCCTGGGTTACATGCTGCCCCCCCCCCCCCCGCACGACCCAGTGTCCACAGCGCACACCAAATTGTCCCTGCGCAGCCTTCAGCTGCCCTCATGCCACGCCACCCTCATGTCTATTTATAAGTGCATCTGCCATGAGGAGGAACCGCAGGCACACACTGCAGAGGGTTGGCACGGCTAGGCAGCGACCCTCTTTAAAAGGGGCGGGGCGATAGCCCACAATGCTGTACAGAAGCAAAGAGAAATATAATCCTGCGCCACCGCCATCAGGAGCTGCACACGTGGGCATAGCAATGGGGAACCTATGTGCCACACACTATTCATTCTGTCAAGGTGTCTGCATGCCCCAGTCAGACCACGTTTTTTTATAAATAGTCACAGGCAGGTACAACTGGGAATCCCCAACTCCACAATGGGAATTCCGTGTGCACCCATAGCATGGGTGGCTCCCTGGAACCCACCCGCTGTACATAAACGTATCCCATTGCAGTGTCCTGGACAGCAGAGCTAACGTTAGATTAAATGCAGGTGGGCTTCGGCCCAAACTGCATGCCCCAGTCAGACTGGAGTTCTTTAGAAGTGGACACATGTAGTTACAACTCCGTGTGGACCGACAGCATGGGTGGCTCCCTGGAACCCACCGGCAGTACATAAATATATCCCATTGCAGTGCCCAGCACAGCTGATGTAACGTCAGCTGTAATGCAGGTGGGCAAAAAATTAATTGGATTACACTGTAGGCGAGGGCCCCAAAAAATTGGTGTACCAACAGTACTAATGTACATCAGAAAAATTGCCCATGCCCAACCAAGAGGGCAGGTGAAACCCATTAATTGCTTTGGTTAATGTGGCTTAATTTGTAACTAGGCCTGGAGGCAGCCCAGTTAAAATAAAAATTGGTTCAGGTGAAAGTTTCAACGCTTTAATAAGCATTGAAACGTATAAAAATTGTTTACAAAAATTATATGACTGAGCCTTGTGGGCCTAAGAAAAATTGCCCGTTCGGCGTGATTATGTGAGGTTTCAGGAGGAGGAGCAGGAGGAGGAGGAGGAGGAGGAGGAATATTATACACAGATTGATGAAGCTGAAAGGTCCACGTTTTTGATGGTGATAGAGAACAATGCTTCCATCCGCGGGTGCAGCCTACGTATTGTTTAGGTATCGCTGCTGTCCGCTGGTGGAGAAGAGAAGTCTGGTGAAATCCAGGCTTTGTTCATCTTGATGAGTGTAAGCCTGTCGGCACTGTCGGTTGACAGGCGGGTACACTTATCTGTGATGATTCCCCCAGCCGCACGAAACACCCTCTCTGACAAGACGCTAGCCACAGGACAAGCAAGCACCTCCAGGGCATACAGCGTGAGTTCAGGCCACGTGTCCAGCTTCGACACCCAGTAGTTGTAGGGGGCAGAGGCGTCAGGGAGGACGTTCGTGCGATCGGCTACGTACTCCCTCACCATCCTTTTACAGTGCTCCCGCCGACTCAGCCTTGACTGGGGAGCGGTGACACAGTCTTGCTGGGGAGCCAGAAAGCTGTCAAAGGCCTTAGAGAGTATTCCCCTGCCTGTGCTGTACATGCTGCCTGATCTCTGCGCCTGCCCTGCTACCTGGTCCTCGGAACTGCGCCTTCTGCCACTAGCGCTGTCGGATGGGAATTTTACCATCAGTTTGTCCGCCAGGGTCCTGTGATATAGCATCACTCTCGAACCCCTTTCCTCTTCGGGTATGAGAGTGGAAAGGTTCTCCTTATACCGTGGGTCGAGCAGTGTGTACACCCAGTAATCCGTAGTGGACAGAATGCGTGTAACGCGAGGGTCACGAGAAAGGCATCCTAACATGAAGTCCGCCATGTGTGCCAGGGTACCTGTACGCAACACATGGCTGTCCTCACTAGGAAGATCACTTTCAGGATCCTCCTCCTCCTCCTACTCCTCCTCCTCAGGCCATACACGCTGAAAGGATGACAGGCAAGCAGCATAGGTACCCTCAGCAGTGGCCAAGCTGTGTCCTCCCCCTCCTCCTTATGCTCCTCCCCCTCCTCCTCCTCCCCCTCCTCAACACACTGAGATATAGAGATGAGGGTGCTCTGACTATCCAGCGACATACTGTCTTCCCCCGCCTCTGTTTCCGAGCGCAAAGCGTCTGCCTTTATGCTTTGCAGGGAACTTCTCAAGAGGCAAAGCAGAGGAATGGTGACGCTAATGATTGCAGCATCGCCGCTCACCATCTGGGTAGACTCCTCAAAGTTTCCAAGGACCTGGCAGCCAACCAGGCCCACTGTTCTGTAAAGAATTGAGGAAGCTGACTCCCACTACGCCGCCCATGTTGGAGTTGGTATTCCACTATAGCTCTATGCTGCTCAAAGAGCCTGGCCAACATGTGGAGCGTAGAGTTCCACCGTGTGGGCACGTCGCACAGCAGTCGGTGCACTGGCAGATTAAACCGATGTTGCAGGGTGCGCAGAGTGGCAGCGTCCTTCTTGGACTTGCGGAAATGTGCGCTGAGCCGGCGCACCTTTCCGAGCAGGTCTGACAAGCGAGGGTAGCTTTTCAGAAAGCGCTGCACAACCAAATTAAAGACGTGGGCCAGGCATGGCACATGCGTGAGGCTGCCGAGCTGCAGAGCCGCCACCAGGTTACGGCCGTTGTCACATACGACCATGCCCAGTTGTAGGCTCAGCGGCGCAAGCCAGCGGTCGGTCTGCTCTGTCAGACCCTGCAGCAGTTCGTGGGCCGTGTGCCTCTTCTCTCCTAAGCTGAGTAGTTTCAGCACAGCCTGCTGGTGCTTGCCCACTGCTGTGCTGCCACCCCACGCGACACTGACTGCTGGCGACGTGCTGCTGCTGACACATCTTGATTGCGAGACAAAGGTTGCGTAGGAGGAGGAGGAGGGTGTTTTAGTGGAGGAAGCATGCACCGCCGCAGATACCAGCACCGAGCTGGGGCCAGCAATTCTGGGGGGTGGGTAGGACGTGAGCGGTCCCAGGCTCTGACTCTCTCCCAGCCTCCACTAAATTCACCCAATGTGCCATCAGGGAGATATAGTGGCCCTGTCCGCCTGTGCTTGTCCACGTGTCCTTTGTTAAGTGGACCTTGGCAGTAACCGCGTTGGTGAGGGCGCGTACAATGTTGCGGGAGACGTGGTCGTGCAGGGCTGGGACGGCACATCGGGGAAAGTAGTGGCGACTGGGAACTGAGCAGCGCGGGGCCGCTGCTGCCATCATGTTTTTCAAAGCCTCTGTTTCCACAACCCTATACGGCAGCATCTCCAGGCTGATCAATTTGGCTATGTGTACGTTTAACGCTTGAGCGTGTGGGTGCGTGGCGGCGTACTTGCGCTTGCGCTCAAACAGTTGCGCTAGCGACGGCTGGACGCTGTGCTGAGAGACATTGCTGGATGGGGCCGAGGATAGCGGAGGTGAGGGTGTGGGTGCAGCCCGGGAGACGATAGTGCCTGTGTCCTGAGAGGGGGGTTGGATCTCAGTGGCAGGTTGGGGCACAGGGGGAGAGGCAGTGGTGCAAACCGGAGGTGGTGAACGGCCTTCGTCCCACCTTGTGGGGTGCTTGGCTATCATATGCCTGCGCATGCTGGTGGTGATGAGGCTGGTGGTGGTGGCTCCCCGGCTGATCTTGGCGCGACAAACCTTGCATACCACAGTTCGTCGGTCGTCTGCACTCTCAGTGAAAAACTACCAGACCTTTGAGCACCTCGGCCTCTTCAGGGTGGCATGGCGCGAGGGGGCGCTTTGGGAAACAGTTGGTGGATTATTCGGTCTGGCCCTATCTCTACCCCTGGCCACCGCACTGCCTCTTCCAACCTGCCCTGCTGCTGCACTTGCCTCCCCCTCTGAAGACCTGTCATCAGTAGGCTTAGCAAACCAGGTGGGGTCAGTCACCTCATCGTCCAGCTGCTCTTCCTCCGAATCCTCTGTGCGCTCCTCCCTCGGACTTACTGCAATTACTACTATCTGAGTGATAGACAACTGTGTCTCATCGTCATCGTCCTCCTCACCCACTGAAAGCTCTTGAGACAGTTGCCGGAAGTCCCCAGCCTCATCCCCCGGACCCCGGGAACTTTCCAAAGGTTGGGCATCGGTCACGACAAACTCCTGCGGTGGGAGAGGAACCATTGCTGCCCATTTTGGGCAGGGGCCCGAGAACAGTTCCTGGGAATCTGCCTGCTCCTCAGAATGTGTCATTGTAATGGAGTGAGGAGGCTGGGAGGAAGGAGGAGCAGCAGCCAGAGGATTCAGAGTTGCAGCAGTGGACGGCGTAGAAGTCAGTGTGGTCGATAGATTGCTGGATGCACTTTCTGCCATCCACGACAGGACCTGCTCACACTGCTCATTTTCTAATAAAGGTCTACCGCGTGGACCCATTAATTGTGAGATGAATCTGGGGACCGCTGAAATTTGCCTCTCTCCTAATCCCCCAGCAGTCGGCTGTGATACACATGCATCAGGAGCTCGGCCTGTGCCCACACCCTGACTTGGGCCTCCGCGTTCTCGCCCGCGTCCACATCCTCTAGGCCTACCCCATAGTATAGACAGACCCCTGTAACATTCCTGTAGCAAAGGTATAAGCAGACCCCTGTAACATTTCCGTAGCAGAAGTATAGGCAGACTCCTGTAACATTTTTTGTAGGGGAAGTATAGGCAGACCCCTGTAACATTTCTGTAGCAGACGTACAGGCAGACCCCTGTAACATTTCTGTAGCTGAAGTATAGGCAGACTCCAGTAACATTTCTGTTGTAAAAGTATAGGCACACCCCTGTAACATTTTTGTAGCAGAAGTATAGGTAGAGCCCAGTAACATTTCTGTAGCAGAAGTATAGGCAGACCCCTGTAACATTTATGTGGCAGGAGTATAGGCAGACCCCTGTAACATTTATGTGGCAGACGTATAGGCAGACACCAGTGACATTTCTGTAGCAGAAGTACAGGCAGACCCCTGTAACATTTATGTAGCAGAAGTATAGGCAGAGCACAGTAACATTTCCGTATCACAAGTATAGGCAGACCCCAGTAACATTTCTGTAGTAGAAGTATAGGCAGACCCCTGTAACATTTCTGTAGCACAAGTATAGGCAGACCCCTGTAACATTTCTGTACAGAACTATAGGCAGACCCCTGTAACATTTCTGTTACACAAGGATAGGCAGACCCCTGTAACATTTATGTGGCAGGAGTATAGGCAGACCCCTGTAACATGTCTGTAGCAGAAGTATAGGCAGACCCCTGTAACATTTATGTAGCAGAAGTATAGGCAGACCCCAGTGACATTTCTGTAGTAGAAATATAGGCAGACTCCAGTAACATTTCTGTGGCAGAAGAAAAGGCAGACCCCTGTAACATTTCTGTAGCACAAGTATAGGCAGACCCCTGTAACATTTCTGTAGCACAAATATAGGCAGACCCCTGTAACATTTCTGTAGCAGAAGAATAGGCAGACCCCTGTAACATTTCTGTAGTAGAAGTATAGGCACACCTCTGTAACATTTTTCTAGCAGAAGTATAGGCAGAGCCCAGTAACATTTCTGTAGCAGAAGTATAGGCAGACCCCAGTGACATTTCTGTAGTAGAAATATAGGCAGACCCCAGTAACATTTCTGTGGCAGAAGTTAAGGCAGACCCCTGTAACATTTCTGTAGCAGAAGTATAGGCAGACCCCTGTAACATTTCTGTACAGAACTATAGGCAGACCCCTGTAACATTTCTGTAGCACAAGGATAGGCAGACCCCTGTAACATTTATGTGGCAGGAGTATAGGCAGACCCCTGTAACATGTCTGTAGGAGTATAGGCAGACCCCTGTAACATTTATGTAGCAGAAGTATAGGCAGAGCCCAGTAACATTTCTGTAGCAGAAGTATAGGCAGACCCCTGTAACATTTATGTGGCAGAAGTTAAGGCAGACCCCTGTAACATTTATGTAGCAGAAGTATAGGCAGAGCACAGTAACATTTCCGTATCACAAGTATAGGCAGACCCCAGTAACATTTCTGTAGTAGAAGTATAGGCAGACCCCTGTAACATTTCTGTAGCACAAGTATAGGCAGACCCCTGTAACATTTCTGTACAGAACTATAGGCAGACCCCTGTAACATTTCTGTAGCACAAGGATAGGCAGACCCCAGTGACATTTCTGTAGCAGAAGTATAGGCAGACCCCTGTAACATTTCTGTAGCACAAATATAGGCAGACCCCAGTAACATTTCTGTAGCAGAAGTATAGGCAGACCCCTGTAACATTTCTGTAGCAGAAGTATAGGCAGAGCACAGTAACATTTCTGTAGCAGAAGTATAGGCAGACCCCTGTAACAGTTCTGTAGCAGAAGTATGGACTGTGACGTAGGTGCGTATGACTCAGCTAGTGGATTTCACAGCGCAGAAGCAGTCAAGCCTGCTGTAACGCTTAGTTGCGTATTAATTTGTACTACTACCCCAGCAGACACGCAATACACAGAAGACGGTCACAGGCAGCCCAAATATACTATTTTTCCCCAATTTTTTTGAAAAAGCCCACTGCCTATATAGCCTGTATATCTCTTTCCCTGTACCACTGTCCCTGCCTCACCAGTACTGGCCCTATACTCTGTGCAATGACTGCAGACTGAGGACGCAATGCTCTGCAAGCCCGATCTACAAAAAAAAAAAAAGTGCAACACTACTCACAGCAGCCTCAACACTACTGCACATGGTCAGATGTGGCCCTAAGAAGGACCGTTGGGATTCTTGAAGCCTAATATAACTCCCAACACTCTCCCTATAGCAGCAGCAGCATCAGCAGCACTGTCCCTGATCTCTGTCAGAATGCATCTGTGGCGAGCCGCAGGCGGGGCAGATTTTAATACTTGGGTGTCACCTGATCTCCCCAGCCACTCACTGCAGGGGGGTGGTATAGGGCTGGAACATCACAGGAGGAAGTTGTTATGTCTTCCATGTCTTTCTATTGGCCAGAAAAGCGCGCTATTGTCTCAGAGACGAAAGTGAAAGTAACTCGAACATCACGTGGTGTTCATCTCGAGTAACGAGCATCTCGAACACCCTAATACTAGAAAGAGCATCAAGCTCGGACGAGTGCGCTCGCTCATCTCTACACACTACTCATTCTGTTTGGATGCCGCATACCTCATCGACAGTATGGGCAGACCCCAGTAACATTTCTGTAGTTGAAGTATAGGCAGACCCCAGTAACATTTCTGTAGTAGAAGTATAGGCAGACCCCAGTAACTTTCTGTAGCAGAAGTAAAGGCAGAACCTCTGTAACATTTCTGTAGCAGAAGTATAGGCAGAGCACAGTAAGATTTCTGTAGCAGAAGTATAGGCAGACCCCTGTAACAGTTCTGTAGCAGAAGTATGGGCAGACCCCAGTGACATTTCTGTAGTAGAAAAATAGGCAGACCCCAGTAGCATTTATGTTGTAAAAGTATAGGCAGACCCCTGTAAAATTTCTGTAGCAGAAGTATAGGCAGACCCCAGTGACATTTCTGGAGTAAAAGCATAGGCAGACCCCTGTAGCATTTCTGTTGTAAAAGTATAGGCAGACCCCTGTAACATTTCTGTACAGAACTATAGGCAGACCCCTGTAACATTTCTGTAGCACAAGTATAAGCAGACCCCAGTAACATTTCTGTAGTAGAAGTATAGGCAGACCCCTGTAACATTTCTGTAGCCGAAGTATATGCAGAGCACAGTAACATTTCTGTAGCAGAAGTATAGGCAGACCCCTGTAACAGCTCTGTTGCAGATGTATGGGCAGACCCCGGTAACATTTATGTAGTAGAAGTATAGGCAGACCCCAGTGACATTTCTGTAGTAGAAATATAGGCAGACCCCAGTAACATTTCTGTGGCAGAAGTAAAGGCAGACCCCTGTAACATTTCTGTAGCAGAAGAATAGGCAGACCCCTGTAACATTTCTGTAGTAGAAGTATAGGCACACCCCTGTAACATTTTTGTAGCAGAAGTATAGGCAGAGCCCAGTAACATTTCTGTAGCAGAAGTATAGGCAGACCGCAGTGACATTTCTGTAGTAGAAATATAGGCAGACCCCAGTACCATTTCTGTGGCAGAAGTAAAGGCAGACCCCTGTAACATTTATGTAGCAGAAGTATAGGCAGACCCCAGTAACATTTCTGTAGCAGAAGTACAGGCAGACCCCTGTAACATTTATGTAGCAGAAGTATAGGCAGAGCACAGTAAAATTTCCATATCAGAAGTATAGGCAGACCCCGGTAACATTTCCGTAGCAGAAGTATAGGCAGACCCCTGTAACATTTTTCGCAGGAGAAGTATAGGCAGACCCCTGTAACATTTCTGTAGCAGACGTAAAGGCAGACCACTGTACCATTTCTGTAGCTGAAGTTTAGGCAGACCCCAGTAACATTTCTGTTATAAAAGTATAGGCAGACCCCTGTAACATTTTTGCAGCAGAAGTATAGGCAGAGCACAGTAACATTTCTGTAGCAGAAGTCTAGGCAGATCCCTGTAACAGTTCTGTAGCAGAAGTATGGGCAGACCCCTATAACATTTCTGTTATAAAAGTATAGGCAGACCCCTGTATCATTTCTGTAGCAGAAGTAAAGGCAGACCCCTGTAACATTTTTGTAGCTGAAGTATACGCAGACCCCTGTAACATTTCTGTAGCAGAAGTATAGGCAGACCCCTGTAACATTTCTGTAGCACAAGCATAGGCAGACCCCTGTAACATTTCTGTAGCACAAGTATAGGCAGACCCCTGTAACATTTCTGTAGCACAAGTATAGGCAAACCCCCGTAACATTTCTGTAGTAGAATTATTGGCACACCCAAGTAACATTTCTGTAGTAGATGTATAGGCAGACCCCAGTAACATTTCTGTTGTAAAATTATAGGCAGACCCCTGTAACATTTCTGTAGCAGAAGTATAGGCAGACCCCTGTAACATTTCTGGTCTAAAAGATAGGCAGACCCCTGTAACATTTCTGTACAGAACTATAGGCAGACCCCTGTAACATTTCTGTAGCAGAAGTATAGGCAGACCCCAGTAACATTTCTGTAGCAGAAGTATAGGCAGAGCACAGTAACAGTTCTGTAGCAGAAATATGGGCAGACCCCAGTAACATTTCTGTAGTAGAAGTATAGGCAGACCCCAGTGACATTTCTGTAGTAGAGGTATAGGCAGACCCCTGTAACATTTCTGTAGCAGAAGTAAAGGCAGACCCCTGTAACATTTCTGTCGCACAAGTATAGGCAGACCCCTGTAACATTGCTGGAGCACAAGTATAGGCAGACCCCTATAACATTTCTGTAGCAGAAGAATAGGCAGACCCCTGTAACATTTCTGTAGTAGAAGTATAGGCACTAGAGATGAGCGAGCACCAAAATGCTCGCGTGCTCGTTACTCGGGACGAAATTTTCGCGATGCTCGAGGGTTCGTTTCGAATAATGAACCCCATTGAAGTCAATGGGCGACCCGAACATTTTTGTATATCGCCGATGCTCGCTAAGGTTTCCATTTGTGAAAATCTGGGCAATTCAAGAAAGTGATGGGAACGACACAGCAATGGATAGGGCAGGCGAGGGGCTACATGTTGGGCTGCATCTCAAGTTCCCAGGTTCCACTATTAAGCCACAATAGCGGCAAGAGTGAGCCTACCCCCTCCCAACAATTTTTACTTCTGAAAAACCATCATTAGCAATGCATACCTTAGCTAAGCACCACCCTACCTCCAACAAAGCACAATCACTGCCTGCATGACACTCCGCTGCCACTTCT
The DNA here is from genome assembly GCF_035609145.1 of Eleutherodactylus coqui. Classification (NCBI taxonomy): domain Eukaryota; kingdom Metazoa; phylum Chordata; class Amphibia; order Anura; family Eleutherodactylidae; genus Eleutherodactylus; species Eleutherodactylus coqui. Next base: position 28,273,766 of record NC_089844.1, on the reverse strand, counting down.
CCTGGGTTACATGCTGCCCCCCCCCCCCCGCGCACGACCCAGTGTCCACAGCACACACCAAAGTGTCCCTGCGCAGCCTTCAGCTGCCCTCATGCCACGCCACCCTCATGTCTATTTATAAGTGCGTCTGCCATGAGGAGGAACCGCAGGCACACACTGCAGAGGGTTGGCTCGGCTAGGCAGCGACCCTCTTTAAAAGGGGCAGGACGATAGCCCACAATGCTGTACAGATGCAGTGAGAAATATAATCCTGTGCCACCGCCATCAGGAGCTGCACACGTGGGCATAGCAATGGGGAACCTATGTGCCACACACTATTCATTCTGTCAAGGTGTCTGCATGCCTCAGACAGACCGCGTTTTTTTATAAATAGTCACAGGCAGGTACAACTCCGCAATGGGAATTCCGTGTGCACCCACAGCATGGGTGGCTCCCTGGAACCCACCGGCTGTACATAAATGTATCCCATTGCAGTGCCCATCACAGCTGAGGTAACGTCCGATTAAATGCAGGTGGGCTTCGGCACACACTGCATGCCCCAGTCAGACTGGGGTTTTTTATAAGTAGACACAGGCAGGTACAACTCCCTATTGTGAAGTGCGTGTGGACGAACAGCATGGGTGGCTCCCTGGAACCCACCGGCGGTACATAAATATATCCCATTGCAGTGCCCTGGACTGCAAAGCTAATGTCATGTTTAATGCAGGTGGGCTTCGGCCCACACTGCATGCCCCAGTCAGACTGGGGTTCTTTAGAAGTGGACACATGCAGTTACAACTCCGTGTGGACCAACAGCATGGGTGGCGCCCAGGAACCCACCGGCGGTACATAAATATATCCCAATGCATTGCCCATCACAGCTGAGGTAATGTCATGTTTAATGCAGGTGGGCTTGGGCCCACACTGCATGCCCCAGTCAGACTGGGGTTCTTTAGAAGTGGACACATGCAATTACAACTCCGTGTGGACCGACAGCATTGGTGGGTGCCAGGAAGCCACCGGCGGTACATAAATATATCCCATTGCAGTGCCCAGCACAGCTGATGTAACGTCAGCTTTAATGCAGGTGGGCAAAAAATTAATTGGATTACACTGTAGGCTAGGGTCCAAAAAAATTGGTGTACCAACAGTACTAATGTACCTCAGAAAAATTGCCCATGCCCAACCAAGAGGGCAGGTGAAACCCATTAATCGCTTTGGTTAATGTGGCTTAATTTGTAACTAGGCCTGGAGGCAGCCCAGTTAAAATAAAAATTGGTTCAGGTGCAAGTTTCAACGCTTTAATGAGCATTGAAACGTATAAACATTGTTTACAAAAATTATATGACTGAGCCTTGTGGGCCTAAGAAAAATTGCCCGTTCGGCGTGATTACGTCAGGTTTCAGGAGGAGGAGCAGGAGGAGGAGGATGAATAGAGTACACAGATTGATGAAGCTAAAAGGTCCCCGTTTTTGATGGTGATAGAGAACGATGCTTCCATCCGCGGGTGCAGCCTACGTATTGCTTAGGTATCGCTGCTGTCCGCTGGTGGAGAAGAGAAGTCTGGGGAAATCCAGGCTTTGTTCATCTTGATGAGTGTAAGCCTGTTGGCACTGTTGGTTGACAGACGGGTACGCGTATCCGTGATGATTCCCCCAGCCGCACTAAACACCCTCTCTGACAAGACGCTACCGCAGGACAAGCAAGCACCTCCAGGGCATACAGCGCTAGTTCAGGCCACGTGTCCAGCTTCGACACCCAGTAGTTGTAGGGGGCAAAGGCGTCACTGAGGATGGTCGTGCGATCGGCTACGTACTCCCTCACCATCCTTTTACAGTGCTCCCACCGACTCAGCCTTGACTGGGGAGCGGTGACACACTCTTGCTGGGGAGCCATAAAGCTGGCAAAGGCCTTGGAGAATGTTCCCCTGCCTGCGCTGTACATGCTGCCTGATCTCGGCGCCTCCCCTGCTACCTGGCCCTCGGAACTGCGCCTTCGGCCACTAGCGCTGTCGGGTGGGAATGTTACCATCAGTTTGTCTGCCAGGGTCCTGTGGTATAGCATCACTCTCGAACCCTTTTCCTCTTCGGGTATGAGAGTGGAAAGGTCACGAGAAAGGCATCCTAACATGAAGTCAGCCATGTGTGCCAGGGTACCTGTACGCAACACATGGCTGTCCTCACTAGGAAGATCACTTTCAGGATCCTCCTGCTCCTCCTCCTCAGGCCATACACGCTGAAAGGATGACAGGCAAGCAGCATGGGTACCCTCAGCAGTGGGCCAAGCTGTCTCTTCCCCCTCCTCCTCATCCTCCTCATGCTCCTCCTCCTCAATGCGCTGAGATATAGACATGAGGGTTCTCTGACTATCGAGCGGCATACTGTCTTCCCCCGCCTCCGTTTCCGAGCACAAAGCGTCTGCCTTTATGCTTTGCAGGGAACTTCTCAAGAGGCATAGCAGAGGAATGGTGACACTAATGATTGCAGCATCTTCTCACAATCTGGGTAGACTCCTCAAAGTTTCCAAGGACCTGGCTGATGGCTGCCAACCAGGCCCACTCTTCTGTAAAGAATTGAGGAGGCTGACTCCCACTACGCCGCCCATTTTGGAGTTGGTATTCCACTATAGCTCTACGCTGCTCATAGAATCTGGCCAACATGTGGAGCGTAGAGTTCCACCGTGTGGGCACGTCGCACAGCAGTCGGTGCACTGGCAGATTACACCGATGTTGCAGGGTCCGCAGGGTGGCAGCGTCCGTCTTGGACTTGCGGAAATGTGCGCTGACCCGGCGCACCTTTCCGAGCAGGTCTGACAAGTGTGGGTAGCTTTTCAGAAAGCGCTGAACCACCAAATTAAAGATATGGGCCAGGCATGGCACGTGCGTGAGGCTGCCGAGCTGCAGAGCCGCCACCAGGTTACGGCCGTTGTCACACACGACCATGCCCGGTTGGAGGCTCAGCGGCGAAAGCCAGCGGTCGGTCTGCTCTGTCAGACCCTGCAGCAGTTCGTGGGCCGTGTGCCTCTTCTCTCCTAAGCTGAGTAGTTTCAGCATGGCCTGCTGACGCTTGCCCACCGCTGTGCTGCCACGCCGCGCGACACTGACTGCTGGCGACGTGCTGCTGCTGACACATCTTGATTGCGAGACAGAGGTTGCGTAGGAGGAGGAGGAGGAGGGTGGTTTAGTGGAGGAAGCATACACCGCCGCAGATACCACCACCGAGCTGAGGCCCGCAATTCTGGGGGTGGGTAGGACGTGAGCGGTCCCAGGCTCTGACTCTGTCCCAGCCTCCACTAAATTCACCCAATGTGCCGTCAGGGAGATATAGTGGCCCTGCCCGCCTGTGCTTGTCCACGTGTCCATTGTTAAGTGGACCTTGGCAGTAACCGCGTTGGTGAGGGCGCGTACAATGTTGCGGGAGACGTGGTCGTGCAGGGCTGGGACGGCACATCGGGAAAAGTAATGGCGACTGGGATCTAAGTAGCGCGGGGCCGCCGCCGCCATCATACCTTTGAAAGCCTCAGTTTCCACAACCCCATACGGCAGCATCTCCAGGCTGATAAATTTGGCTATGTGCACGTTTAACGCTTGAGCGTGCGGGTGCGTGGCGGCGTACTTGCGCTTGCGCTCCAACAGTTGCGCTAGCGACGGCTGGACGGTGCGCTGAGAGACATTGGTGGATGGGGCCGAGCACAGCGGAGGTGAGGGTGTCGGTGCAGACCAGGAGACGGTAGTGCCTGTGTCCTGAGAGGGGGGTTGGATCTCAGTAGCAGGTTGGGGCACAGGGGGAGAGGCAGCGGTGCAAACTGGAGGCGGCGAACGGCCTTCGTCCCACCTTGTAGGGTGCTTGGCCATCATATGTATGCACATGCTGGCGGTGGTGAGGCTGGTGGTGGTGGCTCCCCGGCTGATCTTGGCACGACAAAGGTTGCACACCACTGTTCGTCGGTCGTCTGCTCTCTCAGTGAAAAACTGCCAGACCTTTGAGCACCTCGGCCTCTGCAGGGTGGCATGGCGCGAGGGGGCGCTTTGGGAAACAGTTGGTGGATTATTCGGTCTGGCCCTATCTCTACCCCTGGCCATCGCACTGCCACTTCCAACCTGCCTTGCTGCTGCACTTGCCTCCCCCTCTGAAGACCTGTCCTCAGTAGGCGTAGCAAACCAGGTGGGGTCAGTCACCTCATCGTCCTGCTGCTCTTCCTCCGAATCCTCTGTGCGCTCCTCCCTCGGACTTACTCCAATTACTACTACCTGAGTGATAGACAACTGTGTCTCATCGTCATAGTCCTCCTCACCCCCTGAAAGCTCTTGAGACAGTTACCGGAAGTCCCCAGCCTCATCCCCCGGACCCCGGGAACTTTCCAAAGGTTGGGCATCGGTCACGACAAACTCCTCCGGTGGGAGAGGAGCCATTGCTGGCCATTCTGGGCAGGGGCCCTGGAACAGTTCCTGGGAGTCTGCCTACTCCTCAGAATGTGTCATTGTAATGGAGTGAGGAGGCTGGGAGGAAGGAGGAGCAGCAGCCAGAGGATTCAGAGTTGCAGCAGTGGACGGCGCAGAACTCTGGGTGGTCGATTGATTGCTGGATGCACTTTCTGCCATCCACGACAGGACCTGCTTACACTGCTCATTTTCTAATAAAGGTCTACCGCGTGGACCCATTAATTGTGAGATGAATCTGGGGACGCCAGAAACGTGCCTCTCTCCTAATCCCGCAGCAGTCGGCTGCGATACACCTGGATCAGGAGCTCGGCCTGTGCCCACACCCTAACTTGGGCCTCCGCGTCCTCTAGGCCTACCCCTACCCCTCAGCATGCTGTATTACCAGTAGTGCAGAAACAGAACGCTGTAATTAAATGTGCCGCTTATTGGCCTGTGGTTTGAGGCTGTCTTCCCTTACAGAACGCACAGCAGAGCCAGGAAACAATTTTGCGCACGGCTGTAGTGAGACGTAGGTGCGTATGACTGAGCTAGTGGAATTCACAGCGCAGAAGCAGTCAAGTGGCCAAAGGCCAGTAGTAGGCCTTAAGTATTTTGCTTCTATTTTTTTAAAATGCTGAGCTGATACAGCAGACAGATACTGTAGGCCGCGTATAATATTATGTATACTCTTTCCCTCTGGCGGGATGAAGGCGATCATGTAAGAGAGACAGCAGATCCAGGAAACAATTTTGCGCAAGCCTGCTGTAACGCTTAGCTGCGTATTAATTAGGACTACAACCCCCAGCAGATAGATACTGTAGGCAGCGTATAATACTATGTATACTTTTTCCCTCTGGCGGGATGACAGAAATGATGTAACAGAGACAGCAGATCCAGGAAACAATTTTGCGCAAGCCTGCTGTAACGCTTAGCTGTGTATTAATTAGGACTACAACCCCCAGCAGATAGATACTGTGGGCAGCGTATAATATTATGTATACTGTTTCCCTCTGGCGGGATGACGGCGATCATGTAACAGAGACAGCAGATCCAGGAAACAATTTTGCGCAAGCCTGCTGTAACGCTAAGCTGCGTATTAATTAGGACTACAACCCCCAGCAGATAGATACTGTAGGCAGCGTATAATATTATGTATACTGTTTCCCTCTGGCGGGATGACAGCCCTGATGTAACAAAGACAGCCGATCCAGGAAACAATTTTGCGCAAGCCTGCTGTAACGCTTAGCTGCGTATTAATTAGGACTACAACCCCCAGCAGATAGATACTGTAGGCAGCGTATAATATTATGTATACTGTTTCCCTCTGGCGAGATGACGGCGATCAATTTTTTGGAAAAAGCCCACTGCGTATATAGCCTGAATATTTCTTTCCCTGCCTCACCAGTACTGCCCCTATACTCTGTACAATGACTGCAGACTGCGGACGCAGTGCTCTGCACGGCCGATATACAAAAAAAAAATATTGTGCAACACTGCTAAAAGCAGCCTCAACAGCACTGTGGCGAGCAGCGGGAGGGGCCAATTTATATACTCGGGTGACACCTGATCTCGCCAGCCACTCACTCAGGGGGGTGGTATAGGGCTTGAACGGCGCAGGGGGAAGTTGTAATGCCTTCCCTGTCTCTCTATTGGCCAGAAAAGCGCGCTAACGTCTCAGAGATGACAGTGAAAGTAAGTCGAACATCGCGTGGTACTCGCCTCTAGTAACGAGCATCTTGAATACGCTAATACTCGAACAAGTATCAAGCTCGGACGAGTACGTTCGCCCATCTCTAATAGGCACACCCCTGTAACATTGTTGTAGCAGAAGTATAGGCAGACCCCTGAAACATTTCTGTAGCACAAGTATAGGCAGACCCCTGTAACATTTATGTGGCAGGAGTATAGGCAGACACCTGTAACATGTCTGTAGCAGAAGTATAGGCAGACCCCTGTAACATTTATGTAGCACAAGTATAGGCAAAGCCCAGTAACAATTCTGTAGCAGAAGTATAGCAGACCCCTGTAACATTTATGTGGCAGAAGTATGGGCAGACCCCTGTAACATTTCTGTAGCAGAAGTATAGGCAGAGCACAGTAACATTTCTGTATTACAAGTATAGGCAGGCCCCAGTAACAATTCTGGAAAAGAAGTATAGGCAGACCCCTGTAACATATCTGTATTAGAAGTATAGGCAGACCCCTGTAACATTTCTGTAGCAGAAGTAAATGCAGACCCCTGTAACATGTCTATAGCAGAAGTATAGGCAGACCCCTGTAACATTTCTGTAGCAGAAGTATAGGCAGAGCCCAGTAACATTTCTGTAGTAGAAGTATAGGCAGACCCCTGTAACATTTCTGTAGCAGAAGTATTGGCACACCCCAGTAAAATTTCTGTAGTAGATGTATAGGCAGACCCCAGTAACATTTCTGTTGTAAAAGTATAGGCAGACCCCTGTAAAATTTCTGTAGCAGAAGTATAGGCAGACCCAGTGACATTTCTTGAGTAAAAGTATAGGCAGACCCCTGTAACGTTTCTGTTGTAAAAGTGTAGGCAGACCCCTGTAACATTTCTGTACATAACTATAGGCAGACCCCTGTAAAATTTCTGTAGCACAAGTATAGGCAGACCCCAGTAACATTTCTGTAGCAGAAGTATAGGCAGACCCCTATAACATTTCTGTAGCAGAAGTATAGGCAGAGCACAGTAACATTTCTGTAGCAGAAGTATAGGCAGAGCACAGTAACATTTCTGTAGCAGAAGTATAGGCAGAGCACAGTAACATTTCTGTAGCAGAAGTATAGGCAGACCCCAGTGACATTTCTGTAGCAGAAGTATAGGCAGAGCACAGTAACATTTCTGTAGCAGAAGTATAGGCAGACCCCAGTGACATTTCTGTAGTAGAAGTATAGGCAGACCGCTGTAACATTTCTGTAGCAGAAGTAAAGGCAGACCCCTGTAACATGTCTGTAGCAGAAGTATAGGCAGACCCCTGTAACATTTCTGTAGCACAAGCATAGGAAGACCCCTGTACCATTTCTGTAGCACAAGTATAAGCAGACCCCTGTAACATTTCTGTAGTAGAAGCATTGGCACACCCCAGTAACATTTCTGTAGTAGATGTATAGGCAGACCCCAGTAACATTTCTGTTGTAAAAGTATAGGCAGACCCCTGTAAAATTTCTGTAGCAGAAGTATAGGCAGACCAAGTGACATTTCTCGAGTAAAAGTATAGGCAGACCCCTGTAACATTTCTGTTGTAAAAGTGTAGGCAGACCCCTGTAACATTTCTGTACAGAACTATAGGCAGACCCCTGTAACATTTCTGTAGCACAAGTATAGGCAGACCCCAGGAACATTTCTGTAGCAGAAGTATAGGCAGACTCCTATAACATTTCTGTAGCAGAAGTATAGGCAGAGCACAGTAACATTTCTGTAGCAGAAGTATAGGCAGACCCCTGTAACAGTTCTGTAGCAAAAGTATGGGCAGACCCCAGTAACATTTCTGTAGTAGAAGTATAGGCAGACCCCAGTGACATTTCAGTAGTAGAAGTATAGGCAGACCCCTGTAACATTTCTGTAGCAGAAGTAAAGGCAGACCCCTGTAACATTTCTGTAGCACAAGTATAGGCAGAGCCCTGTAACATTTCTGTAGCAGAAGAATAGGCAGACCCCTGTAACATTTCTGTAGTAGAAGTATAGGCACACCCCTGTAACATTTCTGTAGCAGAAGTATAGGCAGAGCCCTGTAACATGTCTGTAGCACAAGTATAGGCAGACCCCTGTAACATTTCTGTAGCACAAGTATAGGCTGACCCCAGTAACATTTATGTGGCAGGAGTATAGGCAGACACCTGTAACATGTCTGTAGCAGAAGTATAGGCAGACCCCAGTAACATTTATGTAGCACAAGTATAGGCAAAGCCCAGTATCATTTCTGTAGCAGAAGTATAGCAGACCCCTGTGACATTTATGTGGCAGACGTATAGGCAGACCCCAGTAACATTTCTGTAGCAGAAGTACAGGCAGACCCCTGTAACATTTCTGTAGCAGATGTATAGGCAGAGCACAGTAACATTTCTGTATTACAAGTATAGGCAGGCCCCAGTAACATTTCTGGAAAAGAAGTATAGGCAGACCCCTGTAACATTTCTGTAGCAGAAGTATAGGTAGACCCCTGTAACATTTCTGTAGCACAAGTATAGGCAGACCCTTATAACATTTCTGTAGCAGAAGTATAGGCAGATCCCCGTAACATTTCTGTAGCAGAAGTATAGCCAAACCCCTGTAACATTTCTGTAGTAGAAGTATTGGCACACCCCAGTAACATTTCTGTTGTAAAAGTATAAGCAGACCCCTGTAACATTTATGTTGTAAAAGTATAGGCAGACCCCTGTAAGATTTATGTAGCAGAAATATAGGCAGACATCAGTAACATTTATGTAGTGGAAGTATAGGCAGACTTCAGTAACATTTCTGTTGTAAAAGTATAGGCAGACCCCTGTAACATTTATGTTGTAAAAGTATAGGCAGACCCCTGTAAGATTTATGTAGCAGAAATATAGGCAGACCCCAGTAACATTTCTGTAGTAGAAGTGTAGGCAGACTTCAGTAACATTTCTGTTGTAAAAGTATAGGCAGACCCCTGTAACATTTCTGTAGCAGAAGTATAGGCAGAGCCCAGTAACATTTCTGTAGCAGAAGTTTAGGCAGACACCTGTAACATTTATGTGGCAGACGTATAGGCAGACCCCAGTAACATTTCTGTAGTAGAAGTATAGGCAGACCCCAGTAACATTTCTTTAGTAAAAGTATAGGCAGACCCCTATAACATTTCTGTAGCACAAATATAGGCAGACCCCTGTAACCTTTCTGTAGCACAAATATAGGCAGATTCCTGTAACCTTTCTGTAGCACAAATATAGGCAGACCCCAGTAACATTTCTGTAGTAGAAGTATAGGCAGACTCCAATAACATTTCTGTTGTAAAAATATAGGCAGACCCCTGTAACATTTATGTAGCAGAAATATAGGCAGACCCCTGTAACATTTATGTGGCAGAAGTATAGGCATACCCCAGTAACATTTCTATAGCAGAAGTATAGGCAGACCCCAGTAACATTTCCGTCGTAAAAGCATAGGCAGACCCCTGTTACATTTCTGTAGCAGATGTATAGGCAGACCCCATGTAACATTTCTGTAGCACAAGCATAGGAAGATACCTGTAACATTTCTGTAGCACAGGTTTAGGCAGACCCCTGTAACATTTCTGTAGCAGAAGTATAGGCAAACCCCTGTAAGATTTATGTGGCAGGAGTATAGGCAGACACCTGTAACATGTCTGTAGCAGAAGTATAGGCAGACCCCATTAACATTTTTTTAAGAAAGAGTATAGGTGAACCCGTGAAACATTGGTGTAAAATGAGTGTAGGCGAAGTCCTGAAAAATTACTTAGATAACAGTATAGGCGAGGTCCAGAAAAATTAGCGTACCAAGAGTACGAGTGTACCCCTGTAAAATTTCTCAACCGAGAGGGCAGGTGAAAGCCTGAAATATGTTTTAAAGATACAGCTCACTGTTGCCTAATGTGCAACACAGCCTGGAAGCAGCCTTGTGAAAAAAATTGGTTTCTGCTAAAGTATCAATGCTTTTTTCATGGCCGCAGAAAAATTGGCAGTTCAGCGTGATGACATGATGTTTCAGGAGGAGGAGTAGGAGGAGGAAGACTAATATCCCAGAGTGATTGACAAAGCTAATTCCCCCTTTTTTCTGGTGATAGAGAATGCTTATTTATCCGGTTGCAGCAGAAAGAATCTTTAGGTACCGCTGCTTTCCGCCGGTGGAGAAGAGAAGTCTGGGGAAATCCAGGCTTTGTTCATCTTTATGAGTGTAAGCATGTCGGCACTGGCAGTTGCCAGGCGGGTACGCTTATCCGTAATGATTCCCCCAGCTGCACTAAACACCCTATCTGACAAGACGCTATCGTCAGGGCAAGCCAGCACCTCCAGGGCATACAGCGCATGTTTGTGCCACGTGTCCAGCTTTGACACCCAATAGTTGTATGGAGCAGAGGCATCACGGAGGACGGTGGTACGATCGGCTATGTACTCCCTCACAATTTTTTTACAGTGCTCCCTCCGCCTTGACTGGGGAGTGGTGACGCAGTCTTGCTGGGGAGCCATAAAGCTGGCAAAGGCCTTGGAGAGTGTTCCCCTGCCTGCGCTGGACATGCTGCCTGATCTCCGCACCTCCCCTGCTACTTGGCCCTCGGAACTGCGCCTTCTGCCTCTAGCGCTGTCAGATGAGAAGTTTTGCATCACTTTTTCCACCAGGGCCCTGTTGTATTGTATCACTCACGTACCCCTTTCCTTTTCGGGAATGAGAGTGGAAAGGTTCTCCTTATATTGTGGGTCGAGAAGGGTGTACACCCAATAATGCGTGTTGGCTAGAATGCGTCTAGTGCGAGGGTCACGAGAAAGGCAGCCTAACATGAAGTCAGCCATGTGTGCCAGGGTACCAGTACGCAAGATATGGCTGTCCTCACTAGGAAGATGACTTTCAGGATCCTCCTCCTCCTCCACAGCCCATACACGCTGAACAGATGAGAGGCAAGCAGCATGGGTACCCTCTGTAGTGGGCCCAGCTGTCTCTTTCCCTTCCTCCTCCTGCTCCTCCTCCTCCTCCAAAATGCGCTGAGATATAGACATGAGGGTGGTCTGGCTATCAAGCAACATACTGTCATCTCCTGTCTCCTGTTCCAACCGCAAAGCGTCGGCCTTTATGCTTTGCATCGAACTTCTCAGCAGGTATAGCAGTGGGATGGTAACACTAATGATTGCAGCATCACCGCTCACCATCTGGGTAGACTCCTCAAAGTTTACGAGGACCCGGCAGATATCTGCCATCCAGGCCCACTCCTCGGTAAAGAATTGGGGAGGCTGACTACCACTACGCCGCCCATGTTGGAGTTGGTATTCCACTATTGCTCTACGCTGCTCCTATAGCCCGGCCAACCTGTCCACCGTAGAATTCCACCGTGTGGGCACGTCGCACAGCAGTTGGTGCTCTGGCAGATTAAACCGATGTTGCAGGGGGGTAGCGTCCGTGGTGGACTTGCGGAAATGTGCGCAGACGCGGCGCTCCTTGCTGAGCAGGTCAGACAAGTGAGGGTAGTTTTTAAGAAACCGCTGAACCACCAGATTGAAGACGTTGGCCAGGCATGGCACGTGCGTGAGGCTGCCTAGCTGCAGAGCCACCACCAGGTTACGTCCGTTGTCACACACGACTATGCCTGGTTGGAGGCTCAGCGGCGAAAGCCAGAGGTCGGTCTTTTCTGTCAGACCCTGCAACAGCTCAGGGGCCGTGTGCCTCTTGTCAACTAAGCTAATTAGTTTCAGCATGGCCTGCTGACGCTTGCTCACCGCTGTGCTGCCACACCGCGCCACATGAACTGCTGGCGACGTGCTGCTCACACTTCTTAATTGAGAGGTAAAGGTTGCGTAGGAGGAGGAGGAGGGGGAGAGTTTAGAGGAGGTGGCATAAATCGCTGCAGATACCAGCACCGAGGTAGGACCCACTATTCTGGGTGTGGGTAGGACGTGAGTGGTCCCAGGCTCTGACTCGGTCCCAGGCTCCACCAAATTCACCCATTGTGCCGTCAGGGAGATATAGTGGTGCTGCCTGCCAGTACTTGTCTATGTGTCCGTGGTTAAGTAGACCTTCCCAGTAACCACGTTGGTGAGGGCACGATTAATGTTGCGGGAGACAGGCTGGTGTAGGGCTGGGACGGCACCCCGGGAAAAATAGTGGCGACTGGGGACCGAGTGGCGCGGGACCGCCGCCGCGATCATGTTTTTGAAAGCCTCCGTTTTCACAAGCCTGTACAGCAGCATCTCCAGGCTGATTCATTTGGTAATGTCTACGTTTAAAAGCTTGTGCATGCGGGTGCATGGCAGCGTATTTGCGCTTTCGCTCCAACGCTTGTACTAGCGACAGCGACATTGCTGGATGGGGTGGAGGACAGTGCAGGTGAGGGTGTGGGTGCAGGCCATGAGGCGCTCGTGTCTGTGTCCTGAGAGGGGGGTAGGATCTGAGTGGCAGGTTGGGGCACAGGGGAAGAGGCAGTGGTGTGACCCGGAGGCGGTGAACGGCCTTCGTCCCACCTTGTGGGGTGCTTGGCCATCATATGCCTACGCATGCTGGTGGTGGTGAGGCTGATAGTGGTGGCTTCCCGGCTGATCTTGGTGTGACACAGGTTGCACACCACTGTTCGTCGGTCGTCCGCGCTCTCACTGAAAAACATCCACACCTTTGAACACCTAGCCCTCTGCACGGTGGCTTGGCGCGAGGGAGTGCTTTGGGAAACAGTTGGGGGATTCTTGGCTCTGGCCCTGCCTCTACCCTTGGCCACTCCACTGCCTCTTCCAACCTGTCCTGCTGCTGCACTTGCCTCCCCCTCTGAAGCCCTGTCCTCAGTATGCTTAGCAAACCAGGTGGGGTCAGTCACCTCATCGTCCTGCTGCTCTTCCTCCGAATCCTCTGTGCGCTCCTCCCTTGGACTTACTGCCCTTACTACTACCTCAATGATAGACAACTGTGTCTCATGATCATTATCCTCCTCACCCACTGAAAGCTCTTGAGACAGTTGCCGGAAGTCCCCAGCCTCATCACCCGGACCCCGGGAACTTTCCAAAGGTTGGGCATCCGTCACGACAAACTTCTCAGGTGAGAGAGGAACCATTTTTTCCCACTCATGGCAGGGACCCGAGAACAGTTCCTGGGAGTCTGCCTGCTCATCAGAATATGTAATTTTCAGAGAGTGAGGAGGCTGGGAGGAAGGAGGAGCAGCAGCCAGAGGATTCAGAGTTGTAGTCCCTAAGCCGGGAGTATTGGACTGCGTAGAAGACTGGGTGGTCCATACATTGCTGGATGCATTTTTTACCATCCATGACAGGACCTGCTCACGCTGCTCTGTTTGTAATAAAGATTTACCACGTGGACCCATAAATTGTGATATGAAGCTGGGGACCCCAGAAACTTGCCTCTCTCCTAATCCCGCAGCAACCGACTGTGATTCACCTGGACTAGGAACTCGGCCTGTGCCCACACCCTCACTTGGACGTCTGCGTCCACGTCCTCGACCTTTAGCCCTTCTCCTCATCATGGCGGATTACGAAAAGAGCAGGGGCCAAATAAATTACCCCACTGTACAGCACTGACAAATGGGCCTTAATTTACCACACACAGAGACTTGTAGATAGCGGAGGCTCTATGCTGTGACTAGAAAAAAGTAACCTGCTGTCTTGTGCTGATACTTAGGGGTAATTTACTGCTCGCAGAGACTTGTAGATTATAGAGGCTGTGTGGAGTGGGAGAAGACTCTAAAGCCAGTGGATACTGCTGGTAACAGCGTCGATCTCAACCCCACCAACGGAAATGGTATTGTGAAACGCTCTGCACAGCTTCTGAGCTGAAATGCTTTGCAGTGGCCCCGGTAATATTAAGGTACTGTTTTGCTGTGAGACCACTGTCTAATGCACTGCAGACCCAGAACGGTATAAATAAGTTCGTTCGCAGCTACAGGCTAGGAATTATGTGCGTGCACTTTCATGGTGAGAGTGGTATTTTACTGCACACTCCAGCCAGAAAAAAAATATGACGAAAGGCTGCAACAGGCCTAGCTGCGTAATACAAAAATGGTAGCATTACAACTCCCAGCAACCACCAAGTAAAATGCACACGGTCAGATGTAGCCCTAAGAAGGACCGCTGGGGTTCTTGAAGACAGCACTTCCGCTAACACTTTCCCTATATCATCAGCACTTTCCCTATACTCTGTATAATACACTGCAGACTGAGAACGCTATAGCTGTAATGGCCTGCACAGCACGAGATGGAAAAAAAAAATTGTGCAAAACTGCACCCAGCCAGCCACAACAGTAATGCACACAGTCAGATGTTGCCCTAAGAAGGACCGTTGGGGTTCTTGTTGACAGGATCCTACACTAACACTTTCCCTATATCAGCAGCAGCACTTTCCCTAATCTCTGCCAGCATGTGTCTAAGGGGAGCCGCGGGTGTGACCGCTTTAAGTACTCGCCGGTCACTTGATCTCACCAGCCATTCACTGCAGGGGGGTGGGATAGGGCTGGCACATCACATGAGGAAGTGGTAATGCCTTCCCTGCATGTCTATTGGCTAGAAAACGACGCTAAACATGCGGGGAAGGAAATGGAATTGATTTGAGTACCGCATGGTGCTCGTCTTGAGTAACGAGCATCTCGAGCACCCTAATATTCGAACGAGCATCAAGCTCAGACAAGTGTACTCGCTCATCTCTAGATGCCATACCTTGAGTCTTGATTTTATTTCTGAATCGAATATCAAAAGCAATGCAATACAATTCTTTCACATGCAAAGAATTCTATAAATTCCCTGCGGGGAGTTATTGAGGAGCTTAATAAATACTGAACGTCACCATGCAAAAAAGAACCCTAATACAACTGGATCAGTGAAAAAAAGGAAAACGTTATGGGGATCAACAAATAGCAACAGAAAGCAATATTAATTTTCTTTAAGTTGTACTATATAAAAAAGCATCACAGAAGGGGAAATAAAAAATTAAAAACAATCACAGAAAATGGCCGTTACTAACTGACTGAGGAGTGCATATAGATGCATCCTCTCACCATTCAGGTAGCTGACTACCAAATGTAGGAGCAAATAACACCTGTGCAGGACACCGATAAGACAGCCACTCACACTGCCTCTTGATAACGAGGGGGGTGGCTGCTTGGCGTGCACAGGTGTTATTTGCTCCTCCATTTGGTAGTCAGCTACCTGCATGGGAGAGGAGGATGCATCTATATGCACTCCTCACTCAGTAAGTAACTGCCATTTTCTGATACTATATTAAAAAAGCTCTATACATTTGTTATTGCAGTAATTATACTGTCCCACAGAATAAAGATTATGTCATTTTTACTGCACCGTAAATACATCATATAGCATGTTAAATGGTACAATGGAAAAATACAACCTGTCCAGCAAAAAACAAGTCCTCGTGTGACCAGAAAAGTAAAAGAGCTGTGAGTATTAAAAGTGGAGAGACAAAGAAGAAAATGGGAAAACAAAAAAGAAAAACACGGCAGCAAGAAGGGGTTAAGCAATTGTTTATTTTCTGTCCATTCTTTTTTAAACAGACTAATGCACTAGTTATGGTGGAACTGTCCAAACTGTTGGAGCAAACTAAAAATGTGAAAGAAACTTGCAAAGGGCTAAACAGGCTTTGAAAAGTGAGTGTACTGGGCTGAGCCATGAGGTGAAAGTGCTATTGGAAGAGAAGTGCAAGACTATTGTAAGAGAAACACGGTAGAGACACAGCTTCAAGAGCTACAAGTAAAAAAGGCACTGAAGGTGACAGAGTACAGGCAGAACTGTCTGAGAAGGTAAACAGACTGCAGGTGAAATTGGAAGCTCAGATTGAAGTCTCAAAAGCTGGTACAAGAAGAGACGCATCAGAGTCTTGACCTTGTGCATACCTGACGAGCATGGGAGTTGAGAGAAATGTGTTCCACCAGCAGTTAGAGGAAGATGCAGAAACATTTGTCCCCATCGGGGGACAAAAACGGGGGCCTTAGGTATGTAATTTCATCTCCCCTCATGGATGTGATCCATAGGGGGTGATGAAACTAACTTTTTTCTACTTTACATGATCTCCATTATCCATTGGATAACAGTGATCACATGACCAGAAGCCACATACCGCAGCCGCCTGTGAAACTTCCAGGCCTTCGGCTATGTTTGGTACTCAGAACCAGGGAGATTTTAGATTTCCCCGGCAACGCTCAGCTTTTGCAAATGTGTCCACCCTTTTGCAAATGGAAGCATGTGCAGAAGTTGGGGTAAGGTCCGTGGATAAGTCCGGGGGCCTTAGGTGTGTACTTTAATTTCCCCTCATGGATACGATCTGTGAGTGGAGATAAAAACTTTTACTTTAATAACTTTTTTTACACTTAATTTTTACATTACATGATCGCCGTTATGCATCAGATAATGGAGATCACATGACCAGGGACCATAACTGTGGCCCCGATGATATCTCCCTGCTCTCGGCAATGTTTGACAACTGGGAGCAGGGAGATCTTAAATTTCCTGGGCTTCCTCTCCTTCTGCGCATACGCCCGACATTTGATGTCTGACGTGCATATGCAGAAGATGGTGTCAAGTTCTGGCATGACCAGAATATCGTGGACCTCACGGAGAATGGAGGTTAGTACTTTCAGTTCCCCTCATGGATCCGATCCTTGAGGGGAGCTGAAACTTTTACTTTATTTCCCTTTTTTATTTGCTTTTATGCCACTGACATTTTCCATTGGATAACAGCGATCACGTGACGGGGTCACACACCGCAGCCTCCCATGACAGCTTCAGGCTCTCGGCTACCTCCGGCAGCTGTTAGCAGGGAGCTGTCACATGCAGAGACCCTGGGGCTTTACTCTACAGGGCAAGTATGTTTTTATGGCCCTGAAGAATAAAGCACAACCACTGAGGATGTAAAAACCCGCATGGGGGGGTCACTAAGGGGTTAACCTATGAGAAGCCTCCAGCGAAGAACACAATCTCTCTACACATTCTGGTATTTAAATATTGTCATGCATATATTGATTTTACTAAGTCATAGTTATGCCCTCAGGTAGGATATGAATTTGGTTTTGTCACACTGCTAAAATGTGACAGCAGTAAATAACTATTAACTATTACATTTACTCTAGCCTTAATTCTCAGTAAAACACAAGTGTATGTAAAAACACTACTTTTTTTTTTTGTTAAATCACTTTTTATTGTAAAAATTTGCATTTACAAACATCTTTTACATATTCTTGGATATTCTTTTACATGTTAACATCATATCATTTATCATATCTAATTCCAGTGAGATAGCAAGATAGCCAACTTTTGCTTAACTATAAATCTTAACAGTCCAACTTATGTTGATCTCTGTCTTGGCTCTCAGGCCGTTCAGGCTCGCTAGTATTTCAATCTCAATAAACTTTCTTGGTTAATCAAGAACCGAGATGAAGATCCCTGTCTATATCTAAAGCAGAAAACAAAAAAAAGGAAGGAATATAATAGTAGTTGAGCAATATGAAATTGATAATGGGGAGAAAAAAAAAAGATATATAAGTGAGGGGAAGGGGTAGGTGGGGGCTCCCAAAAAAGAACCTAATCTTTTGTTTGATTCGAAAGTGTTTGTATGGTGTAATGACAATGAACTTTCTGTTTTAACCCTTTCCAATCCATTTATTTTTTCTCACCCATTCTCCCCAGCTCCAAATAAATGGGTGAGAAAGAATACATTTCCCTGAACCCTCCTGAACTGACAGAGTTCAGGAGGGTGCAGGTGCTCACTGCACCGTGGAGGGACCTGCTTACCTGTCAGGCGTCTTCCGCATTCTCCTTCTGCCTCCTCGGCGATCATGTGACCGCTGGGGTCAGTTGGCACATGGTGGTCACATGATCGCCGGGCCGGGAGACAGAAGGAGAACGCGCAAGACGCCGGACAGGTAAGCAGGTCCCACAGTGCAGGCTCCCGGCTCGGAGTTCATGTGACCGCTGAGGTCAGGTAACACCGGCTGTCACATGATCGCCAGCCGGCTGGAATCTCTATGCATTACATAGCGCTAATTGAGCGCTATGTAATGTGTAAAGGAGAAGGCAGAAAGGGTTTAAAACCCTTTCTGCCTTCTCCTAGGGGGTCCTTGATGGGGACCAGTGCACAAGTGTATCTGCACCCGATGTGTCTGCCGATCGGGTGCAGATGCACTCTTGCACTGCAGTGTCGGGCCTGCCCCGACATTGGAGCTGTGGAGGAAAATGAGGATGTCGGGGCAGGACCGACATTGGATTGGAAAGGGTTAAATAATGCACATTTTCATTAAATGAGGCACCTCCCTTCCATCTTGTACCTCGTGGGAAATGGAATACAAAAGTTTACTTGTTCAATATAACTCTTATTGATGGAAAAAACTATAGATCTCTTGAAATATGGGACTGATAGTTTATATGGTGACCATATTTTGAGGAATGAAGCGTGAGAGAAATTAGACCGGCTAAGAAATTCTTCAAATTGGTGAATTTGATTTAACTTATCCCTCCACATCTCTATGGACGGTGAATTTGTTTTCCCCCAACAAAGAGGGATTAATACTTTCGCTGCCACGATCATAAAAGACACTAGCTTATGTTTTAGTGGATTATATACCTCCTGTGGCCTACTTAGATTAATTGTGTCAGGGGATAGCTGTATTTTTTTCTTGAGTATCGCTCAAATTTCTCTCTCCACTTCTGCCCAAAAATGTCTAATCTTGTTACAATTCCACCAAATGTGAAGATACAATCCTGTTTGTTCTTGGGATCTCCAGCATCTATCCGACTCAGTGAGTTTATAGGCAAATAGCCACTCAGGGGTTTTGTACCATCTACATAGCAGATTATATTGATTCTTCTGGAGTCGGACACAAGGGGAGACCCCATATGTGGTTTTAAACATTGTCCTACTTTCAGCATCTGTTATTCTCATGTTCAACTCCTTTTCCCAAGCAGATATAAAAAGGTCGGTCTAATTGAAATACATTGCGCAGTAAAAGTTGTGGTCAGGCGTGATATCCTTCTAGTATCTTTATTCTAGTTCTTCATTAATTTTTCAAATTCTGTCATCGGTCTCAATGACAGATGGTGGATTTTAAAGTTTGATATTATGGCCGAGAGATGTGCTAGGTGTAAATCCTGAATCTTTGCGGAACCAAAATTTGTATTATGGTGATAGGGTCTTTGTGTGTGATCCCTTGTATGTCCTGGACTGACAGGCTTTCAAAAATGTTCCATAAATTTTCCCGTGTCACGACTTCTAGACCGATAGGTTCTAGGACTGGGGAAGCACATGTCTCTCAAAAAGTTGTCCCATGTGATATCTGTACTATTCTTCTCAATTTATGGCTTTTTATCGGGAACATTAGATCCAGCCATCTGTTTAGATTGATTGCCTTGTGGTATTCTGAGATGTCTGGTAATCCCACTCCCCCATACTGCTTTCTCCTTGTCATTAGTGAACATGTCAGCCTAGGTCGTTTGTATTTCCAAAAGAAACACGAAAATAATGAACTTTGTTTTTTAAAAAATTATTTTGGTATGTGAATCGGTAACATTTGCAGTTTATAGAGAATCTTGGGTGATAAGTATGTTTTGATAAGGTTCTTCCTCAAGAACCAAGATATAATAGGTAGATTGTATGTACATAGCAGATATGTTATTTCTGACAGTATTTGCAATAAGTTGATTTCAAACAGTTTCGAGAGGTTGTTTGTTATTTTGATACCTAAGTAGTCGATAGAATGCTCTGCCCAGGCATACAGAGTATTGTCCTTAATTTCTGCTGCTCTAAGTAAGGGTAGAAATATTTAGTATCACTGATTTATTTTTGTTAAGTTTCAAATGAGAGAAACTGACCTATAGATCCAATAACCGACTTAGACTAGCTAGGCCTTCCTGAGAGACACTACGTTTTTTGACGCAGCATTTTACTGAATGCACAGCTGCATTTATGAGCGCTTGCCTGTGTTTTTACTGCATATTTTTATGCAGTAACAACGCAGGTAGGCAAGCTCATGAAGTAACAACTTTTTTTGTCCCCTCCCAGTGTCATAGTAACCTGTGTAAAAATTGTATGATTGCGTATTTACTGCATTTTTTACACACCCCATGCATTTCAATAGGCGATGTAGTGCATGGAATATGCTCTACACTGCCGAAAAGGAAATCAGTGATATTGCACGCATTAAATACAATACACAAAAATGATAGTGTTAAAGGTTCCACTGAAATAAATTGAGGTTTAGTGCTGTGCATTTCACATGTGTAATATGCAGCAAAACTACACTTAAGTAGTAGAAAGTTCCCTTAAATACAGATGTCATGGTCATCATAATAGACTTTATGGTTACCACAGATATGCAAGATATTATATTGCAATCCAACCTCATGAGGCAGAACGGAGACTGCATTTCACTAGAGATGAGCGAACGTACTCGTCCGAGCTTGATGCTAGCTCGAGTATTAGGGTACTCGAGATGTTCGTTACTCGAGACGAACACCATGTGGTACTCAAGTCAATTCCATTTCCTTCCCTGCATGTTTTGCGACATTTTCTGGCCAATAGACATGCAGGGAAGGCATTACAACTTCTTCCTGTGATGTTCCAGCCCTATCCCACCCCCGTGTAGTGAGTGGCTGGCGAGCTCAAGTGACCGCCGAGTATTTAAATCAGTCCAGCCCGCTGCTCGCCTCAGACACACGCTGGCAGAGATTAGGGAGGGTGCTGCTGGTGCTATAGTTAGTGTGTTGGCGTGTTCAAGAACACCAACGGTCCTTCTTAGGACCACATCTTACCGTGTGCATTACTGTTGTGGCTGCTGGGAGCAGTTTTGCACCATTTTTTTTTCATCTTGCGCTCTGCAGACTATTGCGTTCCCAGTCTGCAGCCATTTATACAGAGTATAGGGGCAGTACTGGTGAGGCAGGGAAAGTGCTAGTGTAGAATCCTGTCAACAAGTACCCCCAAAAAAGCTCCAGCTTAGGGCTATCTGTGACCATGTGCATTACTGTTGTGGCTGCTGGGAGTAGTTTTGCACCATTTTTTTTTTCATCTTGTGTTCTGCAGACTATTGCGTTCTCAGTCTGCAGCCAATTATACAGAGTATAGGGGCAGTACTGGTGAGGCAGGGACAGTGCTAGTGTAGAATCCTGTCAACAAGTACCCCCAAAAAGCTCCTGCTTAGGGATACCTGTTACCGTGTGCAGTTTTCTGCGTGGCTGCTGGGGGTTGTAGTTGCACACTATTAGCCAGCTACGCCTTTCTGCAGCTACAGTGTGCGTAACATAACCACTGTCAGCCTCCAAGTGGAGGCAAATAATTGCTTAATTTTTTACACCGCTCTGTGCGTCACGTCAACTTCACGCACAGCGTACGGCCACAGCCGCTGATACAGGAAAGACATATACACGCTATCTAGGCTGTTGGCTTTTTCAAAAAGAAAAGCTGAAAAAAAATCCTCCTTAGGGCTACCTGTGACCGTGTGCAGTTTTCTGCGTGGCTGCTGGGGGTTATAGTTGCTGACTATTAACCAGCTCGGCCTTACTGCAGCCTACTATATAATTTTTTAGGGCTACAGTGTGCGTAACATAACCGCTGTCAGCCTCCAAGTGCAGGCAAATAATTGCCTGATTTTTTTACACCGCTGTCTGTGTCCCGTCAACTTCACGCACAGCGTACGGCCACAGCCGCTGATACAGGGAAAGACATATACACGCTATCTGGGCTGTTGGCTTTTTCAAAAAGAAAAGCTGAAAAAATTCCTCCTTAGGGCTACCTGTGACCGTGTGCAGTTTTCTGTGTGGCTGCTGGGTGTTGTAGTTGCTTACTATTAGCCAGCTAGGCCTTTCTGCAGCCTACCAAATAATTTTTTTTGGGCTACAGTGTGCGTAACATAACTGCTGTCAGCCTCCAAATGGAGGCAAATAATTGTCTAACTTTTTACACAGCTCTGTGCGTCCCGTCAACTTCACGCACAACGTACGGCCACAGCCGCTGATACAGGGAAAGACATATACACGCTATCTAGGCTGTTGGCTTTTTCAAATAGAAAAGCTGAAAAAATTCCCCCTTAGGGCCCACTGTGACCGTGTGCAGTTTTCTGCGTGGCTGCTAGGGGTTGTAGTTGCTTACTATTAGCCAGCTAGGCCTTTCTGCAGCCTACCGTATAATTTTGGGGGGCTACAGTGTATGTAACATAACTGCTGTCAGCCTCCAAGTGAAGGCCAATAATTCCATAATTTTTTACACCGCTCTGTGTCTGCTGTATTTGAAAAACACCATGCTTAGGGGTAGGGGTAGGCCTAGAGGACGTGGCGGTGGACGCGGGCGAGGACGCGGAGGTCCAAATGAGGGTGTGGGCACAGGCCGAATTCCTGGCCCAGGTGAATCGCAGCCGGCTGCTGCAGGATTAGGAGAGAGGCAAGTTTCTGGGGTCTCCAGCTTCATATCACAATTTTGGGGTCCACGTGGTAGACCTTTATTACAAAATAAGCAGTGTGAGCAGGTCCTGTCGTGGATAGCAGAAAATACATCCAGCGATGTATCGACCATCCAGTCTTCTACTCCGTCCACTGCTGCAACTCTGAATCCTCTCGCTGCTGCTCCACCTTCCTCTCGGCCTCCTCATTCCATGAAAATGACACATTCTGCTGACCAGGCAGACTCCCAGGAACTGTTCTCGGCCCCCTGCCTTGATTGGGAAAAAATGGTTCCTCTCCCACCTGAGGAGTTTGTTGTGACCGATGCCCAACCTTTGGAAAGCTCCCGGGGTCCGGGTGATGAGGCTGGGGACTTCCGGCAACTGTCTGAAGAGCTTTCAGTGGGTGAGGAGGTCGATGATGATGAGACACAGTTGTCTATCTGTGAGGTAGTAATAAGGGCAGTAAGTCCAAGTGAGGAGCGCACAGAGGATTCGGAGGAAGAACCACTGGACAATGAGGTGTCTGATCCTACCTGGTTCGCTAAGCCAATTGAGGAGAGGTCTTCAGAGGGGGAGGCAAGTGCAGCAGCAGGACAGGTTGGAAGAGGCAGTGGGGTGGGCAGGGGTAGAGGCAGGGCCAGAGCGAAGACTCCCCCAACTGTTTCCCAAAGCACCCCCTCGCGCCAAGCCACCCTGCAGAGGCCTAGGTCTTCAAAGGTGTGGATGTTTTTCAGTGAGAGCGTGGACGACCGACGAACAGCGGTGTGCAACCTGTGTTGCACAAAGATCAGCCGGGGAGCCACCAGTACCAGCCTCATCACCACCAGCATGCGCAGGCATATGATGGCCAAGCACGCCACAAGATGGGACGAAGGCCGTTCACCGCCTCCGGGTTGCATCACTGCCTCTTCCCCTGTGCCCCAACCTGCCACTCAGATCCAACCCCCCTCTCAGGACACAGGCACGAGCGCCTCGTTGCCTGCACCCACACCCTCACCTCCGCTGTCCTCGGCCCCATCCAGCAATGTCTCTCAGCGCAGCCTCCAGCTGTCTCTAGCGCAAGCGTTGGAGCGCAAGCGCAAATACGCTGCCACGCACCCGCACGCTCAAGCTTTAAACGTGCACATTGCCAAATTGATCAGCCTGGAGATGCTGCCGTACAGGCTCGTGGAAACGGAGGCTTTCAAAAACATGATGGCGGCGGTGGTCCCACGCTACTCGGTCCCCAGTCGCCACTATTTTTCCCGGTGTGCCGTCCCAGCCCCACACCAGCACGTCTCCCACTACATCAATCATGCCCTCACAAACGCGGTTACTGGGAAGGTCCACTTAACCACGGACACGTGGACAAGTTTTGGCGGGCAGGGCCACTATATCTCCCTGACGACACATTGGGTGAATTTGGTGGAGGCTGGGACCGAGTCAGAGCCTGGGACAGCACACATCCTACCCACACCCAGAATTGCGGGTCCTACCTCCCTCGGTTCTGGTATTTGCAGCGGTCTATGCCACCTCCTCTAGACCCTCCCCCTCCTCCTCCCCCTCCTCCTCCTCCAACGCAAGCTCTACCTTTCAATTAAGAAATGTGAGCAGCGCATCGCCAGCAGTCGGTGTGGTGCGGCGTGGCAGCACAGCGGTGGGCAAGCGTCAGCAGGCCATGCTGAAACTAATCAGGCTAGGTGACAAGAGGCACATGGCCCCCGAGCTGTTGCAGGGTCTGACAGAGCAGAATAACCTCTGGCTTTCGCCACTGAGCCTGCATGGAACCGGGCATGGTCGTGTGTGACAACGGCCGTAACCTGGTGGCGGCTCTGCAGCTTGGCAGCCTCACACACGTGCCATGCCTGGCCCACGTCTTCAATCTGGTGGTTCAGCGGTTTCTGAAAAACTACCCGCACTTGTCTGACCTGCTCGGCAAGGTGCGCCGCGTCTGCGCACATTTCCGAAAGTCCACCACGGACGCTGCCACCCTGCGGACCCTGCAACATCGGTTCAATCTGCCAGAGCACCGGCTGCTGTGCGACGTGCCGACACGGTGAAATTCTACGCTGCACATGTTGGCCAGGCTGTATGAGCAGCGTAGAGCAATAGTGGAATACCAACTCCAACATGGGCGGTGTAGTGGTAGTCAGCCTCCCCAATTCTTTACCGAGGAGTCGGCCTGGATGGCAGACATCGGCCACGTCCTCGGAAACTTTAGGGAGTCTACCCAGATGGTGAGCGGCGATGCTGCAATTATTAGCGTCACCATTCCTCTGCTGTGCCTGCTGAGAAGTTTGCTGCAAAGCATAAAGGCCAACGCTTTGCATTTGGAACAGGAGACGGGGGAAGAGAGCATGTCGCTTCATAGTCAGCGCACCCTCATGTCTATATCTCAGCGCGTTTTGGAGGAGGAGGAGGAGGAGGGGAAGGAGGAGGAGGATGAGGGGGAAGAGACAGCTGCGCCCACTGCATTGGGTACCTATGCTGCTTGCCTCCCATCTGTTCAGGGAGTACGTAGCCGATAGTACCACCGTCCTCCGTGATGCCTCTGCTCCATACAACTATTGGGTGTTAAAGCTGGACACGTGGCACAAGCTTGCGCTGTATGCCCTGGAGGTGCTGGCTTGCCCTGCCGCTAGCGTCTTGTCAGAGAGGGTGTGTAGTGCAGCTGGGGGAATCATCACGGACAAGAGTACCCGCCTGTCAACTGCCAGTGCTGACATGCTTACACTCATAAAGATGAACAAAGCCTGGATTTCCCAGGCGGAGAGCAGCGGAACCTAAAGATTCCTTTCGCTGCAACCGCAGATAAAAACACTCTTCTCTATCATTGGGAAAACGAGGCATTTAGCTTTGTCAATCTGTCTCAGACATTAGTCCTCCTCCTGCTACTCCTCCTCCAGAAACAACATGTCATTGCGCTGAACGGCCAATTTTTCTGCGGCCCAAAAGGCTCATCTACCAATGTTTTTACAATTTTTCAAAGTTTCAAAAATATTGAGACTGTAACATGAACCAATTTTTTCAACAGGGCTGCCTACAGGCTCTGTTACAAATTAAGCAACAGTGAGCTGCATTTAAAAAAAAATGTTTATGGGTTTCACCTGCCCTCTTGGTTGATAAATTTTTCAGAGGTACACTTGTACTCTTGGTACACTAATTTTTGGGGCCCACGCCTACACTCTTATCCAACTAATTTTTCCGGCTTTCGCCTACGCTCATGGTATCCCAATGTTTTCAGAGGTTGGCCTATACTATTACTACAGAAATTTTACTGGGGTCTGCCTGCCTGCCTATACTTCTGTTACAAGAAAGTTACAGGGGTCTGCCTATACTGCTGCCACTTACATGTTACTGGGGTCTGCCTATACTGCTGCCACTTGAATGTTACAGGGCTCTACCTATACTTCTGCTACGTAAATCTTACAGGGGTCTATACTGCTGCGACAAGGATGTTCCTGGGGTCTGCCTATACTGCTGCCCCGTTAATCTTACTGGGGTTTGCCTTTACTGCTGCCACAACTATGTTACTGGGGTCTGCAAATACTGCTGCCACGTAAATGTTACAGGGGTCTGCCTATACTTCTGCTACAGAAATGTCACTGGGATCTGTCTATAGTGTTACTACAGAAATGTTATAAGGGTCTGCGTATACTTCTGCTTTAAAAATGTTACTGGGGTCTGCCTGTACTGCTGCCACGTAAATTTTACAGGGGTCTGCCTATACTTCTACTACAGAAATAGTGCTGTGGTCTGCCTATACTGCTGCTACAGAACTGTTACAGGGGTCTGCCTATACTGCTGCCACATAAATGTTACACAGGTCTGCCTATACTGCTGCCACTTAAATGTTACAGGAATCTGCCTATACTTCTGCTACAAGAATCTTACTGGGGTCTGCTTATACTTCTGCCACGTAAATGTTACAGGGGGGCTGCATATACTGCTGCTACACAAATGTTACAGGGGTCTGCCAATACTGCAGCTACATAACTGTTACAAGGGTCTGCCTATACTTCTGCTAATGAAGTGTTACTGGTTTCTGTCTATACTGTTACTACAGAACTGTTAATGGGTAGAGATGAGCGAACGTACTCGGATAGGCACTACTCGTCCGAGTAATGTGCCTTATCCGAGTACCTCCCCGCTCGTGCTGAAAGGTTCGGGAGCTGCCGCTGCTGACAGGTGAGTCGCAGCGGGGAGCGGGGCAGAGCGGGCGGGAGAGAAGGAGAGAAAGATCTCCCCTCCGTTCCTCCCCGCTCTCCCCTGCAGCTCCCCGCTCCGTGCCGGCACCCGAACCTTTCAGCACGAGCGGGGAGGTACTCGGATAAGGCACATTACTCGGACGAGTAGTGCCTATCCGAGTACGTTCGCTCATCTCTATTAATGGGGTCTCCCTAGACTTCTGCAAATTAAATGTTACTGGGGTCAGCTTATACCTTTGCTACAGGAATATTACAGGGGTCTGTGTGTACTATGGGTGCACTAAGTCATCTCATCGCGGTGTTCTACCTATCTGGCCCCCTAAAAAACCTAGACTGACTAGGGCATGGGTTGTGGGCCGAGGCCAACATGTATTTCCTCTCACGTAACCTCAGCTATCCGGGGCACTGCAATGGGATTTCTTTACCGTCTGTGTGTTCCTGCTAGCCATTCATTTATTATATCAACAGATAAAGGGATGAGCTGTGGCGACACATTTCGTTCTTTCGTATGCAAAATTATATGTGGGTTGCCTGAAACATAATTTGATGCACTCCCCACATTCCTTCTCTAAAATTCTGGTATTTAACATTTATTAATGACTTATTTTTCTTTGGAGGGGTGATCCACTAAAAGTTAAGAATTTTATTAAGTGGTTGAATGCAAACCTCTTTGGTCTCTCTTTTATCCATCACTGTTCTTCTCAGCAAATTATATTTTTAGATCTGCGTTTTTATTTTGACAAGGATGGATTCCTCCAAACCAGGACACATTTTAAAAAGATGGCCATAAATAGTTATTTGCACATTAATCACTGTGGTTTTGGATTATTCCCTCTATCCAATTCAAGGTGTTACATAAATACTGCTTGAACAGTATGATTTTTTTAGCAAACAAAATGTACTACTCCAAAAGAATTTTAACCCCTTAGTGTCTCCCCAGTAGTGTTTTTACGTCCTGCCTAAGTGGGCTTTAACCCCCAGGGCTGTAAAAACACGCTTGCTCTGGGAATAAAAGCCAGGATGTGACAGGTCACAGCCACTGGAGGTAGCTGACAACCTGGAACTGTCAAGGGGGGCTGAGAAATCTGACCCCTGGTCATTCGATCGACGTTATGGATAACAGCGATCACATGGAAGTTAAAAAAAAGTCAAAAATTTCAGATCAATGAGGGGAGCTGGGAGTAGTCACCTCTGTCCTCCTATGTCCCATGGCATTCTGGCCCTTAGAGTACCTGACGCCATTTTCTGCGCATGCACGCCAGACATAAAACATCATGTGCACATGCAGAAGGCCGGGAGGAAATTTGAAATCTCGGCAGGAAATGTCACCGGCAACCGCAGTGACCGATCCCTGGGCCAGCGACCAGTCCCTGTGGGCCTGTGATCACAAAAAAGTTTTTAAAAAGTTAGAAAAAGCTAAAGTTTCAGCTCCCCTCATGAATTGGATTCTGAAAATACTCATCCAATCCTCTGTGATGTCCTGCAGCGATCTGGACCTGCCAAGGTCTTCTGCGCATGTGCCAATGTGGCACGCATGCGCAGAAGGCCAGACAGCCCAGAAAATTTCAAATCTCCCTGCACCCAGCTGTTAAAGATAGGCGAGTGCAGGAAAATGTCACCAGGGATCGCTGTATGATCCAATTGATAATGACGATCATGCGAAGTTAAGAAAAGTTTAAAAGGTTAAAGTTTCATCTACCCTTACGGATCATATCTGTGAGGGCAGATGAAATTACATACCTAAGGTCCCCGGACTTGTCTCCCGATGGGATGTTTATCCGTGGACTTTTCCCAGCTACGGCGCATGCGTCCATCAGCAAAATAGTGGACACATGCGCAAAAGTCAAGGATTGCCCTGGAAAATTTAAAATATTCCTGCTGCTGGCTACCAAAGGTAGCCAAGAGCCTGGAGATGTCAAGGGGGCTGCAGTATACGATTTCTGGTCATGTAACCGCTGTTATCCAATGGATAACGGCGAACACATTAAAGTAAATAAAAACAGTTTACGTTTCATCTCCCCTTCACAGATGCGATTGGTGAGAGGAAATTAAACTTCTTACAGGAGGCCTCTGCATTTGAATCCCAAAACGATCCTACTTTGTGGACCTTCCCCCGACCTCTGCTCATGCTTCCAACGGAAAGTGCCGGACACATGCACAGAAACCGGGGACGGCCCAGGAAATTTAAAATCTCCTTGCTCCTAGCTACCTAAGGTAGCCAAGAGCCTGGAGCAGTGACCGGGGGCCTCGTTGAGCGGTCCCTCGTCATGTGATAAAAAGTTAGCGATCTACCTTAGGCCGCTCTCACACAGCTGGATCGGAATTGCAGATTCCACAATCAAATGCATTGGATTACACAATTCCAGTCACATTATCAGGTCATAATGATGTAATTCACTTGCAGAAAACAGAATGAAGTGTATTCTATCTAAGCGCGGATATTCGCAACATAGAGGCCATTGCACTCTATGGTGGCGGATATACTCGCAGCCCATACGCAGCTACATTGTGTACAGGCTGCGGGTACCAGCATATTCGCTAAGCGACGGCGCAGGTAATATAAACTAAAAAAGCTGTACTGTGCATGACCACCTGTGTGAATACACAGTTATGCGCAATATATTATGCAGCCGTACACATGGCCATGGTCTGGCTCATAGCTGGGATCCACTGTGGGCCTCTGCGAGTGGATTCCACATACGGCCGTGTGAGCCCGGCATTATTCAAAATGCTATCTGTAATACGTAATTTACAAGAAGCCCCCGGGAACACTCGCCTTCCTGCAGTTCCAGGAGAAGCTTGTTGACCGCCTTCTGTTTTAGACCGATGCATCTCAGTAAGCTTACAAAGCCTCACGGAGCGCCACTTTTTACACCCCATCCCTGCCACTGAGGTCAAGAAATACCACCCAAAAAGTGCCACTCAGGAGGAGGGATATCCAGTTTCATTGCCTCATGTGCCCATCCCAACGAGACCTCCGTAATAACCCCTGTCTTCGGACATACCACACAGTTTACATTATTACTTTTATCTTAGATTTAGAGAATGCCAAAAAGGAGGGAGGCGGGGGATTATTTTTAGGGAGTCAATTTTTTTTGCACAAGGGAGTGATCGGGCCTGGAATTTATTCAGTTGTGCCCTGAAATCCAACGGGTGTTCCCTCAATTATAGGCCTGGTCATTGTCCTGTAAACAGATTGAGGCTCCAATGGGTATGTTTCTGAACACGGGACGAACAGGGCTATTCGTTTTGGGGTAAAGGTCTTCAACCATATGTGTGCTATACAAAAAAAGTATTTTTAAGTTGCCAAATAAAGGAACACGGAGCACAAAAAATAGGCGACAGCTGTTTTGCGTCACGTGGCACTTTATCAAGCCTTCACAAATCCTAGGGAACTGGGGATGTATTTAAATGCAATGCCCCATTTGTTGCCTAGTAACCAGTAAATAATTAAAACAGTTAAAATCATTAAAAAATGTGCAATTCATTTCAGTCATGTAAGCTCAGTCCTCCCAAAGCACTTGTTCTACTGATCCATTTTGCTTCTCGTTGCAGCAATAACTGATGCCTATCTCCTCCATTTTCTGGACAGTCCAATTGTGCAAGAGCTGCAAACCTCAAAACTTTCCCATTACTTCCATGCTCCTCTCTCACATGTTGGATCAACCTTGTAGCTCCCACTCCAGTTGCAATTGATCTTATGTGTTCAGCAATACGTTTGTATGAACATCTTATAGTTTTCCCTATATAAAGATAGACTGCAGGGACAGAAGATGACATATACTACAAAGGCCGAATGCACAGGGGCGTAGTTGCACAGCAGGATCCGGAGCAGGTGCTCACCTCCAGATCCTGCAGTAAATACTGCCCATAGACATGCCATGTAAAATCGCTTTTCCCTACCCACGAGCGGAAATTAACGGCGATTTTCTACTCGCGATGGGAAAATCGCAGCATGCTCTATTTTGGTGCAGGCCCCGCAGTCAATGGAAGCAGTCCGTCCCGCGGCCTGTCCACAGTGAGCAGTGCACACGGGCCTGTGGGATCCGCGTCATCATCTAGAAACGGCGCGTCACGCTCTGTACTGGACATGTGCGCCAGAGCGCTGTCCGGCCCATCCACAGTACAGAAGCTGCCTGCACACGGCCACAGCGACACATGTACGCAGGGGTTACCGCCGGGGCACAGGGTTGGATTCCGCTGTGAGATCTTGCAGCCGGAATCTGACTTGTTTGTGTGCAGGTGGCCAAAAGAGGACTTTCAGTTTAAGAACTGCTTCACACAGCATATCACTACACCCATTCTAATGATCTTCAACTGAGCGTTCTGTTCAAACTGCATACAGGAACCACATTGAAAGTTTCCCCTGGGGGCAATCTGTTCTATCCCAGCATTGTGATTGTTCTTTCAAATTTTTACCAATTTGTTTTTTATTGTAGTACTATGTCTAAACAAAATGATTGGTTTCCTGCCGGCAAACAGCGGATCCTGCTCTATTAAAAGCCGATTTCTGTGAATGTTGACTTTTTTTTTTGCACACTAGAGGACTGAATTTTAAAGAAAAAAATAGGGAGCCACCCTTCTTTATTCCTCTCTTCTTCACCTCAGTAATTCAGTACGGTCTTTTATGGACGTTCTACCCATAGCTTTGTCTATAACATTTTTAGGCTGTCTTCACACGAGCATTTTATCGCGACAAGAAACGTTGGCCAAAAATTGCGACCATCTGAAGCATTGGGTTCCAATACATTTGTTCAGATGGGTGATTTTTTTGTATGTAAAATCGGCTGGCCAGAAAAGATGGATATGGAGAGTATTCTGGCCAGCCACTTTTACGCCCGCCAGAAAAGAAAGGTCTTGACCAGCCGGTCCTATAGACTCCTATGGGAGCCTATGAGAGCTGCTCGAAAAGGGAGGTGGGAGGGAGTTTAGCAGCAGCTCGCATTGCTAAAGTCCCCCCCCCCCCCTCCCCTCCACTTGCCGGCAGCTCCCATAGGCTGGGGATGGAATTTAGCACACTAGCTCTTGCCCCCTCCCTTAGCTGGCAAGAGGCGGAAAGGCAGAGGGAGTTTAGCAGAGCTGAACTCTCTCCCCCTGGCCAATGGTATTCTGGGCTGTGGTGTATGTATGCCACTGCTAGACTGTCTGGGTGTGAAAATGGGAGATGCAGCTGCAACTTGGTTTTCAGTTTTTTTTTCAATTTCTCTCCATTTAGAAAATATTTTTTTTTTCTAGGGGTGTGGCTTATCTCTTGATTGGAGCAGAGGTGTGGTAGAGGGGTCTGTTCACCTGTGTACCCAACTCAGAGAGCATTCCTCTCCTCAAACCTCCTGTTATTTACCGAGGTGAGCTTTCCCCACATGTGGAATTGGGACCTCTTCACACCACTTCTGGTGGTATCACTCTGGAGTGCTGGCGCTGAAGACACGCTGCAGCACTGGGTGAACTGTTGTGTGGGATGTCTGTGCTCTTCACCATAGGTGTGAAACCCACTAAAGCTCAGCTGGTGTAATGCTGATACAGTGCTTTAGTGCCTTGGCAGCACCGTGCCCACACTTGCGATTCTTATATACGGATGGCACTGACTTCACTGCAGTAGGTTGCAACTCATTCACCCTGGTAATGCAAGGTATAAAGCAAAGGATTTTGGCCCTCCCTGATCTCCCACAGCCTGTTGGTGCCTTAGGGTGGCTTCACACAAGCGTGTTTTTGCGCGTACATAGGTGCGCACCTATGTACGCGCAAAAACACGCGTGTATGCAGCTACGTACATTGTTTTCGATGTGGCAGATGTAGCAGCTGAAGCGCTCAGCAAATCACAATCAGAGCTACTAGCAGGTGATAGCTCAGAACTACAGAGCCGGGGGCAGTGCCAGAAGTCGCTGCTGAGCCCCAGCAGCTGAAGGAAGGTGAGTATGTTTTTTTTAATTTTTTTACACTACTTTTATTGGATTTTCAGGGAAGGGCTTATGTTTAAAGCCCTTCCCTGAAATTCAATGACGGGGATGCCGGCAGCAGGATTCTCTACCGCAGCTGCGCTGTGTTCTATAGACTGTACACAGAGAACTGCAGATTCTCTATAAAACACTCATAGAATCATGTTGTATTACAGAGTACAGGAAAACTGAGCACTGGAGTTATGATTTCTGTAGCTAAATCACAGTAAAAGTGGCTTACAATTAGCTTGCATGCAGCATCTGTGTGAGACCGCTGCTCGCCTCAGACACACACTGGCAGAGATTAGGGTGGGTGCTGCTGGTGCTATCGTTAGAGTGTTGGCGTCTTCAAGAACCCCAACTGTCCGTCTTAGGGCCACATCTTACCGTGTGCATTACTGTTGTGTCTGCTAGGAGCAGTTTTGCACCATTTTTTTTTTTCATCTTGGGCTCTGCAGACTATTGCGTTCTCAGTCTGCAGCCAATTATACAGAGTATAGGGGAAGGGACAGTGGTAGTATAGAATCCTGTCAACAAGTACCCCAAAAAAGCTCCTGCTTAGGGCTATCTGTGACCGTGTGCATTACTGTTGTGGCTGCGGGGAGCAGTTTGGCACCAATTTTTTTTTCCATCTTGGGCTCTGCAGACTATTGCGTTCTCACTCTGCAGCCAATTATACAGAGTATTGGGGAAGTATTGGTGAGGAAGGGACAGTGCTAGTGTAGAATCCTGTCAACAAATACCCCAAAAAAGCTCCTGCTTAGGGCTACCTGTGCACTTGTGCATTACTGTTGTGGCGGCTGGGAGTTGTAGTAGCTCGCTATTAGCCAGCTTGGCCTTTCTGCACGCAAGCGTATAATTTTTTCGGCCTACAGTGTGCGTTACAGTAGCGCTGTCAGCCTCCAAGTGCAGGCCAATAATCGCCTAATTTTTTACACCGCTCTATGCCTCTCGTCAACTTCCCGCACAGCGTACGCCCACCGCCGCTTATAGAGGGAAAGACATATACACGCTATCTAGGCTGCTGTTTTTTTTTCAAAAACATCTGGGGAAAAAAATCCTCCTACCGCTGTCAGCCTCCAAGTGCAGGCCAATAATTGCCTAATTTTTTACAACGCTCTGTGTCTGCTGTATTCGAAATACACCATGCTGAGGGGTAGAGGTAGGCCTAGAGGATGTGGCCATGGACGCGGGCGAGGACGCGGAGGTCCAAGTGAGGGTGTGGGCACAGGCCAAATTCCTGGTCCAGGATTAGGAGAGAGGCAAGTTTCTGGGGTCTCCAGCTTCATATCACAATTTATGGGTCCACGTGGTAGACCTTTATTACAAAATAAGCAGTGTGATTAGGTCCTGTCGTGGATGGCAGAAAATGCATGCAGCAATGTATCGACCACCCAGTCTTCTACAACGTCCACTGCTGCAACTCTGAATCCTCTCGCTGCTGCTCCTCCTTCCTCCCAGCCTCCTCACTCCATGAAAATGAAACATTCTGCTGAGCAGGCAGACTCCCAGGAACTGTTCTTGGGCCCCCTGCCTTAACTGGGAAAAAATGGTTCCTCTCCCACCTGAGGAGTTTGTCATGATCAATGCCCAACCTTTGGAAAGCTCCCGGGGTCCGGGTGATGAGGCTGGGGACTTCCGGCAACTGTCTCAAGAGCTTTCAGTGGGTGAGGAGGTCGATGATGATGAGATACAGTTGTCTATCTTTGAGATAGTAGTAAGGGCAGAAAGTTCGAGGGAGGAGTGCACAGAGGATTCGGAGGAAGAGGCGCTGGACGATGAGGTGACTGACCCCACCTGGTTCGCTAAGCCAACTGAGGAGAGGTCTTCAGAGGGGGAGGCAAATGCAGCAGCAGGACAGCTTGAAAGAGGCAGTGGGGTGGCCAGGGGTAGAGGCAGGGCCAGAGCAAAGACTCCCCCAACTGTTTCCCAAAGCACCCCCTCGCGCCAAGCCACCCTGCAGAGGCCTAGGTGTTCAAAGGTGTGGATGTTTTTCAGTCAGAGCACGGACGACCGACGAACAGTGTTGTGCAACCTGTGTCGTGCAAAGATCAGCCGGGGAGCCACTAGTACCAGCCTCACCACCACCAGCATGCGCAGGCCATATGATGGCCAAGCACCCCACAAGGTGGGACGAAGGCCGTTCACCGCCTGCGGGTCGCACCACTGCCTCTCCCCCTGTGCCCCAACCTGCAACTCAGATCCAACCCCCCTCTCAGGACACAGGCATGAGTGCCTCGCGGTCTGCACCCACACCCTCACCTCCACGGTCCTCGGCCCCATCCAGCAATGTCTCTCAGCGCAGCGTCCAGCTGACGCTAGCACAAGCGTTGGAGCGCAAGCGCAAATATGCCGCCACGCACCCGCACGCTCAAGCATTAAACGTGCACATTGCCAAATTAATCAGCCTGGAGATGCTGCCGTACAGGCTTGTGGAAACGGAGGCTTTCAAAAACATGATGGCGGCGGCAGTCCTACGCTACTCAGTCCCCAGTCGCCACTATTTTTCCCTGTGTGCCGTCCCAGCCCTACACCATCAGATCTCCCGCAACATCAATTGTGCCCTCACCAACGCAGTTACTGGAAAGGTCCACTTAACCAACGGACACGTGGACAAGTACCGGCAGGCAGGGCCACTATATCTCCCTGACGGCACATTTGGTGAATTTGGGTCCTCCCTCGATTCTGGTATTTGCAGCGGTCTATGCCACCTGCTCTAAATCCTCCCCCTCTTCCTCCTATGCAACCTTTACCTCTCAATTAAGAAATGTGAGCAGCGCGTCGCCAGCAGTCAGTGTGGCGCAGCGCGGCAGCACAGTGGTGAGCAAGGGTCAGCAGGCCGTGCTGAAACTACTCAGACTAGGTGACAAGAGGCACACGGCCCCCGAGCTGTTGCAGGCTCTGACTGAGCAGACCGACCTCTGGCTTTCGCCACTGAGCCTGCAACCGGGCATGGCCGTGTGTGACAACTGCCGTAACCTGGTGGCGGCTCTGCAGCTCGGCAGCCTCACACACGTGCCATGCCTGGCCCACGTCTTCAATCTGGTGGTTCAGCGGTTTCTGAAAAACTACCCGCACTTGTCAGACCTACTCGGCAAGGTGCGCCGCGTCTGCGCACATTTCCGCAAGTCCACCATGGACGCTGTCACCCTGCGGACCCTGCAACATCGGTTTAATCTGCCAGAGCACTGGCTGCTGTGCGATGTGCCCACATGGTGGAATTCTATGCTCCACATGTTGGCCAGGCTGTATGAGCAGCGTAGAGCAATAGTGGAATACCAACTCCAACATGGGCGGTGTAGTGGGAGTCAGCCTCCCCAATTCTTTACTAAGAAGTGGGCCGGGATGACAGACATCTGCCAGGTCCTCGGAAACTTTGAGGAGTCTAACTAGATGGTGAGTGGCGATGCTGCAATCGTTAGGATCACCATTCCTCTGCTATGCCTGCTGAGAAGTTCGCTGCAAAGCATAAAGACTGGCGCTTTGCAGTCGGAACAGGAGACGGGGGAAGAGAGTATGTCGCTTGATAGTCAGAGCACCCTCAAGTCTACATCTCAGCGCGTTTTGGAGGAGGAGGAGACAGCTGGGCCCACTGCAGAGGGTACCCATGCTGCTTAATATGAAGCAAAAAAAGTAGAATATCCCACCTTGTCTTCTTGTGCTGCAGTTTTAGTCCCGTAAGCAGGTATACTCACACGTCTTCACATTGCCATCCGGCTAACTTTGGAGTTAGTTTAAACACTTATATTCAGATGCAGGAGTCCGGCTTGTCGTGAAAAACCTTGCTTTTATTTCAGTGATTTAGTGCTCTTAACAGACAGAGTACGCGTTTCGGTTACAAAACCTTGCTCACCTCTAACTAACAGACATTCACATAAACCTTTAAAAAGCTTAACATATAATTAGTGAATTAAAAACACATGTAGTTAACCCTTACAGCAATTTTTCTTAAATCAAATCACATGGTCAGTTCCTCCTGCAAGAACTGACCCATGTTCATTTGCATATAGAGTATATAGTAAATATAGTAGGACAATATGAAATTGAATAAGTTAATATGTATGGTAGAAAAAGTAATGGAATGAATGCAGACTTAGAAGAACTAAAAGGAACTAGAGCAGCTTATTTGTTAATGCATATATCTATGCTTGTGAAACATTATATTAAACAAAGGTTTGTTGTGGCAGAGAAAAAATAAATAAATAAAAAATTTTTAAAAAAAACCTTTTTCAAAAAAATGTTTTTAAAAATTTTTTTTTCAAAAAAAAAAAAAAAAGGTTTTTTTGGGGAGGAAAAAGCAATGAATTATTGTTTATTTCGTTAGAACTAGTAAATATACATAAGGTCTGTTCTATAATTCATCCCTTTTGGGTATCTGGTGTTTAAATTCAGGATCCAAAAAGCTTCCCTTTTGAACACTTTTTCTGGACTGACAGCACCTTTCTTTTTGTTCATTACCTTTTCTATCCCAAAAAACGAAAAATTATTTATATTGTTTCCATGCTTTTCACAAAAATGTTTAGCTACACCTGAGCTGCTCATATTGCCTTTCTTAATATTGCGGATATGTTCATTAATTCGTGTTTTTAATTTGCGTGTGGTGCAACCTATGTAGTTTATATTACATTCATTACAACGAATTATGTACACTACATTGGTAGTATCACAATTAAAGGGGTTGTCCCGCGCCGAAACGGGTTTTTTTTTTTTCAACCCCCCCCCCCCGTTCGGCGCGAGACAACCCCGATGCAGGGGTTAAAAAAGAACACCCGACAGCGCTTACCTTAATCCCCGCGCTCCGGTGACTTCTTACTTACCCGGTGAAGATGGCCGCCGGCATCTTCTCCCTCGGTGGACCGCAGGGCTTCTGTGCGGTCCATTGCCGATTCCAGCCTCCTGATTGGCTGGAATCGGCACGTGACGGGGCGGAGCTACATGGAGCTACACGGAGCCCCATTGAGAAAAGCAGAAGACCCGGACTGCGCAAGCGCGTCTAATTTGGCCATTAGACGGCGAAAATTAGACGGCAACCATGGAGACGAGGACGCTAGCAACGGAACAGGTAAGTGAAAAACTTTTGATAACTTCTGTATGGCTCATAATTAATGCACAATGTACATTACAAAGTGCATTAATATGGCCATACAGAAGTGTATAGACCCACTTGCTGCCGCGGGACAACCCCTTTAATATAGCTCCATATTTTATATTCTTTCGCACCTCCACTGTCAAAAAAGCTTTCCTTTCTATCAGCCACATGACAGACGGTACATCTTGAGTTACCGCAGCGGTAGAAACCTTTAAATTTTAGCCAATGCGGTTTTTCTATATTGGAGGAAAAATTACTCGGAGCTAGTAAATCTCCCAGATTTTTATTCTTTTTTGCGACAAATTTTATTCCTTCATTTAGTATCTCATCAACTACATCATCTTGTCTGAGAACTGGTAAAAATTTAAAGAAAATTTTTCTGATGTTATAAAAATCTCTACTGTATGCCGTGGAAAAAACTAGTCCTTTATTCTTTCTTTCCCTTTTGTCCTTACGTCTGTCTATAAGTAGCTCTTCTCTCTTTAATGTTTCCATTCTAGAGCATGTTCTGTCTAACAAAGCCTGTTTATAGCCCCTTTGATGCAATCTATTTTTGATATCCATTTTTACTGTATTAAATGTGGAACTGTCAGAACACGATCTTTTTGCACGGATGAATTCTCCTATACCCATGCTGCTTGCTTCCCATCTGTTCAGCGTGTATGGCCTGTGGAGGAGGAGGAACTGGAGGATCCTGAAAGTGATCTTCCTAGTGAGGACAGCGATGTGTTGCGTACTGGTACCCTGGCACACACGGCTAACTTCATGTTAGGCTGCCTTTCTCGTGACCCTCGCATTAGACACATTCTGGCCAATATGGATTACTGGGTGTACACCCTTCTCGACCCCCGCTACAAGGAGAACCTTTCCACTCTCATTCCTGAAGAGGAAAGGGGTTCGAGAGTGATGCAATACCACAGGGCCCTAAAGGACAAACTGATGATAAACTTCCCATCTGACAGCGCTAGCGAAAGGAGGCGCAGTTCCGAGGGCCAAGTAGCAGGGGAGGCGCAGAGATCAGGCAGCATGTTCAGCGCAGGTAGGGGAACACTCTCCAAGGCCTTTGACAGCTTTATGGCTCCCCAGCAAGACTGCGTCACCACTCCCCAGTCAAGGCTGAGTCGGAGGGAGCACTGTAAAAAGATGGTGAGGGAGTACGTAGCCGACCGTACCACCGTCCTCCGTGATGCCTCTGCTCCATACAACTATTGGGTGTCAAAGCTGGACACGTGGCACAAACTTGCGCTGTATGCCCTGGAGGTGCTTGCTTGCCCTGCCGCTAGCGTCTTGTCAGAGAGGGTGTTTAGTGCAGTTGGGGGAATCATCACGGACAAGCGTGCCTGCCTGTCAACTGCCAGTTCCGACATGCTTTCCCTTATAAAGATGAACAAAGCCTGGATTTTCCCAGACTTCTCTTCTCCACTGGTGGAGAGCAGCGGAACCTAAAGAACCTTTTCGCTGCAGCCGCAGATAAAAGCACTCTTCTCTATCACCGTGAAAACGGGCCATTTATCTTTGTCAATCTGTCTCTGACATCAGTCCTCCTCCTGCAACTCCTCCTCCAGAAACAGCATGTCATCGCGCTGAACGGCCCAAAAGGCTCATCTACATCTACCAATTTTTTTTACAATTTTTCAAAGTTTCAAAAATATTGAGACTGTAACATGAACCAATTTTTTCAACACGGCTGCCTCCAGGCTGTATTACAAATTAAGCAACAGTGAGCTGTATCTTTAAAAAAATGTTTATGGGTTTCACCTGCCCTCTCGGTGCATACATTTTTCAGAGGTACACTTGCACTCTTGGTACACTAATTTTTGGGGCCCACGCCTACACTCTTATCCAACTAATTTTTCCGGCCTTCGCCTACGCTCATGGTATCCCAATGTTTCAGAGGTTGACCTATACTATTACTAAAGAAATTTTATTGGGGTCTGCCTGCCTGCCTATACTTCTGCTACAAGAAAGTTACAGGGGTCTGCCCATACTGCTGCCACTTACATGTTACAGGGGTCTGCCTATACTGCTGCCACTTGAATGTTACAGGAGTCTGCCTATACTTCTGCTACAAGAATGTTACTGGGGTCTGCCTATACTTCTGCCACGTAAATGTTACAGGGGCTCTGCCTATACTGCCGCTACACAAATGTTACAGGAGTCTGCCAATACTGCAGCTACATAAATGTTACTAGGGTCTGCCTATACTGCTGCTAATGAGATGTTACTGGGGTCTGTCTATACTGTTAGTACAGAAATGTTAATACGGTCTCCCTAGACTTCTGCAACATAAATGTTAGTTGGGTCAGCTTATACCTTTGCTACAGGAATATTACAGCGGTCTGTGTATACTATGGGTGCACTGTCTTCCCATCGCGGTGTTCTACCTATCTGGCCCGAAAAACAACCCAGACTGACAAGGGCATGGCGTGTGGGCCGCAGCCAACAGGTATTTCCTCTCACGTAACCGCAGCTATCCGGGGCACTGCAATGGGATTTCTTTCTGTACCGTCTGTGTGTTCCTGCTAGCCACCCATGCTGCAGGTGCACACAGACTTGCCATAGCGGAGTTGTACCTGCCTGGCACTTTTAAAGAAACCACGAATGTCTAGGGCATGGCGTGTGAGCCGCAGCCAACATGTATTTCCTCTCACGTATCTGCAGCTATCCAGGGCACTGCAATGGGATTTATTTATGTACCGTTGGTGGGTTCCAGGGAGCCACCCATGCTGTGGGTGCACACAGACTTCCCATAGCGGAGTTGTACCTGCCTGTGACTATGAAAAAAGGCCAGACTGACTAGGGCATGCAGTGTGGGCTGAAGCCAACCTGTATTTGATCTCACGTTAGCTCAGCTATCCGGGGCACTGCAATGGGATTTATTTATGTGCTGTAGGTGGCTTCCTGGGACCCGCCCATGCTGTGGGTGCACACAGACTTCCCATAGCGGAGTTGTACCTGCCTGTGACTATGAAAAAAAGGCCCGACTGACAAGGGCATGCAGTGTGGGCCGAAGCCAACCTGTATTTGATCTCACGTTAGCTCAGCTATCCGGGGCACTGCATTGGGATTTATTTATGTACCGTCGGTGGGTTCCAGGGAGCCACCCATGCTGTGGGTGCACACAGACTTCCCATAGCGGATTTGTACCTGCCTATGACTATGAAAAAATGCCAGACTGACTAGGGCATGCAGTGTGGGCTGAAGCCAACCTGTATTTGATCTCACGTTAGCTCAGCTATCCGGGGCACTGCAATCGGATTTATTTATGTACCGTCGGTGGCTTCCTAGGACCCACCCATGCTGTGGGTGCACACAGACTTCCCATAGCGGAGTTGTAACTGCACGTGACTATGAAAAAAGGCCAGACTGACTAGGGCATGCAGTGTGGGCCGAAGCCAACCTGTATTTGATCTCACGTTAGCTCAGCTATCCGGGACACTGCAATAGGATTTATTTAGGTACCATCGGTGGGTTGCAGGGAGCCACCCATGCTGTGGGTGCACACAGACTTCCCATAGAGGAGTTGTACCTGCACGTGACTATGAAAAAAGGCCAGACTGACTAGGGAATGCAGTGTGGGCCGAAGCCAACCTGTATTTTATGTCCCGTTAGCTCAGCTATCCGGGACACTGCAATAGGATTTATTTAGGTACCGTCGGTGGGTTGCACGGAGCCACCCATGCTGTGGGTGCACACAGACTTCCCATAGCGGAGTTGTACCTGCCTGTGACTATGAAAAAAGGCCAGACTGACTAGGGCATGCAGTGTGGGCCAAAGCCAACCTATATTTGATCTCACATTACTTCAGCTATCCGGGGCACTGCAATGGGATTTATTTATGTACCGTCGGTGGGTTCCAGGGAGCCACCCATGCTGTGGATGCACACAGACCTCCCATAGCGGAGTTGTACCTGCCTGTGACTATGAAAAAAGGCCAGACTGACTAGGACAGGCAGTGTGGGCCGAAGCCAACCTGTATTTGATCTCACGTTAGCTCAGCTATCCGGGGCACTGCAATGGGATTTATTAATGTACCGTTGGTGGCTTCCTGGGACCCACCCATGCTCTGGGTGCACACAGACTTCCCATAGCGGAGTTGTACCT
This sequence comes from Eleutherodactylus coqui, assembly GCF_035609145.1. Lineage (NCBI taxonomy): Eukaryota > Metazoa > Chordata > Amphibia > Anura > Eleutherodactylidae > Eleutherodactylus > Eleutherodactylus coqui. The sequence continues at coordinate 28,231,980 of NC_089844.1, read as the reverse complement.
GCCAGGCACTTTGAAAAAAACCCAGACTGACTAGGGCATGCAGTGTGGCCCGAATCCAACCTGTACTTTATCTCATGTTAGCTCAGCTATCCGGGGCACTGCAATGGGATTTATTTATGTACCGTCGGTGGGTTCCAGGGACCCAGCCATGCTGTGGGTGCACACAGACTTCCCATAATGGAGTTGTACCTGCTTGTGACTATGAAAAAAGGCCAGACTGACTAGGGCATGGCGTGTGGGCCAAAGCCAACCTGTATCTGATCTCACGTTAGCTCAGCTATCCGGGGCACTGCAATGGGATTTATTAATGTACCGTTGGTGGCATCCTGGGACCCACCCATGCTGTGGGTGCACACAGACTTCCCATAGCGCAGTTGTACCTGCCTGGCACTATGAAAAAACCCCAGACTGACTAGGGCATGCAGTGTGGCCCGAAGCCAACCTGTACTTTATCTCATGGTAGCTCAGCTATCCGGGGCACTGCAATGGGATTTATTTATGTACCGTCGGTGGGTTCCAGGGACCCAGCCATGCTGTGGGTGCACACAGACTTCCCATAACGGAGTTGTACCTGCTTGTGACTATGAAAAAAGGCTAGACTGACTATGGCATGCAGTGTGGGCCGAAGCCAACCTGTATTTTATCTCACGTTAGCTCAGCTATCCGGGGCACTGCATTGGGACAAACAAGAGGAGCGATACAGTGCTAATGAGACGTTCACAGCTACGCTAGCATTGGAGTCCGCTCTAGGCCCGCGATTGCTGAGGGTTTGTGCAGAGGCCTATGTCCTGGGTGCAGTGAAAGTCCGCTTCCTGCCTACGACTGCTGAAGCTTTTGGCGAGGCCTATGTCCGGGGGGTACTGCAACTGCGCCAGGTTGGGGCTGTGCAACTTTTTCCTTGCTAATTCAGTCATTGGTGCGGTGACACCTAGACAGAATGAATACTGTGTGGGTACATGGATTCCCCATAGCTATGTAACCCATGCCCACATTTGCAGCTCCCAACGGAGGTGGCACAGGATTGGAATGAAGATCGAACGCCAATTTCTCATCGATTCTCTACAGCATTGTGGGCTATCGCCCCACCCCTTTTAAAGAGGGTCACTACCTGGCCCTGCCAACCCTCTGCAGTGTGTGCCTCCGATTCCTCCTCATCACAGATGCACTTATAAATAGACATGAGGGTGGTGTGGCTATGCAGGCAGCGTGTGGCATGATGGCAGATGAAGGCTGCACAGGGACACTTTTGTGTGCGCTGCGAACGCATGGTCGTGCGGGGGGGGTTGGGCAGCATGTAACCCAGGAGAAGAGGCAGCGGTGTGTCCCGCAGGCAGTGCTTGTACTTGGTTGGTGGTAGTGTGGTGCATAGCTAAGGTGTGCCTTACTAATGAGGGTTTGTCCGAAGTAAAAATTGTTAGAGGGGGGGCTCACTCTTGCCGCTATTGTGGCTTAATAGTGGGACCTGGGAGCCTGAGATGCAACCCAGCATGTTGCCCCTAGCCTGCCCTATCCGTATCTGTGTCGTTCAGGTTCCCAGGTACCACTATTAAGCCACAATAGCGGCAAGAGTGGGCCCCCGCCCCCCTAACAATTTTTACTTCGGACAAACCCTCATTAGTAAGCCACACCTTAGGTAAGCACCACACTACCTCCAACTAAGCACTGCCTGCGGGACACACCCCTGCCTCTTCTCCTGGGTTACATGCTGCCCAACTCCCCGCACGATCCAGTGTTCACAGCGCACACCAAAGTGTCCCTGCGCAGCCTTCAGCTGCCCTCATGCCACACGCTGGCCTCATAGCCACACCACCCTCATGCGTCTGCCATGAGGATGAACCGGGGGCACACACTGCAGAGGGTTGGCAGGGCCAGGCAGCGACCCTCTTTAAAAGGGGCGGGGCGATAACCCACAATGCTGTACAGAAGCAATGAGAAATCCAATCCTGTGCCACCTTTGTCAGGAGCTGCAAACGTGGGCATAGCAATGGAAAATCCATGTGCCACACAGTATTCATTCTGTCAAGGTGTTGCATAGCTCAATCCACACTGCAAGGGGAAAGCCATCTGCGCTCTGCCCCCATACGCAAGTCAGTCAGTGCCTTTGTGCCAGACAGGTCAAACACCGCAATGGGAACTAAGTTTGCACCAACAGCATAGGTGGGTCCTAGGAAACCCAAGACATGAACAAAAATTGATCTGAGCGGCCAAACATGGCAGACTTGCACCGCGCCCACGGCATAGGCCTCGGATCACAGATTCAGCAATCCTAGGCAGGAAGCTGACTTTCACTGCACCCAGGACATAGGCCTCTGCACAAACCCTCAGCAATCGCATGCCTACAGCGGACTCCAATGCTAGCGTAGCTGTGCACGTCTCATTAGCGCTGTATTGCTCCTGTATTTTGTCCCAATGTAGTGCCCCGGATCGTAGAGCTAACGTCATATTAAATACAGGTGGGCTTCGGCCCACACTGCATGCCCCAGTCAGACCGGGGTTCTTTATAAGTAGACACAGGCAGGTACAACTCCGTGTGGATCGACAGCATGGGTGGGTTCCAGGAAGCCACCGGCGTTACATAAATAAATCCCATTGCATTGCCCAGCACAGCTGAGGTAACGTCAGATTTAATGCAGGTGGGCTTCGGCCCACACTGCATGCCCCAGTCTGACCGGGGTTTTTAATACATAGACACAGGCAGGTACAAATCCCTAATGTGAAGTCCGTGTGGACCCAAAGCATGGGTGGCTCCCTGGAACCCACCGGCAGTACATAAACAAATCCCATTGCAGTGCCCTGGACAGCAGAGCTAACGTCAGATTAAATACAGGTGGGCTTCGGCCCACACTGCATGCCCCAGTCAGACTGGGGTTCTTTATAAGTAGACACAGGCAGGTATAACTCTGTGTGGACCGACAGCATGGCTGGGTCCCAGGAAGCCACTGGCGTTACATAAATAAATCCCATTGCATTGCCCAGCAGAGCTGAGGTAACGTCAGATTAAATGCAGGTGGTCTGCGGCCCACATTGTATGCCCCAGTCTGACCGGGGTTTTTAATACATAGACACAGGCAGGTACAAATCCCTAATGTGAAGTCCGTGTGGACCCAAAGCATGGGTGGCTCCCTGGAACCCACCGGCGGTACATAAACAAATCCCATTGCAGTGCCCTGCTCAGCAGAGCTAATGTCAGATACAATACAAATGGGCTTCGGCCCACACTGCATGCCCCAGTCAGACTGGTAATATGTACCTTAACAGTAACCTCGTTGGTGGGAAAGTGGTCGCGACTGCGGACCTAGTAGCGCGGTTTTATTTAGTTGGTTTTCGGAATGTGGCCAGGATTAAGTGAGCCGTGGCAGGGGAATGGTGGTGGGGCTCTCTTATTGTGTCGTTAAAGGTGAAATTCTTGGACTGCCACCAGACGGATCAATGCAAAGGCATTTGCCAAGAATGTTTTCATTGTTGGAGGAGGAGGAGGGCAATGTTTTTGAGGCAGTACGTGTCCTCTCCACGTGTCCGTGGTTATATGGACCTTAACAGTAACCGCGTTGGTGGGAAATGGCCTCGCTGCCATCATGTCTTTGGGAAGCCTCCGTTTCCACACCCCAGTGACATAGCATTAGCAGCGGTATAGGCAGAGCCCAGAATTAGTAACATTTCAGCGGTAGCAATAGGGACAGGCCCCAGTAACATTTCAGTTTCAACAGTATAGTCAGACCCCAGTAACATTTCAGTTCCAGAAGTGCAGACAGACCCCAGTCACATTTCATTGGCAGCAGTGCAGACAGACCCCAGTAACATTTCATTGGCAGCAGTGCAGACAGACCCCAGTAACATTTCATTGGCAGCAGTGCAGACAGACCACAGTAACATTTCATTGGCAGCCGTGCAGACAGACCCCAGTAACATTTCGTTGGCAGCAGTGCAGACAGACCCCAGTAACATTTCATTGGCAGCAGTGCAGACAGACCGCAGTGACATTTCATTGGCAGCAGTGCAGACTGACCCAGTAACATTTCATTGGCAGCATTAGGGACAGGCCCCAGTAATATTTCAGTAGCAACAGTATAGACAGACCCCTGTAACATTTCAGTTCCAGCAGTGCAGACAGACCCCAGTAACATTTCAGTTGCAACAGTATAGACAGACCCCAGTAAAACTTCAGTTCCAGAAGTGCAGACAGACCCCAGTGACATTTCATTGGCAGCAGTGCAGATAGACCCCAGTAACATTAACGTAGAAGCAGTATGGGCAAAAAAAGCAGCAGATTCACATTTCCCTGGCAGCAGTGTAGGGAGAGCACAGCATTTGTGACATTTCAGTAGTAGCAGTATAGACAGGCCCCAGTAACATTTACGTAGAAGCAGTATGGGCAGAGCCCACTATTTGTTACATTTCTGTTATAGCAGTATAGACCTGCCCCAGTAACATTTCCATTGAAGCATTATGGGCAGAGCCCAGTATTAGTTGAATTACAGTAGTAACAGTATACACCAACCAAGGTAAAATTTCAGGAGCAGAAGTATCGGCAGACCGAAGCAACATTTCTGTTGCAGAAGTCTAATCAGACCCCTCAAGCGTTACAGTGGCAGAAGTATAGGTAGGCAGAACAGAGTTACATTTCTGTAGCACAAGTGTAGGCCAACCCCAGACACAGTGGTGTACCATGAGTGCAGGGGAAGCCCATAAAAATTACTTGGATTACATTGTAGGCGAGGGCTCGAACAATTGGTGTACCAACAGTACAAATGTACCCCAGAAAAATTGTCCATGCCCAACCCAGAGGGCAGGTGAAACCCATTAATCGCTTAGCATACTGTGACTTAATTTTTAACTAGGCCTGGAGGCAGCCCAGTCTAAAAAACTATTGGTTCAGGTAGAAGTTTCAATGCTTTAATGAGAATTGAAACAGATAATTATTATTTAGAAAAGTTATATGAGCCTTTTGGCCCACAGAAAAATTGCCCATTTGCGGTGATTACGAGAGGTTTCAGGAGGAGGAGGACGAACATGATACACAGATTGACAAAGTTCTTTAGGTAGCTCTGCTGTCCGCTGGTGGAGAAGAGAAGTCTGGGGAAATCCAGGCTTTGTTCATCTTTATGAGTGTAAGCCTGTCGGCGCTGTCAGTTGACAGGCGGGTACGCTTGTCCGTGATGATTCCCCCAGCTGCACTAAACACCCTCTCGTTAGACGCTAGACGCAGGGCACGCCAACACCTCCAGGGCATACAGCGCGAGTTCGCGCCACGTGTCCAGCTTTGACACCCAGTAGTTGTACGGAGCAGAGGCGTCACGGAGGATGGTGAAACGATCGGCTGCGTACTCCCTCACCATCTTCTTACAGTGCTCCCTCCGACTCAGCCTTGACTGGGGAGGTGTGAGACAGTCTTGTTGGGGAGCCATAAAGCTGGAAAAGGCCTTGGAGAGTGTTCCCCTGCCTGCGCTGAACATGCTGCCTGATCTCCGCGCCTCCCCTTCTAGGTGGCCCTCGGAACTGCGCCTTCTGCCACTAGCGCTGTCAGATTGGAAGTTTACCATCAGTTTGTCTACCAGGGCCCTGTGGTATTGCATCACTTTCAAACCCCTTTCCTCTTCGGGAATGAGAGTGGAAAGGTTCTCCTTATACCGTGGGTCAAGCAGTGTGTACATCCAGTAATCCGTAGTGGCCAGAATGCGTCTAACATGAGGGTCATGAGAAAGGCAGCCTAACATAAAGTCAGCCATGTGTGCCAGGGTACCTGTACGCAACATAGGCTGTCCTCACTAGGAAGATCACTTTGAGTTTCCTCCTCCTCCTTCTCCTCCTCCTCCTCCTCCTCCTCAGGCCATACACGCTGAATGGATGAGATGCAAGCTGCATGGGCACCCTCTGCAGTGGGCCCAGCTGTCTCTTCCTCCTCAGGCTCCTCCCCCTCCTCCTCCTCCTCCTCCACGCACTGAGATATAGACATGAGGGTGCTCTGACTATCCAGCGACATACTGTCTTCCCCTGCCTCCATTTCCGCCTGCAAAGCATCAGCCTTCATGCTTTGCAGGGAACTTCTCAACAGGCATAGCAGGGGAATGGTGACACTAATGATTGCAGCATTGCCGCTCACCATCAGGGTGGACTCCTCAAAGTTTCCAAGGACCTGGAAGATATCTGCCATCCAGGCCCACTTCTCTGTAAAGAATTGAGGAGGCTGACTCCCACTTCGCCGCCCATGTTGGAGTTGGTATTCCACTATAGCTCTACGCTGCTCATACAGCCGGGACGTCTTGTGAAGCATAGAGTTCCACCGTGTGGGCACATCGCAAAGCAGTCGGTGCACTGGCAGATTAAACCGATGTTGAAGGGTGCGCAGGGTGGCAGCGTCCCTGTTGGACTTGCGGAAATGTGCGCTGACCCTGCGCACTTTGCCGAGGAGGTCTGACAAGTGTCTGTAGCCTTTCAGAAACCGTTGAACCACCAAATTAAAGACGTGGGCCAGGCATGGCACGTGCGTGAGGCTGCCGAGCTGCAGAGCCACCACCAGGTTACGGCCGTTGTCACACATGACTATGCCCAGTTGGAGGCTCAGTGGCGAAAGCTAGCGGTCGCTCTGCTCTGTCAGACCGTGCAACAGTTCGTGGGCCGTGTGCCTCTTCTCTCCTAAGCTGAGTAGTTTCAGCACGGCCTGCTGACGCTTGCCCACCGCTGTGCTGCCGCGCGACACCGACTGCTAGCGACGTGCTGCTGGTGACAAGTCTTGATTGCGAGGTAGAGGTTGCGTTGGAGGAGGAGGAGCAGGAGGAGGAAGGTTTAGTGGAGGTGGCATACTCCGCTTCAGATACCAGCACTGATCTGGGGCCCGCAATTCTGGGGGTGGGTAGTACATGAGCCGTCCCAGGCTCTGACTCGGTCCCAGTCTCCACTAAATTCACCCAATGTGCCATCAGGGAGATATAGTGGCCCTGCCCGCCTGTGCTTGTCCACGTGTCCATTGTTAAGTGGACCTTGGCAGTAACCGAGTTGGTGAGGGCGCAAACGATGTTTCGTGAGACGTGGTCGTGCAGGGCTGGGATGGCACACCGTGAAAAATAGTGGCAACTGTAGACAGAGTAGCGCGGGGCTGCCGCCGCTATAATGTTTTTGAACGCCTCAGTTTCCTCCAGCCTGTAGGGGAGCATCTGCAGGCTGATCAATTTGGCTATGTGGTCATTTAAAGCTTGACCGTGCGGGTGCGTGGTGGCGTATTTACGCTTTCGCTCCAACGATTCTCTTAGCGACAGCTGCACGCTGCGTTGAGAGACATTGCTGGATGGGGCCGAGGACAGCGAAGGTGAGGGTGTGGGTCCAGGCCAGGAGATGGTTGTGCCTGTATCCTGAGAGGGGGGTTGGATCTCAGTGGCAGGTTGGGGCACAGGGGGAGAGGCAGTGGCGCAAGCTGGAGGCGGTGAATGGCCTTTGTCTCACCCTGTGGGGTGCTTGGCCATCATATGCCTGCACATGCTGGTGGTGGTGAGGCTGGTGGTGGTGGCTGCCCAGCTGATCTTGGCGTGACAAAGGTTGCACACCACTGTTCATCGGTCGTCCGCCGTCTCAGTGAAAAACATCCACACCTTAGAGCACCTTGGCCTCTGCTTGGTGGCTTGGCGCGAGGGGGTGCTTTGGGAAACAGCTGGTGGATTATTCGCTCATGCCCTGCCTCTACCCCTGGCCACCCCACTGCCTCTTCCAACCTGTCCTGCGGCTGCAATTGCCTCCCCCTCTGAAGACCTGTCCTCAGTTGGCTTATCACACCAGGTGGGGTCAGTCACCTCATCGTCCAGCAGCCCTTCCTCTGAATCCTCTGTGCGCTCCTCCCTCGGACTTACTGCCCTCACTACTACCTCACTGATAGATAACTGTGTCTCATCGTCATTGTCCTCCTCACCCACTGAAAGCTCTTGAGACAGTTGCTGGAAGTCCCCAGCCTCATCCCCCAGACCCCGGGAACTTTCCAAAGGTTGGGCATCAGTCACGACAAACTCCTCAGGTGGAAGAGGAACCATTGCTGCCCAATCTGGGCAGGGGCCCTAGAACAGTTCCTGGGAGTCTGCCTGGTCCTCAGAATGTGTCATTTTCATGGAGTGGCAGTAGACAATAAATTAGAAAAAAAGCCCTGTGCTCCAGTAACCGGATAGGTGGAATGAGAAGGCAGAAGGAACTTACTTAGCAGGGGTGTCAGTGCAATTGACACCCCTGAACATCCAGGTCAGCTCGTAGAAATAAATCTTGTCCAAGTTATGACGATAAAAGGTTCTTTATTCACAGGGTGCAACGCGCTTCGGCTGAAACATCAGCCTTTATCAAGCATCATTCCTTGATGACACCATAGCTCCAACCGTGGATATTATTGCCTTCCAGGATCATTAGACGCACCGTGACCTTACACAGGGTCTGGTATGTCTGGGGTGAGTCCAATTGGATTTCCCTTTCCTTCTCTTTCTACTTCTCTTTACTCTGCCATTTTCTCCACCTCACATTGGAGCGCTAATCTCATTCTTTTATTTATCATTTTCATGGAGTGAGGAGGCTGGGAGGAAGGAGGAGCAGCAGCCAGAGGATTCAGAGTTGCAGCAGTGGACGGCGTAGAAGACTGGGTGGTCGATAGATTGCTGGATGCACTGTCTGCCATCCGCGATAGGACCTGCTCACACTGCTCATTTTTTAATAAAGATCTATGACGTGGACCCAAAAATTGCAATATGAAGCTGGGGACCCAAGAAACTGTCCTCTCTCCTACTCCCGCAGCAGCCGGCTGCGATTCACCTGGACCAGGAACTCGTCCTATGCCCACACCCTCACTTGGGACTCCGTGTCCTCGACCGCGACCGCGTCCACGTCCTCTGCCTCTACCCCTACCCCTCAGCATGCTGGATTAAGAATCGAGCAGAGACAGAGCGTTGTATAAATGTTTGTGAATTATTGCTGCACAGTTGGTGGCTGCCAGCGGTAATATAACGCTAAATGTAGCCAGAGATAAATTATAAGGAAGGCTGCACGCAGGCTAGGCTGTGAACTATGCAGTTTGGTTGGGCGTGAAGTCCCACAGGCCACGCAGGCAAATGCACTGGGTAAGTGTTAGCCGTAAAAAGGAATTTTTTTTTTAATCTCCTTATTTTACTCTGCAATGCAGGCTGAGGCTAGGCAGTGTGTATTGCACTTTCAATCTATGGGCGTCGGGCAGACCGTGAACTTCTGAGACAGCACATGTATAACAGAGCGTTGTAGAAAATGTGTGGTTTCTTGGCGTACACTTAGAGGCAGACTGCAGTGAGGCTACGCGAAGTGCGGACAGAAAAATGTTTAAATGAAGGCTGCACGCAGGCTAGGCTGTGCAATACAGAGGTACTACAACTCCCAGCAACTACGGAGTTAAATGCACACGGTCGCAGGTTGCCCTAAGAAGACCCGTTGGGGTACTTGTAGACAGAATTCTACACTACCACTGTCCCTGCCTGACCAATACTGCCCCGATACTCAAGTACAGACTGCAGCCTGAGAACGCTACAGCCTGCACGCCCGATATACATAAAAAAAAATTGCGCAAAACTGCTCACAGCAGCCACAACAGTAATGCACTAGGTGAGCTGTGGCCCTAAGAAGGGCCGTTGTGGTTCTTGAAGACGCTAACACTGTCCCTATAGCAGCAAAAGCATGAGCAGCACTTTCCCTGATCTCTCTTAGCGTGTGTCTGTGGCGAGCCGCGGGCGGGGCAGATTTAAATACTCGGGGGTCACTTGATCTCGTCAGCCACTCACTGCAGGGGGGTGGGATAGGGCTGGAATGTCACAGGAGGAAGTTGTAATGCCTTCCCTGTGTTTCTATTCGCCAGAAAAGGGCGCAAATTTCTCAGGGAAGGAAATGTAAGGGAGTCGAGTGCCGCGTGGTGCTCGCCTCGAGTAACGAGCATCTCGAACACCCTAATACTCGAACGAGTATCAAGCTCGGACGACTGTGCTTGCTCATGTCTAGTGCTCGGTCATCTCTAATAATAATTCATCTCCCTCCCCTTCCCCTGTCACAAGGTCTGCATGTCTCCTGTCAATCAACTGAAAGCAGGCAGTGGATAGCAAGCTAGAAGGAAGGAGACAGCCCTTCAGGGTGATTTATTTATTTTTTTTCAGCACAAAAAAATCATTTTAGATTAAAAAAAGTTAAAGCAGTTCTACTAATTATCACACTGGCTATCATGTATCAAGTACAGCTTGTTTGAAAAGTGAGTTTCCACTTAATCTTTGCAAGCAAGGACACAGTAGTGTTTCGCATGCATGGTGAGCTTGGCAGAATCAGCGTTCTCTCCAAGTATGTCTTGAAATCTGTAACAAAAAAGGATATTTTACAATATATAAAGCTTCATTTTTCAAGACTGTTAAAACCTTTATTAAACTCCCTACTGTAATACAAGTCTTCCATTAAAAAACCTCTTTCTTTACACAGTTTTTGACACTGTTTTTAAGTGGACGTTTTTCCGCAACATACGGCAATATTCTCCTCATTCTACTATACCACAAATGGGAAGATTTGCATATGGTGTTTTAGGAGATAGTTATATCTATACAGTAGGTCCCTGGTGGTCTAAAGGGATTTAGCGGTTAACCTACTATCTGTGGTAATTTAGGGTGATTAATACTGATCTCCATTATCATGGTGGTCTAGGATGGTTATAGGTTACTTGTATATCTGATGTTACAAAACCAATAAGAAAAAGGATGCATATGCCAACCCTGAAGGCTCTATAGGCTGCTATTATTGAAGCAGAAACCCATGCTGCAAGCTCAGATATCCATTTAGTAGGTCTCTATTCCAATTTCAGACAGAATTGCATAGTTAACTGTGTTGTTCTGTTCGGCCAAAATACTAAAATAGCAGCCTGTGGAACCATCCATATGTCATGCCAGCTGCCAACATTTGGTAACTGTATTTCGGAAATAAGCGCACGGAAAATGTTAACACCACAGATCCTGGAAAACAAATAGTTAATGGTAAAGAGCAAATAAAGTAAACTGGTACTATTCCCATAGGACTCTAAAATGTACCGTATATACCGGCGTATAAGGCGACGGGGCGTATAAGACGACCCCCCAACTGTCACCTTATACGCCGGTATTCAGTGGAGAAAAAAAAAAAAATTTTATTACTCACCTCCCCCGGCGTCCTGTCGCGCTCCGGCAGGATGTCGCTCGCTCCGGCGCTGTCGCTCGCTCCTCGTCCCCGCCGCAGCATAGCTTTCTGAATGTGGGGCTTGAAATCCCCGCTTCCAGAAAGCTAATACACACGCCGGCAGCCATGACATCATTGAATGGCTGTGATTGGCTAAAGCACACGTGGCTTCAGCCAATCACACTATTCAATGACATCATTGAATGGGTGTGATTGCTAACACGTGCGTCTTCAGCCAATCACAGCCATTCAATGATGTCATTGAATAGTGTGATTGGCTGAAGCCACGTGTGCTTTAGCCAATCACAGCCATTCAATGCTGTCATAGCTGCCGGCGTGTGTATTAGCTTTCTGGAAGCGGGGATTTCAAGCCCCGCATTCAGAAAGCTATGCTGCGGCGGGGACGAGGAGCGAGCGACAGCGCCGGAGCGAGCGACATCCTGCCGGAGCGCGACAGGACGCCGGGGGAGGTGAGTAATAAAATTTTTTTTTTTTACACTTTTTTTTTTTTGTATTACCGGCGCATAAGACGACCCCCGACTGCAGAGCAGATTTTTCGGGGTTCAAAAGTCGTCTTATACGCCGGTATATACGGTAAACGTCCCTACCTCAATGGTGAGTGTATCGCCCCGATTAGGACGTACTCACGCAGGAACCTGGGGTACTCTCTATGGGTGGTTTCACACGGGCAATCACGATATGGCCGCGAGAAAATCACAACTTTTTTCCCCACAATTTTGGAACGTCAACACTGCTTTTTCTCACAAAAACATTGCTGCCATTTGCGATTTTCTCCTGCAAAAATTAATAGGACTTTCTAATGATAAAAATGCATACTACCAAAATCGTGCTTTACGATGTGATAAAAAAAAAGGCTCCATAGGGAAACATGGGAGATAAAAAAAACTGCAAAAGCAGAAAGATAGGGCATGCACATCTCAATTCTGACAGCAGCATTTAAGTGCCCTGGCCAATGTACGGGGGTCCTGTACGGACCCTCCGTGATGGGATCGCGGGTTGCTGTACGGTTGTCATGCCAGCTGAAGGCCTTCTGAAAGGCTCCAGGGCTGTCATTGCAGAGTGCCTATCAAGCCATGCCTATGACATAGCTTGATAGAATACCTGTCAGACCACTGTATAATGTAATGTTATGGCATTAAATCATACAGCAGGAACAATCAAAGGATTGCAAATACTTGTCCCCTCTAGGGACAAAAAAAATTAAAAAATAAGTTTTAAAAAGTTTAATAATTGTTAAAAAAAATAAAAGTAATACAGTTTAAAAGAAAAACCTTTTGGCATATTTATAATAAAAGTATCTAAATAATAAAACAAATACACATATTTGGTATCGCTGTTCACAGACAAGACTTTTTTAAAACCTTAATGCTTTAATAATTCTTACTAAAAAACACACACACTTGGGGCTTATTGGAAAGAAGCTGTGGAGGGGTATCACACCAGAGTCTCTGGCTGCAGATCCTCCACAGTAGACAAACACAAGTGCAAATGGACAGACAAAAAACAAGAAGAAATGAGATTATTCTCACTTGCAGTGACCAGTCCTGCTTATTCCGTTCCATTGTGGAGAACTTGGAGTTTGGAGCTCTGCTCTGTTGGGCATTTCACAACCTGCAGATAAGTAGCTGCTGGTTCCTTTTCAGTTTGCTACTTTTTATTTCTGTTTTGCTTTGCATGTTGCTGCATCTTTCTGGGGATTCCTATGGGGACAATCAGGGCCCAGAAAGAAGACCGCTGCGCCGCCTTTATAGAGGCGATGTCCCCACTTTAGGCAGAGACCCATCACCTTCCCTGCTAGGTTAGGGTCAGGCTTCCTTCGCTCCCCCTGGAGTGGTGCTACCATCCTGCATATTGTGGTGTGTGGCTGCTACCGTATGTACATTCCCTGTCCCTGTGCGGAGTGTTGTATTCTGGTGTCGCATGGGCCTACTTCTGGGTTACGTACTTCGGTGCAATAGTCGACTTTCTACAGTCGTGGTTATCATCACCCTGCGTCCGTGCTGACCTTAGTGCTCATGTGCTGTACGGACGTGACAACAGCTTTAGATACAAGCTTTTTGTGAGTGCCTGTGTGTTGCTTTTTGGGGTGTGTTGGTATTTTTATTTATACCACTTACTATTTTCATAGTACTAAGGAGCCTGTACTGCCGCTAGGAGTGTGGATGTAAAATACTGAATGATGACCCCTGGAAAAGATGTTATTGGTCAATTATATACTTTGAAAGAGAGCATGTACTGTATCTGTATTTCCTATTAAAAAAAACAAAGTCTGCTATGATTGAATGAAACTTTCAGTACAGTCCAATAATGTGGGCAGTATATGCATACAGGATGGCAAATGGCAATAATTCTCTGTTTTTCGTATCTTCATAGTTTACGTTATATATTTACAATATCTAGTCTCATTATGTGTTTCTATTTAGCACATTTGTCTGAATACATGTATGTTTTTTACTCCAGGTTCATCTGGGTCCATCAGCACTATTGGTGTCACCTGTGTGATAGATCTTGCACTCCATTTCACTTTGGTTGTCTACTACCACGATGGAACAGAAACGTATTTATACTGTACCGTTTCTCTGTCTGTTGTAGAAGTTCTTCTGCTCCTTTCACATCTTTCTCTAGAAATATCTGATAGAAACAAATTGATTGGAGAAATCCCATAATTTTAGGAATGGACATCTGAAATTTGACCGGTATATCTGTGATCCTGCAACAGAAGGGTATGTGCTTTGGATATAGTTTATCTGACAAAGTACACACAATGAGATATTTTAATTAACAGATAATCACAATGTAATAACACAAATTGAAAGATGGAAAATACCTCTTCAGTGCCACCTATTGGAAGGCAGCATCCTAGCAACTCAATGTTATAATATTTAAACAAGTCTTGAAACAATGTCTGGAAATTGTAAGCCAAAGCCAGAAACCATGCACAGACAGCTGTTTCGGGGTGATTGCCCCTCATCAGTGTGCAGTAGGTTTCTGGCTTGGCTAGTGAGAGGCCTACAGACTTGGGTCATGAAGAGTATCGTTCCTCCTCAAGGAGTGTACCTAGAGGGTCAGCATGTTTGCCTTAGGTGACAAAGCATTCTCTGCAGTCGTCTTTTCATAAAGTACTTCCCGAGTGTTTCCACTTGTTCTCAGCACCCTGCGCCATCCATTAACGTCTTACCCAATGCTCACAGTACGCTTACCTCTGATCAGATTATGTGAAATTTTGGTTTTACTTATTTTAAAGGAATTTATCATAGGAAAAAAATGTACGGTTTTGGCCAGTTGAAGGGATCAAAGTATTCTAGAAAGCTTGTTTAGCATTTCTTTTATTTCAGTTACCCATTAACCCCTTGAGTGGCAGGTTTACTGTTACCATGTCGTGCCTCAGAGGGCAGGTTTTTTAAATAAGTCAACAATGCAATTTTCTCACGCAAGTATTTATTTAGGAACAGAACAATCGCTTTGCAATATTTTTTTGCAAAGAAAGAATAGATTATAACAATTTTGGAAAATAAAATAAAATACAGACTTACCGCTCTGTGCTGCCGGGGCTCAGGCGCGTGTCTCCGCTCAGATCCCGGTACTGTCATCATGATCTTTCAGCTGGCGGGGATTTAAAATCCCCGCCTGCTGAAAGAACATAATCAAACTGCCGGGATGGGACCGCGTAGCGCTCAGCCAATCACACGCAGCGCTCGGTCTATTAATAGAATTCAAGAAGGAGCATGATGACAGTACAGGGACGTGAGCGGAGACACGCGCCTGAGCCCCGGCAGCACAGAGCGGCTGCATTGAAGTCAATAGGAGTGCTATGCGGTCCCCTCCCGGCAGTTTGATTATGTTCTCCAGATGAAAGATCATGATGACAGTACCAGGATCTGAGCGGAGACACGCGCCTGAGCCCCGGCAGCACAGAGCGGTAAGTATATATTTTATTTTATTCTTTACACTTGATAGAAATGATTTTATGGGAAGGGCTTATATTTTAAGTCCTTCCCAGAAAATCACTGTGGGTCAGCCAGCTTCCTATTGCCTTCAACGGGGCTGCCGGCAGCGGCGGCTCCATTGAAATCAATAGGAGTGCTATGCGGTCCCATCCCACAGCTGTCACAACTGTGACAGCTGTGCGAGGGGATTATTTACTTCCTGCAGGGAGTCCCTTTTACTCCCCATGCAGTAAAAACCCCAGAAATTCAGCGGACATCTCAGTGCTCAGTACATTTCAGCACTGGAGCTGTCCACGGAAGCCTTCCGGGGTTTAACTGCATGGTCCGTGCAGCAAGCCACGGAGATTTTCCGGGCGTGCCACTCAAGGGGTTAAAAGGCATCATAAGTGCAAGATTAGTGCTTTCTTTAGTATTTACATCTGTTTTTTGTTACAAAAAATGTAATATCTTGATAGTTTTGTTTATTAATCTGCATATAGTAAAGCATTGAAATATTTCAGCTTTTGCACTATACAACATTCCGATTTTGCATGCTGCTGTGATTGTTGTATGTACAATTGCACAAAAAACTAAGTGAACCTTTTGAAATTACCTGGATTTCTGCCTTGATTATTAACCCCTTAAGGATGTTTTTTCCTTCCCCCTCCCCCTTTTAAAATATCATAACTCTTTTATTTATCCATCAATGTAAATGTCTAAGGGCCTGTTTATTGTGGAACAAGTTATATTTTTCAATGGTACTATCTAACCCCGTTAGGCTGCCTGTCCATGAGTAGGTTTTCATTGTGTTCCCCGCTTCCGAATATCCATACCATGAGCTGATTTCAGAGGGGACAACGCTGGATCGCGGGAGCAGGGGAGTATAAAAAATAAAATTGTCACTTGTTCTGTATACTTTTTTTAAATGCTCTCTGTTAATTTTAAAATAAATAAAATTTGTTAAAAAATATATGCATCACCTGATACCCTGTCATATCTTCTAACAGCACCGTAACTTAGTTTAGGGTGCTGTGGGGGACATGACAGGTTTCCTTTAGGGCAACTAAGTTCTATGCCAAATATATTTATGTGAGACATAAATTCACAATCTAAAATTTTAAAAATAACATTTCTAGGATCGTTTTTCTTAATTTTATGTGACTGTTGGGTGGGTGGGGGGGGGGGGGGGAGGGAAATAAGGAAAAAAAACTTACAATTGCTTGTCTTTTAGTGGAATAGCCTCATATATACTTTTGTACTGACAAAAAAAGTCCTCCATGTATTTTTCAGCATATGTGTACAAAATTTCACATACCTATGAAAAATAGAAAATCATTAATGAAAGAAATAAGTATCTTTTTCAGTAAGCCAAGCCTCTATTATAACAGGAAACAAAAGCAGACCAAAGACAGTAGAAGACAACCCCATTTGGAGATGACTTAGCAGTTAATTTTCAAGTTACTTATTAGACCTTACTATCATTACCTCTGACATTACTACAGTCAGGTCATGTGACAAATCCTTGTATTCAATCTCAAAGACCGGATAAACACCATGTAGAGCCAAGCATCCTTTTTTCTTTAGCACTCGAGCTGCTTCACTAGCAAATTCATCTACTCTGAACCAATGAGCCGCAAGACCGACATTCACCAGGTCCACAGAATCATTCTCTATTGGTAACTTCTCAGCTGGCGCCACCCTGTAGACAGAATAGAGATGATTGCCAGAGGAACTAATGCTATCTAATCCTCAGTAGCATCAGCAGGACTGGTAGATCCAGTGTAATACTCACATGTAGGACACGTTGTTCAGCAAATTATATTGATTAGCCAAATTTATTTGGGATTCACTGATGTCTATTCCCAGGACCTTCCTGAAGTGAGGAGCTAGAGGTATAGTGTATCGTCCAGTGCCGCATCCAACATCGACCGCCATCTCAAGAGGCTGTCCATTTCTCTATTAAGAAGTGCAGAATGCAATTAGTAAAGCTGAAATTATTTCCACATATAATATGGTATATTACTATAGAATTGTCTGTTTACACATGAGCAGCATTTAGCGCTTAAGAAGGTGGCCCTTTTTTCTCCATTTTCATTTTTCGCAGTGTTGCTTCGCTCTTCGCTGCACTGAATATGTGAAGGGATCCTTGGTGTGGAGAGGTTGCAGCTGTTTTTCTGTTTCTCAGAAGAGATCTTGAGCTAGTGCCAGAGCCAACGATCTAATATGGTGCCTCCCTGCCCACATGCATACCTAGAACTTATGTCAGTTTACCTCTCCAGCAAAATGCTAACAGACAACAGTGGAAATAGTACATAAAAATGCAATATGTTCTCCTAATCCTTTTGGACCTTTAACCCCTTGAGTGGCGGGTTTCCTACCATCCTGTCGTGCCCACCAGGGCAGGTTTTTTAAAATGGTCTAATCATTGAATTTCAACTAATTTTGCAATTGCGTCTCAAGAGCCATAACTTTTTCATTTTTCCATTGACATGTCCATATAAGGGCTTGTTTTTTGCGGGACAAGTTGTGATTTTTTAAACAGGGGGGACGAAAAAAAAAAGAAATGGGGAAAAAAGAAAAAAAAGGGGCCATGTCATGAAGGGGTTAAATAATGTATTAACTTCCTTCTCTGGGTCATTACAACGTATGGATACCACATGTGTGATTGTATTTTTGATTTTTTACAAAGTAAAGGGAGACAAGTGTTTTTATAATTTTTTTAACATTTTTTTATTTTTTTTAATTTTTTTTCCCCCCCTTTAGGGGACTTCCACAGGGACCCATCAGGACCCTCTGATCACATTCCGGGGGTCCGATGGTGACAGCCCTTTACATGCTGCAGTGACAGCCCTTTACATGCTGCAGTCACATAGACTGCAGCATGTAAAGGGTTAACACAGCAGAGATCAGAGGTTTTCTCTGATCTCTGCTGTAAGAGCAGGTACCTAGCTGTCCTCTCACAGCCAAGCACCAAGCTCTCCCTGCCACAGAGACCATTGGCTTGCTTCCGACAAGCCGATGGTCTCTATGGCAACCTGTAAACAAAGCAGGAGCTTGCCGGCATATCTGCAATATCTTCTGCTGGTTTTTCAAAGCCCTTGCTTTGTTCTCTGTGGCACTGTGCAGGCAGAGCACACTGTCAGAGCTTGTGGCATTGTGCTCTGCAGCTTCCATAGTGATACATAGCCCGGAAATCTTCCGGGCTATGTCTATGAGCAGTGGAGCTCGTCCCGGAAAATTTCCGGCCGTGCCACTCAAGGGGTTAAAGGGGTTGTCCAGGGTTAGAAAAATATGGCTATCTACCAAAAACAGCGCCACCCTTGTCCATACGGTTGTGTGTGGCATTACAGCTCGGCTTCATTGAAGTGAGTAGAAGCTGAACTGCAATACCAAACACAACCCACAGACAAAGGTGGTGCTGTATTTGGAAGAAAGCAGCCATGTTTTTCTAACCCCGGAGCAACCCTTTAACCTCTAAATATACAATATGATGTGGTGCAGAGCAAGGTATTAAGGCCATATTTATATTCTGAGAGGAAAATGCACCAGAGATCCTCGGGTGCAACTCGCATTGCACAGCCCATCACATGTCCAATTCTTATGTGGGACTCGCACAAAAATAGGCCATGCAGTGCGGGTTCTGTCCATCTCAGACATGGACAGAGCTGGCATGAGAATATGGGTCGTGTGAATACAGCCTTATTGTGTTTGCTGTGAAAAGACACATGACGCACCGCAAGCCCAGTAAATTCCACACTAAAATCTGCAGGCTACTTGCTGATTTTAATACAAAATTAAAAATGGCTTAAGTCCTATTGCAACTCCCTGAGGTCGACTTCATGCAGGTAAGATTCTCGTGCAAAATTTGTGCATTGTGAGGCGCAGAAATCTCACACGAATATGAACCCCATTCTTTTGAATGGAGTCTTATACATGAGCTTTTTTATTTTTCCCCACATCGCGACACGTCCTATTTTTGGGTGTGCCCTTGCATCGCATCAATGGAGTAGGCGGTAGCATCACACCGTGTTCTTGGTATACGAGAGTGCGATGTAAGGTTCATCCACTGAAAGCATTACTACTTTCCCGAAGTGAAGTGAGGAGGTTCTGATATAGAAACGCCTTGATTCCGCGTGAAAATGACATGCTTTTACAGGAATGTAAGTGTATTTACGCACGCGTTTGCACTACATTTTTGTGAAATGGGTGTGGCATATTCATGTGCTTTACTGTACTTCTAGGGCACGCAAAAAAAACCTGCAGCCATGCTCCTGTCCACTGAAATGGGCGCAAATACACAGGAAAATAGAATGTGTTGCATATTTTTTTTGTGCAAATGAAATGTGCATGCAAAATATGCTTATGTGAACGAACCCACTGAAATCAATGGTTTCTATTCACTGCATTTTATGCGCTCAACTTTTTCTTGCATTATACACTGCGCAAATACGTTTGTGTGAAGGTGGCCCTAGGGCTTATTCATATGAGCGTAAATCAGCCGCCATTTTCACGGCTGGCCGATATACACTACCATCTGATGCATTGGATTCCAATGCATCAGATCACATAGACTTTCCTGTGTGATCACACAACACTCTTATGCCGGGTAGGAAAGATATTCCTGGAACTATCTTCCTGGCCAGACTACATCGGCCGCTTCATAGACTCCTATGGGAGCCAATGACTGCTAAACTTCCTCCCCCTTCTCTCCTCCCCTCCTCTCCAGGCTGTTTGCAATGGGAGGGGGTGGAGTAAGCTCCACCCTGCCCCTCCCATTGCTAGCTGCGGACAAGGGGCAGGAAGGGGGCAGGAGCTTAGCTTCACCCCGCACCTTCCATTGAAAACAACTGGAGGGGAGGAGAGAGGAGGTAAGCCAGCAAGGGGGAGGGAAGGGGGAGACAGTTTAGCAGAGCTAAGCTGTCTCCCCCCTTCCTTCCTGACCTCATATATGCCAAGCCCATGCATGGTAGCATCACATGGTATATTGGCTGGCCGTGAAAAGCGTGTGAATAAGCTCTTAAATTAGAAAAGCAACAGTTTGATATCTATTGACCAATCAGTGCTGACAATATCAGATTTCACATGGACATTCTCTTCAGATAAGGGAGTGATTGCTCATGCTTGTCGATTCATTCATTCA
The DNA here is from genome assembly GCF_035609145.1 of Eleutherodactylus coqui. NCBI lineage: Eukaryota > Metazoa > Chordata > Amphibia > Anura > Eleutherodactylidae > Eleutherodactylus > Eleutherodactylus coqui. Next base: position 28,211,724 of record NC_089844.1, on the reverse strand, counting down.
TTTCCAGGTGGGGAATTACATAATGCAGAGATCCAATAAAAGATGTCCCAGAGTTATTGTTTTAGAGAGAATGCAAGTATTTACTCAGATATAGTAGGAGAACCAACAGGTTATCTTTCATCATTACATACAAATGGGATTGGAATAATTTACCTAATAACACATCTTTTTAGTATACTTACTTTTACTTGCACAAAGGATAAAACCATATTGATAATTTCTTCAGAAACGGGAATCATATACTTGTGATAAACTGATGAAAAGGTCTGGTTCTTGAACACTTGGCTTGTCTTGAAGAGACATCCTTTGTCTGTTGCTAGCTCTAATTTACTCATCTGTCAAATGAATAGAAAACATTTTTTCAGTGTAGGAATTGTTCCCTTTATCACATCAGTTCTTATTTACATTTTGTGTTTCACAATGAGAGCAGATAATCACTAAGGCCTCATGTCCACGGGCACGCACGGTGGAATCCTACAGCGGTTTCCACCTGTGCCCACGGCCATGAGACCAAAAAAATGTCATTATACTCACCTGTCCAGATGCTGCGCCGTCGCGGATGGATCTTCTTTCTTCTGCCTGATGGATGTGCTCGGCACACTGGCAGCGTGCCGCGCGCATGCGCCGTGCACACTTTAAAAAAAAAAAAATCTCCTGCTCTCCCATGGATCCACGGCACAGTACAATGACAGCCACGGGAGCCGTCCTTGCAGGAGATTTGCAGGAAAATGGAGTATGCTGTGATTTTTTTCCCGCGCGAGTGATCTGCATGCCGGGGAAAAAAAAAAAATCACATCCGCATGCATTTATTTTCCCTGCAGATGCTAATGCATCCCTGTGGGCTTCTGGAGCTGGGGATCTCCCACGTGGGAGACACACACAGATTTTATAATTACAATTCACACATGGAGATTAGGCCTAAGTATGACATAAAAAGAGAGAATGTCAATTTGAGAAGATTTAAAATTTCCCGGGCTCCCCGGCTTCTGCGCATGTGTCTGCCATTTATTTCCGGCAGGGGCATGCGCAGGAGTCGAGGAAGGTCCGTGAAGGATGATTGGATTGCGGTTTCAAATGCAAAGGCCTCCGGTAAGAAGTTTCATCTCTCACTGATCACATCGGTGAGAGGAGATGAAACTTCAACTTTAAAAAAAAAAAAACTTTTATGTTATCGCCATCATCCATTGGATAACAGCGATCTTGTGACCAAGAATCGCATACCGCGGGCCCCGTGACATCTCCATGCTCTTGGCTAGGAGCAGGGAGATTTTAAATTTCCCGGGCAATCCTTGACTTTTGCGCATGCGTCTGCCCTTATACTGACAGGCGCATGCGCTGAATCTAGGGTGTGATTCGTGGATAAAGATCCCATCAAAGCACAAATCCGGGGACCTTGGGTATGTAATTTCAACTCCCCTCACGGATACAATCAGTGAGGAGAGATGAAACTGTTAACTTTTTAAAAACTTTTTTTACACTTCTTAACTTTCCATGATCACTGCTATCCAGTGGATAACAGTGATCATGTGAACAGGAACCGCATACATCTATCTTTTGACAGTCGTGTGCAGAGGCATTTCAAATTTGCCGGGCTCTCCGGCCTTCTGCGCATCGCGCCACATGGGTGCCTGCGCAGAAGCCCACGGCAGATACCGATAGCTGGGGGAAATCACGGAGGACTAGGGTTGCCACCCGACCGGTTGTTCACTGGCCTGGCCAGTATTTTTACCGCCAGGCCAGTGCCGGTATTTTTTTTTTTTTACCGGCCCTATTTGAAGCCGGTATTTTTGAATGTTTTTTGAAGAGTATGGTCGGTGGAGGCCAGGTACACGGCCGGACAGCAGAGCTGACAGACGGCTTTGATCTCCTGCTATAGCATATGGGCTACTAGGAGGAAGAGTCACCTGACTGGACTGGAAGGGGCGGGGTTTATCATTAACGCAGCTCTATGGAAAGAAGAGGAAGCTGCTGTGGTGAAAGGTAATGAGGAGGAGGAGAGAAGAGGAAGCAGAGTGTAAGGAAGGTAATGAGGAGATAGATAAGAGTGAGCAGAGTGTGAGGAAGGTAATGAGGAGATGTAGGAAGAGAGGGAGCAGAGTGTAAGGAAGATAATGAGGAGATGGAGGAGAGGGTGTAGAATAATAAGGCCCCCGATTCATGAGAGGACATGAAACTTTAATTTTTTAAAAACTTTTCTGTCATGGCCATTATCCAGTGGATAACGGTGATCACTGGCCCGGGGACCGCTCAGCGCGGTCCCGGTGACATCTCCTGCCTCCTGGCTACCATCAGGAGCCATAGCCAGGAGATTTCAAATTTGCTGGTGTTCCCGGCCTTCTTCGCATGCGGCTGACGTAATGGCTCCTGGCACGCATGCACAGAAGGCCGGTGTCAGGTCCTGGAGGTCCAGATCACCACGGGACAGCACAGTAGACCAGGGAGAGTAATCTCAGCTGCCTCCATGGATCCGATCTATGAAGGCAGCTGAATCTTTCCCTTTTTAAAAACTTTTCTGCACTTTAATGCGATCGGCGCTATCGATTGCATAACGCCGATCGCATTGCCGGGGTAAGCTCCCCGCAGCCCCCCATGATAGCTTCATATTGGCAGCTACCTCTGGGTACTGACAGCATGGAGCTGTCACGTCCATAGCCCACGTGGCTGTAATCCCCGCAGGATGCATGTTTTTACGTCCTCAGGGGATTAAAGCCCTCTTAGCTAGGATGTAAAAACACTATGGGCTGGTCACTAAGGGATTAAATCTAAGTGCATTTTATAAATTTATACCCATACTTCCTTTAAGAAATCTAAGTTTCCTTTTTAAATTTATGCACCTCTTCATGAAATAATATGATGTGAATGAAAACAGTTCCTGTGCTTCGCTCTGATGAAGCATGCTGTCTCCCTTTCTAGGGTGCTAACCTTCATGTTTTACTCATAATCCCCTGGCTGAACTTGCAAATGCAGGTGCAGCTCGGCAATTAGATCTAAATTGCAAGAGCTAGTGATACTCGTGCAATAGCTCCATTATTCCATTTTGCTTTTGGGGTTGCCAGAAGGCAGGCCCTTATATTTAGAACTGGTGTTCCCGATTATACTGTTTGTACCTTCTGATCTACAGTATAATAATCTTGGGGATGCCTTTTAAATACTCTTAACCAAATTCACAAGAACAATAGTAGAAAGATCAAAATGATTTTGAGTAATATTTTGCATGAAATTTGTGAAAATGGACAATTCTTGAAACATGTAAAAGTCAGCAGACTTTTCAACAAAGTTTTCCTTTAGGGCTTATTTACACAGTCATAAGCGGTTTATGTGAGCCCGACGGCACCATACAAAATGCCTGAACGGCAAAGGGCCTGGGGCATATATGCCGAAACCGGAATGCCATGGGGCCTGGAAAGACATTCCCCCTTGCTGGCTCAGCTTCTCTCTCCTCCCCTCCAGCCGTTTGCAAGGGGAGAAAGTGACACAGGGGCAAAGCTAAGCTTCCTCCTCTTACTGCCCCATATCTGCAGCCAGCAATGGGAGGGAGCGGAACAGGTGGAGCTTAGCTCCGCCCCTCACCCTCCCATTGCAAGCAGTGTCAAGGGGCAAAGAAGAAAACAGAAGGGGGAAGGAGTTTAGCAGTCACGATGCTAAACTCTCTCCCACCTCCCTTCTTTGTCAGCTAACATAGGCTCCCATAGGAATCTATGTAGCTGCCACTGCCATCGTGTATGCCAATGCATCAGAGGGGCAGCCTATATGCCCGTGTGAATAAGCCCTTAAGTTTATGGACAACTTTATGCAATTTTAACTGCCCATTATTGGGCTACATTTACCACAATGCTACAGTACTGTGCAAAAGTTTTAAACAGGTATGTTGCAAAGTATAAATGCTTTCAAAAATAGAAGTGCCAATAGTTTATTTTTGTCAATTAACAAATGCAAAGTAAATGAAAAAAAGAGAAGTCTAAGGCCGCCTGCACACGACCAGGTTTGAATTGCAGAATCCGCAATGGTCTCCCGTATGGATGATTAGCGGCATTCCGCACTAATTCAAACCAATAGAGCATCCGCATGTCTGCTGACTCGAGTGGACAGCGACCGTGATTTTACACTCCCGTAAAAAAAAACCAATTTCAGCATGCTCCATTTTTCTGAAGTCAATGGAAGCCGTCTGCCCCACAGCCCTTCTGGGATTGACATTGAAGAAAGGTCATGGTCAGGTTTTAAGTCTTATGCACATTTGAATAGTACAGTCTTTATTCCAAAAGGTTTGCAGTTAGGAAGTACCAGCTGTATTATTTTCTGCGGAGTAAATGTACCACCACACGTCTCCCCTGCTTTCTCCCTTTTCCTACCTGTGTTGGTTCAGCTGCTGCCTGTACAGTTTTCCAGGCATTCACTGAGTTGAGTAAATTTTTCAAAAGTTGGGACCTCTGACACAAATCCATCATAGTCTCCACTGCTAGGCCCTGCTCTTTCATGTCACATGACACCATTGGAAGTCCTAAACTATTATTAACCTCTCAAATGGTCCTGCATACAGCACTCCCCACCCAGCTGGCTCACCTTCTCTTCTACCACATTCCAAGGCAAACTAGAACAATATGGGAAGGGAAGTGAAATGAAATGTCAGGTAAAAATATATAGCAAATTTATACAATTGAGAACCTTGGTATTAGAAATGGATAGAAAGAACAAAGACAAAAATTCTGAAGATAATTAATTAGAGGAGCAAGAGACATCGATCACAAACTAAAATGTTTTACATTTTAGTTGCATTGGACAAATATTGTCACCTTGGGGATGCCAGAGCCACATCTATTATGCTGGATGTTCCTGCAGGACCATGTGATCTCAGCAGTGCTCAGTCTAATTGGAGTGCAGGCTGCTTGCCACAACCATAGGCTGCATTATCAGCCAGAACTACAGCAGAATTAGGTCATCGACACATTTCGCAGTAGCTTTGCAAACCTTGTTTTTGCTTTCCTTTGTCTGGAGCTTTCATTACCTGTATTATATTATGTATATTACCTACTTTACTGTAAAATGCTCCAGTAATGCGTGTGTAATGTGCTTTTACATACATGTATTAGCACACACAACAAAGCATCCTATAAACACACAGACACCCTTTTAGGGTACTTCTAGGCCCAGTATATACATTGTGTATTTCCCAATAAGGATTTCCTATATAGAAAATATGCAGCATATTGCAGAGTAAGCAATGTGCATGAGATTTCAGGAAACTCATCCATGCGCTGCTGGAAAAGTCTTCCACATAAATTGACCTACGGTCCAGATTTTATATCCACAATTTTATATTCACAGAGCCAGCAGATTCTTCACTGGCTTGTATGTGGATAATCTGTGGAGGATACTCAAACAAGACTTCCCATGTAGACATAGAGTGATAGGTGTTGTCTGAGTTGTAATATTTCTCTAAACCCTGTTCCCTATGCACTAACATAATAATCAAGCATATACACACCTTTCCCCACTTCTGCTATGTCCTGCAATGCCTCTCAGTCTTCTGCTGCTTTATTTGTATACAAGCTTCGGTCCTGCCCTGATTGCGGGACATCATAGGCGCTGCAGCCAATAACAGCTCAGGGCATACGACACATATTATTTACATATGTACACATATTTACAGGATGGAAGAGGTAATCACCTTCAGTGGAGAAGAAGAGTGGCTAGGAAACAGCAGCCAGGGATTAAATTGAGAGACCATTCACTGAAGAATAAAGGGGCTCCTACCACTGGGATGGTTTTGTCTACTTCCAAAGGTTAGGTGTAGACTAACCCTGCCAGTGCCCATCTGCACTGCAGTCCTACTAACAAGTGGACTGAAGCAATGGGAAGTCAGGTGACATGGAGCCCCAGAGCATCTAAGCTGTGAGCAATCTGGGCAGACATGGAGCCCCCCACTACCATTACGATCAACAGATGCCAGCCACTGGCAAAACCTTTCCTGCATTGCTCAGCCCTGGAAGGATGGCTGTCTGGCTCCTGTAACATCAGAAAACACAATATGTAAAATTATTGTCTCTACAGGATTACGGCAGTAGATCGGGTCCTTTCATCTTGCTTGTTGTTTAGTTTGTGCTGTTGATTGGATTAGAAATGATATGATTAAGATAACTGTAGGCATTTCAGAAGTGTGGTGGCATTCAGATGCAGTCCCAGCAAAACATTTTTAAAATAAATAAAAAACAAGAAAAACAATGAGCAGTAAAGCCAGACCTGCTATAACCATAATGCTAATGTGTGCCTCCTTCCCGTAAAATGGAAAAGCAGTGCTATTTATTTTTCCAGAAGTCCATCTCAATATGCTTGTGTCTAAAAAGGAAAGAATGTTGAATTGTTAAACTTTGCTCTGGAGATATTGTAGGTAGATGTGGAAATCCCTCCCGGACCCAGTTGAACATTTAGAACTCTCTAAAGGGGTGATTTGCCCAACCCCAGTTGTTCCTGAAACCAACATGTATGGTAGAAACTGTTTTTGTGTCTATCTCTGATTCTCTCTGGAAGCATCTTGATAAAGCTTCCCCATGTTATGAAAAGGGACTGTACCATTCTCTCTTTAAAGAGTGATTTTTCGGCCCAGTCCATTTGGAATAGAAAGGACGATTTATCTAGAAATAGTTTGAAAGTAGGTGCTGTTGGCTGTAATAACGTTTGCAAGATAGCCTTCAGACTCGCTGTCGCTACAAAGTATAGCAGGTTTGCATGCTCCCAATGAGCAACGATATTTATTGAGATCTAAATGACCAAAAAAATCACCCATAAAAATTAGTCAGGTGTCTTGTGGTATATTTATGGATCGGTGGCCAGAAGGCCTGTATAATGGTTCATTTGGATGTGATGAAAGTTGAGAAGACGATGCCTGACACTCGTCCGTACACATACTGGCTCTTATGCTGCTACATGGGAGCTAGTATCACTGGCTGACAGCGGGGGAGATGGAGAAGATTTTTTTCCTCCTGCTCCCCCGCCCCTCTCCATTTACTTAACATAGCGGCCGTTCAATACTGATCACGTTGAAGTAAATAAAAAAACGTTTGTTTCATCTCCCCTTCACAGACGCGATTGGTGAGAGGAAATTAAACTTTTTACAGGAGGCCTCCGCATTTGAATCCCAAAGCGATCCCACTTTGCGGACCTTCCCCCGGCCTCTGCTCATGCTCCCACCAGAAAGGTGCCGGACACATGCACAGAAACCGGGGAGGTCCCGGAAAATTTAAAATCTCCTTGCTCCCAGCTACCTAAGGTAGCCAAGAGCCTGGAGCAGTGACCGGTGGCTTCATTGAGCGGTCCCTGGTCAAGCGATAAAAAGTTAGCGATCTACTTTAGGCCGCTCTCACATGACTGGATGGGAATTGCAGATTCCATGATCAAATGCATTGGATTACACAATTCCAGTCACATTATCGGGTCGTAATTATGTAATCCACTCGCAGAAAACCGAATGCAGTATGTTCTATCTAACCGCGGATATTCGCAACATAGAGCCCAATGCACTCTATGGTTGCGGATATACTCGCAGTTCATACGCAGCTACATTATGTACAGGCTGTGGGTACCAGCATATTCGCTAAGCGACGGCGCAGGTAATATAAACAAAAAAAGCTGTACTGCGCATGACCGCCTGTGTGAGTACACAGTTATGCGCAGTACATTACGTAGCTGTACACATGGCCATGGGGGGGGGGATTAGTTTTAGGGAGTCAATTTTTTTTTGCACAAGTGAGCGATTGGGCCTGGAATTTATTCAGTTGTGCCCTGAAATCCAACGGGTGTTCCCTCCATTATAGGCCTAGCCATGTGTCCTGTAAGCAGATTGAGGCTACAATGGGTATGTTATGCGCAGTACATTACGCGGCCGTACACATGACCATGGTCTGGCTCACAGCTGGGATCCACTGTGGGCCTCTGCGAGTGGATTCCACATATGGCCGTGTGAGCCCGGCATTATTCAGAGGGCTATCTGTAATACGTAATTTACAAAAAGCCCAGGGAACAATCGCCTTCCTGCAGTTCCAGGAGCAGCTTATGGACGGCCTTCTGTTTTAGACCAATGCATCTCAGTAATCTTACGAAGCCTCACGGAGCGCTGCTTTTTACACCCCATCCCTGCCACTGAGGTCAAGAAATACCCCCCAAAAAGTGCAACTCAGGAGGAGGGATATCCAGTTTTATTGCCCCATGTGCCCATCCCAACCAGGCCTCCGTAATTACCCCTGTCTTCAAACATACCACACAGTTTACATTATTACTTTTATCTAAGATTTAGGGAATGCCAAAAAGGGAGAGGCGGGGGATTATTTTTAGGGAGTCAATTTTTTTTGCACAAGTGATCGATTGGGCCTGGAATTTATTCAGTTGTGTCCCGAAATCCAACGGGTGTTCCCTCCATTATAGGCCTAGCCATGTGTCCTGTAAGCAGATTGAGGCTCCAATGGGTATGTTTATGAACACGGGACAAACAGGGCTATCCGTTTTGGGGTAAAGGTCTTCAACCATATGTGTGCTGTACAAAAAAACTGTTTTTAATTTGGCACAATTGCCAAAAAAATGAACACGGAGCACAAAAAATAGGCGATAGCTGTTTTGCGTCACATGGCACTTTATCAAGCCTTCACAAATCCTAGGGAACTGGGGATGTATTTAAATGCAATGCCCCATTTGTTGCCTAGTAACCAGTAAATAATTAAAACAGTTAAAATCATAAAAAATGTGCAATTCATTTCTGTCATGTAAGCTCAGTCCTCCCAAGCACTTGTTCTACTGATCCATTTTGCTTCTCGTTGCAGCAATAACTGATGCCTCTTTCCTCCATTTTCTGGACAGTCCAATTGTGCAAGAGCTGCAAACCTCAAAACTTTACCATTACTTCCATGCTCCTCTCTCACATGTTAGATCAACCTTGTAGCTCCCACTCCAGTTGCAATTGATCTTATGTGTTCAGCAATACGTTTGTATAAACATCTTATAGTTTTCCCTATATAAAAATAGACTGCAGGGACAGAAGATGACATATACTACAAAGGCCGAATGCACAGGGGTGTAGTTGCACAGCACAGCAGGATCTGGAGCAGGTCCTCGCTGCCCATAGACATGCCATGTAAAATCGCTTTTCCCTACCCACGAGCGGATTGGTGCGGGCCTCGCAGTCAATGGAAGCAGTCTGTCCCACGGCCTCTCCACAGTGAGCAGTGCACACAGGCCTGTGGGATCCGCGTCATCACCTAGCAACGGCGCGTCACGCTCTGTACTAGACATGTGCGCTGGAGCGCTGTCTGGCACATCTACAGTACAGAAGCTGCCTGCACACGGACACAGCGACACATGCCGCCAGGGCACATGGATGGATTCCGCTGTGAGATCTCGCAGCCGGAATCTGACCTGTTCGTGCGCAGGTGGCCCAAAGAGGACTTACAGTTTAAGAACTGCTTCACACAGCATATCACTACACCCATTCTAATGACCTTCAACTGAGCGTTCTGTTCACACTGCACACAGGAATCACATCTAAAGTTTCCCCTGGGGGCAATCTGTTCTATCCCAGCATTGTGATTTTTCTTTATGTTTAATTATTACCAATTTGTTTTTTAATGTACCGCGTTTCCCCGAAAATAAGACAGTGTCTTATATTAATTTTTGCTCAAAAAGGTTTAACTTTTTTACATGTATAGCTGCCTGGACACTATTTAAATTGATTTTTTTAATTAACTGTTAGCAGGGTTTAATTTTGGAGTAGGGCTTATATTTCAAGCATCCTCAAAAGGCCTGAAAATCATTTTGCGTCCTCAAAAATTCTGGAAAATCATGCTATGTCTTATTTTCAGGGTATGTCTTATTTTCAGGGAAACGGGGTAGTACTACGTCTAAACGAAATGACTGGTTTCCTGCCTGCAAACAGCGGATCCTGCTCTATTAAATGCCGATTCCTGTGAATGCTGACTTTTATTTTGCACACGAGAGGACTGAATTTGAAAAAATAGGGAGCTACCCTTCTTTATACCTCTCTTCTTCACCTCAGTAATTCAGTACGGTCTTTTATTGACGTTCTACCCATAGCTTTGTCTATAACATTTTTAGGCTGTTTTCACACGAGAGTTTAATCACGGCAAGAAGCGTTGTCCAAAAATTGCTACAATTTGAAGTATTGGATTCAAATGCATTTGTTCAGATGGGTGATTTTTTTGTGCGTAAAATCGGCTGGCCAGAAAAGATAGTGCCTATGGAGAGTATTCTGGCGAGCCACTTTTATGCCGGCCAGAAAAGATAGGTCTTGACCAATCTTTTGCCGGATTACGCCAACCCGTCCCATAGACTCCTATGGGAGCCTATGAGAGCTGCTCGAAAAGGGAGGTGGGAGGGAGTTTAGCAGCGGCTCGCATTGCTAAAGTCCCCCCCTCCCCTCCACTTGCCAGCAGCTCCCATAGGCTGGGGATGGAGTTTAGCACACTAGCTCCCGCGCCTCCCCCTTAGCTGGCAAGAGGCGGAAAGGGGGAGGGAGTTTAGCAGAGCTGAACTCTCTCCCCCTGGCCAATGGTATTCTGGGTGGTGTTTGTATGCCACTGCCAGGCTGTCTGAATGGGTGTGAAAATGTGAGATGCAGCTGCGACTTGGTTTTCAGTTTTTTTTCAATTTCTCCCCATTTAGAAATTAATTTTTTCTGGGGCTATGGCTATCTCTTGATTGGAGCAGACGTGTGGTAGAGGAGCTCTGATGCAGCTCCGAATCCAAGAGAGAACTGTTCACCTGTGCACCCAACTCAGAGAGCATTCCTGTCCTCAAACCTCCTGTTATTTACCAAGGTGAGCTTTCCGTACATGTGGAATTGGGACCTCTTCACACCACTTCTGCTGGGATCACTCTGGAGTGCTGGCGCTGAAGACATGCTGCAGCACTGGGTGAGCTGTTGTGTGGGACGTCTGTGCTCCACACAATAGACGTGAAACCCACTAAAGCTCAGCTAGTGTAATGCTGAAACAGTGCTTTAGTGCCTTGCTAGCGCCGTACCCACGCTTGGGAATCTTATATATGGATGGCACTGACCTTTACTTCAGTAGGTTGCAACTCATTCACCCTGGTGATGCAGGGCATAAAGCAAAGGATTTTGGCCCTCCCTGATCTTCCACAGCCTGTTGGTGCTTTAGGGTGGCTTTACACGAGGTTTTTTTGCGCGTACATAGGTGCGCACCTACGTACGAGCAAAAACACGTGTGTATGCAGCTGCGTGCATTGTTTTAAATGAGGCAGATGTAGCAGCTGAAGCGCTCAGCCAATCACAATCAGAGCTACCAGCAGGTGGGGATTTTACACTGTTTTAAACAGCTCAGACAGAGGTATTTATTCTACAAACTGACCAACTTGACCTCCTGGTCATACCTGCTTCGTTTTCACTCTTTGTTCTGGACACCACAGGCACGAAGAATGCCCAAAACAAAGAGAGAGGTCCTAGCCCTCTTAAACTAACGTCTTACTTTGGAGTTTCAGCCACCCCACAATGAGGAGCAGATAATATTGATTCTGTTGAGTCATCATCTGCGCCTAAAAGTGACATCAACAGATGAACCGTGCATTGGGAGTTTTATAAAATGCATTTTCATGGTTAAATGGGATGTCCAGGGTTAGAAAAACATGGCTGCTTTCTTCCAAACACAGGACCACCCTTGTCCATAGGCTTGTGTGTAGTATTACAGCTCAGTTTCACTGAAGTAAGGGGTAGCACTATGTTTGGAAGAAATCTGCCCTGTTTTTCTAACCCTGGACAACCCCTTTAAGCAAACAAAGCTAAGGCTGGTTTCACATTACTTTTTGAGAATCTACTGATGATTCCTGGTTTCGGTCCTCTATGCAGAAATATTCTTAGATACAGAAATATTCATAGATACAGAAACCAGGATGGAGCCTGAATGGCACCATAGGGGTGAATATGTGAGATGGAGACCTCTTTTCTATCTAGTGTTAAACGTGACAGCATTCCCTCTCACATATTCTCCCCTATGGTGCCATTGAGGTTCTGCATTGGTTTTCGTCTCAAGCTCAGAAGTTACACACTATCCACAGGAAAGAACTGTCTGATTGTGGGGGTGCGTCTGCTGGAACCCCTATACTCATCACAAAGGGTTCAACAAGGTAACTAAATGAATGGAGAGGTGATTGAGCATGTGCATTATCACTCCATTCATTGACGTTAGACCAACATCGAGCAGATAGTTATGAGACAGTTATTTATAATCTTGGCACAAACCCTTTCATCCTATATTGTGTAAAGTACCTGATAACCTTACATGCCAGCTATTACATAATTATACTGCTCTCCATTAGAAACATTGCTGGCTCATTTGTTGCTTTGGACGCAAGCTGTTTATTATGTCTGCCAGTTCTACCTACAGATTGCTTATTTGCTTTACTGTTATCTAGTGAATGTTGGGCACGAGTTCGCCCCTGATGGAAGAACCTGCCTCTACCCATCCTAAAATCATGAATCAATTGAGGTTATTGCACTAACAAAGTGTAAGTGAAGTCATCTGAACATTCATGGATGCTCAGGTGTTTGGTTTATAAAATAATAAGATTGACAGTGCCTGGTACAGTATGAAATTTTTTTTAACATTTTGCAGCATTTGTTAAACACTTCTTTCAGCTGATACAATAGATGAGCCCCAGCAAATCCTTTATGTTAGTTGAATGGGTCCACAGAAGTGGAGCTCAGCACTCAATGGGTTGCCTGACACACACTGCCAGTATTTATTGTCAGGGCCCAGGCTGGTTTATTAGTATCTGCACATGCAAAAAAACGTAACTTTTTGTGCATTATGTTGATGAATTGTGTTTTTTTTGCTGGGTTTATAAATACATTGTAAACATCTGAAGAATAGACATGTTTGTGTACAAGTGGCATAGTACTATTTCTAGCCATTATATGACTTGTACCCTGTATTTTTCTGCAGACAGAACTCTGGTACTGCAGTGAAATGGTTAACGTCTATGGGTGTGACAGGAAGCTACATAAAAGTATGTTCCTGTCACACTGAGAGGAGGAAGTGATGGCTCAAAAGAGCTAGGAAGACTACTAGCCCGAGGTCTCGTTTGGACCAGTGAGATCCCCAGTGGATCTGTTCGAGAGCCATCACGCATCTGACAGAGAAGGATGCTCTTCAAACGCCCGGGGGGGGGGGGGGGGGTAGTGTCGGTGACCCAGTGGCTTGTGAACTCAGGACATTCCTGGCTGCTACGCTGTGTTCTATAGACTGTACACAGAGAACTGCAGATTCTCTATAAAACGCACATAGAATCATGTTGTATTACAGAGTACAGGAAGACTGAGCACTGGAGTTGATTTCTGTAGCTAAATCACAGTAAAAGTGGCTTACAATTAGCTTGCAGGCAGCATCTATGTGAGTCTCTCCTTCCTCTCCCATCTGCTTTGCTCTCTATATATTTCAATAATATTTCATCTCCCTCCCCCACCCCTGTTCCAAGGTCTGCATGCCTCCTGTCAATCAACTGAAAGCAGGCAGTGGATAGCAAGCTAGAAGGAAGGAGACAGCCCTTCAGGGTGATTTATTTTTTTTCAGCACAAAAATATCATTTTAGGTTAAAAAAAAGTAAAAGCAGTTCTACTAATTATCACACTGGCTATCATGTATCCAAGTACAAGTTGTTTGAAAAGTGAGCTTCCACTTAATCTTTGCAAGCAAGGACACAGTAGTGTTTCACATGCATGGTGAGCTGGGCAGAATCAGCGTTCTCTCCAAGTAGGTCTTGAAATCTGTAACAAATAAGGATATTTTACAACAAATAATGTTAAAACATTTATTAAACTCCCTAGTGTTATACAAGTCTTCCATTAAAAAATACTCTTTCTCTACACAGTTTTTGACACAAAGTATTGTACAATCAGATGTTTTTTACTGCCCGTTTTCCCGCAACATATGGCAATATTCTTGTCATTCTACTATACCCAAAATGGGAAGATTTGCATATGGTGGTTTAGGAGTTAGTGATATCTGTACAGTAGATCCCTGGTGGTCTAAAGGGATTTAGCGGTTAACCTAGTATCTGTGGTAATTTAGGGTGATTAATAGGATTAATACTGATATCCATTATCATGGTGGTCTAGGATGGTTATAGGTTACTAGTATATCTGATGTTACAAAACCAATAAGAAAAAAGATGCATATGCCAAAATATTGAAAAATTCTAAATAAAATCATAAGAAATATTACAAACAATGATGAATACTGGAAAACTACATCCAGACGGAACCCTGAAGGGCTCTATAGGCTGCTATTATTGAAGCAGAGACCCAGGCTGCAAGCTCAGGTATCCATTTAGTAGGTCTCTATTCCAATTTCAGACAGAATTGCATAGTTAACTGTGTTGTTCTGTTCGGCCAAAATACTAAAATAGCAGCCTGTGGAACCATCCATATGTCATGCCAGCTGCCAACATGTGGTAACTGTATTTCTGAAATAAGCGCACGGAAACTGTTAACACCACAGATCCTGGAAAACAAACAGTTAATGGTAAAGAGAAAATAAAGTAAACTGGTACTATTCCCATGTGAATGTCCCTACCTCAATGGTGAGTGTATCGCCCCGATTAGGACGTACTCACGCAGGAACCTGGGGTACTCTCTAAGGGTGGATTCACACGGGCAATCGCGATATGGCCACGAGAAAATCGTAACTTTTTTTTCCCGCAATTTTGGAACGTCAACACAGCTTTTTCTCACAAAAACATTGCTGCCATTTGCGATTTTCTCGTGCAAAAGTTAATAGGACATTTTAATGTTAAAAAGGCATACTATGAAAATCGTGCTTTACAATGCGATAAAAAGAAGGCTCCATAGGGAAACATGGAAGATAAAAAAAACTGCAAAAGCAGAAAGATAGGGCATGCACATCTCAATTCTGACAGCAGCATTTAAGTGCCCTGGCCAATGTACAGGGGTCCTGTACGGACCCTCCGTGATGAGATTGCGGGTTGCTGTACGGTTGTCATGCCAGCTGAGGGCCTTCTGAAAGGCTCCAGGGCTGTCATTGCAGAGTGCCTATCAAGCCATGCCTATGACATAGCTTAATAGAATACCTGTCAGACCACTATATAATGTAATGTTATGGCATTACATCATACAGCAGGAGCAATCAAAGGATTGCAAATACTTGTCCCCTCTGGGGACTAAAAAAAATGGAAAAATAAGTTTTAAAAAGTTAAATAATTGTTAAAAAAATAAAAAATAACACAACTTTAAAAGAAAAACCTTTTGGCATAAAAAAACCACACATGTAGGGCTTATTGGAAAGAAGCTGTGGAGGGGTATCACACCAGAGTCTCTGGATGCAGATCCTCCACAGTAGACAAACACAAGTGCAAATGGACAGACAAAAAACAAGAAGAGAGATTACTCTCACTTGCAGTGACCAGTCCTGCTTATTCCGTTCGATTGTGGAGAACTTGGAGTTTGGAGCTCTGCTCTGCTGGGCATTTCACAACCTGCAGATAAGTAGCTGCTGGTTCCTTTTCAGTTTGTTACTCTTCATTTCTGTTTTGCTTTGCATGTCGGTGCATCTCCCCAGGGATTCCTATAGGGACAATCAGGGCCCAGAAAGAAGACCGCTGCGCCGCCTTTATAGAGGCGATGTCCCCGCTTTAGGCAGATACCCATCACCCTACCGGCTAGGTTAGGGTCAGGCTTCCTTCACTCCCCCTGGAGTGGTGCTACCATCCCGCATATCGTGGTGTGTGGCTGCTACCGTATGTACATTCCCTGTCCCCGTGCGGAGTGTTGTATTCTGGTGTCGCATGGGCCTACTTCTGGGTTTCGTACTTCGTTGTGGTGCGCACTAGGCTTCAGTGCAATAGTCGACTTTCTACAGTCGTGGTTATCATCACCCTGCGTCCGTGCTGACCTTAGTGCTCATGTGCTGTACGGACGTGACAACAGCTTTAGATACAAGCTTTTTGTGAGTGCCTGTGTGTTGCTTTTTCGGGTGTGTTGGTATTTTTATTTATACCACTTACTATTTTCATAGTACTAAGGAGCCTGTAATGCCGCTAGGAGTGTGGATGTAAAATACTGAATGATGAACCCTGGGAATAGATGTTATTGGTCAATTATATACTTTGAAAGAGAGCATGTACTGTATCTGTATTTCCCTTTAAAAAAGCAAAGTCTGCTATGATTGAATGAAACTTTCAGTACAGTCCAATAATGTGGGCAGTATATGCATACAGGATGGCAAATGGCAATAATTCTCTGTTTTTTGTATCTTTATAGTTTACGTTATATATTTACAATTTCTAGTCTCATTATGTGTTTCTATTTAGCACATTTGTCTGAATACATGTATGTTTTTTACTCCAGGTTCATCTGGGTCCATCAGCACTATTGGTGTCAGCTGTGTGATAGATCTTGCACTCCATTTCAGTTTGGTTGTCTACTACCACGATGGAACAGAAACGTATTTATACCGTACCTTTTCTCTGTCTGTTGTAGAAGTTCTTCTGCTCCTTTCACATCTTTCTCTAGAAATATCAGATAGAAACAAATTGATTGGATAAGTCCCATAATTTTAGGAATGCACATCTGAAATTTGACTGGTATATCTGTGATCCTGCAAGAGAAGGGTATGTGCTTAGGATATAGTTTATCTGACAAAGTTCTCACAATGAGATATTTTAATTAACAGATAATCACAATGTAATAACACAAATTAAAAGATGGAAAAATACCTCTTCAGTGCCACCTATTGGAAGGCAGCATCCCAGCAACTCAATGTTATAATATTTAAACAAGTCTTGAAACAATGTCTGGAGATTGTAAGCCAAAGCCAGAAAACATGCACAGACAGCTGTTTCGGGGTGATTGCCCCTCATCAGTGTGCAGTAGGTTTCCAGCTTGGCTAGTGAGAGGCCTATAGACTTGGGTCATGAAGAGTATCGTTCCTCCTCAAGGAGTGTACCTAGAAGGTCAGCAAGTTTGCCTTAGGTGACAAAGCATTCTCTGCAGTCGTCTTTTCATAAGGTACTTCTCGAGTGTTTCCACTTGTTCTCAGCACTCTGCGCCATCCATTAACGTCTTACCCAATGCTCACAGTACGCTTACCTCTGATCAGATTATGTGAAATTTTGGTTTTACTTATTTTAAAGGAATTTATCATAGGAAAAAAAAATTGTACGATGTTGGCCAGTTGAAGGGATCAAAGTATTCTAGAAAGCTTATATAGCATTTCTTTTATTTCAGTTACCCATTAAAAGGCATCATAACTGCATGATCAGTGCTTTCTTTAGTATTTACATCTGGTTTTTGTTACAAAAAAATGTAATATCTTTATATTTTTGTTTATTATTCTGCATATAGTAAAGCATTGAAATATTTCAGCGTTTGCACTATACAACATTCTGATTTTGCATGCTGCTGTGATTGTTGTATGTACAATTGCACAAAAAAACTAAGTGAAGCTTGTGAAATTACCTGGATTTCTGCCTTGGTTATTAACCCCTTAAGGATGTTTTTTTCTTCACCCCCCCCCCCCCCCCTTTAAATATAACTCTTTTATTTATCCATCAATGTAAATGTCTAAGGGCCTGTTTATTGTGGAACAAGTTATATTTTTCAATGGTACTATCTAACCCCGTTAGGCTGCCTGTCCATGGGCGTGTTTTCATTGCGTTCCCTGCGTCCGAATATCCATACCATGAGCTGATTTCAGAGGGGACCACGCTGGATCGTGGAAGCAGGGGAGTATAAAAAATAAAATTGTCACTTGTTCTGTATACTTTTTTTAAATGTTCTCTGTTAATTTTAAAATAAATAAAATTTGTTAAAAAATATATGCATCACCTGACCCCCTTCATATCTTCTAACAGCACCATAACTTAGTTTACGGTGCTGTGGGGGACATGACAGGTTTCCTTTAGGGCAACTAAGTTCTATGCCAAATACATTTATGTGAGACATAAATTCACAATCTAAAATTTTAAAAATAACATTTTTAGGAGCGTTTTTCTTAATTTAATGTGACTGTTGGGTGGATGGGGGGGGGGGGTATAATGAAAAAACTTACAATTGCTTGTCTTTTAGAGGAATAGCCTCATAAATACTTTTGTACTGACAAAAAAAAGTCCTCCATGTTTTTTTCAGCATATGTGTACAAAATTTCACATACCTATGAAAAATAGAAAATCATTAATGAAAGAAATAAGTACCTTTTTCAGTAAGCCAAGCCTCTATTATAACAGGAAACAAAAGCAGACCAAAGACAGTAGAAGATAACCCCATTTGGAGATGACTCTGCAGTTCATTTTCAAGTACCTTATTAGACCTTACTATCATTACCTCTGACATTACTACAGTCAGGTCATCTGACAAATCCTCGTATTCAATCTCAAAGACCGGATAAAGACCATGTAGAGCCAAGCATCCTTTTTTCTTTAGCACTCGAGCTGCTTCACTAGCAAATTCATCTACTCTGAAAAAATGAGCAGCAATACCGGCAGTCACCAGGTCCACAGAATCATTCCCTATTGGTAACTTCTCAGCTGGCGCCACCCTGTAGACAGAGCAGAGATGATTGCCAGAGGAACTAATGCCATCTAATCCTCAGTAGCATCAGCAGGATTGGTAGATCCAGTGTAATACTCACATGTAGGACACGTTGTCCAGCAAATTATATTGATTAGCCAAATTTATTTGGGATTCACTGATGTCTATTCCCAGGACCTTCCTGAAGTGAGGAGCTAGAGGTATAGTGTATCGTCCAGTCCCACATCCAACATCGACCGCCAATTCAAGAGGCTGCCCATTTCTCTATTAAGAAGTGCAGAGTGCAATTAGTAAAGCTGAAATAATTTCCACATACATTATGTTGATTGTAAAAGCATACAATATGGTATATTACTATAGAATTGTCTGTTTACACATGAGCAGCATTTAGCGCTTAAGAAGGTGGCCCTTTTTTCTCCATTTTCATTTTTTGCAGCGTTGCTTCTCTCTTCGCTGCACTGAATATGTGAAGGGATCCTTGGTGTGGAGAGGTTGCAGCTGTTTTTCTGTTTCTCAGATGAGATCTTGAGCTATTGCCAGAGCCAACGTTCTAATATGGTGCTTCCCTGCCCACATGCATACCTAGAACTGATGTCAGTTTACCTCTCCCGCAAAATGCTAACAGACAACAGTGGAAAAAGTACATAAAAAAGCAATATGTTCTCCTAATCCTTTTGGACCTTTAAAGGGATTGTCCAGGGTTAGAAAAATATGGCTAACTACCAAACCCAGCGCCACCTTTGTCCATACGGTTGTGTGTGGTATTACAGCTCAGCTTCAATGAAGTGAAGAAGAGCTGAACTGCAATACCAAACACAACCCACAGACAAAGGTGGTGCTGTATTTGGAAGAAAACAGCCATGTTTTTCTAACCCTGGACCAGCCCTTTAACCTCTAAATATACAATATGATGTGGTGCAGAGCAAGGTATTAGGGCCATATTCACATGACGAGAGGAAAATGCACCAGAAATCCTCGGGTGCAACTTACATTGCACAGCCCATTACATGTCCCATTCTTGTGTGGGACTCGCAGAAAAATAGGGCATGCAGTAATTTTTTTTAACTATCAAAGTGAAAAATTGCTCAAGTGAATATGAACTCATTGAAAAGAATGGGTACATTTTCAGTGTGGGTTCTGTCCATCTCAGACATGGACAGAGCTGGCATGAGAATATGGGCCGTGTGAATACAGCCTTATTGTGTTTGCTGTGAAAAGACACATGATGCGACGCAAGCCCAGTAAATTCCACACTAAAATCTGCAGGCTGCTTGCTGATTTTAATACAGAATTGAAAAAGGCTTAAAACCTGCCTGCGATTCTGCATCAAAATTTGCAGTTTGACCTGTGGATTTGGGTGTGAAATTCCTGTGAATTTAGTTGTATCCTGCAACTTAAAGGGGTTGTCCCGTGATAGCAAGTGGTGTTAAAGGGGTTGTCCCGCGAAAGCAAGTGGGGTTATACACTTCTGTATGGCCATATTAATGCACTTTGTAATGTACATCGTGCATTAATTATGAGCCATACAGAAGTTATTCACTTACCTGTTCCGTTGCTAGCGTCCTCGTCTCCATGGAGCCGTCTAATTTCAGCGTCTAATCGCCCGATTAGACGCGCTTGCGCAGTCCGGTCTTCTCCCTTCTGAATGGGGCCGCTCGTGCCAGAGAGCTGCTCCTCGTAGTTCTGCCCCGTCACGTGTGCCGATTCCAGCCAATCAGGAGGCTGGAATCGGCAATGGAACGCTCACAGCCCACGGTGCACCATGGGAGAAGACCTGCGGTCCACCGTGGGTGAAGATCCCGGGGGCCATCTTCGCAAGGTAAGTAAGAAGTCACCGGAGCGCGGGGATTCGGGTAAGTACTATCTGTTTTTTTTTTTTTAAACCCCTGCATCGGGTTTGTCTCGCGCCGAATGGGGGGGCTATTGAAAAAAAAAAAAAAACGTTTCGGCGCGGGACAACCCCTTTAAGCACTTCTGTATGGCCATATTAATGCACTTTGTAATATACATCGTGCATTTAATATTGGCCATACAGAAGTTATACACTTACCCCTCCGGTACTGGCGTCCCCGTCTCCATGGAGCCGACCGAAGCCTTCTTCTGCCGGGATTAGATGCGCTTGCGCTGTCTGCCCTCTTCTGTCCAGCTCCGGCGTGCTCGTGCTGCAGAGGTCTTCTGCGCATCCCAGAAGACCTCTGCAGCGCGAGCACGCCGGAGCCGGACAGAAGAGGGCAGACAGCGCAAGCGCGTCTAATCCAGGTAGAAGGCAGCTTTAATCGGCGCCATAGAGACGGGGACGCCAGCACCGGAGGGGTAAGTGTATAATAGAGATGAGCGAATGTACTCGTCCGAGCTTGCTACTCGTTCGAGTATTAGCGTGTTCGAGATGCTCGTTACTCGTGACGAGTACCACGCGATGTTTGAGTTACTGTCACTTTCATCTCTGAGACGTTAGCGCGCTTTTCTGGCCAATAGAAAGACAGGGAAGGCATTACAACTTCCCCCTGCGACGTTCAAGCCCTATACCACCCCCCTGCAGTGAGTGGCTGGCGAGATCAGGTGTCACCCGAGTATAAAAATCGGCCCCTCCCGCGGCTCGCCACAGATGCGTTCTGACATAGTTTAGGGAAAGTGCTGTCTTGGTGGAGTTGCTATAGGGAGAGCGTTAGGAGTATTTTAGGCTTCAAGAACCCCAACGGTCCTTCTTAGGGCCACATCTAACCGTGTGCAGTACTGTGGAGGCTGCTTTTTGCAGTGTTGCACATTTTTTTTTTTTGTATATCGGCCGTGCAGAACATTGCGCCCTGCAGTAATACTCCAGGGCCAGAAGTGGTGGTTAGGCAGGGACAGAAGACATATATTGTGAGGCAGGGACAGAACACATATATTGTGAGGCAGAGACAGAAGACATATTTATTGAATATAGGCAGTGGGCCTTTGCAAAAACATTTGGGGAAAAAAATCTATTTGGGCTGCCTGTGACTGTCCTCAGTGTTCTGGGTCTGTGCTGGGTGTAGTTGTCCTCCTAATTCATACGCAGCCAGCTTAGTGTTACAGCAGGCTTGCGCAAAATTATTTGCTGGCTCTGTGTTGGCTGTTAAACCACCGCTGTATTCCAGTCCACAGTGCAACACTCTGCAGTTATTTGACATACTCCAGGGCCAGTAGCGGTGACGCAGAGAGAGAAGAGATATATTTATTAAATATAGGCAGTGGGCCTTTGCAAAAACATTTGGGGAAAAAAATCTATTTGGGCTGCCTGTGACTGTCCTCAGTGTTCTGGGTCTGTGCTGGGTGTAGTTGTCCTCCTAATTCATACACAGCCAGCTAAATCTTACAGCAGGCTTGCGCAAAATTATTTCCTGGCGTTCCGTAAGCGAAGTCAGCCTCCAACCACAGGCCAATAAGCGGCACATTTAATTACAGCGTTCTGTTTCTGCACTACTGGTAATACACTATGCTGAGGGGTAGGGGTAGGCCTATAGGACGTGGACGCGGGCGAGGACGCGGAGGCCCAAGTCAGGGTGTGGGCACAGGCCGAGCCAGTGCGGTGGCCAGGGGTAGAGGCAGGGCCAGACCGAATAATCCACCAACTGTTTCCCAAAGCGCCCCCTCGCGCCATGCCACCCTGCAGAGGTCAAGGTGCTCTACGGTGTGGCAGTTTTTCACAGAGACGCCTGACGACCGACGAACAGTGGTGTGCAACCTTTGTCGCGCCAAGATCAGCTGGGGAGCCACCACCACCAGCATGCGCAGGCATATGATGGCCAAGCACCCCACAAGGTGGGACGAATGCCGTTCACCACCTCCAGTTTGCACCACTGCCTCTCCCCCTGTGCCCCAACCTGCCACTGAGATCCAAACCCCCTCTGAGGACACAGGCACTACCGTCTCCTGGCCTGCACCCACACCCTCACCTCCGCTGTCCTCGGCCCCATCCAGCAATGTCTCTCAGCGCAGCGTCCAGACGTCGCTAGCGCCACTGTTTGAGCGCAAGCGCAAGTACGCCGCCACACACCCGCACGCTCAAGCGTTAAACGTGCACATTGCCAAATTGATCAGCCTGGAGATGCTGCCGTATAGGCTTGTGGAAACTGAGGCTTTCAAAAGCATGATGGCAGCGGCGGCCCCGCGCTACTCGGTTCCCAGTTGCCACTACTTTTCCACGTGGACACGTGGACAAGTACAGGTGGGCAGAGCCACTATATCTCCCTGACGGCACATTGGGTGAATTTAGTGGAGGCTGGGACAGAGTCAGAACCTGGGACCGCTCACGTCCTACCCACCCCCCGAATTGTGTGCCCCAGCTCGGTAGTGGTATCTGCGGCGGTGTATGCTTCCTCCACTAAACCACTGTCCTCCTCCTCCTTCTTCTACACAACCTCTGTCTCGCAATCAAGATGTGTCAGCAGCAGCACGTTGCCAACAGTCGGTGTCGCGCGGCACGGCAGCACAGCGGTGGGCAAGCGTCAGCAGGTCGTGCTAAAACTACTCAGCTTAGGAGAGAAGAGGCACACGGCCCACGAACTGCTGCAGAGTCTGACAGAGCAGACCGACCGCTGGCTTGCGCCGCTGAGCCTCCAACCGGGCATGGTCGTATGTGACAACGGCCGTAATCTGGTGGAGACTCTGCAGCTCGGCAGCCTCACGCACGTGCCATGCCTGGCCCATGTCTTTAATTTGGGGTTCAGCGCTTTCTGAAAAGCTACCCACACTTGTCCTACCTGCTCGGAAAGGTGCGCCGGCTCCCTGGAACCCACCGGCTGTACATAAATGTATCCCATTGCAGTGCCCTGGACAGCAGAGCTAACGTCAGATTAAATGCAGGTGGGCTTCGGCCCACACTGCATGCCCCAGTCAGACTGGGGTTTTTTATAAGTAGACACAGGCAGGTACAACTTCCTATTGTGAAGTCCGTGTGGACGAACAGCATGGGTGGCTCCCTGGAACCCACCGGCGGTACATAAATAAATCCCATTGCAGTGCCCTGGACAGCAAAGCTAATGTCAGGTTTAATGCAGGTGGGCTTCAGCCCACACTGCATGCCCCAGTCAGACTGGGGTTCTTTAGAAGTGGACACATGCAGTTACAACTCCGTGTGGACCGACAGCATGGGTGGCTCCCTGGAACCCACCGGCGGTTCACAAATATATCCCATTGCAGTGCCCAGCACAGCTGAGGTAATGTCATGTTTAATGCAGGTGGGCTTCGGCCCACACTGCATGCCCCAGTCAGACTGGGGTTCTTTAGAAGTGGACACATGCAGTTACAACTCCGTGTGGACCGACAGCATGGGTGGGTGCTAGGAAGCCACCGGTGGTACATAAATATATCCCATTGCAGTGCCCAGCACAGCTGATGTAACATAAGCTTTAATGCAGGTGGGTAAAAAATTAATTGGATTACACTGTAGGCGAGGGCCTACAAAAATTGGTGTACCAACAGTACTAATGTACCTCAGAAAAAGTGCCCATGCCCAACCAAGAGGGCAGGTGAAACCCATTAATCGCTTTGGTTAATGTGGCTTAATTTGTAACTAGGCCTGGAGGCAGCCCAGTTAAAATAAAAATTGGTTCAGGTGCAAGTTTCAACGCTTTAATGAGCATTGAAACGTATAAACATTGTTTACAAAAATTATATGACTGAGCCTTGTGGGCCTAAGAAAAATTGCCCGTTCGGCGTGATTACGTCAGGTTTCAGGAGGAGGAGCAGGAGGAGGAGGATGAATAGAATACACAGATTGATGAAGCAAAAAGGTCCCCGTTTTTGATGGTGATAGAGAACGATGTTTTCATCCGCGGGTGCAGCCTACGTATTGCTTAGGTATCGCTGCTGTCCGCTGGTGGAGAAGAGAAGCCTGGGGAAATCCAGGCTTTGTTCATCTTGATGAGTGTAAGCCTGTCGGCACTATCGGTTGACAGGCGGGTACGCTTATCCGTGATGATTCCCCCAGCCGCACTAAACACCCTCTCTGACAAGACGCTAGCCGCAGGACAAGCAAGCACCTCCAGGGCATACAGCGCGAGTTCAGGCCACGTGTCCAGCTTCGACACCCAGTAGTTGTAGGGGGCAGAGGCGTCACGGAGGACAGTCGTGCGATTGGCTATGTACTCCCTCACCATCCTTTTACAGTGCTCCCGCTGACTCAGCTTTGACTGGGGAGCGGTGACACAGTCTTGCTGGGGAGCCATAAAGCTGGCAAAGGCCTTGGAGAGTGTTCCCCTGCCTGCGCTGTACATGCTGCCTGATCTCTGCGCCTCCCCTGCTACCTGGCCCTCGGAACTGCGACTTCTGCCACTAGCGCTGTCGGATGGGAATGTTACCATCAGTTTGTCCGCCAGGGTCCTGTGGTATAGCATCAGTCTCGAACCCCTTTACTCTTTGGTTATGAGAGTGGAAAGGTTTTCCTTATACCGTGGGTCGAGCAGTGTGTACACCCAGTAATCCGTAGTGGCCAGAATGCGTGTAACGCGAGGGTCACGAGAAAGGCATCCTAACATGAAGTCAGCCATGTGTGCCAGGGTACCTGTATGCAACACATGGCTGTCCTCACTAGGAAGATCACTTTCAGGATCCTCCTCCTCCGGCCATACACGCTGAAAGGATGAGAGGCAAGCAGCATGGGTACCCTCAGCAGTGGGCCAAGCTGTCTCTTCCCCCTCCTCCTCATCCTCCTCATGCTCCTCCTCCTCCTCCTCAACGCGCTGAGATATAGACATGAGGGTGCTCTGACTATCCAGCGACATATTGTCTTCCCCCGCCTCCGTTTCCGAGCGCAAAGCGTCTGCCTTTATGCTTTGCAGGGAACTTCTCAAGAGGCATAGCAGAGGAATGGTGACGCTAATGATTGCAGCATGCCCGCTCACCATCTGGGTAGACTCCTCAAATTTTCCAAGGACCTGGCAGATGGCTGCCAACCAGGCCCACTCTTCTGTAAAGAATTGAGGAGTCTGACTCCCACTGCGCCGCCCATGTTGGAGTTGGTATTCCACTATAGCTCTACGCTGCTCATAGAGTCTGGCCAACATGTGAAGCGTAGAGTTCCACCGTGTGGGCACGTCACACAGCAGTCGGTGCACTGGCAGATTAAACCGATGTTGCAGGGTCCGCAGGGTGGCAGCGTCCGTCTTGGACTTGCGGAAATGTGCGCTGACCCGGCGCACCTTTCCGAGCAGGTCTGGCAAGTGTGGGTAGCTTTTCAGAAAGCGCTGAACCACCAAATTAAAGACATGGGCCAGGCATGGCACGTGCGTGAGGCTGCCGAGCTGCAGAGCCGCCACCAGGTTATGGCCGTTGTCACACACGACCATGCCCGGTTGGAGGCTCAGCGGCGCAAGCCAGCAGTCGGTCTGCTCTGTCAGACCCTGCAGCAGTTCGTGGGCCGTGTGCCTCTTCTCTCCTAAGCTGAGTAGTTTCAGCACGGCCTGCTGACGCTTGCCCATCACTGTGCTGCCACGCCACGCGACACCAACTGCTGGCGACGTGCTGCTGCTGACACATCTAGATTGCGAGACAGAGGTTGCGTAGGAGGAGGAGGGTGGTTTAGTGGAGGAAGCATACACCGCCGCAGATACCACCACCGAGCTGGGGCCCGCAATTCTGGGGGTGGGTAGGACGTGAGCGGTCCCAGGCTCTGACTCGGTCCCAGCCTCCACTAAATTCACCCAATGTGCCGTCAGGGAGATATAGTGGCCCTGCCCGCCTGTGCTTGTCCACGTGTCCGTTGTTAAGTGGACCTTGGCAGTAACCGCGTTGGTGAGGGCGCGTACAATGTTGCGGGAGACGTGGTCGTGCGAGCTGGGACGGCACATCGGGAAAAGTAGTGGCGACTGGGAACTGAGTAGAGTGGGGCCGCCGCCGCCATCATACCTTTGAAAGCCTCCGTTTCCACAACCCTATACGGCAGCATCTCCAGGCTGATAAATTTGGCTATGTGCACGTTTAACGCTTGAGCGTGCTTGTGCGTGGCGGCGTACTTGCGCTTGCGCTCCAACACTTGCGCTAGCGACGGCTGGACGGTGCACTGAGAGACAGTGGTGGATGGGGCCGAGCACAGCGGAGGTGAGGGTGTGGGTGCAGGCCAGGAGACGATAGTGCCTGTGTCCTGAGAGTGGGGTTGGATCTCAGTGGCAGGTTGGGGCACAGGGGGAGAGGCAGCGGTGCAAACCGGAGGCGGCGAACGGCCTTCGTCCTACCTTGTGGGGTGCTTGGCCATCATATGTCTGCGCATGCTGGTGATGGTGAGGCTGGTGGTGGTGGCTCCCCGGCTGATCTTGGCACGACAAAGGTTGCACACCACTGTTCGTCGGTTGTCTGCACTCTCAGTGAAAAACTGCCAGACCTTTGAGCACCTCGGCCTCTGCAGGGTGGCATGGCGCGAGGGGGCGCTTTGGGAAACAGTTGGTGGGTTATTCGGTCTGGCCCTGCTTCTACCCCTGGCCACCGCACTGCCTCTTCCAACCTGCCCTGCTGCTGCACTTGCCTCCCCCTCTGAAGACCTGTCGTCAGTAGGCGTAGCAAACCAGGTGGGGTCAGTCACCTCATCGTCCTGCTGCTCTTCCTCCGAATCCTCTGTTGCTCCTCCCTCGGACTTACTCCAATTACTACTACCTGAGTGATAGACAACTGTGTCTCATCGTCATCGTCCTCCTCACCCACTGAAAGCTCTTGAGACAGTTGCCGGAAGTCCCCAGCCTCATCCCCCAGACCCCGGGAACTTTCCAAAGGTTGGGCATCGGTCACGACAAACTCCTCCGGTGGGAGAGGAACCATTGCTGGCCATTCTGGGGGGCCCGGGAACAGTTCCTGGGAGTCTGCCTGCTCCTCAGAATGTGTCATTGTAATGGAGTGAGGAGGCTGGGAAGAAGGAGGAGCAGCAGCCAGAGGATTCAGAGTTGCAGCAGTGGACGGCGCAGAACTCTGGGTGGTCGATAGATTGCTGGATGCACTTTCTGCCATCCACGACAGGACCTGCTCACACTGCTCATTTTCTAATAAAGGTCTACCGCGTGGACCCATTAATTGTGAGATGAATGTGGGGACACCAGAAACGTGCCTCTCTCCTAATCCCGCAGCAGTCGGCTGCGATACACCTGGATCAGGAGCTCGGCCTGTGCCCACACCCTGACTTGGGCCTCCGCGTCCTCGCGCGCGTCCACGTCCTCTAGGCCTACCGCTACCCCTCAGCATGCTGTATTACCAGTAGTGCAGAAACAGAACGCTGTAATTAAATGTGCCGCTTATTGGCCTGTGGTTGGAGGCTGACTTCCCTTACAGAACGCACAGCAGAGCCAGGAAACAATTTTGCGCACGTCTGTAGTGAGACGTAGGTGCGTATGACTGAGCTAGTGGAATTCACAGCGCAGAAGCAGTCAAGTGGCCAAAGGCCAGTAGTAGGCCTTAAGTATTTTGCTTCTATTTTTTTAAAATGCTGAGCTGATAGAGCAAACAGATACTGTAGGCAGCAGATCCAGGAAACAATTTTGCGCAAGCCTGCTGTAACGCTTAGCTGCGTATTAATTAGGACTACAACCCCCAGCAGATAGATACTGTAGGCAGCGTATAATATTATGTATACTGTTTCCCTTTGGCGGGATGACAGCGCTGATGTAACAGAGACAGCAGATCCAGGAAACAATTTTGCGCAAGCCTGCTGTAACGCTTAGCTGCGTATTAATTAGGACTACAACCCCCAGCAGATAGATACTGTAGGCAGCGTATAATATTATGTATACTGTTTCCCTCTGGCGGGATGACGGCGATCATGTAACAGAGACAGCAGATCCAGGAAACAATTTTGCGCAAGCCTGCTGTAACGCTTAGCTGCGTATTAATTAGGACTACAACCCCCAGCAGATAGATACTGTAGGCAGCGTATAATATTATGTATACTGTTTCCCTCTGGCGGGATGACGGCGATCATGTAACAGAGACAGCAGATCCAGGAAACAATTTTGCGCAAGCCTGCTGTAACGCTTAGCTGCGTATTAATTAGGACTACAACCCCCAGCAGATAGATACCGTAGGCAGCGTATAATATTATGTATACTGTTTCCCTCTGGCGGGATGACAGCGCTGATGTAACAGAGACAGCAGATCCAGGAAACAATTTTGCGCAAGCCTGCTGTAACGCTTAGCTGCGTATTAATTAGGACTACAACCCCCAGCAGATAGATACTGTAGGCAGCGTATAATATTATGTATACTGTTTCCCTCTGGCGGGATGACGGCGATCATGTAACAGAGATAGCAGATCCAGGAAACAATTTTGCGCAAGCCTGCTGTAACGCTTAGCTGCGTATTAATTAGGACTACAACCCCCAGCAGATAGATACTGTAGGCAGCGTATAATATTATGTATACTGTTTCCCTCTGGCGGGATGACGGCGATCATGTAACAGAGACAGCAGATCCAGGAAACAATTTTGCGCAAGCCTGCTGTAACGCTTAGCTGCGTATTAATTAGGACTACAACCCCCAGCAGATAGATACCGTAGGCAGCGTATAATATTATGTATACTGTTTCCCTCTGGCGGGATGACAGCGCTGATGTAACAGAGACAGCAGATCCAGAAAACAATTTTGCGCAAGCCTGCTGTAATGCTTAGCTGCGTATTAATTAGGACTACAACCCCCAGCAGATAGATTCTGTAGGCAGCGTATAATATTATGTATACTGTTTCCCTCTGGCGGGATGACGGTGATCAATTTTTTTGAAAAAGCCCACTGCGTATATAGCCTGAATATCTCTTTCCCTGCCTCACCAGTACTGCCCCTATACTCTGTACAATGACTGCAGACTGCGGACGCAATGCTCTGCATGGCCGATATACAAAAAAAAATATTGTGCAACACTGCTAAAAGCAGCCTCAACAGTACTGCACACGGTCAGATGTGGCCCTAAGAAGGACCGTTGGGGTTCTTGAAGCCTAAAATAACTCCTAACGCTCTCCCTATAGCAGCAGCACTTTCCCTGAGCTATGTCAGAATGCATCTGTGGCGAGCCGCGGGAGGGGCCGAGTTTTATACTCGGGTGACACCTGATCTCGCCAGCCACTCACTGCAGGGGGGTGGTATAGGGCTTGAACGTCGCAGGGGGAAGTTGTAATGCCTTCCCTGTCTTTCTATTGGCCAGAAAAGCGCGCTAACGTCTCAGAGATGAAAGTGAAAGTAACTCAAACATCGCGTGGTACTCGCCTCTAGTAACGAGCATCTCGAACACAC
Organism: Eleutherodactylus coqui; assembly: GCF_035609145.1. Lineage (NCBI taxonomy): Eukaryota > Metazoa > Chordata > Amphibia > Anura > Eleutherodactylidae > Eleutherodactylus > Eleutherodactylus coqui. The sequence goes on along the minus strand of NC_089844.1, from coordinate 28,181,942 downwards.
TAATACTCGAACAAGTATCAAGCTCGGACGAGTACGTTCGCTCATCTCTAATGGTTTCTATTCACTGCATTTTATGCGCACAAATTTTTCTTGCATAACACACTGCGCAAATACGTTTGTTTGAATATGGTCCTTCGGCTTATTTACATGAGTGTATATCAGCCGCCGTTTTCACGGCTGGCCGTTATACACTACCATCTGATGCATTGGATTCCAATGCATCAGATCAGACAGGCTTTCCTGTGTGATCTCACAACACTTTTATGCCGGGTAGGAGGATAGTCCTGGAACTATCTTCCTGGCCGGACTACATCGGCTGCTTCATAGACTCCTGTGGGAGCCCATGACAGCGACCTATGACTGCTAAACTCCCTCCCCCTTCTTTCCTCCTCAAGGCTGTTTGCAATGGGAGGGGTCGGAGCTAAGCTCCACCCTGCCCCTCCCATTGCTAGTGTGGTGGAAGCCCAGAATATATCTATATGGATCGGTGGGCCTTGGCAGTAGACAGTTGTCAATTTAACATTCTGTATACATATTTGCTTTCTGTCTTGCTACAAATATAATGTTCTTGCAGTTATGCAATAGGTACTTCCGCTCATATGAAAATATCTGTTTTATAACTCTGCTGACATGGGGAAGCCAACATGAAACCAATCTATATATCTATTTTTCCAGCTGTTCGTGCCGTTAGGAGAAGTATAACTCAGACATAGATAACTGCAGTCTGAAACAGCTACCGCAATAATTACCCAAGCAATTTTACTGGAAACGTATGCAAATAACATGGGAGGTTTGTGCAATTTATAGTTCATGATGTAACATCCAATCATATCGAAGGAACCACACGTGGCTCCAAGACAACCCACTCATTTCATCCACCACCTGATGGCCAATCACAGATGACCGGAGGATGGAAGAATTGCAAGATGCTTATCCAATAATTAAACAATACGTTGTATCTATGTAATCTTTGACCTGCCCAGATGGGCGGATATGTTAAACTCTTTAAAAGAGGCTACACGCCCAACATTAAAGGAGAATTGAGGAAGCTATACATGCTGAACCTCGTGTCAGTGTGAAAACTTCTTATGCGCATTATCAATTCAGAATTAATATGGAAGGGTGTAAACATTCCAAATTGAGTAAGCCGTGGTTCCACAAAGGAATTCTACGACAGTGGTGGCCCGTACGGGGAGTGATCGATAGGTTCCAAACATCTCGGACAGAAAACACGGACATAGGCAACCTTGGACTTAGTGGGCCCAACAGAATCATCAGAACACGGTAAGATAAATTAATTATCTATACCTGTGTGGCTAAGTTCAGGCTTGCCTGTGGACCGTGCAAGGCCGATCGGTTTGGACCCGCTCGACAGGTATTTCTATAAGTCTCGATCACTCGATAAGAACCTGTCATAAGATATAAAAGGAATGTTTACATGCCTGTTGTCTTGAGAGTAATGGTCGGTTGGCAAGGTCAGTGAATTGCTTTAAGGGGGAGGTTGACCCTGCGCAGGTGTCCTGATTACTCGGGTCAGGTTTGGTTACAAAACCTAAGAGTAAGGGACCTGTGAGGGTAGTTTGGCTGAGGTGTTCCTGCTCTGGTCCGGTTTGGTTACAAAGCCTAAGGGTCAGGAAGCCGTCAAACGTCTGGGCAGGTATCGCTACTTCGGTAAAGTCTGGTAAAAGGCTTCCGAAGAAAGGGAACTGACAGACCGGATCCCGAGGGGCAGTTTAGACTAAACCAGCCGTACTGGTGCTCCGTCTATTTGTCTGTCTAATTGTGTGGGTATACCACCCATGTCTTGCCCAAATTGCCAAAAAGGATTGTTATTGACGATAAGTACCCTCGGATGGGAGATCTGTAGTCAGAATAATCCCTACCCCGCCCACCGCTGTGGTTACGGTCCACTGTTTGAGGATGATGGTCCGCAAATATTTGTTTATCGTTTAAACGTGCACGAGTAGATCCCTCCGTCTGAGGGTAGATCAATAAACTGTGTAGTGACAGAAATGCTAGAGACTCTAGGGCGGGACATACTGTGTCCGGCGTCTGAGGAGACTTCTATAATCATGAATCTGACAGCCATGATTGAAATTGAAAGACAACAAACAATGTACCAAGGTCAATTCTTACACCCTCCAGAAAAGTGTGGAAGGGGTGGAGAGTCAAGTTATCATTGATTAATCAAGCAATCTTTCTGTGTGCTCAAAACGTCCTACCTGTCAGTTTTATAAAGTTAGTGTGCTTGTCTGTTGTGTAGAGCTAATCCTGCTGAGTTGTTATATAGGAATAGTTTGTTTGTCTATCATATAGAATTAGTATCAGTCCTGCTCAACTGTGCCCGTAATTGTTTAGAAAAAAAAAAAAAGGCTGCTAACTTCATTTAAAAAGAGGAAGTGCCATAACTCTTAATAGAAGTGAAGCAATTCCTGTGCTGTAATAAATAAATAAACTATACATCCGTCACACAAATGTAAAAAGTTATATGCCACTCACATCCTGAGGGGGCTCTTAAGAATACAAACTGTAACAGACTGCGTAGCCCATCATGCCCACAAGAAAATACATCTATGTTTGCCAAGTCCACAATTCAATTGTAACCACATACAATGTTAGGTGGTCACCGCTGTGACAGTAAAGTTACAACATAATATATGTAATTTATGCATTAGACGTTAGAATTTCCCTGAGTGTCAGAAAGAGGAAGAGAAGGTGGGCTGAAATGGCGTCTGTATCAGCACACGCCAAAGACACCAGCGTTCAATATAACAGTTTAGTAATAGAGAGAATTGCAGTACATTACCAATCAGATGGAGATACCCGGCATCTAAGACTGCATCTGCCCGGTCGCCGGAAGTCTGGGACAAAAACTGTTGTAAAAGTAAAAATTAGCCACGTTCTCCCTTGTAATCCTGTCGCTGGGCTGTCACAGGAGCGAGAGGTTTTAAAAAGAGGAAGTTACTGATGCTGCAGTAATAGGGAAGTTAAATTTAGATAGTTTAAACTGGTTTGAATAGTTAACTTTAATAAACGTTAAAATAAATTACAGGGGTTAAGGTGTGAAGGAAGTAAGTTGCTGCAGAGAAGCCGAAGAATGGGTAACAAGCAGGTAACGATAAGGCCAGGTATCCACAGGAGAGACGGGGCAGATTGACCCATAATTTGTAAAATGTAAATTGTGTGATGCATAAGACTTTATCTTTATTGGGTTGTGATGTGTGTCTGAGGACTGCTAACGTTGAATGAGGAAATAAGGAAGTAAGTGATTAGCCACACTCAGAGGGGTGGAGCTAGATGATGCAAGAACACGTCTCTTATCCAGGGAGGGTGGTAAGAATCATAGCTAGCCAGGAAGAAAAAGTTTTGTTTTTTTCCCCTCCGGTCTCAAACTCAGCTTTCCACGGTTCCTGACAAATTATGGGACACCCACAAGACAGGCATAGGAAAATTGAATGTATCCACCATGATAATATATACGAGACCTAGATACACACCCCTGGGTCAAACAGTATCCCCCTAGTTTAAAAAAAAAAAAAAAAAAAAAAAAAAGGGGTGAAGGGTCAGCCACGCATCTTAGGTGCTGTGTGCTGATGCTTTGGAAAAAACTGCCAACCGGCCACAATTTCACTGTTAATTTCTCTTGCAGAAGGCTGTAAGGCCTGGAGGCCTCCAAAGACTAACCAAGTTCTCCAGGCCATACCTGTACATACACCCGTTGCCAAATTCCGCACCTTTCTGGGCCTTGTTTCATACTGCCACCCATACGACAGTATTGACACAAAAGCACGGAGGACAACCACAGCCATGAGGTTAGATCCAGTGACTCGAGGAGCTCCCTCATCTGCTTGTGCGGTGGCAGCAGTACAGGCAATGGTTGACAAATCTTCTAAGTTGGTATTGGACTACCCCCTGGTGGTCCACACCCCAAATGACACCCAGAACATACTCATGCAAGTGCAACCCAAGCACTTATCTCTGGCCTATTAGATCCGGCTACAATGTGCCCTTTCCGTGCCTCCCCCAATATTTCTTCCCAATGTTGTAATACCTTGAACCCGGCTACTCTTCTTTTAATCAGGTATTCCGGTTCAAAAGGGGGAGGGGAGGCATAGGTGATCTGAGTATGGCAGATCAGCTATTTTTTAAAATTGTTTAAAAATTCTGTGCAACAAGATTCTGACATTATTGTAGTGATGTACACACTGTTAATGATGCATATTTTGAGTTTTCTTTTGTAGATGGTATCAGGGTGAGGATTGATGATTCCGAACCAGATATGCAGAGGTAACACAACAAGATGTCCTAAACGCAGAAGCTCTGCCTCCGCATGTCTCAGGGCAAGAAGCGAAACCGGAGGCCCTCACTGAGGCGTGTGGAGTGGTAGAAGGTAAGACGGCAACTCTTTACACTGACTCCTGGAATGCATTTGGCATAGCTCATGATTACGGCCCAATATGGAAGGCCAGACAGCTTGTTATCTCAGTAGGACAGCCAATTAAGAATGGTGCAGCGGTGCAGAGTCTCATGGAAACCCTACTACTACTACCTGGCAATGGAGAATTCACTCCGATTTCTACAATGGAGAAGCGAGAGATGACACCCTCGCCGACAACACAGCAAAGGCAGCGGCACTCAAGCCGTGGAAGAAAGAAGAATAGATACTGACAGCATGAGTCAGTGATAAAAACTTTGGACTTTGATAAAAACTTTGGACTTTGATAAAAACTTTGGACTTTGATAAAAACTTTGGACTTTGATATGTCAAGGACTTTACAGTTACAAGTCAACGAGGAAAGAAAGCAGATGGGCTAAAAGACGGGAGCGACAGAACAGGACGGCGTATGGCGAACAATCAACAGAACTTGCCTACAGAGGTCCCTGTCCCCCATGATGGCCCAACTGGTACACAGAATCAAAAGCAGCGATGACGTTGACACTGAACAAGAATGGGTGACACCTAGGTTCTCTGTAGCTGCTGCATCATTTGTCCAGTTAGCATGATCTTTGCCATATGCGAGTCCGGACAGAAGTAAGGTGGCCATATAACACTTGCCTTGACCACTCTACCCATTTCAAAGATTGCCAATTTGACCACACTCAGCTCACACCTGTTGGGGAGTATGAATATGTGCTTGTTGTTGCTCGAGTCTTTTTCAGGTTTGAGGCCCACCCTTATACTAAGGTAAATGAGCAGATAACCACACAGAAGCTCATGAATGAGGTAATCTGCAGACACAGGGTACCGCAAGTGAATGAGGTAAACGAAGGTACACACTTCACAGGTAAAATAATGTGACATCATGTCTAGAAAGTGATTGGACAGGGGAGTGTGCCTTAGTAAAGCCCTTATGCTCCCCCACATCCTGTCAGACAGCATTGAAGATAATGAGGTTACCCCCCATAGTTACTCTATCTTGATCCAACTCTGATGTGTTCTGTAGTTATCCTGTCATGTTGGTCTACCCTTGTTTTCTGCATAGGTACAACGGCTCTTTCCAGTCTTGTCACTAGGTAGTGTAGGGTCAGGGTAGGTGGCCTGGATGTGTCCACCATCAGGACTATCTCCAGGAGGGACATTGGTGTGGGTGAAGATCAGGGAGTTCCAATCCGTGCGTACCTGTGCACACTACTAGTATTGTAACAGCACATTAGAGTGAGAAGAGAGGCTCCTGGTGATAGTTTTGACCCACACATGTACGTTGACGTCATCAGACAGCCAAGGGGGGTACCTGACGAGTTTTTAAAAAATTTCCTGATTATTATGGTAAATAAAATGTTGACTGGATTAATTATGTTTATTACAATTAAAAGTGATTTATAAGTTATACTAGAAATGCCATATAGGGACTAGTCGACCAATAGGACCTACCTCGACTATGACTTTTCAAAATAGAATGGCACTAGGTACGATTTTAGCCAAAAAAGGGAGTGTCTGTTAGATGATAGGGTTGACTTGTACCTACATTCCAGACAACACGTGACCCGCGGGTAAAGACGCAGTTGCCATTAAGAAGCTGACCGCACTAACTAAAAAGAGCTAACCTTAGTCTGTTTTCCTCAGTTAGGTACCTAACAGCAAAATATATAAAATAAGTTTTGAAACATTGTGTATTTAGAACACTGTGATAGGTTTTCGCTAAGATTTTGCTTTATTTTATCTGCAGTGCACTCTGCTTATGTCCACGCAACATACCGGTGTTACAACGCCCCTGGTCCTGTTACCTTGCCGCCTCTGGAAAAGGGAAGTGGGAATAATCAGCTTGTAGCTCTTTCCTTCCAGACTAATATATATGATAATGCACGTACTAATAAGACAAAGATTCAGTCATGTTGATCAGTCATTAGATGGTCCTGACTTTGCACTCGTTGATGAATCGAGGTAACGTCAAGAAGGCGAGGTTCTATACAAGTTAGGCAGTGTTTACCTGAAATAGTAAAAGTCGCACCTCTCCTAACCTAATGCCTCGAGATCCCAGGTGGTAGCCTAGACCTCCACATGTACCAAAGACCCGATTGCCATGAACCCACAACCTTTGAATTAGAACCCCCACCTAGGTATCAGAGGGGCATTTGCAGCCTAGGCGACAGTTGTGAAAGACCGCCACTCTACTGAGCTTTCAAAACGTTCTACACAAGAGTTTATCCTGATAAGGAAGTTATTAATTATATTTGTCACCTTTATAGTCATCCTAATTTCTGTTTGTTGTTGCATACAGTGTATTCCGACCCTGATGACTACCTGGTCCACCTGTCTCACTACGATGTCCAACAAAAAGCCCACTGTCAGCGCAAACGTCGTCATCATGGATCCAGAATACGATGATGTCGAACCATCCTATAACCCCATGACAGCAATAGCTCCAGTGTACAACACAATGCGAGTCTAGGGTCAGCGGTGGGGGTGGGACGGAGCAGGGCGAGTTTAGTGAAACAGATAGTTTCAAGGGGGGTCTGTGGTGGAAGCCCAGAATATATCTATATGGATCGGTGGGCCTTGGCAGTAGACAGTTGTCAATTTAACATATTTGCTTTCTGTCTTGCTACAAATATAATGTTCTTGCAGTTATGCAATAGGTACTTCCGCTCATATGAAAATATCTGTTTTATAACTCTGCTGACATGGGGAAGCCAACATGAAACCAATCTATATATATATCTATTTTTCCAGCTGTTCGTGCCGTTAGGAGAAGTATAACTCAGACATAGATAACCGCAGTCTGAAACAGCTACCGCAATAATTACCCAAGCAATTTTACTGGAAACGTATGCAAATAACATGGGAGGTTTGTGCAATTTATAGTTCATGATGTAACATCCAATAATATCGAAGGAACCACACGTGGCTCCAAGACAACCCACTCATTTCATCCACCACCTGATGGCCAATCACAGATGACCGGAGGATGGAAGAATTGCAAGATGCTTATCCAATAATTAAACAATACGTTGTATCTATGTAATCTTTGACCTGCCCAGATGGGCGGATATGTTAAACTCTTTAAAAGAGGCTACACGCCCAACATTAAAGGAGAATTGAGGAAGCTATACATGCTGAACCTCGTGTCAGTGTGAAAACTTCTTATGCGGATTATCAATTCAGAATTAATATTGAAGGGTGTAAACATTCCAAATTGAGTAAGCCGTGGTTCCACAAAGGAAATCTACGACACTAGCTGCGGACAAGGGGCAGGGATTAAGCTCTACTCCGCGGCTCCCATTGCAAATAACTGGAGGGGAGGAAAGAGGAGGTAAGCCAGCGAGGGGGAGGGAAGGGGGAAACAGTTTAGCAGAGCTAAGCTGTCTCCCCCCTTCCTTCCTGACCTCATATAAGCCGAGCCCATGCATGGTAGCATCACATGGTATATCAGCTGGCCGTGAAAAGCGTGTGAATAAGCTTAAATTGGAAAAGGAACGGTTTGATATCTATTGACCAATCAGTGCTGACAATGTCAGATTTCACATGGACATTCTCTTCAGATAAGTGGAGTGATTGCTCATGCTTGTCGATTTATTCATTCATTTCCAGGCAGGAAATTACATAATGCAGAGATCCAATAAAACATGTTCCAGAATTATTGTTTTAGAGAGAATGCAAGTATTTACTCAGATAGAGCAGGAGAACCAACAGATCATCTTTCATCATTACATACAAACGGGATTGGAATTATTTACCTAATAACACGTCTTTTTAGTATACTTACTTTTACTTGCACAAAGGATAAAACCATATTGATAATTTCTTCAGAAACGGGAATCATATACTTGTGATAAACTGATGAAAAGGTCTGGTTCTTGAACACTTGGCCTGTCTTGTAAATACATCCTTTGTCTGTTGCTAGCTCTAATTTACTCATCTGTCAAATGAATAAAAAACATTTTTTCAGTATAGGAATTGTTCCCTTTATCACATAAGTTCTTATTTACATTTTGTGTTTCACAATGAGAGCAGATAATCACTAAGGCCTCATGTCCACGGGCATGCACGGTGGAATCCCACAGCACTTTCCACCTGTGCCCACGGCCATGAGACCGAAAAATGTCATTTTACTCACCTGTCCAGACACTGCGCCGTAACGGCTGGATCTTCTTTCTTCTGCCTAATGGATGTGCTCGGCACACTGGCAGCGTGCCGCGCGCATGCGCCGTGCACACTTTTTTAAAAAAATCTTCTGCTCTCCCACGGATCCACGGCACAGTACAATGACAGCCCTGGGAACCGTCCATGCGGGAGATTTGCAGGAAAATGGAGTATGCTGTGATTTCTTCCCGCGCCTGTGATCCGCACACCGGAAAAAAAAAATCACATCTGCATGCATTTATTTGCCCTGCGGATGCTAATGCATCCCTGTGTCCTTCTGGAGCTGGGGATCTCCCACGTGGGAGACACGCACGGATTTTATAATTACAATTCACACATGGACATTATGCCTAAGTATTACATAAAAAGAGAGAATGTCAACTTGAGAAAAACAACATGGCAACATGGTGAGGTGACCATCTGGAAAAGTACTGTATAAACCATAATAAGCAAGAGTAAACTCTTTAAACAAGATCCATGGAGTCCAGAGCTGACAGAAGTTTGTTCTCCCCAGGTCCTCAGCCATTAATTTTTCCATTTCATAAAGGTCAGAGAAGGTATCCAACTATTTCTTGAGCTTGGCTGGATTTGCAATATCTCGGAATGGTAAATTGCGCGCCTTGAAGAAAAAAATCTCAAGAGAGATCTCCTATAGTGGAGGAAATGGACCCAGGAAACATGGAGAGGAGAGCCATCTCCTGGGTTCAAGTTAAATTGGTAGAAAATACTTTATTATATAAGGGGTAATGATTTCACATCCTCACTATATGAGTATGTGTAGGGGAATGCCCATTTCTTTCCCACATCTCCAACAGATATTAGAACATTGAGGGTAAAATGTTTGTAATAGTGACAAAGTTCGATACCATTTTGAAACAGTTTGACAAAAACGCCAAAAGGGTTGAAACTAGAGATGAGCGAGCACCAAAATGCTCGGGTGCTCATTACTCGAGACGAACTTTTCGCGATGCTCGAGGGTTCGTTTCGAGTAACGAACCCCATTAAAGTCAATGGGCGACCCGAGCATTTTTGTATATCGCCGATGCTCGCTAAGGTTTTCATTTGTGAAAATCGGGGCAATTCAAGAAAGTGATGGGAACGACACAGCAACGGATAGGGGAGGCGAGGGGCTACATGTTGGGCTGCATCTCAAGTTCACAGGTCCCACTATTAAGCCACAATAGCGGCAAGAGTTGCCCCCCCCAACAACTTTTACTTCTGAAAAGCCCTCATTAGCAATGGATACCTTAGCTAAGCACCACACTACCTCCAACAAAACACAATCACTGCCTGCATGACACTCCGCTGCCACTTCTCCTGGGTTACATGCTGCCCAAACCCCCCCCCCCACGACCCAGTGTCCACAGCGCACACCAAATTGTCCCTGCCCAGCCTTCAGCTGCCCTCATGCCACGCCACCCTCATGTCTATTTATAAGTGCGTCTGCCATGAGGAGGAACCGCAGGCACAGGCTGCAAAGGGTTGGCACGGCTCGGCAGCGACCCTCTTTAAAAGGGGCGGGGCGATAGCCCACAATGCTGTACAGAAGCAATGAGAAATCCAATCCTGTGCCACCTCCATCTGGAGCTGCACACGTGGGCATAGCAATGGGGAACCTATGTGCCACACACTATTCATTCTGTCAAGGTGTCTGCATGCCCCAGTCAGACCGCGTTTTTTTATAAATAGTCACAGGCAGGTACAACTCCGCAATGGGAATTCCGTGTGCACCCACAGCATGGGTGGCTCCCTGGAACCCACCCGCTGTACATAAATGTATCCCATTGCAGTGCCCTGGACAGCAGAGCTAACGTCAGATGAAATGCAGGTGGGCTTCGGCCCACACTGCATGCCCCAGTCAGACTGGGGTTCCTTAGAAGTGGACACAGATGCATTTACAACTCCCTGTGGACCCACAGCATGGGTGGGTGCCAGGAAGCCACCGGCGGTACATAAAAATATCCCATTGCATTGCCCATCACAGCTGAGGTAGTAATGTCATGTTTAATGCAGGTGGGCTTCGACCCACACTGCATGCCCCAGTCAGACTGGGGTTCCTTAGAAGTGGAAACAGATGCATTTACCACTCCCTGTGGACCCACAGCATGGGTGGCTCCCTGGAACCCACCGGCGGTACATAAAAATATCCCATTGCATTGCCCATCACAGCTGAGGTAGTAATGTCATGTTTAATGCAGGAGGGCTTCGGCCCACACTGCATGCCCAGTCAGACTGGGGTTCTTTAGAAGTGGACACAGATGCATTTACAACTCCCTGTGGACCCACAGCATGGGTGGGTGCCAGGAAGCCACCGGCGGTACATAAAAATATCCCATTGCATTGCCCATCACAGCTGAGGTAGTAATGTCATGTTTAATGCAGTTGGGCTTCGGCCCACACTGCATGCCCCAGTCAGACTGGGGTTCTTTAGAAGTGGAAACAGATGCATTTACAACTCCCTGTGGACCCACAGCATGGGTGGTTCCCTGGAACCCTACGGCGGTACATAAAAATATCCCATTGCATTGCCCATCACAGCTGAGGTAGTAATGTCATGTTTAATGCAGGAGGGCTTCGGCCCACACTGCATGCCCAGTCAGACTGGGGTTCTTTAGAAGTGGACACAGATGCATTTACAACTCCCTGTGGACCCACAGCATGGGTGGGTGCCAGGAAGCCACCGGCGATACATAAAAATATCCCACTGCAGTGCCCAACACAGCTGATGTAACGTCAGCTGTAATGCAGGTGGGCTAAAAATTAATTTGATTACACTGTAGGCGAGGGCCCACAAAAATTGCTGTATCAACAGTACTAATGTACATCAGAAAAATTGCCCATGGCCAACCAAGAGGGCAGGTGAAACCCATTAATCGCTTTGGTTAATGTGGCTTAATTGTTAACTAGGCCAGGAGGCAGCCCAGTTAAAATAAAAATTGGTTGAGGTGAAAGTTTCAACGCTTTAATGAGCATTGAAACGTATAAAAATTGTTTAGAAAAATTATATGACTGAGCCTTGTGGACCTAAGAAAAATTGCCTGTTCGGCGTGATTATGTGAGGTTTCAGGAGGAGGAGCAGGAGGAGGAGGAGGAATATTATACACAGATTGATGAAGCGAAAATGTCCCTGTTTTTGATGGGGATACAGAACGATGCTTCCATCCGCGGGTGCAGCCTACGTATTGCTTAGGTATCGCTGCTGTCCGCTGGTGGAGAAGAGAAGTCTGGGGAAATCCAGGCTTTGTTCATCTTGATGAGTGTTAGCCTGTCGGCACTGTCGGTTGACAGGCGGGTACGCTTATCTGTGATGATTCCCCCAGCCGCACTAAACACCCTCTCTGACAAGACGCTAGCCGCAGGACAAGCAAGCACCTCCAGGGCATACAGCGCAAGTTCAGGCCACGTGTCCAGCTTCGACACCCAGTAGTTGTAGGGGGCAGAGGCGTCACGGAGGACGGTCGTGCGATCGGCTACGTACTCCCTCACCATCCTTTTACAGTGCTCCCGCCGACTCAGCCGTGACTGGGGAGCGGTGACACAGTCTTGCTGGGGAGCCAAAAAGCAGTCAAGGGCCTTAAAGAGTGTTGCCCTGCCTGTGCTGTACATGCTGCCTGATCTCCGCGCCTCCCCTGCTACCTGGCCCTCGGAACTGCGCCTTCGGCCACTAGCGCTGTCATATGGGAATTTTACCATCAGTTTGTCCGCCAGGGTCCTGTGGTATAGCAACACTCTCGAATCCCTTTCCTCTTCGGGTATGAGAGTGGAAAGGTTCTCCTTATACCGTGGGTCGAGCAGTGTGTACACCCAGTAATCCGTAGTGGCCAGAATGCGTGTAACACGAGGGTCACGAGAAAGGCATCCTAACATGAAGTCAGCCATGTGTGCCAGGGTACCTGTACGCAACACATGGCTGTCCTCACTAGGAAGATCACTTTCAGGATCCTCCTCCTCCTCCTCCTCCTCCTCAGGCCATACACGCTGAAAGAATGACAGGCCAGCAGCATGTGTACCCTCACCAGTGGCCCAAGCTGTCTCTTCCCCCTCCTCCTCATCTTCCTCCTCCTCCTCCTCCTCCTCCTCCTCACCGCGCTGAGATATAGACAGGAGGGTGCTCTGACTATCCAGCGACATACTGTCTTCCCCCGGCTCTGTTTCCGAGTGCAAAGCGTCTGCCTTCGTGCTTTGCAGGGAACTTCTCAAGAGGCATAGCAGAGGAATGGTGACGCTAATGATTGCAGCATCGCCGCTCACCACCTGGGTAGACTCCTCAAACTTTCCAAGGACCTGGCAGATGTCTGCCAACCAGGCCCACTCTTCTGAAAATAATTGAGGAGGCTGACTCCCACTGCGCCGCCCATGTTGGAGTTGGTGTTCCACTATAGCTCTACGCTGCTCATAGAGCCTGGCCAACATGTGGAGCGTAGAGTTCCACCGTGTGGGCACGTCGCACAGCAGTCGGTGCACTGGCAGATTAAACCGATGTTGCAGGGTGCGCAGGGTGGCAGCGTCCGTGTGGGACTTGCGGAAATGTGCACTGACCCGGCGCACCTTTCCGAGCAGGTCTGACAAGCGTGGGTAGCTTTTCAGAAAGCGCTGAACCAACAAATTAAAGACATGGGCCAGGCATGGCACGTGCGTGAGGCTGCCGAGCTGCAGAGCCGCCACCAGGTTACGGCCGTTGTCACACACGACCATGCCCGGTTGGAGGCTCAGCGGCGCAAGCCAGCGGTCGGTCTGCTCTGTCAGACCCTCCAGCAGTTTGTGGGCCGTGTGCCTCTTCTCTCCTAAGCTGAGTAGTTTCAGCACGGTCTGCTGACGCTTGCCCACCGCTGTGCTGCCACGCTGCGCGACACCGACTGCTGGCGACGTGCTGCTGCTGCTGACACATCTTGATTGTGAGACAGAGGTTGCGTTGGAGGAGGAGGAGGAGGAGGAGGAGGGTGGTTTAGTGGAGGAAGCATACACCGCCGCAGATACCACCACTGAGCTGTGGCCCGCAATTCTGGGGGTGGGTAGGACGTGAGCGGTCCCAGGCTCTGACTCTGTCCCAGCCTCCACTAAGTTCACCCAATGTGCCGTCAGGGAGATATAGTGGCCCTGCCCGCCTGTGCTTGTCCACGTGTCCGTTGTTAAGTGGACCTTGCCAGTAACCGCGTTGGTGAGGGCGCGTACAATGTTGCGGGAGACGTGGTCGTGCAGGGCTGGGACGGCACATCGGGAAAAGTAGTGGCGACTGGGAACTGAGTAGCGCGGGGCCGCCGCCGCCATCAAACTTTTGAAGGACTCCGTTTCCACAACCCTATACGGCAGCATCTCCAGGCTGATAAATTTGGCTACGTGTACGTTTAACGCTTGAGCGTGCGGGTGCGTGGCGGCGTACTTGCGCTTGCGCTCAAACACTTGCGCTAGCGACGGCTGGACGGTGTGCTGAGAGACATTGGTGGATGGGGCTGAGGACAGCGGAGGTGAGGGTGTGGGTGCAGGCCAGTTGATGGTAGTGCCTGTGTCCTCAGAGCGGGGCTGGATCTCAGTGGCAGGTTGGGGCACAGGGGGAGAGGCAGCGGTGCAAACCGGAGGCGGCGAACGGCCTTCGTCCCACCTTGTGGGGTGCTTGGCCATCATATGTCTGCGCATGCTGGTGGTGAGGCTGGTGGTGGTGGCTCCCCGGCTGATCTTGGCGCGACAAAGGTTGCACACCACTGTTCGTCGGTCGTCTGCAGTCTCAGTGAAAAACTGCCAGACCTTTGAGCACCTCGGCCTCTGCAGGGTGGCATGGCGCGAGGGGGCGCTTTGGGAAACAGTTGGTGGATTATTCGGTCTGGCCCTGCCTCTACCCCTGGCCACCGCACTGCCTCTTGCAACCTGCCCTGCTGCTGCCCTTGCGTCCCCCTCTGAAGACCTGTCCTCAGTAGGCGTAGCAAACCAGGTGGGGTCAGTCACCTCATTGTCCTGCTGCTCTTCCTCAGAATCCTCGGTGCGCTCCTCCCTCGGACTTAATGCCCTTACTACTACCTCACTGATAGACAACTGTGTTTCATCGTCATCGGCCTCCTCACCCACTGAAAGGTCTTGAGACAGTTGCCGGAAGTCCCCAGCCTCATCCCCCGGACCCCGGGAACTTTGCAATGGTTGGGCATCAGTCACGATAAACTCCTCTGGTGGGAGAGGAACCACTGCTGCCCAATCTGAGCAGGGGCCCGAGAACAGTTCCTGGGAGTCTGCCCGCTCCTCAGAATGTCTCATTTTCATGGAGTGAGGAGGCTGGGAGGAAGGAGGAGCAGCAGCCAGAGGTTTCTGAGTTTCAGCAGTGGACGGCGCAGAACTGTGGGTGGACGATAGGTTGCTGGAAGCACTTTCTGCCATCCACGACAGGACCTGCTCACACTGCTCATTTTCTAATAAAGGTCTACCGCGTGGACCCATTAAATGTGCTATGAATGTGGGGACGCCAGAAACGTGCCTCTCTCCTAATCCCGCAGCAGTCGGCTGCGATCCACCTGGATCAGGAGCTCGGCCTGTGCCCACACCCGGACTAGGGCCTCCGCGTCCTCGGCCGCGCCCACGTCCTCTAGGCCTACCCCTCAGCATGCTGTATTACCAGGAATGCAGAAACAGAACGTTGTAATTAAATGTGCCGCTTATTGGCCTGTGGTTGGAGGCTGAGTTCGCTTACGGAACGCCAGGAAATAATTTGGCGCAAACCTGCTGTAACACTTAGCTGGCTGCGTATTTATTTGGAGAACTAATACCCCCAGCAGACACGGACCCAGAACACTGAGCACAGTGACAGGCAGGCCAAATAGATTTTTTTTGCCAATATTTTTTGGAAAAGGACCACTGCGTATATTCAATCTATAATATATGTCTTCTGGCCCTGCCTACACAATTCTGTCCCTGATGTGTGTGTCACGGAACTGCAGTGTTGCACTGTTATTAACTGCAACAGACCGGTGATTTCAGAGCCAGGAAATAATTTGGCGCAAACCTGCTGTAACACTTAGCTGGCTGCGTATTTATTTGGAGAACTAATACCCCTAGCAGACACGGACCCAGAACACTGAGCACAGTGACAGGCAGGCCAAATAAATTTTTTGCCAATATTTTTTGGAAAAGGACCACTGCGTATATTCAATCAATAATATATGTCTTCTGGCCCTGCCTACACAATTCTGTCCCTGCAGTGTGTCACGGAACTGCAGTGTTGCACTGTTATTAACTGCAACAGACCGGTGATTTCAGAGCCAGGAAATAATTTGGCGCAAGCCTGCTGTAACACTTAGCTGGCTGCGTATTTATTTGGAGAACTAAAATTGTATATTGCACTACATCAAAGTCTGCTGCTGTCACTTTCTACAGTCATTGTGAAGAGGGGGATGATTATGTACATAGTCATTCAAAAGATGTAAGATCTCTATGCAAGAGCTGTCTTGAGGTCAAAGTATGTATAAAATTAGGTAATCTGAGCATAAAGGAAACCACTCTTTACCACTCTCCACCTAGGAAAGAGAATATCAGGCACACCAAACCTGACTGGACAACAAAATGCCTTACAAAGGAAGTCTCTGAATTAGGAAGCCTTAAGATATATTGACGTCCACCCCCTTCTGGATTATCAAAAATAGGAAAAAGAGGGCTAGGCATGGAAGAGAAGCCAAAAACCTTCCTTTTCTTATCCCAAAACACGAGGATCGTAAAAGTTAGCGGAAGAGATGAGAACCCCAAATGCCTACACACCTTCATGTATTCACTGAGGGGTGTTATGAGTATTTTGACCCCACAGTTTTTTTTCAGGAGTTAATGCAATTCAGAGGAGAAAAAATAAAATTTCATATTTTTGCAAATATGTCCAATGGATAACAGCGATCATGTGACCAAAAACCGCATACCACGGGCCCCGTGACATCTCCATGCTCTTGGCTAACTTTGGTGGCTAGGAGCAGGGAGATTTTAAATTTCCCGGGCAATCCTTGACTTTTGCGCATGCGTCTGACATTATATTGACAGGCACATGCGCTGAATCCTGGTTGTGATTCGTGGATAAAGATCCCATCGGGGACAAATCTGGGGACCTTGGGTATGTAATTTCAACTCCTATCATGGATACGATCCTTAAGGGGGGAGATGAGACTGTTAGCTTTTGTTAACCTTTTTTTAAACATTTTAAATTTCCATGATCACTGCTATCCAGTGGATAACAGTGATCATGTGACCGGGAACCGCATACATTTATCTTTTGACAGTCGTGTGCAGGGGCATTTTAAATTTGCCAGGCTCTCCGGCCTTCTACGCCTGCGCGCCACATTGGTGCATGCACAGAAGCCCACGGCAGATACCAGTAGCTGGGGGAAATCACGGAGGACTAGGGTTGCCACCTGACCGGTAATTCACTAATTCACTGGCTTGTCCGGTATTTTTACCGCCAGGTCGGTGCCGGAATTTTTTTTTTTTACCAGCCTTTGAATGTTTTCTGAAGGAAATGGTTGGTGGAGGCCGGGTACATGGCCGGATTGCGGAGCTGACAGACGGCTTTGATCTCCTGCTGTAGTGTATGGGCTACTAGGAGGAAGGGTCACCTGACCGGACTGGAAGGGGCGGGGTTTATTATTAACGCAGCTCCATGGAAAGAAGAGGAAGCTGCTGCTGTGGTGAAAGTAAGGAGGAGGAGGAGAGAAGAGGAAGCAGAGTGTAAGGAAGGTAATGAGGAGATAGATGAGAGTGAGCTGAGTGTGAGGAAGGTAATGAGGAGATGGAGGAGGAGAGGGATCAGAGGGCGAGGATTGGCTGGAATCGGCACATGTGACGGGGGCGGAGCTACGCGATGACGCGTACAGGGGCAGAGCCAGAACACCGCTGCTGCCGAACCGAGCCGAAGGGAAAAGACCCATCTGCGCAAGCGCGTCTAATCGGGCGATTAGACGCTGAAGTTAGACGGCACCATGGCGACGGGGACGCTAGCAACGAAGCAGGTAAGTGAATAACTTCTGTATGGCTCATATTTAATGCACGATGTATATTACAAAGTGCATTAATATGGCCATACAGAAGTGCATAACCCCACTTGCTGCCACGGGACAACCCCTTTAAGGATATAAAAAATCACTTTATTCAACTATCTATATATAGGAGGATCTGTCGCCTCGTGGTTTTGACAGAGTGGTGCCCTGCAAAGGTTGACTGGGCTAGTGGGCCTCTGTGTCAGGAGGTAGGCGACTAGAGGCCAGGTGGTGAATGTGAATGCAATGAATGGCTAAGAGCTGCCTGTGGTTGGCTCAGCCAATCCGACCAGCGCTTTCTGGGGGTGGGGATTTTTCAATCCCATCCTCCAGAAGACAGAAGATGACTGTCAGGGCCAGAGAGAAGACCCGAACAGCTCTTGTAGGTGAGTAAAAAAATTTTTTTACTTTTTTTTACAGCTAGGGATGATTTTTCAGGGAAAGGCTTATATTTCAAGCCCTTCCCCGAAAATCATCACTATAGGAGTTTCCTGCAACCCATTGCTTTCAATGGGACCGCAGTAGTGCCGGCCCCGTTGAAAGTAATGGGATAGCATTGCGGACTTTTGCCTCACCGCGGGGATGAAGGAATCCCCTGCCGTAGCTGTCACAGCTGTGGCAAAAGTCCGTGATGTACTCCCTATGTTTTCAATGGCGCTGGTGCAGCTGTCGCTGGCCCTATTGAAAACAATGAACAATATTGCAAATTTTTCTTAGTGCTGCAAGGCTTGAGTGAAAAATCACAAATGAGTATGAAACCATTGAAAATCATTGGCTTCATAATCATGCATTTTCACTCGCTCTCGCATCACAAGAAAACATGTCGCTAGTGGGTAGGCGCCCTTAGGTGTTTTGGCTGTGGTTTCTGCAACCATTCACTTTCTGCATTTACATGTGCAGACTCTGTGACACGTTCATGGATTATAGATATTTTATGCACAAAACATAATATTACGTTATCCTAATCAACTAAGCTTTTTTATCATTTAGTCCATCAGACTTTATAAGTCTATGGCGCGTGCAGGTGACCGTAAAAACGCATGCAGTCGCGTGAAAGAGGCCTCAGGTTAGTTTCACACAGTGTAAATCCATTTAGGTGGATTTCACAGAGATTTGTGTGTTGCGAGATGCACAAATCTTGCACAAATATGAACCCCATTTTTTTGAATGTGATCATATACATCATGGCATGTCCTATCTTAGGCTGGATTCAGACGAAGGTATATCGGACATCTGAATCCACCCTTAGGGTGTGCCCTCACATTGCATTGCCAGCCCAGCATTGCACCACATGCAGGGGGGAATGCGATAGCGATGCAAGGTTTTCCATTGAAAACAGTGAGAAACATTCCACTCTCCTCCTCCACGGCTGTCAATTGCTACTTCCTCAAAATCCGCAGAAAAATCGAATATTGCCAAATAATGCAGCCTGATATCGCACTCGCCCGTGTGAAATTAGAATTACATGCACATTTGTGCTGCATATTTGTGCGATGGGCATCGCATTTTTTGTGTGTGCTTTTTTGTGCACACAAAAAAATCACAGAAGCATCGATTGCAATGGGCAATTAGTGTAATTAGTTCAATATGTGCTATTTTTTCTGTGAAAATACACAGGTAAATAGAACATGCTGCATATTTTTTGTATGAAGAAAATGCGTGTTCAAAATATGCGCATGTGAATGAGCCCATTAAAATGAATATGCTCTATTAATTGCGAATTGCACGTGGAAATTGTGCGTGTGCAAAACGCTGCACAAATACGCCCATGTGACACAGGCCTTACTTACTGCAAATTATTCTGCTGTTCCAATTTCCTCACATTAGGTGATGGGGCCCTATTAATTCTAGCTTGGATCTGACTCGTGGCATACAGTTATAGTGCTCAATAAAATATGTATTATGGAATATGCCTTCCTGCTGAATATTCAGCCCCAAGATCTGCACTAACGTGCGGATTGGAAAATGGCAGAATCCTGCTGGCAATGCCGTATCACAATCTGCAGTTAGCATTGTGGATTTTGGTGCGGAATTCAGAGCGGAATATTCTGCAATGCTGTTACAGAATATTCAGCCCCATGTGAAAGGCCCCTTGCAGATGCAAAAGAGCAGATATTTGTGCAACTGATTGTTTTCTAGTCAGGAGTTCAAAGTCGTTGAACATGAAGGACCAGAATATGTTAAGGAAGCTTCATGATATATTGCTGTTTATCAAGATGAGCTCAAAAAACAGTAAAATGCGTCTTCTTATTTTTGTGACTCATCGTGGAATGTACAGTATGAACTTACCAAGTGTACAGAACTGAATGTAAAGTTCATATTGCCAAACATTTTCCATTTAGCTGGCAGGTGTGGAGAAGACAAAGCCACCTGCCGAGCGTGTTATACAGCTATCTATGGCTGAATTCACAAGGGTGATTTTTTTGCCATGCAAGTTGTATGTGATTTTGAGATGGATAGAAGTTGCACGAGAAAAGAACACATTCATTTAATTGGATTAATTCACGCAAGCGATTTTTCTCTTGAACCTACAGTCCGAGTTTGTAAAATCGCTGTATGCCCTATTTATGTGTGATTCTTCTTTAAGAATCGTCTATTTTCTATGTGTGTGTTAAAAAACAATTTGCAGTTGCATGCCATGTTGATTTTCATGATATTTTCATGTGAATGTAATGCACTTTAAATGCACATTAAAGCGAATTTAGAGGAGTGTAGATGTAAGTGAAGAAGGGGAATTTCTTCCCCTTCGCCAGCTTTTCAAACTCTATGCTAAAGCACAGAAGTTGGAACAAACGGGTTGCAAGTGTGGTAAACAGATCAATGTTCAATTGCACGAAGTGTGACCAGGAGAGGTCTAAAGTTCTTCTGGAGATGTTGCATTGTAGAGAGAAGAGTCTTGGTGGTGAGACCATTCTAATGGCAAAAGTTTTTTTTTAACTTTTATTACCTTTTTAATAATTAGCTATTTTTAAAACTTTTTAAAGTTATTTTTACTTTTTTATTTAGCCCTCAGAGGGGACAAGAACTTGTGATGCTTTAATTGCTTCTGCAGTATGATCTAATGCCATAGCATTACATTATATCGTGATCTGACTGGCATTCTATCAAGACATGCCACGGGCATAGTCCCCAGCTGCCATGACAACTGCAAGGCTCCCGCATTGTATGGAGCAAGATCGACCCACGATCCTCCTTTATACATCCCCAAAGCTGCAGGATGTATCTGTACATCCTTTACCGTTAAAGGGTTAAAAAGCTTGTGCATAAATCCACCTCATTATGCTCGCTAGCCTGTATATACATACCTCTTTAAAGTTTCTGGGTTGCCTGCAATGGTCCAAAAGTCTTTAATACAGTCCTTGTCTCCTTTCCACCAAAAAAAGGAAAGACCCCATGAAGATATTTAACTTTGTCCCCTAGGTGTTACTTCACCCATTTTTCTTCTACTATCTTCCATGACCTTCACTTACACTTAGTCAATGCAATTTGCCCCATTGATTCATGATTTTAGGACAGGTAGTGGTAGATTCTTCTAGATTCTTTCTAGATGAGTTCTTGAGCCCATGCCCAATACTCCCCAGATAGCAGTGACACAAAAAAACAACTGGCAGGAATAATCAACAGGGTGAGTCCAAGGTATCAAATGAGCAACACATTTTTTTTTGCTGGAGAACAGATTAATTATACAATAACTGGCATGTAATTCAACCAGGTACTGCAAAAAATATGGTTAAGTGGTATGTGGCAAGATTAGAAATATCTGTCTAATAACTATGTGGTAAAAGATGGTCCAAGTACAAGCACGCAGCTATCTCCAATGTAGTGTTCCAGACCTATAGGCTACTTCAGAATATCTTTTATGTTTGTCTTGTGTCTTTGTATTGTCAGCAACTTCTGTGTGCATGAAGTATGTATTGTACAGATCTGCAGCACTGAAAGAGTTAATGTCTGCATGAGCTGTCTCTGTCTGGAAATTTATCTTTTTGTGTTGCGAGTCTGTGGGCACCTGATTATGTTTTATATTAATGTTTGCACAGTTTGAGGCAGTGGCAGAAGTCAGTCAGTGTTGGTCAGAGTGAGTGAGCCCATTAGAAAGAATACAGGTTGAAGTCTGCTTCTTGTGAAAAAAGAACATGCTTGGTCACCAAAGACCCATACTGGTTTGAAACGCGTCCTTTGTTCTGATGTTTTTTGGCACTAAGCATTAATAAAAGTATGTTCTCTTTTTCACAGGAAGCCGACTTTAACCTGTGTTTTTTCCTGGTCGTAATGCCTCTGGGAGTGAGCAGTGAAGCCACAGCTCTGTGAATACATGCCTTTACTATACTGACACCACCTGGATGCAGGGAAGGTGAGCAACCCATATTTTTCTTTGCCTTGTATTCATGAGTGAGCCAGTTAGTCTAGCCACTCCGTCTGCAAGTAGTCTGGCCTAAGCTTTTAGGAATATCAGTTGGTATGCCTTTGAAACTTGTGGAGGTAAGAATGGAGGAGGCTGAAAGGTATCACCCATCTCCCTTGGACTTATCTGATCTTAGGAGATTGCAGGATAACTACCAGCCCCTGTAAGCAAGAGGAGTTTGCCATGCAGCATTGCGAGGCGTCTGACAAGTGAGTGTTGACAGGTTGAAAGTCCGGAGAGGAAAGAGTGTGTAATTTTCCAGGAGTGGAGCTGCACAGATAACTAGGACTGTGGGCTCAATATTCATTCTCTGTTCTGCCTCCCTGTCTCACTACCAATTCCACCTATACCCATGTTTTATTGAACTTATATACTGTTGAACTGTTTTGTTACTGAAATTCAAATAAATCAACATTGCTGACTGTTCCCGGCTTTGTTTTCAACTACTCTGTGTGGACAATTCTTCCATCATACAGGAGGAACGGTAGCATCACCCGTGACAATCCAACAGCAAACATCTGGTAACCGAGTCCCCGGTTACCTACATTTTAATAGCCTGTCTGCAGCCCTGTTGGACAGGCACCTGACTACCCTCCAGGTGGGAAACAGTAGAGCCACCATGACAAGGCCTACAACTAATACCCACTGTCTTCTACGTTAGGGCCTGCTCCCCTGAGGCTGTACCAGCAGTCTCATTGAAATGAATGGAGCGACAATGTTCATCCCCCACTCCATTCATTCAGGCTACCTTCATGACTCTTGTTCCTATGATCAGTGGGGGTCCCAGATGATGGACCCCCAAAATCATATAGTTATCTCCTGTGGATAAAGAGTACCATCTAAAATTGGGGATGAAAATCAGTACACAATCCCAATGCCATCATAGGGGTGAATATGTGAGATTAGGGATGAGCGAGCAACCTCGTCCGAGCTTGATGCTCGTTTGAGTATTAGGGTACTCGAGATGCTCGTTACTCGAGACGAACACCACGTGGTACTCGAGTCAATTGCATTTCCATTCCCCGCATGTTTAGTGCCATTTTCTAGCCAATAAACATGCTGGTAAGACATTACCACTTCCTGCTGTGACATGCCAGCCCTCTGCCTGCAAACAGCAGTGAGTGGCTGGTGGGATCAGGTGACCGCCGAGTACTTAAACTGGGGCCGCCCGCGGCTCGCCTCAGACGCATGCTGGTGGAGGTTAGGGAAAGCGCTGCTGCTGATATAGGGAAAGTGTTAGAGTAGGATCCTGTTTTCAAGAATCCCAACAGTCCTTCTTAGGGATACTCCTCATCATGTGCATTACAGTTGAGGCTGGCAGGGAGCAGTAGTGCACCAATTTTTTTTTAGAGCATTATAGCTATAGCATTCTCAGTCTGGAGTGCAATAGGCAGAGTTTAGGGACAGAGCTGCTGAGATAAGGGTACGTTTTACAGTCGTGATACTCTCTAGAAGAACCCCAATGGTCCTTCTTAGGGCTACTCCTCATTATGTGCATTACAGTTGAGGCTGGCTGGAAGCAGTAGTGCACCTTTCTTTTTTTAACGCATCTAGCACTGTGCAGAGCCTTTCAGTTATACCGTTCTATGTCTGCAGTGCATTAGACAGAGGTCTCACCGCTAAACAGTACTGTGATATTTCCTGGGCCACTGCAAACTATTTCAGATATACCGTTCTATGTCCGCAGTGCATTAGACAGAGGTCTCACCGCTAAACAGTACTGTAATATGTCCTGGGCCATTGCAAACTATTTCAGTAATACTGTTCTATGTCTGCAGTGCATTAGAAAATGGTCTCACCACGAAACAGTACTGTTGTATTTTCTAGGCCACTGCAAAGCCTTTCAGTTATACTGTTCTATGTCCGCAGTGCATTAGTCAGAGGTCTCACCGCGAACGAGTACTATAATATTTCCTAGGCCACTGCAAACTATTTCAGTTATACAGTTCTATGTCTGCAGTGCATTAGACAGAGGTCTCACCGCGAACCAGTACTCTAATATTTCCTAGGCCACTGCAAACCATTTCAGTTATACAGTTCTATGTCTCCAGTGCATTAGAAAAAGGTCTCACTGTGAAAAAGTACGTTATATTTTCTAGGCCACTGCAAGGCCTTTCAGTTATACTGTTCTATGTCTGCAGTGCATTACACAGGGGTCTCACTGCTAAACAGTACTGTAATATTTTCTGGGCCACTGCAAACTATTTCAGTTATACTGTTCTATGTCCGCAGTGCATTAGACAGAGGTCTCACCGCAAACCAGTACTCTAATATTTCCTGGGCCACTGCAAACCATTTCAGTTATACAGTTCTATGTCTGCAGTGCATTAGAAAAAGGTCTCACTGTGAAAAAGTACTGTTATATTTCCTAGGCCACTGCAAGGCTTTTCAGTTATACCGTTATATGTCTGCAGTGCATTAGACAGAAGTCTCACCGTGAACCAGTACTCTAATATTTACTGGGCCACTGCAAACTATTTCAGATATACTGTTATATGTCTGCAGTGCATTACACACGGGTCTCACCACTAAACAGCACTGTTATATTTCCTGGACCACTGCAAAAAATTTCAGTTATACCGTTCTATGTCTGCAGTGCATTAGAAAGAGGTCTCACCACTAAACAACACTGCTATATTTCCTAGGCCACTGCAAAGCCTTTCAGTTATACCGTTCTATGGCTGCAGTTAATTAGACAGAGGTCTCACCACTAAACAGTACTCTAATATTTCCTGGGCCACTGCAAACCATTTCAGTTATACCATTCTATGTCTGCAGTGCATTAGAAAAAGGTCTCACTGTGAAAAAGTACGTTATATTTTCTAGGCCACTGCAAGGCCTTTCAGTTATACTGTTCTATGTCTGCAGTGCATTACACAGGGGTCTCAATGCTAAACAGTACTGTAATATTTCCTGGGCCACTGCAAACTTTCAGTTATACCATTCTATGTCTGCAGTGCATGACACAGAGGCCTCACCGCTAAACAGTACTGTAATAATTCCTGGACCATTGCAAACTGTTTAAGTTATACCATTCTATGTCGGCAGTGTATTAGACAGAGGTCTCACTGCAAAACAGTACTCTAATATTTCCTAGGCCACTGCAAACCACTTCAGTTATACCGTTCTTTGTCTGCAGTGCATTAGAAAGAGGTCTCACCACGAAACAATAATGTTTTATTTCCTAGGCGACTGCAAAACCTTTCAGTTATGCCGTTCTATGCCTGCAGTTAATTACACAGAGGTCTCACAGCTAAACAGTACTCTAATATTTCCTGGGCCACTGCAAACTCTTTCAGTTATACCGTTCTATGTCTGCAGTGCATGACACAGAGGCCTCACCACTAAACAGTACTGTAATAATTCCTGGACCATTGCAAACTATTTCAGTTATACCATTCTATGTCTGCAGTGCATTAGAAAGAGGTCTCACCACGAAACAGTACTGTAGTATTTCCTGGGCCACTTAAAACTATTTCAGTTATATCGTTCTATGTGAGCAGTGCATTAGACAGTACTCTAATATTTTCTAGGCCACTGCAAAGTATTTCAGCTCTGCCACTGTGCAGAGCATCTCACAATACCCATTACCTTGGGAGGCTTGAGATAGCTGCAGTTACAAGCACTATTCACTGGCTTTAGAATATTCTCTGAGCCTCTTTCATGTACAAGTTTCTGTGAGCGGTAAATTACCCCTAGGAATCAGCGCAAGACAGTGGGTTAATTTTTTTCAAGTCACAGCATAGAGCCTCCGCTATCTACAAGTCTCTGTGTGCGGTGAATTAGCCACCGTTGTCAGCGCTGTACAGTGGGGTAATTTATATAGGCCCTGCTCTATCCTTAATCCGCCATGATGAGGAGTAGGGGTAAGGGTCGAGGACACGGGCGTCCATGTGAGGGTGTGGGCACAGGCCGAATTCCTGGACGGGATGAATCACAGCCGGCTGCTGAGGGATTGGGAGAGAGGCAAGTTTCTGGGCTCTCCACGTTCATATCACAATTTGCGTGTTCGCATCGTAGACCTTTATTACAAACAGAGCAGTACGAGCAGGTCCTGTCGTGGATGGCAAAAAAAGCGTCCAGCAATGTATCGACCACCCAGTCTTCTACATCGTCCACTCCTCCCGGCCTAGAGACTGCAACTCTGAATCCTCTGGCTGCTCCTCCTCCCTCCCAGCCTCCTCACTCCATAAAAATGACATATTCTGAGCAGGCAGACTCCCAGGAACTGTTCTCGGGTCTCTGCCCTGAGGGGGAAAATACGGTCCCTCTCACTTGAGGAGTTTGTCATAACTGATGCCCAACCTTTGGAAAGTTCCCGGAGTCTGGGAGTTGAGGCTGGGTACTTCCGGCAACTGTCTCAAGAGCTTTTTGTGGATGAGGATGATGAGACACAGTTGTCTGTCGGTGAGAGCAGTAAGTTTGGAGGAAGAGCTGCTGGAGGATGAGGTGAGTGACCCCACCTGGCTTGCTAAGCTTACTGAAGACAGGGCTTCAGGGGGAGACGCAAGTGCAGCAGCAGGACTGGTTGGAAGAGGCAGTGGAGTGGCCAGGGGTAGAGGCAGGGCCAGAGCGAAGAATCCCCCAACTGTTTCCCAAAGCACCACCTTGCGGCAAGCCTCCGTGCAGAGGGCG
Organism: Eleutherodactylus coqui; assembly: GCF_035609145.1. Classification (NCBI taxonomy): domain Eukaryota; kingdom Metazoa; phylum Chordata; class Amphibia; order Anura; family Eleutherodactylidae; genus Eleutherodactylus; species Eleutherodactylus coqui. The sequence continues at coordinate 28,155,331 of NC_089844.1, read as the reverse complement.
AGGTGTTCAAAGGTGTGGATGTTTCTTAGTGAGAGTGTGGACGAACTGTGGTGTGCAACTTGTGTCACACCAGGATCATCCGGGGCGCCAACACTACCAGCCTGACCACCACCAGCATGCGCAGGCATATGATGGCCAAGCACCCCACAAGGTGGGACGAAGGACATTCACCACCTCTGGGTCACACCACTGCCTCTTCCCCTGTGCCACAACCTGCCACACAGATCCAATCCCCCTCCCAGGACGCAGGCACAAGCTCCTCCCGGCCTGCACCCACACCCTCACCTCCACGGTCCTGCACTCCATCCAACAATGTCTCTCAGCGCAGCGTTCAGCTGTCGCTAACACAAGTGTTGGAGCGAAAGCGGAAATACGCCGCCACCCATCCGCATGCACAAGCTTTAAACGTGCACATTGCCAAATTAATCAGCCTGGAGATGCTGCCGCACTGGCTTGTGGAAACGGAGGCTTTCAAAAACTTGAGGGCAGCGGCGGTCACGAAACACTATTTTTCCCGGTGTGCCGCCCCCGCCCTACACCAGCACGTCTCCCATAATATAAATCGTGCCCTCACCAATGCGGTTACTGGGATGGTCTATTTGATCTCGAACATGTGGGCAAGTACTGGCAAGCAGGGACAATATATCTCCCTGATGGCACATTGGGTGAACTTGGTTGAGGCTGGGACCGAGTCAGAGCCTGGGACTGCTCACGTCCTACCCACATGCAGAATAGCGGGTCCTACCTCAGTGCTGGTATCTGCGGCGTTTTATGCCACCTCCTCCGCCACCTCTCAATTAAGAAGTGTGAGCACGTCCCCAGCAGTTGGTAGCGAGTGGCGAGGCAGTACAGCGGTAGACAAGCGTCAGGAAGCCGTGCTGAAACGAATCAGCTTAGGTGAAAAGAGGCACATGGCCCCAGAGCTGTTACAGGGTCTGACAGAGCAGACCGACCTCTGGCTTTCGCCGCTGAGCCTCCAACCGGGCATGGCTATGTGTGACAATGGCTGTAACCTGGTGGCGACTCTGCAGCTCGGCAGTCTCACACACGTGCCATGTCTGGCCCACATCTTCAATCTGGTGATTCAGCGGTTTCTAAAAAACTACCCCCACTTGTCTAACCTGCTCGACAAGGTGCGCCGCGTCTGCGCACATTTCTGCAATCCACCACAGACACTGCCACCCTGAGGACTCTGCAATGTCGGTTTCAGCTGCCAGAGCACTGATTGCTGTGCGACGTGCCCACACGGTGGAATTCTATGCTGCACATGCTGGCCAGGCTGTATGAGCAGCGTAGAGCAATAGTGGAATACCAGCTGCAATATGGGCGGCAGAGTGATAGTCAGCCTCCTCAATTCTTTACTGAGGAGTGAGCATGGATGGCAGACATCTGCCAGGTTCTCGAACACTTTGAGGAGTCGACCCAAATGGTGAGCAGCGATGCGGCCATCAATAGCGTTATCATCCCGCTGCTTTGCCTGCTGAGAAGTTTGCTGCTAAGCATAAAGGCTGATGCTTTGCGGTTGGAACAGGAGACGAGGGATGACAGCATGTCGCTTAATAGCCAGACCACCCTCATGTCTATACCTCAGCGCATTTTGGAGGAGAAGGAGGGGAAAGAGACTGCTGTCCACACTGCAGAGTGTACCCATGCTGCTTGACTCTCATCTGTTCAGCGTGTATGGGCTGAAGAGGAGGGGGAGGAGGATCCTGTTGTGAGGGTATATATATATATTGCCATATGTTCTTTATACTTTTATACCTATATGCAAGTTTTATTCAATTCCAAATGAGAAAAAACTTAAATGTCACCTTACATCAGATATCCCAAGGCTGAGAGAGATGTTCTAAGAAATTCAGAGAAGATACGTAACCAGACACAAGGCCGCATGTACTTGGCCGATTTCCCAGAAGCGCTGGAACAAGATATCAAGATGTTCAAATGTACATGACTGTTATATGATTTTCACTGTCTCAGTCCGCAAATCCGGACTGCCCATATATGGTTATAAGCCCATCACCCCCTAGTGGTGAGAGGGCAGAGGGTATAAGATCTCATGTAATCTGTAATAAAGTGCGCAGTTTTTTCTCCCGTGTGAGGAGCTAGACCAGACTCCTGTGTGTGGTGTCTCTTCTTACGGCCGGCAACGGGGCAAGTGGGGTGGGCCGATTGGTGTTGCACTTAGAATTTTAACCCTCATAAATGGCGCAACCAACTGGGGCGGTAAAATCGGAGCTTACAGCGCAATTCACCCGGATCCACGCTACAGAGAAACCGTCCTACTGCAAACCGAGCCTGATCAACTCACTTAGAACTCCAGGTAAGACAAACATATATTTATGTTGTGTTTTACGCTGAGAGTCTTGCAGCAGGACTGACTATCTGTGGTTTGTGACCGGACGGGTTGGGTTAAGAGTTCTACACGGTAACTCGTGTGGGCTCCGGGTTTGCCGTCATGGACCACTGACCGTGATATGCGCACCAATGGCTCACCCAGAAATTAGTCTGTAGTCTATTTGTACTTTGAAGTCCGTAGCGTTTTAGCGATAGTGGAGATTGTTTGATTGTGTGTTGTATCTGCAGAATTTTTTTTCTCTTACTTTTCATTTGATCTCACAAGAGAAGGGACCCTCAGGTTAGTTTAGTTAGTTGTTAATGGTTTAGCAGAGAGGGATGCATTTTGTGAGATGTCTCATAGAAAAAAGGGACTCTCGGTCGGTTTGCCTTATATATGGGGCTAGCGATTTGATTTCAGAGAGATGGATTTTATGCGGCTGGTTCCATAAGGAGAAGGGACCCTCGGTTGTCTGCCGGTATATAAGGGGCGGACAATTTGAGAATTAAGAGGGATGCATTCTATGGAGCGTGTTATTATTATTATTATTATTGTTGATGTTCTAATATGCGTAAGATCTTATTAAAGAAGACAGAGCCCCTCAAGGGCTGCCGCCGTGTGGATGAATTTGTAAAATGTAAGAAAACTCTAATGAAAATGTGTGACACCGACCCTACGGCAGATTACAAAATGGTGTCTGGGAGGAGGTCTTAAGGACCCAGAGGTGCCTTGGAAGATCAAGGTTTGCTAGAAGCAGAGAGAGATAGATAGTCAGAGTAAGTTAGGTATATACACATTATTTGTTTAAGAAAGTATCCGTAAGTGAAATGTTGAAAAGTACAGTAAGTGATCAAGAGGACGTCAGGAGAGTGTCTATTAAAGGTTATATTGGCAGTTAGGTAGGGGAGAGAAGTATGAGTAACAAGCAAGTCGATAAGTAAGTTACAATGCATGTGATTTGTTGGCAAAGAAAGAGAGATGGAAATGTGTATAATACAAGATAGATAATAGATAATATGTATAATCCATACTAGGTGGGTATATGTGTGTATATATATATATATATATACTGTAGTGCAAATAGTTAACTGAGCTGGCTTGTAGGGGAGAAGAGTCTGTTGACATGTAGCTGCTAACTTGTGTTTAGTCTCCAAGGTCAGGAAGATAACAGCGAGAGAGAAAATACAATAACATCCTTGGTTAATATCGTTGCTTGCTTGCAATGAATTGAAATGAATTTAATTAGTTATACTGTCTTAGTAGGCAGATAAATATAGTAATTTCTAATGTATATTCTTACTTATACAGGGGTTGAAAATGAATGTTGCAAGGTCCCAGCATATGTGTTAATTATGATTTCAAAATGTTTTTTCAATAGTTTAAGCTAAAACTTATTTCAGTATGTGTTTCATAGTCGCGGAGAGATAAGAGATTTATTTTAAAAAAGTGGGGGCTTTCAGACTCACTCCAAATTCAGGGTCACAGATTCTAAAATACTTCAGCGCTTAATACAGCATATAATAGCTTCAGTAGATAAGAAATATAGAATATTTCAGTCACTCAGCAAACTTTTTCACATAATTTGTCATAAATAGCGCTCATTCACAATCTCATCTCAATAGAATTATGTACTTTATAAAAATAATAGCACTCACCTCGGTGTTTTTCAGCTGATGTATGTATGTTTGTCAAACTTTTTTTGTCCGTGCATCTGTGTGTACTGGTACACCTTCAAGGGGGGTGACGGAGCAAACTTGAGCGCATGGATGGATGAGAGTTAGTGACCCGTGTTTGGGCTGTGGTGGAATGTGTGATGCAGATAATTGACTGGGGGTAAAAGTCCTACCCCATGCATGGGACTTTGCTTGGTTGTGATGTGGACGTGTGGACGGTTAAGCTGAAATGGAGTTGAGAAGACGGACGCAATGTGCCAATATCGAAGGGGTGGAGCTAGATGATGTAATAGTATGTAATAATGTTTCATCCCTCCTCTTGCACGAGGGAGGGGGGGAGAATTTTGAGCAGCTAGTTTTTTTTTTCCTGTTTTGTTTTTTTTCTCCTGTCTGAGATTTGATAAGAAATTGCAGGCAGGAACAGACTAATAATGAATTCACTTAAAGGGATATCACATTTCAAATATTAATAGATGTTTTGTAGATTATTCTGCCCCGGTGTAACTCATGTTTCTGTTATAGGTGCTAACATCTTACAGGCCTTATCTGCTTCCATCAAATCTTTTTACAATGTTATAATAACTTAAACCCGGCTACTATTCTTCCAATTGCGTACCCTGGTTTAAAGGGGGGGAGGAGAAGGCATAGGTGATCTAGGTATTGCAAGTCAGCCATTTTAGGTATTGCAAATCAGCCATTTTTAAATTTTTTTGCAAGTCATTTTTAAATTTTTAAATTTTTTGCAACAAGGTTCTGATCTTTTTGAAATATAATACCAGCCTGATTGTCTAGCAGTGATGCAACAAGAAAATTTAAGTTTTAAAAAGTTACTGAAAGCCCTTGTTAATAATGCATATTTTGAGTTGTTTTTTATAGATGGTACCCAGGGTGATTGACGACTCCACACTGGATATACGGTGGTTACACAACAAGATGTCCTAAAAAGCAGAATGTCTCCGCATGTCGCAGTACAAGAAGCGGAATTAAAAGCACTGACGGAGGCGTGTGGAGTGGCCACAGGTAAGACGGCAAACATTTACACTGACTCCCGGTATGCATTTGGCATAGCTCATGATTACGGCCCAACATGGAAGGCCAGACAGTTTTTTACCTCAGCAGGACAGCCAATTAAAAATGATGCAGTGGTGCAGTCTCATGGAGGCCCTACTTCTACCTGACAAGGGGGAAAGCGCACACCAATTCCTACACCAGAGAAGCAAGAGGCAACGCCATCACAGGCCACACAGCAAAAGCAGCGGCGGCCGTGGAAGAAAGAAGAAAAGAAGAATTTGATAAAAATCTTGGACTTTGATAAAAATCTTGGACTTTGATAATAATTTTGGACTTTGATTTGAACTTGGACTTTGATAAAAACATTGGACTTTGATATGCTAAAGACTTTACAGTTAAGAAAAAGACAAATGGACTAAAAAGGGACGGCGTATGGTGAACAGTCAACAGAACTTGCTTACCATAGTCCCTGTGCCCCATGATGGCCCAGCTGACGCACGGAAAGACACACCTCTCGAAGCAGTAATGTTGTCGACGCTTGAACAAGGACGGGTGGCTCCTTGGTTTTCTGTAGCTGCTGCATCATTTGTCCAATTTTGCATGATCTTTGCCGTAAGCAACAGGGCAGAAGTAAATTTGCCACATCACACTTGCCGGGGCCACTCTACCCATTTCAGGGATTGCAAATTGGCTACACTCAGCTCCTACTTGTTGGGAAGCATGAATATGTGCTTGTTGTTGATTTCTTTTCAGGTTGGAGACCTACTCTGTTACCAAAGTAAATAAGCAGGTAATCGCACAGAAGCTCATGAATGAGGTAATCCGCAGATATGGGGTACCGGAAGTGATTGAGTCAAGCAAAGGTACACACTTCACAGGTGAAATAATGCAACACATCATGTCTGTTTTGGGTATATTCCAGGCTTTTCACACACCCTACCGTCCGCGGAGTAGGGGAAAGTAGATACAAAAGGCAATGTAGGAAATGGGTAAATTTTGAATTGAGTGTCTTCCATTAGTTTTTTTTCCTTAGGAGGATACATGCCACAGTAGCAGAGTTTGGTAATGATTTTCTTGTTAATGTTGTCATGAGCCTCTCCAAGGAATTGTCAATAATGTATTCTGTAGTCTCTGCTTTTATCCCAGGTCCTACAGATGAGTGTCACAATCTAAAACCAGGTGACAGGGTCTATGTGGAAAAGTTTGAGAGACAAACCCTGTTTAAAGGTCCTTACCAGATGTTGTTCACCACCCAACTGCAGTCAAGCTCGAAGGAAAGCCCACTTGGATCCACACTTCGCACTGAAAAAACTGATGATCTTGCATATCCTTTACATGCTATAATGTGGTACAATTCCTCTAACACACACCTTTGACTACTGTACACTAGCCCCCTGTTTCAGAACAAATTAATATAATCAAATGTGCAATATGAAGCCTACACTGAGGGTGAGAATCCAACACCGCATCGTGCTAAGAGAGACGTTGACACTCAAGGTGGTAACTTTGATCCACATGTATATATAGATACAATAGGAGTGCCAAGGGGGGTGCGAGATTAATTTAATTCTAGAGATCAGGTTAAAGCAGGTTTTGAGTCCTTATTTGCTATTGTCACTGTTAATAATAATGTAGATTAGATGAATTATATCTATTACAATCAGCAGAGGTTTGTAAACTACACCAGAGATGCTTTGCAAGGGTTAGCTGACCAATTAGGTCCCACTGCATCCATGGCGTTCCAAAATAGAGTAGCCGTGGATATGATTTTAGCAGAAAGAGGTGGGGTATGTAATTTTCTGTTTGTGTATTATCCCTTTGATCAAAAAGAGTATGAGTAAGGGACTGGATAATGTGACCAAAATTTCCCTTGTTTGAAAAAGATGAAGAGCCAGTTCCGATAATGCCAATCACGTACGTTACCAGAAGAATGGAGAGATGGACTAGTACTGTGTCTGCCTCAGTCTCATGAGATGGACTGTCAGTGGACTTCCCATTTGCCTAGGGAAAGTGCAGAAGACCTTAGGTTCCGGCGAGGGCACACCCTGTGGGGTGTTAACTTGTACAGATAGAGGGTATGGATGCCCGGAAATAAGCCCAGGGAATCCATGGCCTCCTTCTGAGGTGAGGTAGGGATCCCTCCCTTTTAGGAGTAGGGACTTACGGGCAGTGGAGAAACCCTGACGCAAGGGAGAGACGACCGAGGAAGAGTGCAAGGTCTGATGCTTGATCTCCATATTAAGTTTTTTAGGGGGGTTTGTGAGGGTATATATATATATTGCCATATGTTCTTTATACTTTTATACCTATATGCAAGTTTTATTCAATTCCAAATGAGAAAAAACTTAAATGTCACCTTACATCAGATATCCCAAGGCTGAGAGAGATGCTCTAAGAAATTCAGAGAAGATACGTAACCAGACACAAGGCCGCATGTACTTGGCCGATTTCCCAGAAGCGCTGGAACAAGATATCAAGATGTTCAAATGTACATGACTGTTATATGATTTTCACTGTCTCAGTCCGCAAATCCGGACTGCCCATATATGGTTATAAGCCCATCACCCCCTAGTGGTGAGAGGGCAGAGGGTATAAGATCTCATGTAATCTGTAATAAAGTGCGCAGTTTTTTCTCCCGTGTGAGGAGCTAGACCAGACTCCTGTGTGTGGTGTCTCTTCTTACGGCCGGCAACGGGGCAAGTGGGGTGGGCCGATTGGTGTTGCACTTAGAATTTTAACCCTCATACTGTAAGTCATCCTCCTAGTGAGGACAGCGATGTGAGGGAAGACATTATGTAGCTTGATAGCCAGACCACCCTCATGTCTACATCTCAGCGCATTTTGGTGGAGGGGGAGGGGGAAGAGACTGCTGGCCACACTGCAGAGGGTATCCATGCTGCTTGACTCTCATCTGTTCAGCGTGTGTGGGCTGTGAATGTGCTGGTTCGCCTATACTCTTGCTACAGAAATGTTTCAGGGGTCCGCCTATACTCTTGCTACAGAAAAGTTTGAGGGGTTCGCCTATACACTTACCACAGATATGTTTGAGGGGTTTGCCTATACTTACTGCAGGAATGTTTCAGGGGTGGGCCTATACACTTGCTACTGAAAGGTTTGAGGGGTTCGCCTATTCTCTTGCTTCAGAAATGCTTCAGGGGTCTACCTATGCTCTTGCTACAGAAATGTTTCAGGGGTCCGCCTATACACTTGCTACTGAAAGGTTTGAGGGGCTCGCCTATACTGTGGGTGCACAAAGGTTTCCCATAGCGGTGTTCGGCTGTCTGGCATAAATACACTGAATGACTTGGGCAGAAGTGTGGGCCGAGGCCGAGGTCCTGGGCGGGGTGACACTCTGCAATGTTTGTGTACACTTTTTTTCTTCATGTATAGTACTGTTTTGGGGTTTCATGGGCTCACCTATGCTGTGGGTGCACAAAGGTTTCCCAGCGCGGTGTTTAGCTATCTGGCACAAATACAGTGAATGACTTGGGTTGGGAGCAGATGGCTTTCCCATTCTGGTGTTCAACTGTCTGGCATAAATACACTAAATGACTTGGGCAGAAGTGTGGGCCGAGGCCGAGGTCCTGGGCAGGGTGAAACTCTGCCATGTTTGGGCAGTCTCATTTCTTCAAGTGTAATGCTGTCTTTGGGTTTCATGGGCTCGCCTAAACTGTGGGTGCACAAAGGTTTCCCAGCGCGGTGTTCAGCTATCTGACACATGCACCAAATGAATTGTGTGGGGACACATGGATTTCCCATAGCTATGTAACTCACGACACATTGGGTCAACCAGGTGGAAGCTGGGACCAAGCCTGACCCTGGCCCGCTCACGTGCTTCCCACACAGAGTATTGCGAATCCTACCTCGGTCATGGTTTCTCGAGCTTATTATGCCACCTCCTCCTCCTGCTTGGGATCTGGGGATCAGCGTTGGTCGGCATGTATTATCTCGCGTGCTACAAATTACCACAGTTATCTGAGATACTGGATTGGAGCATTCATAGGAAGGGATACGAATTTCATGAGACTTTCGCAGGGTCATTGTATACCTGTGGTAGCTACTTTTGCGACACCTCCTGCTTCAAACCAATCTTTGGTGTTAGTATGCATTGCTGTATTGTGGAGATGTGTAGAAGTGCTGGCACCTGAGTCCCCTTTATGCGCACATTTGCGGCTCCTGACAATTTTGTGATGGAGGTGGCACTGAATTGGAATTATGATCAGACGTCAATTTATTATCAATTCTCATCAGCATTGTGGGCTATCACCCACACTTTCAAAGAGGGTCGCTGCCTGGCCCTGCCAACCCTCTGCAGTGTGTGTCTCCGGTTTCTCCTCATTGCAGACACACTTATAAATAGACATGAGAGTGGTGTGGCTATCAAGCAAGCGTGTGGCATGAGGCAGCTGAACGCTGCGCAGGAAAAATTTTGTGTGCGCTGTGGACGCAGGCTCGTGCGGGTGGTTGGACTGCAATGCCAGCATGTAACCCAGGAGAAGAGGCAGCGGTGTCACCCGCCGGTGGTGATTGGCCTTGGTTGCAGCTAGTGTGGTGCTTAGCTAAGATGTGCCATTGCGTGTGCCTTGCTGCTTATGGTCTGTTCCAGGTAAATTGTTAGGGGGGTGACCGCCAGGCTCTTGCCCAAAATTTGGCTTAAATTGGGACCTGGGAGCCTCAGATGCACCCATGCATGCTGCCCCTGATTTTCCCTATCCGTTTCTGTGGTGTTTCCATGACTTTCTCATGTTTTCAGGTGTTTCCCACAACCTCCCCCATGTGGAGCATCGGTCAGCTTAAAAAATGCTCGAGTCCCCTATTGGCTTAAATGGGTTTTGTTACTCGAAACGAGCTCTCGAGCATTCGAAAGGTTCGACTTGAGTAACGAGCACCCCAGCATTTTGGTACTCGCTCATCTCTACGTCTCATCTCTTTTAAGACCCGAATCAATAACCCGCTGGTCATCTAAAATTTATATCCTGTAATATCCTTCCGCTCTAGAAAGACCTCTAGCCCCTTCTTAAACTCCTTTATGAGTTTTGTCCTATTCACAGGAAAGACTTATGCTAAAATAATAATCTTTATTAGAATAATTTAAAAAGAGACAGTAGACTCAGGGCACAACACAAAACAAAGAGTTGGGAAGGATGTTGCAGCCACTCAGGGGTGGTCAAGCCACCAGGTAGCAGCGCCTCCGACCAACCTAGGACATGACGTCGTCAGCTACAAAAATACTCTTGTTAGAGAGATATACTTATTGGGACTAGAACTATGGATCGTGTCACTGTATGGGAATGATAAATCCTCAACCAGAGGATAAGATGATCATACACTCTTTGTTCAGATAGTTCAGTCAGACCGAAACTGATGATAGTGTCACGATCACGTTTCCATATGTAGCTAATGCAACAAAATACTTAGTAACGACTTGCGCGTCTTTGTGCAAGAACTACAGAATTTTCTCATTAGGTACACTGTTCTTAGGTTTATTGCATCACACTTTTGGTCTCGGATTATTGCATCGTACTATAATCTCGACGCCTTTCACCACTTCGTAAATGTGGATCATCAGGAGTGATAGTACTAAATAAGGCCGAGCTCCTGATCCAGGTGTATTGCAGCCGACTGCTGCGGGATTAGGAGAGAGGCACGTTTCTGGCGTCCCAAGATTAATCTCACAATTAATTGGTCCACGCGGTAGACCTTTATTAGAAAATGAGCAGTGTGAGCAGGTCCTGTCGTGGATGGCAGAAATCTAGCAATCTATCGACCACCCAGAGTTCTGTGCCGTCCACTGCTGCAACATTGAATCCTCTGGCTGCTGCTCCTCCTTCCAACCAGCCTCCTCACTCCATTACAATGACACATTCTGAGGAGCAGGCAGACTCCCAGAAACTGTTCTCGGGCCCCTGCCCAGAATGGGCAGCAATGGTTCCTATCCCACCGGAGGAGTTTGTCGTGACCGATGCCCAACCTTTGGAAAGTTCCCAGGGTCCGGGGGATGAGGCTGGGGACTTCCGGCAACTGTCTCAAGAGCTTTCAGTGGGTGAGAAGGACGACGACGATGAGACACAGTTGTCTATCACTCAGGTAGTAGTAATTGGAGTAAGTCCGAGGGAGGAGCACGCAGAGGATTCGGAGGAAGAGCAGCAGGACGATGAGGTGACTGACCCCACCTGGTTTGCTACGCCTCAGGTCTTCAGAGGGGGAGCCAAGGGTAGAAGCAGGGCAGGTTGGAAGAGGCAGTGCGGTGGCCAGGGGTAGAGGCAGGGCCAGACCGAATAATCCACCAACTGTTTCCTAAAGCGCCCCCTCGCACCATGCCACCCTGCAGAGGCCGAGGTGCTCAAAGGTGTGGCAGTTTTTTACTGAGAGTGCAGACGACCGACGAACAGTGGTGTGCAACCTTTGTCGCGCCAAGATCAGCCGGGGAGCCACCACCACCAGCCTCACCACCACCAGCATGCGCAGACATATGATGGCCAAGCACCCCACAAGGTGGGACGAAGGCCGTTCACCGCCTCCGGTTTGCACCGCTGCCTCTCCCCTGTGCCCCAACCTGCCACTGAGATCCAACCCTCCTCTCAGGACACAGGCACTACCGTCTCCTGGCCTGCACCCACACCCTCACCTCCGCTGTTCTCGGCCCCATCTACCAATGTCTCTCAGCGCACCGTCCAGCCGTCGCTAGCGCAAGTGTTTGAGCGCAAGCGGAAGTACGCCGCCACGCACCCGCACGCTCAAGCGTTAAACGTGCACATAGCCAAATTGATCAGCCTGGAGATGCTGCCGTATAGGCTTGTGGAAACGGAGGCTTTCAAAAGCATGATGGCGGCGGCGGCCCCGCACCACTCGGTTCCCAGTCGCCACTACTTTTCCCGATGTGCTGTCCCAGCCCTGCACGATCACGTCTCCCGCAACATTGTACGCGCCCTCACCAACGCGGTTACTGCCAAGGTCCACTTAACAACGGACACGTGGACAAGCACAGGCGGGCAGGGCCACTATATCTCCCTGACGGCACATTGGGTGAATTTAGTGGAGGCTGGGACCGAGTCAGAGCCTGGGACCGCTCACGTCCTACCAACCCCCAGAATTGCGGGCCCCAGCTCGGTGGTGGTATCTGCGGCAGTGTATGCTTCCTCCACTAAACCACCCTCCTCCTCCTCCTACGCAACCTCTGTCTCGCAATCAAGATGTGTCAGCAGCAGCACGTCGCCAGCACTCGGTGTCGCGCGGCGTGGCAGCACAGAGGTGGGCAAGCGTCAGCAGGCCGTGCTGAAACTACTCAGCTTAGGAGAGAAGAGGCACATGGCCCACGTACTGCTGCAGGGTCTGACAGAGCAGACCGACCGCTGGCTTTCACGCTGAGCCTCCAACCGGGCATGGTCGTGTGTGACAACGGCCGTAACCTGGTGGCAGCTTTGCAGCTCGGCAGCCTCACGCACGTGCCATGCCTGGCCCACGTCTTTAATTTGGTGTTTCAGCGCTTTCTGAAAAGCTACTCATGCTTGTCAGACCTGCTCGGAAAGGTGCGCCGGCTCAGTGCACATTTCCGCAAGTCCCACACGGACGCTGCCACCCTGCGCACCCTGCAACATCGGTTTAATCTGCCAGTGCACCGACTGCTGTGCGACGTGTCCACATGGTGGAACTCTACGCTCCACATGTTGGCCAGGCTCTATGAGCAGCGTAGAGCTATAGTGGAATACCAACTCCAACATGGGCGGCGTAGTGGGAGTCAGCCTCCTCAATTCTTTACAGAAGAGTGGGCCTGGTTGGCAGACATCTGCCAGGTCCTTGGAAACTTTGAGGAGTCTACCCAGATGGTGAGCGGCGATGCTGCAATCATTAGCGTCACCATTCCTCTGCTATGCCTCTTGAGAAGTTCCCTGCAAAGCATAAAGGCAGACGCTTTGCGCTCGGAAACGGAGGCGGGGGAAGACAGTATGTCGCTGGATAGTCAGAGCACCCTCCTGTCTATATCTCAGCGCGTTGAGGAGGAGGAGGAGCATGAGGAGGAGGGGGAAGAGACAGCTTGGCCCACTGCTGAGGGTACCCGTGCTGCTTGCCTCTCATCCTTTCAGCGTGTATGGCCTGAGGAGGAGGAGGAGGAGGAGGATCCTGAAAAGTGATCTTCCTAGTGAGGACAGCCATGTGTTGCGTACAGGTACCCTGGCACAAATGGCTGACTTCATGTTAGGATGCCTTTCTCGTGACCCTCGCGTTACACGCATTCTGGCCACTACGGATTACTGGGTGTACACACTGCTCGACCCACAGTATAAGGAGAACCTTTCCACTCTCATACCCGAAGAGGAAAGGGGTTCGAGAGTGATGCTATACCACAGGACCCTGGCGGACAAGTTGATGGTAAAATTCCCATCCGACAGCGCTAGTGGCAGAAGGCGCAGTTCCGAGGGCCAGGTAGCAGGGGAGGTGCGGAGATCAGGCAGCATGTACAGCACAGGCAGGGGAACACTCTCTAAGACCTTTGACAGCTTTCTGGCTCCCCAGCAAGACTGTGTCACCGCTCCCCAGTCAAGGCTGAGTCGGTGGGAGCAGTGTAAAAGGATGGTGAGGGTGTACGTAGCCGATCGCACGACCGTCCTCCGTGACGCCTCTGCCCCCTACAACTACTGGGTGTCAAAGCTGGACACATGGCCTGAACTCGCGCTGTATGCCCTGGAGGTGCTTGCTTGTCCTGCGGCTAGCGTCTTGTCAGAGAGTGTGTTTAGTTCGGCTGGGGGAATCATCACGGATAAGCGTACCCACCTGTCAACCGACAGTGCCGACAGGCTTACACTCATCAAGATGAACAAAGCCTGGATTTCCCCAGACTTCTCTTCTTCACCAGCGGACAGCAGCGATACCTAAGCAATACGTAGGCTGCATCTGCGGATGGAAGAATCGTTCTCTATCACCATAAAAAACGGGGACCTTTTAGCTTCATCAATCTGTGTATTATATTAATCCTCCTCCTCCTGCTCCTCCTCCTGAAACCTCACGTAATCACGCCGAACAGGCAATTTTTCTTAGGCCCACAAGGCTTAGTCATATAATTTTTGTAAACAATTTTATACGTTTCAATGCTCATTAAAGCATTGAAACTTGCACCTGAACCAATTTTTATTTTAACTGGGCAGCCTCCGGGCCTAGTTACAAATTAAGCCACATTAACCAAAGCGATTAATGGGTTTCACCTGCCCTCTTGGTTGGGCATGGGCAATTTTTCTGAGGTACATTAGTACTGTTGGTACACTAATTTTTTGGGCCCTCGCCTACAGTGTAATCCATTTAATTTTTTGCCCACCTGCATTAAACCTGATGTTAGCTTTGCTGTCCAGGGCACTGCAATGGGATATATTTATGTACCGCCGGTGGCTTCCTGGCACCCACCCATGCTGTCGGTCCACACAGAGTTGTAACTGCATGTGTCCACTTCTAAAGACCCCCAGTCTGACTGGGGCATACAGTGTGGGCCAAAGCCCACCTGCATTAAACATGACATTACCTCAGCTGTGCTGGGCACTGCAATGGGATATATTTATGTACCGCCGGTGGGTTCCAGGGAGCCACCCATGCTGTCGGTCCCCACGGAGTTGTAACTGCATGTGTCCACTTCTAAAGAACCCCAGTCTGACTGGGGCATGCAGTGTGGGCCGAAGCCCACCTGCACTAAACATGACATTACCTCAGCTGTGATGGGCACTGCAATGGGATATATTTATGTACCTCCGGTGGGTTCCAGGGAGCCACCCATGCTGTGGGTCCACACGGACTTCACAATAGGGAGTTGTACCGGCCTGTGTCTATGAATTAAAAACTCCGGTCAGGTTGGGGCATGCAGTGTGGGCCGAAGCCCACCTGCATTTACTCTGACGTTAGCTCTGCTGTCCAGGGCACTGCAATGGGATACATTTATGTACAGCCGGTGGGTTCCAGGGAGCCACCCATGCTGTGGGTGCACACGGAATTCCCATTGCGGAGTTGTACCTGCTTGTGACTGTTTATAAAAAAAACGCGGTCTGACTGGGGCATGCAGACACCTCGACAGAATGAATAGTGTGTGGCACATAGGTTCCCCATTGCTATGCCCACGTGTGCAGCTCCTGATGGCGGTGGCACAGGATTATATTTCTCATTGCTTCTGTACAGCATTGTGGGCTATTGCCCCACCCCTTTTAAAGAGGGTCGCTGCCTCGCCTTGCCAACCCTCTGCAGTGTGTGCCTGCGGTTCCTCCTCGTGGCAGACGCACTTATAAATAAACATGAGGGTGGTGTGGCATGAGGGCAGCTGAAGGCTGCGCAGGGACAATTTGGTGTGCGCTGTGGACACTGGGTCGTGCGGGGGAGGGGGGTTGGGCAGCATGTAACCCAGGAGAAGTGGCAGCGGAGTGTCATGCAGGCAGTGATTGTGCTTTGTTGGAGGTAGTGTGGTGCTTAGCTAAGTTATGCATTGCTAATGAGGGCTTTTCAGAAGTAAAAATTGTTGGGAGGGGGGGGGCACTCTTGCCGCTATTGTGGCTTAATAGTGGGACCTGGGAACCTGAGATGCAGCCCAACATGTAGCCCCTCGCCTGCCCTATCTGTTGCTGTGTCATTCCCATCACTTTCTTGAATTGCCCAGATTTTCACAAATGGAAACCTTAGCCAGCATCGGCAAAATACAAAAATGCTCGAGTCGCCCATTGACTTCAATGGGGTTCGTTACTCGAAACGAACCCTCGAGCATCGCGAGATTTTCGTCCCGAGTAACGAGCACCCGAGCATTTTGGTGCTCGCTCATCTCTATTAAGAACCCTCTTCAGTGTTGGTGATGAAACCTGATATAGAGGATGCCTACTTGTTACCAACGCAGTCCTTGGTATAAACAGATCATGGGAGAGACCCTAATGTATTTATACATAGTTATTTGATGACCCCTTAGACGTCTTTTTTCCAGGGTAAATAATCCCAACTTTGATAGCCTCTCTGGGTATTCCAGTCCCTTAATTCAATGTATTAATTTAGTTGCCCTTCTTTGAACCCCCTCAAGCACTGCAACATCTTTCCTGAGCATTGGTGACCAGAACTGTACACAGTATTCATGTGGGGCATGACAAGTGCCTTATATAGTGGAAGAATAATGTTCTCATCCTTAGCCCCTATTAATGCATCCCAAGACTTTATTCGCTTTTGCAGCAGCTGACTGGCATTGGTTATTCCAGTTAAATCTGCAGCACACAAGTACCCCCAAATATTTTTCCATATCACTTTTCCCTAGCAGTACTACATTTAGTTTATATTAGTGACATCCGTTTCTCCTGCTCATGTCCATAACCTTACATTTATCCACATTGAACTTCATTTGCCATTTTTCTGCCCAAGCCCCACCTCATCTAGGTCCTTTTGTAGCCAAACATTGTCCTCCGTTATAGTAATTATCTTGTATATTTTTGTGTCATCTGCAAATATTGATGTGCAGCCACTCTATCAGATCATTGATAAATATATTGAACAGAATGGGGCCTAATATTGAACCCTGTGGCACCCCGCTAGCGAAGGTATGAACCATTTATTACCAGCCTCTGCTTTCTATCTCTGAGCCAATTCTTTCCCCAGATACACACGTTTTCACCCAATCCAAGCTGCCTCATTTTGTATATCAACCTAATTCACAGCACTGTGTCAAATGCTTTAGAGAAGTCCAGATATACCAGATCAATAGACTCTCCCTGGTCCAGCCTAGAGCTTACTTCATCGTAGAAGCTGATGAGATTGGTCTGACATGATCGACCCCTCATGAACCCATGCTGGTATGGAGTTATTCCGTTGTTCTCCTTGAGGTATTCTACGATGGTGTCTCTCAGAAACCTCTCAAATCTTTTTCCAGTTACTGAAGTGAGACTTACTGGTCTGTAGTTACCAGGCTCTCTTTGGACCACTTTTTGTATATTGAAACCACATTGGCAATGCACCAATCCAGTGGTACCACCCCGGTCTTGATAGTATCCGTAAATATTAGAAATAGCGGCCTAGCTATCACATCACTTAGTTCCCTCAGAACCCTTGGGTGTATTTCATCTGGGCCTTGCAATTTTAATCCTCTTTAACCGGTTCCGCACTTCTTCCTGTGTTAGGTATGTAATATTTTGCCAGGGGTTCACTTTATTCCCCTACATCTCATGTGACATTTCCTTTTCGGTCGTGAATACACTTGAAAAGAAACTAATAGGTTTGCCTTCCCTCCATCATCTTCAATGATTTTGCCTGCATTGTTTGTTAAAGGGCCAGTGCTCTCAGTGCAAGTCCCTTTACTGTTAATATAATTGAAGAATAGATTAGGGTTGTTTTTACTCTGTTTGACGATCAGTATTTCTGCCCTCTCCTTAGCAATTTTGATCTTTTCTTGGTATGTTTTGTTTTTTTTCCTGTATGATTTTAGCGCTTCTTTGCTGCTTTCTTGTTTTAGTAGTTTAAGTGCTTTCTTTTTTTCATTTATTGCCCCCCTTACCGTCTTATCGAGCCACAATGGTTTCCTTTTACTCAAAGTTCTTTTATTTTTAAGGGGAATGAACTGCTCGCACTAGGTGATTAGGATCTTTTTAAACTTATCCCATCTGTTGTTTGTACTTTTATTTTTGAGGGCGTTGTCCCAATTAATGTTACCGATAGTAGTTCTGAGCTGATCAAATTTTGCTTTACTAAAGTTTAGTTTATTTGTCACTCCCTGATATGGCTTTTTCTTGAATGACAGCTGAAAGTTAATTATTTTGTGGTCATTGTTCCCCAAGTGCCCCTCAACCTGCACCACCATTATTCGGTCCCGTTTGTTAGTACTAGGTCCAGAGTGGCCCTCCCTCTAGTAGGCTCCTGTAGCAGTTGGGTAAGGTAGTTATCTGTAATTGTTCCCAAGAACTTATCACCCCTGTGAGATTTGCTGGTCCCGTTATCCCATATTATATCTGGATAATTAAAGTCCCCCATGATAATTACTTCGCTGCAGTTTGACACCTCTTCTATCTGCCTTTTAGGCCGCCTGCAGACGGCCGGGTCGGATCCCGCTGTGAGGATTCTCACAACAGGACCTGACCCGAGCCCCTGCAGGAACCAGCGCGGCACTCACGTCTCCTGTGGCTCCGGCTCTTTGATGTGCCGGCTGCCAGCCAGCCAGCGCATGCGCAGAGTGGAGTCAGTGGCCGGGGAGTGACATTTCTGTGCGGATTGCGCTGCCTAGGATTGCGCTTTCTAACGCAATCCTATGGAAGCTTCCACGGGCGAAGATTCTGCGGGAATTCCCGGCGTGGAATTTCCACCCATGTGCAGGGGGCCCTAATAGTAAGGTTTCAGTTTCTTCTGCTGCTTTTGGTTGCCTATAGAAAAACCCTATCAGGATTTTTTTTTTTCTCCCTGTATTTCAACACACAGAGATTCCAGGTGTTCATCTCCTGCCCCTATATCTTCCCGTAGCCTCGGCATTAAGTACAATTTAACGTACAGACATACCCCTCCCCCTTTCTGTTCCCCACGGTTGCTTCTAAAGAAGTTGGAACCTTGTAAATTCACCGCCCAATCGCACTTATCATCAAACCAAGTTTCTGTTATTCCAACTATTTTGTAGTTTTCATCAGTCATTCTCGCTTCGAGCTCACCCACTTTGCTGATCAGACTTCTTGCATTCGTAAGATTGTGGCTGATTAAGGACCGTATTGCACAAGAAGTACACTGGATGATATTGTCAGACATGGAGCTTATCCTAATTGGGATCTACAATTTACTTGAGGAAGTAGTGAAGTGAAGATAGACTTGCTCACACTCCAAATGCCCCTCCGCCCGTGCGCAGCCACTCACACTTTGCCGTGCACGTGCGTAACTGCTCACACTTTGCTGCAAGTGCGCTAACGCTCACACTTTTTTTTGTATTAAATAACGCTCACACTCTCTCTTTTAAACACCCAATTTTGCTTCACTTACACCTCACACACAGACACTTACACACTCATACTCATGTTTGGAAAGATTACACCAAGGCGCCACATCATGTATGGAAATTCGTTTTGCAGATGTATGCAGCACCATTAAGGTAGGTGTACAGCGGATGGGGGGGCAAGCTGAACTTTTGCACTTGGGCCCCTGAGCAGGGGCATAGGAAGGTGGGTGTGGCAGGTGCTGCTATCAGTGATGGAGGTGATAGCAGAAGCTGAAAGTAGCAGCTGATAATGAGAGCATTCAGCAGGGAAGAAGCTTACTATGCACAGTGGTCATGTGAGGAACCGGGGCGAGGCTTACATGGAAAAGAGGGGCTGACTGAGTGCACTGTGGTTTAGGAGGGACGTGAACTCATGACTTGCTCATAGTGTCGGGGGGAGGAGGTGGTATCACCCACAAGACAAGCATGCTACGTTTTACTTTCTTTATGTAACAGTCTACCTTGTCTGTCTATGCATCTCTCTCTCATATCTAACTCTCTCTCATATCTATCTATCTATGCAGCTATCTCTTTTATATCCATCTATCTGTGCATTTAAATATCTATCTATGCATCTATTTTATCTATATATCTATCTGTCTATCTATCTATGCGTCTATTTAGCTGTGCATCCATCTATGCATCTATCTAGCTATGCATCCAACTATCTTTCTCTCTATGTCTATTTATCTATGTATCTATGTCTATCTATCCATGTATCTTTCTATCTATGCATCTGTCTATCTATGAAACTAACTTATCTATCTATACATCTGTCTATGTATCTATCTATCTATGCATTTATGTATCTATCTATGCATCTATGTATCTATCTGTCTATCTCATATCTAGCTATGTATCTATCTGTCAATCTATGTCTATCTTATCTATCTATGCATCTTTCTATCTATGAATGTTTTTATCTATCTGTGCATGCATCTGTCTATCTATCTATGCATCTGTCTTATCTATGAATCTATCTGTCTTTCTATGCATCTATCTACCTATGTCTGTTTATCTATCTGTGCATCTATCTATGTAGCTATCTATGCATGCACTTGTCTATCTATGCATACATCTGTCTATCTATATATGCATGCATCTATCTATGTATCTGTGTATCTATCTATCTATGCATCTATCTGTCTTTGTATGCATCTATCTACCTAAATCTGTTTATCTATCTATCTGTGCATTTATTTATGTATCTATCTATACATGCATCTATGTCTATCTATCTGTATATCAATGCATGCATCTATCTATGTCTATCTATCTGAATATCTATGCATGCATCGATCTATGTCTATCTATCTGAATATCTATGCATGCATCGATCTATGTCTGTCTATCTATTTATCGATCTATGCATGCATATGTCTATCTATCTATGCATGCATCTATCTATATCTATACATGCATCTATCTATGTCTATCTATGCATGCACCTGTCTATCTATGATACATCTGTCTATATATGCATGCATCTAATCTATATCTGTGCATGGATCTATCTATGTCTATCTATCATCCACTTTGAGTCAAGCTCTGCTCTCTGGCTTAGCTCTCTTGTCATTTGCAAATAAAGTAGCAAAAGGAATTAATTTTGCTGATGCAATTTTCAAATTTGCAAAGAACAAAGTCAGGAGAAAGATTAGACGAAGTGCTAAGTGAACAAACCAGAAAATTACACTTGCAGCTGTAAGTATCTTGTTTTTCCTTCCTTTAATAAATTCAAATTTGGGCAGGGGGTACCACCTGACCCTGCTAAGCCACTGCTCCTGAGCCTTTAATTACGCCCCTGGACCTACCGATTTGATATTGATGATCTAACTTAATGATAGTCTGAATAGGCTGGCATTAGCTCTTAAGGTGACCAGACATCCCGCTTTGGGACTCTGTATCTACTGTCCCTAGGGTACCTAAGCAGAATAGCCTTTTGTTACAATAAAGGTGATTACCAGCCCAATGCTGTGGTTCCCCAGCTGGCAAACACTCATTCAGTGGCACTGATCCAGGGTGCACACGCTGGTGACAGGGTATGCACACAGGATGCTCCTCCCCTGACCTCTCCTCCTTGGTTCCACAGGAGGACAGGAGAAGGGAGGAGGTGTCTGGGCACATTAACTTCTGGTCAGGTGAGACTACTACAGGCCCCTGGAAAACAGAAGCCGTGCAGAAATGACAGTGGGAAGTCTACGGCGGAGGTGAGGAGGAGCATCACATAGTTTGAAATCAGCTGCAGATAAGCCACTGATTTCCAGTCAAAATAAGTACCAGTGGTGCAGATCTTGACTGTCTTTTGGATATAGAAATGCTGCATAATTTACTGCAGAAATTCCGCTGTGGAAATTCTGCCATTTGCAGAATGACCTCAGTGGTAATAGTGTCCCCTATATTGGCCGTAGTAGTAGTGTCACCAGTGTCCTCACTTCAGTACGATATTAACTTGGCTTTGTTGTGCTGTTTTAATGCAATAGAAAAACTTCAAAACAAATAATACGTTAGAAGATAAAACTTAAAAGGGATATTCCAGTTCTATAAAGTTAGTGTCAAAGGAATAATAATTATGTTATTAACATTTGCAATGTGGTTCTGCTTTGAATTTTGTGTTTGTAGCTCTACAAACCATAAACTTCTCCTGACACTTCAGAATTGTTTATTCACAGTTTGCCCCTGAGGTACAGGTCAGGCTTGCTCAGCAGGAACAACCAGGGACAGCTTTATTTCTCTTCAGCTGCTGACAAATAGCTGGGTAGATGCATACAGAAAGAAAGAACAGAGTGGGAAATTGTGTGAAATGTAGTTTTAAGCTGCTTATTGGTAGTGATGCGGCGGCCATCTTGGAAAAAGTGATACAGGTAAATGTAGTAGCCAAAAGTCTATGTTGCTGGCCCTTCCATAAGTATCATACATGTAATGTCTTTTGTAGATGCTTTGTGCAAAAGTGTCTTGTCATTCTGTTATTTGCATTGGACAGCTGCAGCAAATGAGAAGTTAAGCATTTGCAAGAGACTGGGAGATGCTTGCAATGTATCAATTTGTCTTGTCCCATGGTATGAGTGAGATTATAAATATGAGTGTTGGAGTGACTTCTGGAGCTTTTGCCATTCTGCCATTGAGGTCAATGGAAGCCGTTTAATCCGCGGCACACCCGTAACTGTCTCTGCAGATTTTTAAAAAAAATCTCCAGTGTGCATGTGCAGGGGGTGTACTGGCCGGTGTGCCCGCCCACATCCATGGAGGAGAAGACAGACGATCCGCACGCCAAACAGAGGTTCCGGACTGGTATGTAATGTCCCCCTGCAGCAGGCAGGGTGGGATCCCACGGCAGGGCTCCCCACAGAGCCTTATCCACCCATGAACATGAGGCCAAACCAATAAACAAATAGGGTTAGTGTGATAATCAAATTCCACCCACTGTATAATGTATTGAAAAACCATTCAAATCAAAACTATGTGAGCGAAAACAATACAGATTTTTTCAATGTTTCTCACAAGGCCACTTAAACACAATTATTAGGCCTCCCACACAGACACTTTATCCATGATTAGCACAGTGTTTTCAGCACTGCGCTAATCACAATATAACACTCAAGCAGAGTTGTAGTGGCCCAGAGTTTGGGGTCACCTCTAGCACCTCAGAATGTGTTTTATGTTTGTCTTGTGCATTGTCTTGTATTAAGAATGCATCAGATTTATGTATATTGAGTGTCTGCAGATATGAAAGGGTTAATGTCTAGTCATGTCTGGAAAATGTACTGTTTTGTCCTTTGTAGTATAAAAGAGTTGTGATGTGATAGAGAGGGAATCAAGGATTAGAGTAATTCAGAGTGGGTGTCAGACAATTTATTGTGAGAAGAGAGTCAGAGAGCTAGGGAGACATGGAGGAGGCCAAAAGATGATCTGCTGTTCCCGCTTGTGCTATCTTACCTGAGACACTCACTATACCAACTAGCTACCAAAGTGTGTATGAGCCCAGACCTGTGAAGAACTGCGTGTGTCAAAAGAAATAGAGAAACCGCCCGAGAGCGAGAAAGACAGTGAGTAACTGACAGGGGAGAGAGAGTTACTGCAAGAGTGAGTTCCTGCAGATAACTAAGACTGTAGATGTACCAATACCCCGTGAAACCTCCCTGCCTCAGAATATATCCAAAAGAAGGTGACAGAAGCTCTGAAGGTGGTGTGCCCAGACAGAGAGGAGGACTCTGAATTCCTGAGTGTCCCTGATTGGACACAAGAACGTTCGTGGTGCAGCTGACAGCTGATTAAGGCCTCATGTCCACGGGGAAAATCAGATCCGCTGCAGATTCTCCATGGAGAATCTGCAGCGGGTCCCTCCTGCCCCGCGGACATGAGCGCTGAAAATAGGAATTTATAAGAATTTACCTGTCCGTAGCGGGCGGCGAAGCTCTGCTCTTCCTCACGGCCGGATCTTCTTTTTCGGCCGGCGGATGAATTCCTCACGCCGGCGGCACGTCGTCGACGTGCCGCGCGCATGCGCCTGGCACATCCGCCGAGCCGAAGCAAGGGAGATGCGGCCGTGAGGAAGAGAAGACCTTCCCGGTCCGCTCCGGATGGGTAAATACTTTTAAATTCCTATTTTAGGTCTCTCGCGGATCTGGACGGCTTCCATAGGCTTCAATAGAAGCCCGCGGGAGACCCGCACGAAAATGGAGCATGGTCCAGATTTTTTCATGCTCCATTTTTTTTTAAATGCCTTTTATTGACCATCCGCGGGTATTTATCTACCCGCGGGTGGTCAATGCATCCCTATGGGATGCGGATCGGCATGCGGGAGATCCGCTGCGGATCTTAAATCATATTTTGCCCGTGGACATGAGGCCTAAGCGGTAGGAGGAACAATTTACTATCCAATGTGATGTTTGCACTCTCCTTGTTTTAAACTATTTAAGCGGGGTGGAGATTTTGTATAACATGCTTGACAAAGGCTGTTTGTAACGGCCGAAACGTTGCATTATTACTGAGGATGGAATAAAGGAATAATACCTATTTTACTGCACCTGGATGCTCCTGCTGCTTTCTTTTGGATATATTCTGAGACTTTGGATGATCTGGATCCGTCTCCTAATTAACGGCTGTGCAGGGAGAGCCTCCCCTTGGATAAGGGTTTGTTGTAGTGCTGCGGGTATCTATATATTGTTGAAACCTCCCTGCCTCACTACTGATAGAACTGTTTTGTTGTTAGCGGTTATCAGCGTTTAAGTAAACGGACAGAACCAAATGTTTCCAGTTCTCGTTCAGAAAAGACACTCTGTGTGTCTGGATTACTTTATTCATCTGAAAGACTCCCCACAGAGGATGGAACGTTGGTGTCACGAGTGACAAACAGGACTACAGGTAACCACTGTTACAGTTTGTGATTTCCCCCTGTCATTAATAAGGTTAGGTCCTGAGCTACCTTAAGCCTGGGTTCCCACACAGCGGAATCCCGGCAGAAATCTTGCGGTTTGGCCGCAGCGAAAAACTGCGAGATTTCTGCCAGGAGAAGGGCTGCTTCAAAACCCGCGGCACTTAGCCGTAGGTTTTAAAGCGGTCCGGCTGCTCGCTCTCCCATAGAGAAGAGCGCGGACGCAGCAGAGGAAGAAAAAGAATGAGCATGCCGCGGCCGGCTAATCTCGTCCACATGGCTGGCTAAACCCGGGATTAGCGGCCGCAGGCGGATTTGCCACGGAGAAATTCTGGACGGAATTTCTGCGGCAAATCCACCCCGTGTGAAACAAGTCTTAGGGGAGTAAACGCTAGAGCCCCGTGACAAGGCTATCTCTCTACCCTGCTGTCTCCTCAGATGAGGGCCTGCTCCTTGGACGCTGCAGAGTTCATTCTATTTTATGGCGTTTAGCGCACCTAATCAAAGATGAGGTATGCTAAATCCAGTTGTCAGCCGCAGGGAGCTGTGGCTGAAAACAAAAGTAAGGTTGTGGTATTTTGCCGAATGCCTGAGTGAGGGATGCCTAAGGGTTCCTGCACACTTGCGGGTTTTTTTTGCGCATTTTTTTCACGCGATATCGCTGCGTTTTTTTTCACGCATTTGTCAATGGGACTTTCTAATGTTAAAAACTAGAGATGAGCGAACGTGCTCGGCCACGCCCCTTTTTCGCCCGAGTACCGCGATTTTCGAGTACTTCCGTACTCGGGCGAAAAAATTCGGGTGGCGCCGTGGGTGAGTGGGGGGTTGCAGCGGGGAGTGGGGGGGAGAGGGAGAGAGAGAGGGCTCCCCCCTGTTCCCTGCTACTACCCCCCACTCACCCACGGCGCCCCCCGCCCCCCGGCCACCCCGAGTACTTTTCGCCCGAGTACGGAAGTACTCGAAAATGGCGGTACTCGGGCGAAAAAGGGGCGTGGCCGAGCACGTTCGCTCATCTCTATTAAAAACGCATCGAACAGAAATTGCGAAGAACCAACTTGTGATGCGTTTTAACATTAGAAAGTCCCATTGACAATTGTGTTAAAAAAAACACAGCGATATCGCAGCGTTAAAAAAACGCAAGTGGGTGTGAGTTAGTCAGATGAAACATACAGCTCCAGTAAAACACAGGATCATTTCTCTCTAATATGCAGAGAGATTAATGTCATTTATTAACCCTTAATGCAAATAGTTATAATTGAGATACCAGTTACTGTGAAAGATAGAAATGCTATGATGGCTTTTTGTTTAGCATTAACCCTAAGTGAGCAAGTGAGCACACTGCTGCAGCAACCTCACTGGATATGAGCTTCTTTTAGCTCATGGCACTACTTGAAGTAGTGTATTCATATTTTCAGTGGTGTCTACTCTTGGCTAGCTGCTAAAATAAACTTTTTTTTTTATAAACATTAGATTTTTATTGAAAGTTTTTTTTTTTATCAAAAACATTTGTAAAATAACATTATTAGAGAAGAGCAAGCACCAAAATGCTCGGGTGCTCGGTACTCGAGTGGAACTTTTCGTAATGCTCGAGAGCTCGTTTCGAGTAATGAACCCCATTGAAGTCAATGGGCGACTCGAGCATTTTTATGTGGGACCGATGATCTGCATAGGGGATGATTTGTGAAACACCAGAAAACATCAGAAAGTCATGGAAACGCCACAGAAACAGATAAGGAGCAGCAGGGGCAGCATGCATGGTTGCATCTGAGGCTCCCAGGTCCCACTATTAAGCCAAAATAGGGGGAAGAGCCTGGCGGTCACCCTCCTAGCTTTTTACCTGGGACAGACCCTGCGTCCACAGTGCACACAAAATTCTTCCTGCGCAACGTTCAGCTGGCTTCATGCCACACGCTCGGTTTGTAGCCAAACCACCCTCATGTCGATTTAAAAGTGCGTCTGCGATGAGGAGAAGCCAGAGACACACACTGCAGAGGGTTGGCAGGGCCAGGCAGCGACCCTCATTGAAAATGTGGGCGATAGCCCACAATGCTGATGACAATTGATGACAAATTAACATATGATCATCATTCCAATTCAGTGCCACCTCCATCACAAAATTGTCAGGAGCCGCAAACATGGGCATAAAGGGGACTCAGGTGCCAGCACTTCTACACATCTCCACAATGTAGCAGCACATACTAACACCAAAGATTGGTTTAAAGCAGGAGGTGTCGCAAAAGTAGCCACCACAAGTATACAATGACCCTGTCAAAGTCTCATGAAATCACTAACGCTTCCTGTGAATGCTTCAATCCAGTATCTTGGATAACTGTGGTTACGCTGATCCCCAGACCCCATGCAGGAGGTGGCATAATAAGCCCGAGAAACCATGACCTAGGTAGGACCCGCAATACTCTTTGTGGGAAGCACGTGAGTGGGCCCAGGGTCAGGTTCGGTCACAGCCTCCACCTTGTGTGACCCAAGGTGCCGCGAGTTACATAGCAATGGGAAATCCAATAATGTGTAAAGATGGCAGCATTCAGGTTGTCGGTGTAAAAACGTCTTTTTATTTCCCCATGACATATAGTAGACAGCAATCCATGTTTTCCCACGCAATTCATTATGTGTAGGTGTCAGATAGCTGAACACCACAATGGGAAAGCCTTCTGCGCTGTACCCAAGTCAGTCAGTGTATTTGTGCCAGATAGCTAAAACACCGCAATGGGAAATCTTTGTGCACTCACAGCATAGGCGAGCCCCTGGAACTCAAAGACAGTATTACACATGAAGAAATCAGAGTGCCCAAACATGGCAGAGTTTAACGCCGCCAAAGACCTCCGCCTCGGCCTACATTTCTGCCCAATTCATTCTTTGTATATGTCAGATAGCTGAACAACGCAATGGGGAAGCCTTTGTGCACTCATAGTATAGGCGAGCCCCTAGAACCCATGGACAGTATTAAATAGGAAGAAAAGAGAGTGCCCAAACATGGCAGAGTTTGACCCCACCAAGGACCTCGGCCTTGGCCCACATTTCTGCCCAATTCATTCTTTGTATGTGTCAGATAGCTGAACAATGCAATGGAAAAGCCTTTGTGCACACACAGCATAGGTGAGCCCATGAAACTCAAAAACAGTATTAAACATGAAGAAAAGAGAGTGCCCAAGCATGGCAGAGTTTTACCCCGCCCAGGACCTCGGCCCACACTTCTGCCCTAGTCATTCAGTGTATTTGTGCCAGATAGGTAAAACACCGCAATGGGAAAGCAGTCTGCACCCTAGTCAAGTCAGTCAGTGTATTTGTGCCAGACAGGTAAAACAATGAAATGGGAAATTTTTGTGCACCCACAGCATAGGCGAGCCATAAAACTCAAAGATGGTATTAGACATAAAGAAATCAGAGCACCCAAACCAGGCAGTTTCACCCCGCCAAGGACCTCGGCCTCGGCTCACACCCTCAGTAATCGTGGGCATAAGGTGGACTCGGATGCTAGTACAGCTGTGAACGTCTCATTAAATCAGTTATGGTTGCTTTCATCGCTCCAAAGAATGGATGAACCACAAATAAGATCCACAGGGCAAACCTGGCGCAGTTGCATCCCCTCCCCCTGGACTTCGGCCTCTGCCCCCACCCTCAGTAATCGTGAGCATAAAGCAGACTCGGATGCTAATACACCTGTGAACGTCTCATTAAATCAGTTATGGTTGCTTTCATTGCTCCCAAGACTGAATGAACCACAAAGAAGTTCCACAGGCCAAACCTGGCGCAGTTGCATCAACCCCCCCCCCCCTGTACTTCAGCCTCTGCCCACACCCTCAGTAATCATGGGCATAAAGCGGAATTGGATGTTAGTACAGCTGTGAACGTCTCAATAAATCAGTTACGGTTGCTTTCATCGCTCCAAAGACTGGATGAACCACAAAAAAGTTCCACAGGCCAAACCTGGCGCAGTTGACTCTTCCCCCCCAGGACTTTGGCCTTTGCCCACAACCTCCGTAATCGTGGGCCTCAAGCAGACTCAGATGCTAGTACAGCAGTGAATGTCTCATTAATGCAGTAACGCTCCTTTTGTTTGGCCTATACCACTGTCTCAGATAACTATGGTAACACGAGAGCAAATACATGTTGCCCAGCGCTAATCCCCAGACCCCAAGCAGGAGGAGGAGGTGGCATAATAAGGCCAAGAAACCATATCCGAGGTAGGACGCGCAATACTCTGGGTGGGAAGCATGTGAACGGGCCCAGGGTCAAGCTCGGTCCCAGCCTCCACCTAGTGTGACCCAAGGTTCTGGGAGTTACATAGCTATGGTAAAACCATGTGTCCCCACACACTTCACTTTGTGTATGTATCAGGCAGCTGAACATCGCTATGGGAAACCTTTGTGCACCCACAGTATAGGCGGACCACTGAAACTTTTCTGTTGCAAGAGTATAGGCCAGGGGTGGCGAACCTATGGCACGTGTGCCAGAGGCAGCACGCAGAGCCCTCCCTGCTGGCACACGCCGCTGTTGGCCGCACACCACGTTAGTGAATACCGACAGGTGCCGTGGCTCCCCTGCCGGCATTCACTCACTGTGCTGCTAGCAGTGCTGATCCCGGCGCATACAGTGATCCTCATCCCCCTTCCCCTGACGTCTTCTCTTAGGTTCTGCGAGAGCAGGGGAAGTGGTGTCAGGCAGCACACTTGAGAAGGTACAGGTCCATAAAATGGAAGAATCTGTCTCAAAATGGCCGCTAGATACAAAATGGAGCATTACAAGATGTAAATAAGCTTGTGCATAGTGAAACAATAATTCAAGCAGAAATAACTTTACAGCAGGGTATTCGGTGCAATGTCTAATGATTTGTTTTTATTCTTCCGAGAGCCAAGCCTGAAAAAAATCGTTATCAGAAGAAACCCTCCCACGCCCTGAGCTCTGGGAAAAGAATGAATCGTGCTAATAAGATGCTGCGACCATCCAAACTCACAAGGGAGGAATAATCATTTGAAGGACATTTCATATATTTATTCTCACTGCGCTGATTGTTGAACAAAGCACAATTCTTGATGTTTTTCTAACCCAATGAGATTAAAGCCGTGACTAATGACGTATTCCTTTCCTGTATTGAGAAACGCTATGAAAAGTTAATAAAGATTCAGTGTACGCGCCTTAAGCAGAGTGGGCTGTATACTTGCCGCGGCTCATCTCTACGTATCTGTGGGAACTAATTACTATAAATCATATAGTTTTTGGCCCCCGTGATGCATCCAGGTACGAACTAATTTGGAACCCCAGGCTTGAAAGGTTAATGTGACCGGTCATGTGTAACGGTCCTTAACACACTGACATCACATGGGGCACCTAAGATCAGCGGCAGCAGCACTGCCGAGCAGAGGAGCAGCGGCCCTTCAATAAGGAGGAGGAAGTGGTAAGTATATGGGTCTGAGGGGGGCACTATTACTACTGGGGGCCGCTGTGGGATGTCATTATACGTGGCGGAAATGCTGCAGAATATCCTCAGCAGAAATTTCCGTGGTGAATTCTGCAGCATTTCTGCATCCAAAAAGCAGTCAAAATCTGTACACTGTCCTTTTTAGAACGACGGAGATAAAATCACACGTCATGATAAGCCCCACCCACTGACATGTTTGCACTTTGCGATAAATAAGTGGATTTTGTGTTGCAGTTTGGGCATTCGCTCTCTAAAAGGTTCACCATCACTGGTATAGGCGAACCCCTCAAACCTTTCAGTAGCAAGTGTATAGGTGGACCCCAGTAACATATATGTAGCAAGAGTATATGCAGACCCCTGTAACATTTCTGTAGCAAGAGTATAGGTGGACCCCAGTAACATTTCTGTAGCAAGAGTATAGAAAGACCCTTGTAACATTTCTGTAGCAAGAGTATAGGCGGACCCCTCAAAGTTTTCAGTAGCAAGTGTATAGGCGGCCCCCAGTAACATTTCTGTAGCAAGACTATAGGCGGACCCCTCAAACCTTTCACTAGCAAGTGTAAAGGGGGACCCCAATAACATTTCTGTAGCAAGAGTATAGCCGGACCCCTGTAACATTTCTATAGCAAGAGTATGGGTGGACCGCAGTAATATTTCTGTAGCAAAAGTATAGATGAACCCCTCCAACCTTTCATTAGCAAGTATATAGGTGGACCCCTGTAACATTTCTGTAGCAACAGTATAGGCGGACCCCTGTAACATTTCTGTAGCAAGACTATAAGTGGACCGCAGTAACATTTCTGTAGCAAAAGTATAGGCAAACCCCAGTAACATTTCTGTAGCAAGAGTATAGGTGGACCCCAGTAACATTTATATAGCAAGAGTATAGGTGGACCCCTCAAACCTTTCAGTAGCAAGTGTATAGGCGGACCCTAGTAACAGTTCTGTAGCAAGAGTATAGGCGGACCCCTATAACCTTTACTGTAGCAAGATTATAGGCGGACCCCTGTAACATTTCTGTAGCAAGAGTATAGGCGAACCCGTCAAACCTTTCAGTAGCAAGTGTAAAGGGGGACCCCAATAACATTTCTGTAGCAAGAGTATAGGTGAACACCTCAAACCTTTCAGTAGCAAGTATAGAGGCGGACCCCAGTAACACTTCTGTAGCAAGAGTATAGGCTGACCCCTGTAACATTTCTGTAGCAAGTGTATAGGCGAATCTCTGTAACATTTCTGTAGCAAGAGTATAGGCGAACCACTGAAACATTGGTGTTTCAAGAGTATAAGCAAACACCTGAAAAAATTTGGTTATCAAGAGTGTAG
Organism: Eleutherodactylus coqui; assembly: GCF_035609145.1. Taxonomy (NCBI): domain Eukaryota; kingdom Metazoa; phylum Chordata; class Amphibia; order Anura; family Eleutherodactylidae; genus Eleutherodactylus; species Eleutherodactylus coqui. The sequence continues at coordinate 28,124,236 of NC_089844.1, read as the reverse complement.
GTGAAGGCCGGAAAAATTAGTTAGATAACAGTATAGGCAGGGGCTAGAAAAATTGGTGTACCAAGAGTACAAGTGTACCCCTGAAAAATTGCTCAACCGCGAGCTGTATTTAATGATACAGCTCGGTGTTGCTTAATTTGTAACAGAGCCTGGTTTCAGTTAAAGTATAAAAAGTTTTGAAAATTTTAAAAATTGTAAAAAACCTTTAAATAGAGCCTTTTGGGCCGCAGAAAAATTGGCAGTTCAGCGTGATGACATGCTGTTTTAGGAGGAGAAGTAGGAGGAGTAATAATATCCGACAAGGATTGAGGAAGCTAATTCACCCTTTTTTTGTGGTGATAGAGCATGCATTTTTCTCCTATGGCAGCAAAAAGAATCATTAGGTTCCACTGCTTTCTGCCGGTGGAGAAGAGAAGTCTGGGGAAATCCAGCCTTTGTTCATCTTTATGAGTGTAAGCATGTCGGCGCTGGCAGCTGACAGGCGGGTACGCTTATCCGTGATGATCCCCCCAGCTGCACTAAACACCCTCTCTGGCAAGATGCTAGTGGAAGGGCAGGCCAGCACCTCCAGGGTGCCATGTGTCCAGCTTAGACACCCAATAGTTGTAAGGAGCTGAGGCTTCACGGAGGACGGTGGTACAATCGGCTACGTACTCCCTCACCATCTTCTAACAGTGCTCCCTCCGACTCAGCCTTGACTGGGGAGTGGTGACGCAGTCTTGCTGGGGAGCCATAAAGCTGGCAAAGGCCTTGGAGAGTGTTCCCCTGCCGGCGCTGAACATGCTGCCTGATCTCCGTGCCTCCCCTGCTACTTGGCCCTCGGAACTGCGCCTTCTGCCGCTAGCTCTGTCATATGGAAAGCTTACCATCAGTTTGTCCACCAGGGCCCTGTGGTATTGCATCACTCTCGAACCCCTTTCCTCTTCGGGAATGAGAGTGTTGAAAGGTTCTCCTTATACCGGGGGTCGAGAAGGGTTTACACCCAGTAATCCATAGTGGCCAGAATGCGTCTAACGTGAGGGTCACGAGAAAGCAGCCTAACACGAAGTCAGCCATGTGTGCTAGGGTGCCAGTACGCAAGACATGGCTGTCCTCACTAGGAAGATCACTTTCAGGATCCTCCTCCTCCTCTCCCACAGGCCATACACGCTGAACAGATGGGAGGCAAGCAGCATGGGTACGCTTTGCAGTGGGCCCAGCTGTCTCTTTCCCCTCCTCCTCCTGCTCCTCCCCCTCCTCCTCCTCCTCCAAAACGCGCTGAGATATAGACATGAGGGTGCTCTGACTATCCAGTGACTTTCTCTCTTCCCCCGTCTCCTGTTTCGACCGCAAAGTGTCAGCCTTCATGCTTTGCAGCGAACTTCTCAGCAGGCATAGCAGAGGAATGGTGACACTAAGGATTGCAGCGTCGCTGCTCACCATCTGGGTAGACTCCTCAAAGTTTCCGAGGACCTGGCAGATGTCTGCCATCCAGGCCCACTCCCCAGTAAAGAATGGAAGAGGCTGACTCCCACTACGCCGCCCATACTGGAGTTGGTATTCCACTATAGCTCTATGCTGCTCATAGAGCCTGGCCAACATGTGGAGCGTAGAATTCCACCATGTGGGCACGTCGCACAGCAGCCAGTGCTCTGGCAGATTAAACCGATGTTGCAGGGTCCGCAGGGTGGCACGTCCGTGGTGGACTTGCGGAAATGTGCGCAGATGCGGCGCACCTTGCCGAGCAGGTCTGACAAGTGCGGGTAATTTTTCAGAAACCACTGAACCACCAGATTGAAGACGTGGGCCAGGCATGGCACGTGTGTGAGGCTGCCAAGCTGCAGAGCCGCCACCAGGTGTCGGCCATTGTCACACACGACCATGCCCGGTTGGAAGCTCAGCGGCGAAAGCCAGATGTCGGTCTGCTCAGTCAGACCCTGGAACAGTTCGGAGGCCGTGTGCCTCTTGTCACCTAGGCTGAATAGTTTCAGCACGGCCTGCTGACGCTTGTGCACAGCTGTGCTACCGCGCCACACCGACTGCTGGCGACGTGCTGCTCACATTTCTTAATTGAGAGGTAGAGGTTGCTCGTGCCTGTGTCCTGAGAGGGGGGTTGGATCTGAGTGGCAGGTTGGGGCACAGGGGGAGAGGCAGTGGTGCGACCCGCAGGCGGTGAATGGCCTTCGTCCCACCTCATGGGGTGCTTGGCCATCATATGCCTGTGAATGCTGGTGGTGGTGAGGCTGGTACAGGTGGCTCCCCAGCTGATCTTGGCGTGACACAGGTTGCACACCACTGTTCATTGGTCATCCGCGCTCCCACTGAAAAACATCCACAGCTTTGAAGACCTAGGCCTCTGCAGGGTGGCTTGGCGGAAGGGAACTTTCTAAAGGTTGGGCATCAGTCACAACAAACTCCTCAGGTGGGAGAGGAACCATTTTTTCCCAATCAAGGCTAGGGCCCAAGAACAGTTCCTGGGAGTCTGTCTGCTCATCAAAATGTGTCATTTTCATGGAGTGAGGAGGCTGGGAGGAAGGAGGAGCAGCACCGAGAGGATTCAGAGTTGCAGCAGTGGGAAGCGTAGAAGACTGGGTGGTCGATACATTGCTGGATGCATTTTCTGCCATCCATGACAGGACCTGCTCACACTGCTCATTTTGTAATAAAGGTCTACCACGTGGACCCATAAATTGTGATATGAAGCTGGGGACTCCAGAAACTTCCTCTCTCCCAATCCCGCATCAGCCCGCTGCAATTCACCTGGACCAGGAACTTGGCCTGTGCCCACACCCTCACTTGGACCTCCGCGTCCTCACCCGCGTCCACTGCCACATCCTCTAGGCCTACCCCTACCCTTCTGCATGGTGTATTACCAATAGAGCAGACACAGAGCAGTCTGAATAATTATGCAATTAGTGGCGTGCAGTTGGAGGCTGACAGCGGTTATGTTACGCACACTGTAGTCCGTAAAAAATTATACGCTAGGCTGCAAAAAGGCCTAGCTGGGTAGTAGTGAGCCACTACAATTCCCAGCAGCCACACAGTAAAATGCGCACGGTCACAGGAAGCCCTAAGAAGGAGCTTTTTTTCAAATTTTTTTGAAAAGGCAAACCGCCTAGATAGCGTGTATATGTCTTTCCCTCTATTAGCGGCTGTGGGCGTACGCTGTGCGTGAAGTTGACGGGACGCACAGAGCAGTGTAAAAAATTAGGCAATTATTGGCCTGCACTTGGAGGGTCACAGTGGTTATGTAACGCACACTGTAGGCCAAAAAAATATACGCTGGGCTGCAGAAAGGCCTAGCTGGCTAATAGTGAGCCACTACAACTCCCAGCGGCCACAACAGTAATGCACACGCTCACAGGTAGCCCTAATAAGGAGCTTTTTTGGGGTACTTGTTGACAGGATTCTACACTACCACTGTCCCTGCCTGACCAGTACTGCCCCTATACTCTGTATAATTGTCTGCAGACTGAGAACGCAATAGTCTGCATAGCCCAAGATGAAAAAAAAAATTGTGCAAAACTGCTCCCAGCAGCCACAACAGTAATACACCTGTTTCAGTAGAATAAATGCAGGGAGGATTCAGTCTTCATTATAGACTGCCAACAAAAAGGATGTTAGCTCTAGCACAATTAAATTCTTTTCAGGGGACATATATAGCAGGGGGGAGATCAGAGCAGATCCTAATGGTAAATACTGATACTGTGTTTCCACAAAAGTAAGCCCTACCCAAAAATAAACCCTAGCTACACTATGTGAAGAGAAAAAAAATCTGTATTTACCTAGCAGGCATCATTCGGGTCCTTCCCGCAAGTCTCCACTCTTCCGGGGAGGTTTGTTTGCAGTTTTCAATGCCGACACAACATTGCTTGCTGGTAACAGGATTTTTATACCCCGCCTCCAGCAAGAGATTGCACTGAGTAGTTCTTGAATGCTGCAGCTCAGCCAATCAGAGCCAGCACTTGATAAACCAATCACAGCCATTCTATGATTGGTTCATCGAGCGCTGCAGTGATTGGTTCTTGAGCACCGCGGCTCAGCCAATCAGAGCAATCTCTTGCTGGAAGCAGGGTTTACAAACCCCGTTACCAGGAAGTGTTGTTCTATTGGCCCTGACAACTTAATATAAGACATGGTCTTATTTTTAGGAAACCATGGTAACTCTGTGTCACATCTCTGCGGTGTGATCATGGTATGTCCATGTAGAGATGAATGTGACACCTTTGCAATACCCCACTATGCACTAAGATATAGTGTAAACATAAAGTAATGACAGGCCAATCTGAAAGGGCTGTAATCTACAGATATTGATAGGTAGCTAGTAATAGGCAGCTGTATTTAAAAAAAAAATATATATATTTTTCCCCCTTTCTTATGTTTACAAAGATTACATCCAACTCGGGGTAAAGCTGCATGAGTGGGGGGAAAAAAACCTACGCAGTGGTGATGTTTGCCATAAAACATCAAGTCAAAAAAAGAAAACACAAAGCTGCATTCAGTAGTAGTATGGACAAATGTAGTTCAATAGAGTATGCTAAGCAGTGAAACTAAAGAGGCCAAGTGTGAACAGGAGCATAGCTCACTAGTTAGAAAAACGTAGAAAAGGAGAGAATCTCATTGAGCCCATCGGAATGACAGCTATTTATCTGATATATCCACTCTCTCTCCTTACACATGAGTTTGTTATCCTGACCTCCCTTTCTTCCCCCTTTTTTAGTAGCTCAATTCCTTGAAATTAAGGTTCATTGATATTGTTCATGAAAAAAGCAAATATGTAGAGTTAGGGGGTATCTTCTTTTTTCAAAATGTTGCCAACATGGGCCAATACTTGTCTACGGAGCTTCTGTACTGTCTTGCCTATGCAGTTTTTCGGGAATGTACATGTTGCTGTATAGACTACAAACTGAGATTTTCAGTTGATCACGTCCCTATAATAAAAAACTTGTTCATCCACTTGTAAAGCTGTTACTCTTATTCCTCTTTTTCAGATGTTTGCATGCTTTACAAACTGAACACTGATACATCCCTGGTTTAGGTGTTAAGCCCCAGAGGGTTTGTGTATGAGTTGCAGGGTTCAGATGACTCTCGACCAGGGGGTATTTTAGATTTTGACCTCTCCTGTATGTAATTGCTAAGGTTTTTGTTAGATTATTTGCCAGATCTGTCAGTGAGTAGAATATGCCAATAATGATTGATGATATTGCGTACCTTCCTCGCCTATTGGTCATATGTGCCAACAACGTGTTGTCCTCGCCTTGGAGTTGTCGACTTTCTCCATTTGTTGTCTAAATAGTCGCTCTGTTTTGTATACGTGTATGTTCGCAAGATGTGGGTTTTCAAAACACAGTACTGCTTCTTTTGTAATTTTTAAGTCCAAAAATGTTAGTGAGTCCTGTTGGATCTCAGAGGTGAAACAAAGTCCCAGTTCACTGTCATTGAGACAGTTCAAAAAATTTGTGAAGTATCTGTCCACAAGATCAATATATCATAAATATATCTGATCCATGATGAAATGTGGCTTGTCAATGTTTCATTAGCCTAACTGAAAACACAACGCTCCTCTCACTAGTCCAGGTATAGATTAGCATATGTTGGTGCGCAGGGGCTCACCATCACGGTACCCCTGACCTAGTGTAAGAGCTTTCCGTTAAAAAGGAAAATGCTGCATTACAGAATAAAATGAAGGATCTTCATGAAGAACTAATTGTGCAATCTATACTGCAATCCCCTCGGGGCTTACAGTTTACAGCTCCATAGCCGCCCAAATGTAGTATGGAACTATATAGCACCTCCAAGTCTAAACTGGCCAGGTATGTATTCTCCATGACCAGTAACCAGAGATGAGCGAACGTACTCGGTTCGGATGTTTTTGAACTCGAGCACAGCTTTTTCCGAGTAACTAACTACTCGGACGAAAAGATTTGGGGGGCGCCGGGGGGCAGCGTGGTGGAGCGGGGGGTAGCCCCCACTCCTCCCTGCAACCCCCCACGCACCCCCGGCGCTCCCCGAATCTTTTCGTCCGAGTAATCAGTTACTCGGAAAAAGCGGTGCTCGAGTCCAAAAACACCCGAACCGAGTACGTTCGCTCATCTCTACTAGTAACCCATCTATTCTTTGAATTACATTGAATGTCTCCTTGACATATAATAATAATGTCTCAACGAAAGGTCATAAAAACTAGTGAAAATAGATACTGATGCCTGTTATTAGATTAACTTGACACAATGCGACGGCCTTTGATGTTTTCCAGGCCTTCACACACCTTCGGCAGGCAATAGAATGTAGCTAGCTGTGGTTTATTTGTTGCCATGAAGCCCACGGTTTCATTATTATCCTTCAGCTAACAACTGAACAACATTGCTATGTAGATTTCGACCTACTCAGGCAAAAAACGACTAAAACTCCTGATGAAATACTGCATGTATGAAGTATAGAAATGTGTTGAGTCTTCAAACTGTATCCTAACACTGACATTGAGATTACCTAGTCAGTGTTTATTCTGTCTTTTAACATCATTAGGAGATAGCCTAGTGCTCCGAGTAGTGCTGTGTAGAGCAAAACAGAGCCGTGGGGTTATGATTTCTGTAGTTAAATTACAATAAAAAGTGATAATTAATAACTTATCTCTCTCCCCCATCCTATTTCACATTTTCTGTCAATCAAATAAGAGTAAGCAATGGACAGCAAACTAGAAGAAAGAGAGACAACAGTTTTGGGTGATTTTCAGCACAAAGACATCATTTTGGGTAAATTAAACAAAAGGTATTTTTGAGAGTTATCACACTGGCTATCACATAAGAAAAAGATATTTGAAAAGTCCGGTTCCACTTAATCTTTGCGAGCTAGAACGCAGTAGTGTTTCACATTCACGTTCAACCGGACAGAATCAGCGTTCTCTCCAAGTATGTCTTGAAATCTGTAAGAAGGTAAATTTAGCAACGTCAAAAATAAAGCTTTATAAAAGACTTATGTGCTTAGTTAACAATAAGGGTCTTCCAGTAAGAAAGCCTCTTTCTCTATATGTTTTTGTGGCACATTGTAATGTAAAATAGATGTTTTTTTCTGGATATTTTTCCATGAAAAATGGCAATATTCTCCTTTTTCCAATTTTACACCAAAAGAGAAGGAGAATTTATATATGTTGGTTTAGTAGTTAGTAACTGAAATACAGTATTCCTTTAATATCCCTGATGGTCTAAAATGATTTAACAGTTAGCCTTGTACCTCTGGTAATCTAGGTTGATTAATGGGTTAATACTGTATACATCATTGTGGTGTTCTAGGATGGTTATAGGTTACTAATATACCTTGTGTTATTAAGCCAAAATGAAAAAATGCATACGCCAGAATATTGGAAAACATGAAAATGTGTATGTTTAGAACATTCACAAAAATCGTAAGAATCATTAAAAGCAAAGATGAATGCTGGAAAATGGCATCCAGACATAATCCTGGATGGCTCTTTAGGCTGTTATTATTTAAGCAAAACCAAAGTTACAAGCTTTGCTCTCCATTTTACTAAATTTACATTCTGATTCCGGGTAGAAGAGCATAGTTGACTGTGTAATTGTTTCTGGCCAAAATTAAATAGAAACTTGCTAAAATGTAGACCAAAACTTGCAGCTTTTGTCTTCATTTTAATAATAGCAGCTATGCAACCATCTATGGTTCCATTTGGATGCCATCACAGCCTTGTTCTGGCACTGCTTGTTTCTTTCATTTGTCTGGATCGGGTCCAAGGTGAAGACAATATATCAGCTCCAGATCCAACCAGCTGATCAATAACCTTATTAGAATTGTTTAGCGAATGGATTGGCTGGGTTGATTGACAGCCCAGTCAACCAGTCTGCACCTTTCTTATAATACATAAACGGACTCCTTCTTGCTTAGAGTACCAGTAATACTTTTAGTTTTCTAACCCCATCAGGAGTCTCATTAACTGTCTGTTTTGTACTCTCAGCATATCTGTCTGTTGACAGTGTAAGTTGTCAGCATTCAGTGATCTGTGTTTTGTCCTTCCATAGTTCCTGGTCAAGTTCTCTGCTTCCTCTTTGATTTCAGATCTTGCCACATGCAAGCTGTGGGGTTACCCTTTTTGGGGCAAGTGTTCCACTTTGTGGTGGGCCCTATTAGGGAGGTTCAGGGTGTTCCATTCAAATTGGCTGCCCTGTGTTCTGTTCAGATCTGTGTTTAGCTACCATTATTCTCCCATAAACTGGCATATTGCTCACCCTAGTTTCATTAGCAGTCTTGGGCAGACTTACGCAACACATGATGTTACTGGGATTATTTTATATGTGACCCATTTATTTTTTTACATTTTGGAATTTAGTCTGCTTATCCTGCAACATTTATGTTTATTTTTAATGTTTGTATGATCTTATTGTGAGTTGAACACAGAGGTTAGTTTTGGTATTGCTTTGCTTGTCGCCACCTGTAATTTGGTATTGACATAATCGTACTGACCTGCATAATAAAACATAAGTAAACGCCATTACAAATAAAAAAGATGCCAGAGTTACAGATTTTTTATCCCTGCCTTCAGGGAAAAAAATGAAAAAAAAGGCAATCAAAATGTTCCCAAAAATTAGTTAAATAAAGACTACAGTTCATCTGACAAAAAAACAAGAGCTCTGTTGATGGGGAAAATGAAAATGCTCTAGCTCTTGGTGTACAGCCACGAGAAAAGGGTTTTAGCAGATAAAAATAGCAAAATATAAAAAACAAAAACGTAGCATCTAGCCACCGCTTGTTCTCCCTGCAGTGCTCTGAAGTTTTTCAGCAGGCTGGGATTTAAAATCCCCACCTGCTGAAAGGGCTGCATCTGATTGGCTGAGCACTCAGCCAATCACAGGCAGCACTCAGCCATTCATTGACTGTGATTGGTCACAGCGCTCAACCAAATACACGCAGTGCTCTGCCATTCATTGAATTCAATGAATGGCAGAGCGCTGACTGTGATTGGCTGAGTGCTATGACCAATGCATGCCACCATTACATACTAAATGGTAAACCACTGGCGAACACTGACATGAAAAAAGGACATGGGGAGTTTAGTTAACTGTAAACTTAATGGGAGCGAACTGTGACAGGTAGCTGCTGCCAAAACAAATAGGATCATAGGATGCATCAAAAGAGCTTATGGGGCACATGACGAGAACGTTGTTCTTCCACTCTACATAACATTGGTTAAACTACACATTAAATAGTGTTCATTTTTCTTCACCTGTACTTAAGGACATATCAGACCTTGATCGGGTACAAAGGCAGGCAGCTAAAGAAATTAACGGAATGGTTGAACTACAATACCCAGAGGTTATCAAAATTGGGATTATTTTATTTAGAAAAAAAATGACTGTCCCATTGAAAAATCCTGTCAGTCCCCGCCGGGATTAACAGAACCCACGGGGAGTTCCCATATGCCCGTGGGTACTAACAGGAGTTAACAGCGGGACATTTAAAAGTTGCTTACGGCCAGCACCTTTTAAATGACCTGCTGTAAGTAGCGGAGAAGCTATAGGCAGCGCAGGAGTTTCCATTATCTTCTGCTCCTATAGGAGTCAATGGAAACTCCTGCCAGTGCGCACCACAGATAATGCATGTTCTATCTTTTTAAGGTGCGCGCCGTTTTGCACTGCTAAATTCTTACATATGAACGCTTCTATAATAACCAATTGGTTCTTTTAGAAGCGTTCATTTTCAACGCACATAAAACAGGCTCGTCTGACTATGCCCTTATAATATATTGTAACATAGTAGTATAGTATGTATAACTAGAGATTAGTGAACGTACTCGTTTCGAGTAATTACTCGATCGAGTACCGCCATTTTCGAGTACTTCAGTACTCGAGCGAAAAGTACTCGGGGTCGCCGGGGGGCGCCGTGGGTGAGTGGGGGGTAGCAGCGGGGAACAGGGGGGAGCCCTCTCTCTGTCCCTCTCCACCCCACTCCCCGCTGCAACCCCCCACTCACCCACGGTGCCCTCCGAAATTTTTCGCCCGAGTACGGAAGTACTCGAAAATCGCGGTATTCGGGCAAAAAAGGGGCGTGGCCGAGCACGTTCGCTCATCTCTATGTATAACCCAAAATGATATTAAAAAATACTTGTATCACAGAAAGGAAAATATAAAATCAAACAATCACAGAGAACAGCCACATACTTACTGCTACAAGAGGGCAGATAGCTGCACTCCCTCAACATGCAGGCTGCTAAACTGCCAAATGAGGGAGCAGTTTAGCAGCCTGCATGTTGAGGGGATGCAGCTATCTATTTAAAAAATACAGTTTATCCTACAAACAAGCCCTCATATGGTTTAGTCAATTAAAAAATTAAAACGTTATGGCTCTAGGAATATAAGGGAGATGGAATAAATCCTCCACAGTGCCACTTATTGAAAGGCAGCATTCCTTCAAGCCAAAGTCAGACATTTTATACAAGCCTTGTTACAATGACTGGAAATTAAAAGCAAAGCCAGACTCCATGTACACACAGCTGTTTCAGGGTTTTTGCCCTTTATCAGTGTACAGTAGGAGAGGAGCTTGCATGGCCATTTGAGTCTCCTAACTTAGTTTACAGTATAGTTGCTCTCCCTAAGGAGAAAAGATAGCATTTCTGACCCCCCATCCCAGGCCTCTCACTAGCAAAGCCAGACTCCAACTGTACACTGATGAAGGGCAAAAACCCAGAAACAGCTGTCTGTACATGGAGTCTGGCTTTGCTTTTAATTCCCAGTCATTGTAACAAGGCTTGTATAAAAAGTCTGACTTTGGCTTGAAGGAATGCTGCCTTTCAATAGGTGGCACTGTGGAGGATTTATTCCATCTCCCTTATTTGCATATTACCCAGAGGAGTGTGCATGGCCATTTGAGTCTCCTCACTTAGTTTACAGTATAGTTGCTCTCCCTAAGGAGAAAAGATAGCGTTTCTGGCTCTAGGAATGCAACAATGAAACAAACTAAAAAATTAGTTGGTCATTAAGGTGCAATAGGTGAACTCAACCTTAAATGGGATATGCAGGTACATTAATATTGAATCTGTGAAATGTAATAAGCAAAAATATAGTCATGGCAGCACGTATTTATGCTATACCTCTTTTCGATCTGTTTAAGAAATTGTTCTGCTTTTTTCACATCTTTCTCTAAAAATATCTGAAACATATAAACGGCCTGGATAAATTCTATAATTTCAGGAAAGGACATCTGAAATTTGACTGGTATATCTGTGATCCTGCATGAGAAGAATATGTGCTTAGAATATAATTTATCAGACAAAGATCACAAAATCAGATATTGCAGTTAACATGAAATCCTAACAAAAAGGAGAAGACAGCAATCATGGCAAAGCCACAGCAACCCACATCTCTGACATGCAGTTCTTGCTGTGTTCTTTCAGCAGCACCAGTGTTGTGCCTCTCTGCATTATATCACCACTACTTCAGTGTGTTTTAAAATGCTCTATTCAGGCAATTAAAATCTAGAAAAAAAAATAAAAATTTCATCTACAACACAGACATCTGACTGTTGCAGCCAATCAATGGCTGTGGAGGGTCACCACTGCAGCTAGTGCTTGTGTGAAGGAGTTACATGTTCATGTCAAGGGGAACCAGTAAGTAAAGAGCAGCAGGTTACTCAGGAAGCACTGGAATGGCAGGGGTGGACGATCAGCAATGTGAATGGGACTTAGTTACACCATTCTAAGACTATTTTTATTTAATTGGCCCCCATAAGGGTAAGCTTAAATGTGGTGGGAGTGAGGGGCATGTTTGGTGTAGCTTCAGCTCTGAAAATCTGTTATTTTTAGAGTACAATATGTGTGGATGGCATTTTGAAAATCCTATTGACATGCAGCCGGAAATTATTTATTGTATTGCAAAAGGTTTTTAGATTTTCATCTCCCTTTTTCCCCATTGCAATGTATTTCTAGATGGCATTTTTAAAGACAAGCGCAGAATCTATGCCCATAATAGAGAAGCAGACATAAAATAAGAAAAAAAACTTACAATTGCTTGTCTTTTAGTGGAATAACTTCATATATACTTTCGTACTGACATAGTAAGTGGTCTTTGGATTTGTCAGCATGCTGGTACAAAATCTTCCACACCTGCAATCACAAAAAAAATAAATAAATGCATTTATTCAGTATTTTCAGTTGGCCAAAACTCTAATTTAATAATGAGCCTCTATTATGACAGAATCCCAAAGCGACAGTAGAACACAACCCCATTTAGAGATGACTTTGAAATTCATTTTCAAATTTCTTATTAGACTTTATCATCATTACCTCTGACATTACTACAGTCAGGTCATGTGACAAATCCTTGTATTCAATGTCACAGGCCGGGTAAAGACCATGTACTGCCAAGCATCCTTTTTTCTTTAGTACTCGAACTGCTTCACTAGCAAATTCATCTACTCTGAAAAAATGAGCAGCAAGACCGGCATTCAACAGGTCCACAGAATCATTCTCTATTGGTAACTTCTCAGCTGGCGCCACCCTGTAGACAGAACAGAGATGATTGCCAGAGGAACTAATGCCATCTAATCCTTAGTAGCATCAGCAGGATTGGTAAATCCAGTGTAATACTCACATGTACGACACGTTGTCCAATAAATTATATTGATTAGCCAAATTTATTTGAGCTTTACTGAAGTCTATTCCCAGGACCTTCTTGAAGTGAGGAGCTAGAGGTATAGTGTATCGTCCAGTCCCACATCCAACATCGACCGCCATCTCAAGAGGCTGCCCATTTCTCTATGGAGAAGTGCAGTGTGCATTTAGTAATTCAACAAACACAGTGCTGATTATGCTGGCAGCTGTAAATAGTAGGTACATACGATCATATTTTGGATACATTTAAAAACATTGTGGTATATTTTTATGCTCTAAATTTTCTGTTTACACATGATCATCAATAACATATATCCATCAGGAATCCACAATGGGGAATACTTGCCAGGAATAGACATCATATTGTAGGATAGCAGCTGCATTAATGCAACAAACTAGCCATTTGAAAACTGAGACATTCATTAAGATTGCAAATTATTAAATTAAGTGGGGGAAGTGTTCAGTGAGGTCCTCACAGTGAGGAGCTCATTTAGTGCATGGAGGATATCAAGCAGTCACTGAGGATTTTCTTTTTCCTAAAAAATTAAATAATGGCCTTTTAGTATCATAAAAAATGTTTATTAGTTAAATCCGGCCCATAATGATAAACTTTATACATATTTAAACTTAAAAAGATAAGTTTTTATCACCAGATATTCCAGGACTAATGTTAGAATAGCGCCACCTGCTTTTTTCTATGTTGTGCCTTTTTCAGTAAATGTTCCAATTGGGTTACTAGGCAATCACTACTACAGTCATTCTCTCTCACACTCTTATCACTTGCTCAACATCTGCTCTAACAATAAGAGAAGACACTGTAGCTTCAGAAGTAGCCGCTCACCAGGGATCCCTCCACATATCCAGTGGAGCACAGCAAGAAGCAAGACTGAAAGTTAGTATATGACCATTTACAAGACTGAGCATGTGTGACTACCTTGGAACACTTACTGAGCTGGACACAGAAAAAAATACAGCAGGTGGCACTGTTCTAATGCCATTTCTGGAATATCTGGGGTATTAAACAATTTTTAATAGAGATGAGCGAACGTGCTCGGCCACGCCCCTTTTTCGCCCGAATACCGCGAATTCCGAGTACTTCCGTACTCGGGCGAAAAAATTCGGGGGGCGCCGTGGCGGCACGGGGGGTAGCAGTGGGGAGTGGGGGGGAGAGGGAGAGAGAGAGGGCTCCCCCCTGTTCCCCGCTGCTCCCCCCCGCACCGCCACGCCTCTCCCCGCCCCCCGGCGCCCCCCGAATCTTTTCACCCGAGTACTGAAGTACTCGAAAATGGCGGTACTCGGGTGCGTAAGTACTCGAAACGAGTACGTTCGCTCATCTCTAATTTTTAATTATAAATATCAAAAATTATTATAATTATGTGTTGATTTTAAGTATCAGATTCACCAGAAGGGCCTATAAATTAAAATATGATCTTTATTATTTCTACATTGAAAAGCGTACCCATGTATATTTTTTCAATTTTTTGTGTGACTGGAAACCGTCACTAATTGATATGAACAAAATGGTTAAATGATGATATTCTAGCTGATAGTAAGACACTTGGTCCCCCCTAGCTCATCTTTGAATGGGTATGTATCTATACCATCATACTAGATAGCTCTGTTTCTAACCAAATCTCTCATACTTGGGGAGGTATTCTCATTCAACCAAAAGATTGTGCATCAATTACCATTTCCTGATATATAGTTTTGTTGCTATCCTAGGTAGCTCAAACAATCATGCACACATATTCCAACCACTAAGTATGTCTTGTCTTGTTAGTATTCATAATCCAAAGTGATATGTTTATATGTGTAAACTAATTTTTAGAACTTTATTGTCTCCATGCATTTTTCAGATGCATCACAAATATTTCTAACTCTATAGGATCTACGACTATAGAAAAAATTCATTTGTTTCAGCTTTATAATTGTATCCTAACCCTGCTTACTAGTTCTCATTAATGGTTAATTTTATAGTTGTTTCTGACTATAATCATTATTCCCATCAGGGAGCAATAGCTTCACAGACATTCATTTTTTGCAAATACGGACACAAAAAAAAAAAAGAGTTAAGCTCACAGATAAGTCCACTTAGCAAAAGTGAACAGACACAGATATAGGTGTTGTCATATGCTTATATCTGTGATCTGAATCGACACATCGATCCTATATTGAGCTATAAATAGTTGTTTCAGGTTGTGCTCAATGCCTTTCTTCAAACAGTCATAGTTTCACAGACAATCTCTGTTTAGAGACAATCATTCGTTATAACCACTAGCTAACAAGAATGCAACTGATAAATGAGTCCTTTCAGCATAAGCTCTTGGACACAGATACCAGTGATCCCATATATTTACAGATAGCTGTGGTGTATGCCAATGGATTAGTCTATATGCTGAGCTAATCCTTTAGGAATAGATCTATAATATTACTCAGTAGCTTTTGTTCTCTTAGACACTCTATAGATTTTTAGGACTGGCTGGTTACAGTGTCACGTTCACTACACTGACAGCTACTTCATCATTTAGGATGCTGAGCAGCCCTTTGGGCTGTGATAGATAGATCAGCAATGGTAGGTAGACTGCCCATAGGGGCTTAAATATCTGTGTCCCCACCTACCCTTTACATGAGGGCTCATCCCTTCTGCTCCAATCAGCGTCAAGCTACTCTGGACTCTCCACCACCAAGATCTTGCGATGATTCATGAGTCCTCACACGCGCACTTGTCACACTGCCTCGGTCGCATCACGTGACCATCCAAGCGGGGCATCACCAACCAATGACATGGGAGCAGCTCAGAACCATGGCAAACATCGCACAGGGATCCCGTGGAGTACCAAGAGACCATACATTTGGAGCGGCACCTAGGCCATATTTTAAAACATGACATCCATCAGCGCACCACCGGGATAGGACACTGAGACAGCATAGGACAATACCACCCAGGCTATGCAAATCCATAGAGCCACCGCAGTGGCTAAAATGGTTAGTGGTGGGTCCATGATGTGATGAATAGGGACATATTATACCCAGGGGGATGATGATAGGCCAATAGAGATGAGCGAGCACCAAACTGCTCGGGTGCTCGTTACTCGAGACGAACTTTTCGCGATGCTCGAGGGTTCGTTTCGAGTAACGAACCCCATTAAAGTCAATGGGCGACCCGAGCATTTTTGTATATCGCCGATGCTCGCTAAGGTTTTCATTTGTGAAAGTCTGGGCAATTCAAGAAAGTAATGGGAACGATACAGAAACGGATAGGGCAGGCGAGGGGCTACATGTTGGGCTGCATCTCAAGTTCCCAGGTCCCACTATTAAGCCACAATAGCGGCAAGAGTGCCCCCCCCCCAACAATTTTTACTTCTGAAAAACCCTCATTAGCAAGGCATACCTTAGCTAAGCACCACACTACCTCCAACTAAGCACAATCACTGCCTGCATGACACTCCGCTGCCACTTCTCCTGGGTAACATGCTGCCCAACCCCCCCGCACGACCCAGTGTCCACAGCGCACACCAAAGTGTCCCTGCCCAGCCTTCAGCTGCACTCATGCCACACGCTGGCCTCATAGCCACACTACCCTCATGTCTATTTATAAGTGCATCTGCCATGACGAGGAACCGCAGGCACACACTGCAGAGGGTTGGCACGGCCAGGCAGCGACCCTCTTTAAAAGGGGTGGGGCGATAGCCCACAATGCTGTACAGAAGCAATGAGAAATCCAATCCTGTGCCACCTCCATCAGGAGCTGCACACGTGGGCATAGCAATGGGGAACCCATGTGCCACACACTATTCATTCTGTCAAGGTGTCTGCATGCCCCAGTCAGACCGGGGTTTTTTATAAATAGTCACAGTCAGGTACAACTCCGCAATGGGAATTCCGTGTGCACCCACAGCATGGGTGGCTCCCTGGAACCCACCGGCGGTACATAAATATATCCCATTGCATTGCCCATCACAGCTGAGGTAACGTCAGGTTTAATGCAGGTGGGCTTCGGCCCACACTGCATGCCATAGTCAGACTGGGGTTCTTTAGAAGTGGACACATGCAGTTACAACTCCGTGTGGACCGACAGCATGGGTGGGTCCCAGGAAGCCACTGGCGGTACATAAATATATCCCATTGCATTGCCCATCACAGCTGAGGTAACGTCCGATTAAATGCAGGTGGTCTTCGGCCCACACTGCATGCCCCAGTCTGACCGGGGTTTTTAATACATAGACACTGGCAGGTACAACTCTCTAATGTGAAGTCCCTGTGGACCCACAGCATGGGTGGCTCCCTGGAACCCATCGGCGGTACATAAATGTATCCCATTGCAGTGCCCTGCTCAGCAGAGCTAACGTCACATACAATATAGGTGTGCTTCGGCCCACAGTGCATGCCCCAGTCAGACTGGTAACATGTACCTTAAACAGTAACCGCGTTGGTGGAAATGTGGTGGCGACTGCGGACCTAGTAGCGCGGTTTTATTTAGTTGGTTTTCGGAATGTGGCCAGGATTAAGTGGGCCGAGGCAGGGAGATGGTGGGGGGCTCTCTTGTTGTGTCAGTAAAGGTGAAATTCTTGGACTGCCACCAGACGGACCAATGCAAAGGTATTTGCCAAGAATGTTTTCATAGTTGGAGGAGGAGGGGGATGTTTTTGAGGCACTACGTGTCCTCTCCATGTGTCCGTGGTTATATGCACCTTAACAGTAACCGTGTTGGTGGGAAATGGCCTCGCCACCAACATGTCTTTGGGAAACCTCTGTTTCCACACCCCAGTGACATAGCATTAGCAGCGGTATAGGAAGAGCCCAGAATTAGTAACATTTCAGCGGTAGCATTAGGGACAGGCCCCAGTAACATATCACTAGCAGCATTATAGGGGGAGCACAGTATTAGTTCCATTTCAGTAGTAGTAGCAGTCCAGACAGGCCTCAGTAACAATTCCGAAGCAGCAGTATAGGGGGAGCACAGTATTAGTTCCATTTCAGTAGTAGTAGCAGTCAAGACAGGCCACAGTAACATTCCCGTTGCAGCAGTTTAGGGAGATAGCAGTCTCTTTCACATTTCAGTAGTTGCAGTATACACAGTTACATTTATGTTTATGTAGCAAAAGTGTAGGCCAACCCCACACACCTTGCTGTACCATGAGTGCAGGCGAAGCCCGTAAAAATTACTAGGATTACACTGTAGGCGAGGGCCCAAAAAAATTGGTGTACCAACAGTACTAATGTACCTCAGAAAAATTGCCCATGCCCAACCAAGAGGGCAGGTGAAACCCATTAATCGCTTTGGTTAATGTGGCTTAATTTGTAACTAGGCCTGTAGGCAGCCCAGTTAAAATAAAAATTGGTTCAGGTGCAAGTTTCAACGCTTTAATGTGAATTGAAACGTATAAGCATTGTTTACTAAAGTCATATGACTGAGCCTTGTGGGCCTAAGAAAAATTGCCCGTTCGGCGTGATTACGTGAGGTTTCAGGAGGAGGAGCAGGCGGAGGAGGAGGAATATAATACACAGATTGATGAAGCTAAAACGTCCCCGTTTTTGATGGTGATAGAGAACGATGCTTCCATCCGTGGGTGCAGTCTACGTATTGTTTAGGTACCGCTGCTGTCCGCTGGTGGAGAAGAGAAGTCGGGGGAAATCCAGGCTTTGTTCATCTTTATGAGTGTAAGCCTGTCGCTACTGTTAGTTGACAGGCGGGTACGCTTATCCGTGATGATTCCCCCAGTCGCACTAAACACCCTCTCTGACAAGACGCTAGCCGCAGGACAAGCAAGCACCTCCAGGGCATACGGCGCGAGTTCAGGCCACGTGTTCAGCTTCGACACCCAGTAGTTGTAGGGGGCAGAGGCGTCACGGAGGACGGTCGTGTGATGGGCTACGTACTCCCTCACCATCCTTTTACAGTGCTCCCGCCGACTCAGCCTTGACTGGGGAGCGGTGACACAGTCTTGCTGGGGAGCCATAAAGCTGTCTAAGGCCTTGGATAGTGTTCCCCTGCCTGTGCTGTACATGCTGCCTGATCTCCGCGTCTCCCCTGCTACCTGGCCCTCAGAACTGCGCCTTCTGCCACTAGCGCTATCGGATGGGAATTTTACCATCAGTTTGTCCGCCAGGGTCCTGTGGTATAGCATCACTCTCAAACCCCTTTCCTCTTCGGGTATGAGAAAGGTTCTCCTTATACCATGGGTCGAGCAGTGTGTACACCCAGTAATCCATAGTGGCCAGAATGCGTGTAACGCGAGGGTCATGAGAAAGACATCCTAACATGAAGTCCACCATGTGTGCCAGGGTACCTGTATGCAACACATGGCGGTCCTCACTAGGAAGATCACTTTCAGGATCCTCCTCCTCCTCCTCCTCAGGCCATACACGCTGAAAGGATGGCAGGCAAGCATCATGAGTACCCTCAGCAGTGGGCCAAGCTGTCTCTTCCGCCTCCTCCTCATGCTCCTCCCCCTCCTCCTCCTCCTCCTCCTCCTCCTCAATGCGCTGAGATATAGACATGAGGGTGCTCTGACTATCCAGCGACATACTGTCTTCCCCCGCCTCCGTTTCCGAGCGCAAAGCGTCTGCCTTTATGCTTTGCAGGAAACTTCTCAAGAGGCATAGCAGAGGAATGGTGACGCTAATGATTGCAGCATCGCCGCTCACCATCTGGGTAGACTCCTCAAAGTTTCCAAGGACCTGGCAGATGTCTGCCAACCAGGTCCACTCTTCTGTAAAGAATTGAGGAGGCTGACTCCCACTACGCCGCCCATGTTGGAGTTGGTATTGCACTATAGCTCTACGCTGCTCATAGAGCCTGGCCAACATGTGGAGCATAGAGTTCCACCGTGTGGGCACGACGCACAGCAGTCGGTGCACTGGCAGATTAAACCGATGTTGCAGGGTCCGCAGGGTGGCAGCGTCCGTGTTGGACTTGCGGAAATATGCGCTGAGCCGGCGCACCTTTCCGAGCAGGTCTGACAAGCGTGGGTAGCTTTTCAGAAAGCGCTGAACCACCAAATTAAAGACGTGGGCCAGGCATGGCACGTGCGTGAGACTGCCGAGCTGCAGAGCCGCCACCAGGTTACGGCCGTTGTCACACACGACCATGCCCGGTTGGAGGCTGAGCGGCGAAAGCCAGCGGTCGGTCTGCTCTGTCAGACCCTGCTGCAGTTTGTGGGCCGTGTGGCTCTTCTCTCCTAAGCTGAGTAGTTTCAGCACGGCCTGCTGACGCTTGCCCACCACTGTGCTGCCACGCCGCGCGACACCGACTGCGGCCGACGTGCTGCTGCTGACACATCTTGATTGCGAGACAGAGGTTGCGTAGGAGGAGGAGGAGGAGGAGGGTGGTTTAGTGGAGGAAGCATACACCGCCGCAGATACCACCACTGAGCTGTGGCCCGCAATTCTGGGGGTGGGTAGGACGTGAGCGGTCCCAGGCTCTGACTCTGTCCCAGCCACCACTAAGTTCACCCAATGTGCCGTCAGGGAGATATAGTGGCCCTGCCCGCCTGTGCTTGTCCACGTGTCCGTTGTTAAGTGGACCTTGCCAGAAACCGCGTTGGTGAGGGCGCGTACAATGTTGCGGGAGACGTGGTCGTGCAGGGCTGGGACGGCACATTGGGAAAAGTAGTGGCGACTGGGAACTGAGTAGCGCGGGGCCGCCGCCGTCATCATGTTTTGGAAAGCCTCCGTTTCCACCAGCCTGTAGGGCAGCATCTCTAGGCTGATCAATTTGTCTATGTGCACATTTAACGCTTGAGCGTGCGTGTGCGTCGCGGCGTACTTGCGCTTGTGCTCAAACAGTTGCGCTAGCGACAGCTGGACGCTGCGCTGAGAGACATTGCTGGATGGGGCCGAGGACAGCAGAGGTGAGGGTGTGGGTGCAGGCCGGGAGACGGTCGTGCCTGTGTCCTGAGAGGGGGGTTGGATCTCAGTTGCAGGTTGGGGCACAGGGGGAGAGGCAGTGGTGCAAACCGTAGGCGGTGAACGGCCTTCATCCCACCTTGTGGGGTGCTTGGCCATCATATGCCTGCGCATGCTGGTGGTGGTGAAGCTACTGGTGGTGGCTCCCCGGCTGATCTTGGCGCGACAAAGGTTGCACACCACAGTTCGTCGGTCGTCTGCACTCTCAGTGAAAAACTGCCACACCTTTGAGCACCTCGGCCTCTACAGGGTGGCATGGCGCGAGGGGGCGCTTTGGGAAACAGTTGGTGGATTATTCGGTCTGGCCCTGCCTCTACCCCTGGCCACCGAACTGCCTCTTCCAACCTGCCCTGCTGCTGCACTTGCCTCCCCCTCTGAAGACCTGTCCTCAGTAGGTGTAGCAAACCAGGTGGGGTCAGTCACCTCATCGTCCTGCTGCTCTTCCTCCGAATCCTCTGTGCGCTCCTCCCTCGGACTTACTGCAATTACTACTACCTTAGTGAAAAACAACTGTGTCTCATCGTCATTGTCCTCCTCACCCACTGAAAGCTCTTGAGACAGTTGCCGGAAGTCCCCAGCCTCATCCCCCGGACCCTGGGAACTTTTCAAAGGTTGGGCATCGGTCACGACAAACTCCTCCAGTGGGAGAGGAACCATTGCTGCCCATTCTGGGCAGGGGCCCGAGAACAGTTCCTGGGAGTCTGCCTGCTCCTCAGAATGTGTCATTGTAATGGAGTGAGGAGGCTGGGAGGAAGGAGGAGCAGCAGCCAGAGGATTCAGAGTTGCAGCAGTGGACGGCGTAGAAGTCTGTGTGGTCGATAAATTGCTGGATGCACTTTCCGCCATCCACGACAGGCCCTGCTCACACTGCTCATTTTCTAATAAAGTTCTACAGCGTGGACCCATTAATTGTGAGATGAATCTGGGGACCCCTGAAACTTGCCCCTCTCCTAATCCTGCAGCAGTCGGCTGCGATACACCTGGATCAGGAGCTTGGCCTGTGCCCACACCCTGACTTGGGCCTCCGCGTCCTCGCCCGCGTCCACGTCCTCTAGGCCTACCCTACCCCTCAGCATGGTGTGTTACGAGTAGAGTAGAAACAGAACGCTGTAATTAAATGTGACGCTTATTGGCCTGTGGTTGGAGGCTGACTTCGCTTACGGAACGCACAGCAGAGCCAGGAAACAATTTTGCGCACGCGTGTAGTGAGACCTAGGTGCGTAGGACTGAGCTAGTGGAATTCACAGCGCAGAAGCAGTCAAGTCGCCAAAGGGCAGTGGTACGCCTTAAAGGGGTTGTCCCGCGCCGAAACGTTTTTTTTTTTTTTCAACCCCCCCCGTTCGGCGCGAGACAACCCCGATGCAGGGACTTAAAGAAAGCTTACCGGAGCGCTTACCTTAATCCCCGCGCTCCGGTGACTTCTATACTTACCGGTGAAGATGGCCGCCGGGATCCTCTTCCTCCGTGGACCGCAGCTCTTCTGTGCGGTCCATTGCCGATTCCAGCCTCCTGATTGGCTGGAATCGGCACGTGACGGGGCGGAGCTACACGGAGCCGGCATCCTGCACGAGAGGCTCCATAGAAGAAAGCAGAAGACCCGGACTGCGCAAGCGCGGCTAATTTGGCCATCAGAGGCCGAAAATTAGTCGGCACCATGGAGACGAGGACGCCAGCAACGGAGCAGGTAAGTATAAAACTTTTTATAACTTCTGTATGGCTCATAATTAATGCACAATGTATATTACAAAGTGCATTAATATGGCCATACAGAAGTGTATAGACCCACTTGCTGCCGCGGGACAACCCCTTTAAGTATTTGGCTTCCCTTTTTTTAAATGGTGAGCTGAAACAGCAGACAGATACTGTATGCAGCGTATATTATGTTTACTGTTTCCCTCTGGCGCTATGATGGCGGTGATGTAACGGGCACAGCAGAGCCAGGAAACAATTTTGCGCACGCCTGTAGTAAGACCTAGGTGCGTAGGACTGAGCTAGTGGAATTCACAGCGCAGAAGCAGTCAAGTCACCAAAGGGCAGTGGTACGCCTTAAGTATTTGGCTTCCCTTTTTTTTTTAAAGTGAGCTGAAA